>NC_142489.1:13906921-14531921 GCF_049115385.1 Moschus berezovskii | reverse complement strand
ACAGTGAGTGCACTAGCCAAAAGCCTGGTCACCTGAGCTGCTCAGACTGGGGAAGGAACAAAATGCAGGCCCAACCAAGTCTACGCCTTTGTGGAGTACCCGAGGACCTGCACCTGAGCCTCTCAGACTGGGAAGTGCATGCAACCCAGCGCCAGCCGTGGAGAGCTCCTGGCATAGCAACCTAGAGCCTGAGCAGCATAGACAGGGAAAGCGCACATGCCACGAGCGGGAGCAATCCCATTGTAGCTGAGACACTGCGAGCACTCCCCACAGACACCAGTGATATTTGTTAGCAGCATTCCTCCCTCCCCACAGCAGGACTGAACGGGTGATCCAGAAATAAAGTGTCCACCACCACCCTCTGGTGGCAGGACGGGAATTAGACATGAAGAGACAAGCAAACAGAAAAGCTTCAACAGAAGGAACTGCCTTGCAAGTAACAGAGGGAGAAGTCTTGAGCCTACTGCAAGAATAAGACTGAAAACCAGAGGCAAGTCCAAATCCTGACAACACCAGAGATCTCCGGTTCCAGGGAACATTAATTGATAGGTGCTCATCAAATGCCTCCATACATACACTGAAACCAGGCACCACCCAAGGGTCAACAAGTTTCAGTGAAAGACATACCACGCAAATTCTCCCTCAACACAAGAGAATAGCCCTGAGCTTCAATATACAGGCTGCCCAAAGCCACTCCAAATGCACTGACATCTCAAACTCATTGCTGCTGCAGCTGCTAAGTCACTTCAGTCGTGTCCAACTCTGTGTGACCCCATAGATGGCAGCTGACCAGCTCCGCCGTCCCTGAGATTCTCCAGGCAACAACACTGGAGTGGGTTGCCATTTCCTTCTCCAATGTGTGAAAGTGAAAATGCAGTCGTTCAGTAGTGTCGGACTAGTAGACACCCCATGGACTGCATCCCACCAGGCTCCTCTGTCTATGCAATTTTCTAGGCAAGAGTACTGGAGTGGCTTGCCATTACCTTCTCCACTCAAACTCATTACTGGACACTTTATTGCACACCAGAGAGAAGAAATCCAGCTCCACCCACCAGAACACCGACACAAGCTTCCCTAAAGAGGCAACCTTGAGAAGTAACCCGTCCAACCCCACACACAATGAGGTAACTACATAATAAAGAGAACTCCACAAACTGCCAGAAGACGGAAAGGCCACCCCAAGCACCGCAATATAAGCAAGATGAAGAGGCCGAGAAATACCCAGCAAGTAAAGGAACAGGATAAATGTCCACCAACACAAACAAAAGAGGAAGATATAGGGAACCTATCTGATAAAGAATTTCGAATTTTAATTGTCAAAATGATTCAAAATCTGGAAAGCAATATGGAGCTACAGATAAATAACCTGGAGAAAAGGATTGAGAAGATGCAAGAAATGTTTAATAAGGAATTAGAGGAAATAAAAAAGAGTAAATATACAATGAATAATGCAATAGATGAGTTCAGACACACTCTCGAGGGAACAAACAGTAGAATAATGAAGGCGGATGACAGAATAAGTGAGCTAGAAGATAGAATTGTAGAAATGAATGAAACAGAGACAGAAATTGAAAAACGAATTAAAAGAAATGAGAAAAATATTAGAGACCTGTGGGACAATGTGAAATGCCCCAACATTAGAATCATATGATTCCCAGAAGAAGAAGACAAAAAGAAAAACCATGAGAAAATACTTGAGGAGATAATAGTTGAAAATTTCCCTAAAATGGGGAAGGAAAAATCACCCAAGTCCAAGAAACCAAGAGAGTCCCCAACAGGATAAACCCAAGGCGAAATACTCCAAAACACATATTACTCAAATTAACAAAGATCAAACACAAAGAACAAATATTAAAAACAGCAAGGGAAAAGCAACAAATAACACACAAGGGGATTCCCATAAGGATAACAGCTGATCTTTCAACAGAAACTCTTCAGGCCAGGAGGGAATAACAAGACATACTTAAAGTGATGAAAGAAAATAACCTACAGTCCAGATTACTGCAGCCAGCAAGGATCTCATTCAAATATGAAGGAGAAATCAAAAGCTTTACAGACAAGCAAAAAATGAGAGAATTCAGCATTTCCAAACCAGCTCTCCAACAAATGTTAAAGGATCTTCTCTAGACAGGAAACACAGAAAGGGTGTATAAACTCGAACCCATAACAATAAAGAAAATGGCAACGGGATCATACTTATCAATAATTCCTTTAAATGTAAATGGATTGAATGCCCCAACCAAAAGACAACGGCTAGTTAAATGGATACAAAAACAAGACCCCCATATATCTTGTCGACAAGAGACCCACCTCAAAACAAGGGACACATACAGAATGAAAGTGAGGGCTGGAAAAAGATATTCCATGCAAAAAGAAACCAAAAGAAAGCAGGAGTAGCAATACTCATATCAGATAAAATAGACTAAAACAAAGGCTGTGAAAAGAGACAAAGAACAAAACTACATAATGATCAAAGGACCAATCCAAGAAGAAGATATAACAATTATAAATATTTATGCACCCAACATAGGAGCACCGCAACATGTAAGACAATTACTAACAAGTATGCGAGGGGAAATTAACAACAACGTAATAATAGTGGGAGACTTTAATACCCCACTCACACCTATGGATAGATCAACTAAACAGAGAATTAAAAAGGAAACACAAACTTTAAATGATACAATAGACCAGTCAGACCTAATAGATCTCTATAGGACATTTCACCTCCAAACAATGAATTTCACCTTTTTCTCAAGCGCACATGGAACATTTTCCAGGATAGATCACATCCTGGGCGATAAATTTAGCCTGAGTGAATTCAAAAAAATTAAAATCATACCAAGCATATCTTCTGACCACAATGCAGTAAGATTAGATCTCAATTGCATGAGAAAAACTATTAAAAATTCCAACTTATGGAGTCTGAAAAATGCACTGCTGAATAATGAACAAATCATCAGTTCAGTTCAGTTCAGTTGCTCAGTCGCGTCCGACTCTCCGCGACCCCATGAATCACAGCACGCCAGGCCTCCCTGTCCATCACCAACTCCCGGAGTACACTCAAACTCATGTCCACAGAGTCGGTGATACCATCCAGCCATCTCATTCTCCGTCGTCCCCTTCTCCTCCCGCCCCCAACCTTTCCCAGCATCAGAGTCTTTTCCAGTGAGTCAAGTCGCCGCATGAGGTGGCCAAAGTATTGCAGTTTCAGCTTTAGCATCAGTCCCTAAAATGAACATCCAAGATTGATCTCTTTTAGAATGGACTGGTTGGATCTCCTTGCAGTATAAGGGAGTCTCAAGAGTCTTCTCCAACACCACAGTTCAAAAGCATCGATTCTTCGGCGATCAGCCTTCTTCACAGTACAACTCTCACATCCATACATGACTACGGGAAAAACCATTGCCTTGACTAGAAGGACCTTGGTTGGCAAAGTAATGTCTCTGCTTTTTAATATACTATCAAGGTTGGTCATAACTTTCCTTCAAAGGAGCAAGCGTCTTTTAATTTCATGGCTGCAATCAGCATCTGCAGTGATTCTGGAGCCCAAAAAAACAAAGTCTGACACTGTTTTCACTGTTTATCCATCTATTTCCCATGAAGTGATGGGACCAGATGCCATGATCTTTGTTTTCTGAATGTTGAGCTTCAAGCCAACCTTTTGACTCTCCTCTTTCACTTTCATCAAGAGGCTTTTGAGTTCCTCTTCCCTTTCTGCCATAAGGGTGGTGTCATCTGCATATCTGAGGTTATTGATATTTCTCCCAGCAATCTTGATTCCAGCTTGTGCTTCCTCCAGCCCAGCGTTCCTCATGATGTACTCTGCATATAAGTTAAATAAGCAAGGTGATAATATACAACCTTGACGTACACCTTTTCCTATTTGGAACCACTCTGTTGTTCCATGTGCAGTTCTAACTGTTGCTTCCTGACCTGCATACAGGTTTCTCAAGAGGCAGGTCAGGTGGTCTGGTATTCCCATCTCTTTCAGAATGTTCCACAGTTTATTGTGATCGACACAGTCAAAGGCTTTGGCATAGTCAATGAAGCAGAAATAGATGTTTTTCTGAAACTCTCTTGCTTTCTCCATGATCCAGCGGATGTTGGAAATTTGATCTCTGGTGCCTCTGCCTTTTCTAAAACCTGCTTGAACATCTCGGATTTCACGGTTTACATACTGCTGAAGCCTGGCTTGGAGAATTTTGAGCATGACTTTACTAGCATGTGAGATGAGTGCAATTGTCCGGTAGTTTGAGCATTCTTTGACATTGCCTTTCTATGGGATTGGAATGAAGACTGACCTCTTCCAGTCGTGTGGCCACTGCTGAGTTTTCCAAATCTGCTGGCATATTGAGTGCAGCATTTTCACAGCATCATCTTTCAAGACTTGAAATAGCTCAACTGGAATTCCATCACCTCCACTAGCTTTGTTCGTAGTCATGCTTTCTAAGGCCCACTTGACTTCACATTCCAAGATGTCTGGCTCTAGGTCAGTGATCACATTATCGTGACTATCTTGGTCGTGAAGATCTTTTTTGTACAGTTCTTCTGTGTATTCCTGCCACCTCTTCTTAATATCCTCTGCTTCTGTTAGGTCCATACCATTTCTGTCCTTTATCGAGCCCATCTTTGCATGAAATGTTCCCTTGGAATCTCTAATTTTCTTGAAGAGGTCTCTTGTTTTTCCTATTCTGTTGTTTTCCTCTATGTCTTTGCATTGATCACTGAGGAAGTCTTTCTTGTCTCTCCTTGCTCTTCTTTGGAACTCTGCATTCAGACGCTTATATCTTTCCTTTTCTCCTTTGCTTTTCGCCTCTCTTCTTTTCACAGCTATTTGTAAGGCCTCCTCAGACAGCCATTTCGCTCTTTTGCATTTCTTTTCCATGGGGATGGTCTTGGTCCCTGTCTCCTGTACAATGTCACGAACCTCCGTCCAGAGTTCATCAGGCACTCTATCAATCAGATCTAGTCCCTTAAATCTGTTTCTCACTTCCACTGTACAATCATAAGGGATTTGATTGAGGTCATATCTGAATGGTCGAGTGGTTTTCCCTACTTTCTTCAATTTAAGTCTGAACTTCGCAATAAGGAGTTCATGATCTGAGCCACAGTCAGCTCTTGGTCTTGTTTTCGCTAACTGTATACAGCTTCTCCATCTTTGGTTGCAAAGAATATAGTCAATCTGATTTCGGTGTTGACCATCTGGTGATGTCCATGTGTAGAGTCTTTTCTTGTGTTGTTGGAAGAGGGTGTTTGCTATGACCAGTGCATTCTCTTGACAAAACTCTATTAGCCTTTGCCCTGCTTCATTCCATGCTCCAAGGCCAAATTTGCCAGTTACTCTAGGTGTTTCTTGACTTCCTACTTTTGCATTCCAGTCCCCTATAATGAAAAGGACATCTTTTTTGGGTGTTAATACTAAAAGGTCTTGTAGGTCTTCATAGAACCGATTAACTTCGTCTTCTTCAGCATTACTGGTTGGGGCATAGGCCTGGATTACTGTAATATTGAATGGTTTGCCTTGGAAATGAACAGAAATCATCCTGTCATTTTTAAGATTGCATCCAAGTACTGCATTTCGGACTCTTTTGTTGACCATGATGGCTACTCCATTTCTTCTAAGGGATTCCTGCCCACAGTAGTAGATATAATGGTCATCCGAGTTAATTTCACCCATTCCCGTCCATTTTAATTCACTGATTCCTAGAATGTCGATGTTTACTCTTGCCATCTCCTGTTTGACCACTTCCAATTTGCCTTGATTCGTGGACCTAACATTCCAGGTTCCTATGCAATATTGCTCTTTACAGCACCGGACCTTGCTTCTATCACTGGTGACATCCACAACTGGGTATTGGTTTTGCTTTTGCTCCATCCCTTTTTTCCTTCTATAGTTATTTCTCCACTGAGCTCCAGTAGCATACTGGGCACCTACCGACCTGGGGAATTCCTCATTCAGTATCCTATCATTTTGCCCTTTGTTACTGTTCATCGGGTTCTCAAGGCAAGTATATTGAAGTGGTTTGCCATTCCCTTCTCCAGTGGACCACATTCGGCTGTGGTCCATGTGATCAGATCGGCTAGTTTCCTGTGATTATGATTTCAGTGTGTCTGCCCTCTGGTGCCCCCTAGCAATACCTACCGTCTTGTTTGGGTTTCTCTTACCTTGGTCGTGGAAAATCTCTTCACAGCCGCTCCAGCAAAGTGCAGACGCTGTACCTTACCTTGGGTGAGGGGTATCTCCTCAAGGCTGCCCCTCCTGACCTTGAACGCGGAGTAGCTCCTCTCGGCCCTCCTGCGCCCGCGCAGCCACCGCCTGTTGGACGTGGGGTAGCTCCTCTCGGCCGCCAGCCCTGTCCTCAGGCGTGGGGTAGCTCCTCACGGCTGCACCTCTTTGCGTCGTTTGTTGTGCCCAGGCCGGCGTCTCTCGCGTCGCGTCTGCGCAAATCATAGAAGAAATCAAAAGAGAAATCATAATATGCATAGAAATGAATGAAAATGAAAACAAAGCAACCCAAAACCTCTGGGACACTGTAAAAACAGTGCTAAGGGGAAAGTTCATAGCAATACAGGCACACCTCAAGAAACAGGAAAAAAAGTCAACTAAATAACTTAAATCTACATCTAAAGAAACTAGAAAAGGAAGAAATGAAGAAGCCCAGGGTTAGTAGAAGGAAAGAAATCGTAAAAAATTAGGGCAGAAATAAACGCAATAGAAACAAAAGAGACCGTAGCAAAAATCAACAAAGCCAAAAGTTGGTTTTTTGAAAAGGTCAATAAAATTGACAAACCACTAGCCAGACTCTTTATGAAACAAAGGAAGAAGAACCAAATCAATAAAATTAGAAATGAAATTGAAGAGATCACAACTGACAACACGGAAATACAAAGGATTATTAGAGAATACTATCAGCAATCATATGGCAATAAAATGAATAAATTGGAAGAAATGGACAAATTCTTAGAAAAGTACAACTTTCCAGACTGAACCAAGAAGAAATAGAAAACCTTAATAGACCCATCACAAGCACGGAATTAGAGTCTGTAATCAGAAATCTTCCAGCAAAAAAAGCCCAGGTCGAGACGGCTTCACAGCTGAATTCTACCAAAAATTTAGAGGAGAGCTAACACTTATTTTACTCAAACTCTTCCAGAAAATTCCTGAGGAAGCGAAACTTCCAAACTCCTTCTATGAGGCCACCATCACCCTAATTCAAAACCTGGTATAGATTCCACAGGAAAAATAAAATAATAAAAAAAGAAAAGAAAACAACAGGCCAATATCACTGATGAACATAGATGCAAAAATCATTAACAAAATTCTAGCAATCAGAATCCAACAATACATTAAGAAGATCATACATCATGACCAAGTGGGCTTTATCCCAGGAATGCAAGGATTCTTCAATATCTGCAAATCAATCAATGTAATACACCACATTAACAAACTGAAAGATAAAAATCATATGACTATCTCAATAGATGGAGAGAAAGCCTTCGACAAAATTCAACATGCATTTATGATAAAAACCCTCCAGGAAGTGGGAATAGAAGGGACATACCTCAACATAATAAAAGCTATGTATGACAAACCCACAGCAAACATTATGCTCAATGGTGAAAAACTGAAAGCATTTCCCCTAAAGTCAGGAACAAGACAAGGGTGCCCACTATCACCACCACTATTCAACTTACTTCTGGAAGTTTTGGCCACAGAAATCAGAGCAGAAAACGACATAAAAGGAATACAAATTGGAAAAGAAGAAGTAAAACTTTCACTGTTCGCTGATGACATGATTCTCTAAGCAGAAAACCCTAAAGACTCCACCAGAAAACTACTAGAGCTAATCAATGAATATAGAAAAGTTGCAGGATACGAAATCAACACATAGAAATCCCTTGCATACTGTACACTAAAAATGAGAAAATAGAAGGAGAAATTAAGGAAACTATTCCATTCACTGTTGCAGTGAAAAGAATTAAATACTAGGAATATATCTACCTAAAGGAAAAAAAGACTTGTACGTAGAAAACTATTAAAACACTTGTGAAAGTAATCAAAGATGATACCGATAGATTGAGAAATATACCGTGTTCGTGGATTGGAAGATTAAATATTGTGAAAATGAGTATACTACCCAAAGTCATTTATACATGCAATGCAATCGTTATCAAGCTACCAACGACATTTTTCACAGAACTAGAACAAATAATCTCACGATTTGTATGGAAATACAAAAAACCTCGAATAGCCAAAGCAATCTTGAAGAAAAAGAATGGAACAGGGGGAATTAACCTGCTGGACGTCAGGCTCTACTGCAAAGTCACAGTCATCAAGACAGTATGGCACTGGCATAAAGACAGAGATATATAGATCAATGGAACAAAATAGAAAGCCCAGAGATGAATCCAGGCACCTATGGATACCTTATCTTTGACAAAGGAGGCAAGAATATAAAATGGAGAAAAGACAATCTCTTTAACAAGTGGTGCTGTGAAACTGGTCAGCCACTTGTAAAAGAATGAAACTAGAACACTTCCTAACACCATACACCAAAATAAACACAAAATGGATTAGAGAGCTAAATGTAAGATGAAAAACTATAAAAGTCCTAGAGCAGAACATAGGCAAAGCACTCTCTGACATAAATCACAGCAGGATCCTCCAAAACCCATCTCCCAGAATATTGGAAATAAAAGCAAAAATAAGGAAATGGGACCTTATATAAAATGAAAAGCTTCTGCACAGCAAAGGAAACTATAAGCAAGGTGAAAAGACAGCCTTCAGAATGGGAGAAAATAATATCAAATGAAACAACTGACAAAGAATTAATCTCCAAAATATACAAGCAGCTCCTGCAGCTCAATTCCAGAAAAATAAACGACCCAATCAAAAAATGGGCCAAAGAACTAAACAGACATTTCTCCAAAGAAGACATACCGATGGCTAACAAACACATGAAAAAATGCTCAACATCCCTCGTAATCAGAGAAATGCAAATAAAAACCACAATGAGATACCATTTCACACCAGTCAGAATGGCTGCTCTCCAAAAGTCTACATGCAGTAAATGCTGGAGATGGTGTGGAGAAAAGGGAACCGTCTTACACTGTTGGTTTGAATGAAAACTACTACAGACACTATGGAGAACAGTGTGGATATTCCTCAAAAAGCTGGAAATAGAACTGCCATATGATCCGGCAATCGCACTCCTGGGCGTACCCACCAAGGAAACCAGAATTGAAAGAAACACATGTATTCCAATGTTCATTGCAGCACCGTTTATAATAGCGAGGACATGGAAGCAACCTAGATGTCCATATGCAGTTGAATGGATAAGACAGCTCCAGTACATACACATAATGGAGTATTTTTCAGCCATCAAAAAGAATGCATTTGAGTCAGTTCTAATGAGGTGGATGAAACTGGAGCCTATTATGCAGAGTGAAGTAAGCCAGAAAGAAAAACATCAATACAGTATACTAACGCATATATATGGAATTTAGAAAGATGGTAACCTTAACCGTGTATACGAGACAGGAAGAGAGACATAGCTATATAGAACAGTCTATGGGACTCTGTGGGAGAGGGTGAAGGTGAGATGATTTGGGGGAATGGCATTGAAGCATGTATATTGTCATATGTGAAACGAATCACCAGTCCAGGTTCGACGTATGATACAGAATGCTCGGAACTGGTACACAGGGATGACCTGGAGGAAGCATATGGGGAGGAGAGAGATGGGAGGGTGGTTCAAGAAGGGGAACACATGTACACCCAGGGCGGGTTCATGTTAATGTATGGCAAAACCAACCAATATATTAATGTAAAATAATTAGCCTCCAATAAAATAATAAAAAAATGCAATATCCAAAAAAAAGATAGAAAATATATAATTAATATAACCATTGGAATGACTGATGCTGAAGCTGCGACTCCAGTATTTGGTCACCTCATGTGAAGAACTGACTCATTTGGAAAAACTCTGTTGCTGGGAAAGTTTGAAAGCAAAAGGGGAAGGGGGCAACAGAGGATGTATGGTTGGATGGCATTACCAAGTTAATAGACAGGAGTTTGAGAAAACACCGGGAGCTGGTTTTCAACAGGGAGGCCTGGGATGCTGCAATCCATGGGGCGGCAGAATTAGATATGACTGCGTGACTAAGCTGAATATATTTAATGCCATTATTTTAATACCATTTTTTATTTAAAGTCTGTTTTGTCTACTATTAGTACAGTAATTATGACACTCTATTACTTATTGTTTGCATAAAATTTTCCTTACAATGTAATGTCTAGAATCTATTCAATTGTAAGATTTGTCTCTTTGACAAACTCTGACTTCAATCCTGAAACTAGAGAAGTGAATGTATTTTCATCCTGCAGAAATTTAAGTGTGACATTCATACTAAAGCATTCTACCATCCAAATAGTTCCTGATACAAGTGTCCTAACTTGAAATTATTTCTCTTCTCCATCATTAATGTCAGTTAGACCACAGGAGCATACTGTGATACATCAACCTGCTGTTTCTCTCATTGTTTTTTAATTGAAGGGTAATTGTTTCACCGAATTTTGCTGTATTCTGTCAGAACACAAAATAAATCAGCCATAGATATACATATATATACCCTCCACTTCGGAACACCTTCCCATCTCCCTCTCCATCCCACAATCTAGGTGGAGCGAGCATTGTTCACATGGTTTCACCTAGCAGCTGCTCTAAATCAAATGGCTCCAATGAAAAATTGGCTGCTATGTCTACTTCTGTTTTGCAGTACCACATCATATCTCCATTATGCAACAGTCATTTTGGACTAAGGGTGGACCCTTCAACCTTTCCAGGCGTGTACGGTAATGTGTCAGCCCATGTACAAACCTTTTCCTAAACTACAACAGGCAGGCCATTCATGTTTCCCAGTGCCAAAGGTCCCTGATACATTGTTGTCTCTCTTTCTATGTCAATACGTCAATCATCTTCATTATTTGAAAATCATCCTAATACAACTAGTGTACCAAATAGGTGTCAGATTATGCAGGATACTGAAGATTAATGTTGGGAGATATCAACAAATTCCTACATTTCTCTTCTTTGAATAATAAAGATATATGTTTATTTTCATAATGTCAATTTCTGTTTTGAAATAATTAATGGTAAAATGAGTATTTCACTTCCTGGATATTTTGCTTTGCTTTAATATGAAATCTTCTGTTCAAGGAAACATTTAATATGCATCCTAGATACATTACACCTAATGAATTGTTTGAAAAAATAGAAAATGTGAACAAAGTGAAAAGGCAAAATGTAAATAAATTGACTTCTGAAATTATCAGGCTGAACTGACTAGGTGTCTAAGTTAGGATGGTATGAGAGAAGGAACAGATACAAATCAAATTTAGAAAAAGCAAATGAACAGTATTTACTTTAACACTTTCTCAGTTTTATTACATTATGCCAGTTATTGGAAAGAAAGCTAAGAGGTTAGGCAGAAGGTTGTCTTCATTAATATGTGTGTGTGTGTGTGTGTGTGTGTGTTTCACTTCAAAATATAGATGTAACCTATTCGGTAATCAGGATCACTATCATAACATGACTGGGATACCAATGATAACATGACATATTCAAAGATTGCACCACAGTCAGCAAAATATTGGCATTTTACAAGTGGCATTATAAATGGTCATTCTTGCTTTGCTCTCCTTATGTCACATCTTTATTTCCTCCTGCCAAGACACCACCCTATATTTCCTAATGAATATTTTTATGTTCCTTTCCTGTTCCTACAAAGAGAGACTTAAATTCTTGTGGTGAATGCAGCATCTCAGAAAGGTAATCAGTTCTTGGAAGACATGACATTTCTTTCCCTTAGTAGCTTCATTATCTATCTGTTTCACAGAATTACTAGAGCTACAATCAGGCAACATGTTTTCAGTCATAATAAGCCACATTTCACAACTTTCCTAAACACTTGCTTGGGATTGGAAAGAACCTATCTTCCTTCCTACCAAGTGAACCACAGATATCCAATTCTTCTGTGTGTTGCATGTCTCCCCAAGGTGCCTTATGTATCTTGCACATCAGCTAAGACATAGTGCCTACCAAATGAAGTATTTTAAGTATTTTGAATTAGCAATAAAAGGTGCTAAATAAATTAGCAGTCAGAAGCTATGTACATTACTCAACAACATCCCAAGTCCTCCACTATTACCATCATTGACGTTTATTTTTTACTGAGAATTTAGTAAGGTGGTGTGTCTTCTTTTTAATGCAATGTCTAGGTTTTACATAGCTTTTCCATCCAAAAGCAAGTGACATTTAACTTGATGACTGCACTCAGTATTCTTAGTAATTTTGGAGCCAAAATCATGAAGCTGGTCACTGTTTCCACATATTTCAGTTTAGGTCAGTACAGTGTCTCAGTCGTGTCCTCTTCTTTGCTACCCTATGAATTACAGCACGTCAGGCATCCCTGTACATCACCCACTCCCAGAGTTCACTCAACCTCATGTCTGTTGAATCGATGATGCCATCCAGCCATCTCATTCTTTGTCGCCCCCTTCTCCTCCTGCCCCCAATCCCTCCCAGCATCAGAGTCTTTTCCAGTGAGTCAACTCTTCGCATCATGTGGCCAAAGTATTGGAGTTTCAGCCTCAGCATCAGTCCTTCCAATGAACACCCAGGACTGATCTCCTGTAGAATGGATTGGTTGGATCTCCTTGAAGTCCAAGGGACTCTAAGGGTCTTCTCCAACACAAAAAGCATCAATTCTTCCAAGCTCAACTGTCTTTACAGTCCAACTCTCACATCCATACATGACCATTGGAAAATACATAGCCTTGACCAGACCGACCTTGGTTGGCAAAATGACGACTCAAGTTTTTAATATGCTAACTAAGTTGGTCATAATTTTCCTTCCAAGACGTAAGCGTCTTTTAATTTCATGGCTGCAATCAGCATCTGCAGTGATTTTGGAGCCAACAGAAATAAAATCTAACACTGTTTATATTTCTCATGAAGTGATGGGAACAGATGCCAGGATTTTAGTTTTCTGAATGTTGAGCTTTAAGCCAATATTTTCACTCTCCTCTTTCCCTTTCATCAAGAGGTTTTTTAAATTATTCTTCCCTCTCTGCCATAAGGGTGATGTCATCAGCATATTTGAGGTTATTGATATTTCTCCTAGCAATCTTGACTCCCTCTTGTGCTTCTTCCACTCCAGCCTTTATCATAATGTGCTCATCATATAAGGTAAATAAGCAGGGTTACAGTATACAGCCTTGACTTACTCCTTTTCCTATTTGGAACCAGTCTGCTGTTCCATGTCCAGCACTAACTGCTGCTTCCTGACCTGCATACAGTTTTCTCAGGAGACAGGTCAGGCCGTCTGGTATTCCCATCTCTTCCAAAATTTTCCACCATTTATTGTGATCCACACAGTCAAAGGCTTTGCATAGTCAATAGAGCAGAAAGAGATGTTTTTCTGGAACTCTCTTGCTTTTTCCATGATCCATCGGATGTTGGCAATTTGTTCTCTCTTTCCTCTGCCTTTTCTAAAACCAACTGGAACATCTGGAAGTTCACGTTTACCCCTTCTATTTGCAGAGTAGTGATGGGACCAGATGCCCTTATCTTTGTTTTTATGAATGTTGAGCTGTCAGCATGGTTTTGCACTCTTCTCATTCACCTTCATCAAAAGACTCTTTATTTCCTCTTCACTTTCTATTTGTTTCAGTGTTGCTATCTATATATCTGAGGTTGTTGCTGTTTCTCCCAAACCTTGATGCCAGCTTGTGATTTACTCATCTGGTATTTTAATAGTATACTCTACTTAAGATTCGCATAAGCAGAGTGACAATATAGAGATCTGTCACTCCCTTTTCCCAGTTTTGAACATTCAGTTGTTCCATGTCTGGTTCCAATTCTTGTGTCTTGACTCATTTAAGGGTGATTTCAGTTTTTACTTCCTCAAGAATTTTCCAAGTACCCCACCCCTTTTTGTTTTTGTGTTCTCCATCGAGACACCTATGATTTTGATCGTCTTACTCTCATTAGTCTGAATTCATTTTCAGGAAAATTCCTAACTTCTCTTCTTTTCTTTGTTTTTGTGGGTGTTATCATTTACCTTCAGCAGCTGCATATTTTTCTCCCTTTTCATTTTGTTTTGATTACTGTGATTTGGGTCCCCTTTCTTCAGGCCGGAGGGTTATAGTTCTACTATGTCGTGGAACCTACATTTTGTGGGTGGGATTGGACCAGTGACTTCTCGAAGTTTAATGCTTCGGATAATTTGTGTCTGTGCACTGGCAGGCAGATCTGTATCTCTTCTCTCTGAACTGCAATGAATTGCCCATGGATTGTGCTTTGGGGTGTTTGTGGGTTTGGTATGGCTTAGTGCACCCCCTTTTATAATATTCACTGTTGTGTTTCTGTTTTGCCGGAGAATAGCTGTGTGTTCTCTTGTACTGAACTTGCTTACTCAAGTGTGGAGATTGCTTTCCATGTAGACACGGAAACTCTGGGATGTGTGCTTGTCCTTTAATGTTCCTTGAGGTAAGGAGTTCGATGTTGATGTAAAGTTCTGGAATCGACGTCCTGGCCTCTGGGTTTCTGTCCCCAGGTTATAGTGGCATCAAAAATTGACATCCACACAATACAGAAAATAAACCCCAGGTTAATGGTGACACAACTCTCCTCATCCAGAAAGAATCAAAGGGATTCACAGACTTTCAGACAGCAATGGGAGGAGGGAGAAAGAGGTGCCTAGGAGGAGACAGGGGAGAGTGGTGCTGGAGAAGACTCTTGAGAGTTTCTTGGACTGCAAGGAGATCCAACCCGTCCATTCTAAAGTAGATCAATCCTGGGTGTTCACTGAAAGGACTGATGCTAAAGCTGAAAGTCCAGTACTTTTACCACCTCATGGGACGAGTTGACTCACTGGAAAAGAGTCTGATGCTAGGAGGGATTGGGGGTGGGAGGAGACTGGGACGACAGAGAATGAAATGGCTGGATGGCATCACCGACTCGATGGACATGAGTTTGGGTGAACTCCGGGAGTTGGTGATCGACAGGGAGGCCTGGCGTGCTGTGATTCATGACGTCGCAAAGAGTCAGACACGACTGAGTGACTGAACTGAACTGAACTGAACTGAAAAGGGGAGAGAGCAATCAATTCAGGAAACGAATCCATAAGTGAAGTCAGATCTTAAAGACTTTGTTAGCAAAGTTGCAACTTTGATACCAATTTTTGGAAAGTAAAAGTTAAAAACCAAGAAGAAAAT
Source organism: Moschus berezovskii (assembly GCF_049115385.1). Taxonomy (NCBI): domain Eukaryota; kingdom Metazoa; phylum Chordata; class Mammalia; order Artiodactyla; family Moschidae; genus Moschus; species Moschus berezovskii. Next base: position 14,516,638 of record NC_142489.1, on the reverse strand, counting down.
TTAGACTTGTTTAAATAGTTTAAAACTCAAAACAGAGTCCAAATTCATTTCCTCATATATATAACAAGAAAAGTGTTTAAAAAATAGATTTGTGTGTGTGTGTGTGTGTTTTGGAAAGGTGATAATAGTTAATAGAAATAAAAGTTTAGGGTTTAATAAAGAACTAAAATAGTTTAAAATTAAAGAATCTATGTGGAAATAGATTGCAGAATTTCAAAGCAGTTGTGTGCTTTTTGATGTCAATACAGGGTCAGACAGTCTCTTGTTGAAGCTTGTACTTGTCAAAGGTGACTGTTGCGCCTCAGTTGAGCCTATATTGTAGATTTATTCCGTTGAACTTGTCACTTCTGGGTTGGTTTATGCTTCTTTGTTTATATTTCCTTCTTTTATTTGAAAGCCTCTCCATATCTGGTTTTCACCATGAAACGAGGGTGCAGTAGCCTCTTATTCGACCTCACCTGTTCAGTGGCTTGGTGGTTAGAGGTGGTACACAGAAAACAAATACCTTTGGGATATTGGGGATGCTTGAGGTGGATTGGTCACATCAGTCTTGTCAATGACAAATGTGGCATGTACATTCTGGGTCCATTCTGCTCACCCTCCTGGTTGATACATGAGGACACAGTCCCAAGTGGGCCCTGTGTTTCATGTACTTCCCAGCCAATCAGGCAGTTAAGTGTTTGTCAAGGGCCATGACCACGTTTGGCTATGTGATTTGTGCTCTTCCCAAGTCCAAATTCTCGGGTGATTGTTTGGAGGCAAGGCACAGTCCCAGGTGGGCTGTGCATCTTATGCAGCTCTCTGGTCTCAGCCACTCAGTTTTCTGCCTGTGCCGAAGGGCACAATCTCAAGCATGCCATGTGTCTCCTCAAGGTAACTGACCCCAGGCTGTCATGTTCCTGGCCTAGGTGAACTGTCCATGAAGGGCGGAATTCATCATTAGCAACTGTCAGCCAGCTTAGAGCTTGGTAGAGGATGTCCCTGGGGCTAGGATACTAGTAGCCTATTTCCTTCTGTCTCTGGCAGTCATACACTTTCCTCTCTCCCTCCGTGGAGGAAAGGGTCTTAAATGGACACTGGCTTGGTCTCCTTTGGTATTTTCTAGTGCACAATCTTCTGTTGTGTGAGTATGCCATGGTTCAAGATGTGGCCTTAGAGCCTTCTCACAGGAAAAGTCCTTTCTAAAATGATGTCTCTAGTGTCCCCATGGATTAGGTTTGCGTGTCACCTTAGCTTCGTCACATTGTTCTCGGGGCACTAAAGCCTGGTTCTAACCATAGTGTGTTTGATACATCCCAGATCTCCCTTCTATTCCCCATGTATGACAGTGGACGGGAGCATCTGAGTCATTTCTTGGCTAATGATCGCATTTATTGGCATAATCTGTGTTTTTGTTCTTCGTCTCTCCACTTGTATTTCTTCCCCGACTGACACCTATTAGAGAGGGTTTCCTATTTTGTGCAAATTTCTCCTCCTTTAAGACTCCTTCTCCAAGGGGAGTCTCGATCCCTAAAGACATTTTCTCCCTTTCATCCCTTATTTTTTCTTACCTACTTTTTAAGAGACTGGTTATTCTTTATCAGTTTCTAGGGCCCATCAACATCGGTCACAAATTGGTTTCTGGAATCTATCCTTTGATGGATTTGTGGGGGAGAAAGTGGACTCAGGCTCCTATTCCTCTAACATGATGAGACCCCAACGCGATCCTGGAAGATCCATTTTATTAATTGAAATCTTGTTTTTATTCAGTCACAAAGCCATGTCAGACTCTTTGTGACCCCTTGGACTGCAGCACACAAGGCCTCTCTGGCCCTCACCATCATCCAGGGTCTGCCTGAGATCATGTCCATTGAATGATTGAATCGAAAAAACCCTCTCCTCCTCTCTCACCTATGTCTCCACATGATTTCATTGTTTTCTAAGAATCAGGGTCTTTTCTCATTAGTCAGTTCTTTGCTCTGGTGGTCAAAGCTTTGGAGACTCAGCTTCAACATCAGTGATTCTAATGCATCTTCAAAGCTGATTTCCTTTATGTTTAACTGGCTTGATCTCCTTGCAGTCCAATGGACACTCACAAGTCATCCCCAGCAGAACAGTTTGGTGTTCTCACATCTGTACATGTCTACTGGAAAGACCATAGGTGTGACTCAATGTGAATTCTTTGTTCAAGGCAACTCTTCACATTTTAACTTGCTTACTAAATTTGTGAGCGCTTTTCTTCCAGGAAGCAACTGCCTTCTAATTTTATAGCTGCCATCACCATCACAGTGAATATAGAGAAACAGAAGAGGAAATCTCTCACTGCTTCTGTCTTTTCCACCTTTATTTCCCATGAAGCAGTGAGACCAGATGCCATGATCTTACTTTGTGTAATACTGAGAATTCAACCGGACTCTCTACCCAATGTTTTCCTATGAACATTGAGAATTATTGTATTCTTGTACCATTGTTTTCCCCTCAGTGTTTTGGATAAGAAATTGTTTTCTTAGAGTATTCTAAGGTGATTGTTACTCATCATATATAATACTGCTGGTTTTAAGTTTCCTGTTGGAGCATTTGTGCCATGCTTCAGTGACAAATCTGTAAAATGTTGACAAAATATATTGATCCTGTTCATGTTATCTAGTTAGGTTTTCTCTAATGTGGCAACTAAAAAGATACAAAGGAGGACAAGAAATAAGGATATGATGCGGAGCGGGGCAGGAAGCTCTAACCCTGTGACATGAAGGGAGAGAAATTTTGATCAATGATTTCTATTGAAATATTTGGTACCAGAAGTTTAAAGCGTTGAAAGAAAAATGTACATACTGAATTGTGGAGAAGTGAGTTTAATGTACACATCATATAATTTCAATGTTCAGCTAGCCAGAAAAGCCTGATTATGATCTATGCACAGTGCACTGTGCATCTGTTTACCCATTAATTTGAATGTTTAAAATTGTATCCAACATGGGGAGAACAACAGCTTTCTTAGGAAAATATCTCTAAGTCAATGAGAGTTGCGATTTTATGGGCTCAAGGTGTCTTCATTTGTATGAACCCCATCTTTTTTACAGAAAGAAGATAAGCTAGATTAAGGGTCAGCCTTTCAGCAATAGGATCTATATTATTCAGCCAGAAAGTTATTAAGTAAATTTGGGCTTCCCAAACACTTCATTTAAGATCTTGGGAGCAAGCAATGAGTTTGACCACCTAAATAAAGTTGTCTAAAATTACATTTTGACATATATGCACATATGTGCATGTGTGTGTGTATGAGTGTGTGTATAACAAAATGTTCAATGTCTTTTAATTCCTCTTAGGTAAAGCAGCAATGGAAAGAAATAAAACCCCAAAGTAGAATGATTCAAAAGTCTTCTCAGTTATCGAATATACATAAGTGGAAATACTTCCAAATATGTTTCCTTGGTTTCATCTAAAATATGAGGGTTCCTTTATATCAACCCCTCTTTCCCTTTAATAAATATCTACCAATTTTCAAATGTTTGTACACGTTTAGTGACAAAAACAAACAGTTATAGAAATATATATATATGCAAATATATATAATAGATATACAAATATCTATATAAAATAGATATGTTTGCATAACAGAAAATATTGATACCAAGCTTAGATGTCAGAATTATTTCCAACTCCATGCTCCATCTCATCATAAATAGCCAAACTTGTTGACTCAAACACTCCAAGAGCTGGGAACCTGAAAAAAAATCGAACCTGCAACTGATATTGTCAGTCATATTTATGATCCCACTCTAAGTCCAACACTTTATTTTCCTCCTTGTTCTAGGCAGTCCCTTCTTAAGATTGAAAAGTAGGAAAACCGAGAGAGAGAAGTAGGAGATTCTAGACTTCCTCGTGTTCCAAGAGCAATTTTAATCAGCTAAACTAGTAAAGCCAGAAACAAAGGAAAATAATCAAGTAGTATAGAATAATAATGATTGAGCCATTAAGCAAAGTCAAGGATCTTAAGTTCCTCCTCACGGGCCATAGATAACATTCTGAGAAATATCCCGTGAACAGTTTTAGAGATACTAAAGCCCCAACCAGGCTGAAATGTAAGTACCTAGACCACAGAGTAGTTGGAACCAGATGGTCAATGATGTCGATTCCCAATATCCTCAGGAACAGGCCACTAGTAGAATGTCACAAGACTGATCACACACCCCAAGCCCAACCTCACTCTGTCATTAAAATCCTTCCCCTGAAAGTATTTGGAGAATGTGGGTCTTTGAAGCACCAGCTGCTAGGACACCTTGCTTGATTCTCCAATAAACTATTGCACAGAAGTGAGTAGGCCCAGGTTTGGTTGGGTAGCAGTATTGAATATTAAAAATGTGTGTATAGAAAGGTGATGAAGCACTTTTATTTCAGAAATCAAATAGATTTACTGATGTGGCGTATCCATGTAAAAATTATTTAGGAATGAAATTTTGTAGGCTCATGGTTTTGGTTACTATTTAGGTAAGGAGCCTGTATTTTAAGTTGATGCTGAAGTAAACACTGGTTGAACATTACCCTTCAATTGCTAGGAGAGCAGTCACGTTGTGATGTCACAGCTACCCTTCAATTGCTAGGAGACCAGTGACTTTGTGATGTCATAGCTACCCTTCCATTGCTAGAAGACTAGTGACTCTTGGAACCACTGTGATGGTCTAGGGAGTTTCTCTCCGTAGGCCAGCCAAGCAGCATTTGAAGTTGCAGTGTGTAAAATGAGAAAAATGAGAAAATACCTGAAGAAAGATTTTTCTGAGATGGCACATATTTCTTCAGAAATTCAAGATGCGACTCCTAAAGATGAATCCACTGGTTCAGAAACCTCCATCAGATCTTCTTTGTATGATTACACACTTGCTGGGGACACAGTTTTGCGATCTATTGTTGAAGAATATACTTTTCAGGCTTTGTCTGAGGAAGTTGTGATAAAAAAGACCACGTTACACATTTTCTGTCTCTGAAACAGGTGAGCTGAATGAATTTCTTTCACTCACTTTTCCACAAAAATTGTGGAATATAGTTGAAAGTGATCAATTTGAATCTATTTGGTGGGATGAGAGTGACACTTGTATAGTGATCAATGAAGAACTCTGCAAGAAAGAAGTCTTGGAAAGAAGGGCGCCTTTCAGAATATTTGAAACCAATAATATGAAAAGTTTAGTTCGACATCTTAATCTTTATGGGTTTAGTAAAAAGGGACAGACTTTTCAAAGATCTGCCTCACTATCAGACTTTCTGGAAGAAGAAAACAACAAGCATGTTACCATACGTAGCTAAAATGGAATTTAAAATTGAGATAGCAACTTGTTGAAAGAGCTTTATTTTTTGAAGTTGAGAACAGCTGGAGGATTTAATATTTGATGTTTAACAAATTTTCCAATCAACTTGAAACAAGATACAAGTCTTGAAGCTACTTAAAGTGGCATTTACTGTATATATACAACATATATTTAGCTGAGGAGCATAATTGTTTCTAAAATGTTAGCTATTAAAACTACTCTGGAGGTGTTTTACTTGATGCAATTTAATTGGTATCATTAAAGGAATACTTTCACAGCATCATCTTTCAAGATTTGAAATAGCTCAACTGGAATTCCATCACCTGCACTAGCTTTGTTTGTAGTGATGCTTTATAAGGTCCACTTGACTTCACATTCCAAGATGTCTGGTTCTAGGTCAGTGATCACGTTATCGTGACTATCTTGGTCGTGAACATCTTTCTAGTACAGTTCTTCTGTGTATTCTTGCCACCTCTTCTTCATATCTTCTTCTTCTGTTAGGTCCATACCATTTCTGTCCTTTATAGAGCACATCTTTGCATGAAATGTTCCCTTGGAATCTCTAATTTTCCTGAAGTAATCTCTTGTTTTTCCTCTTCTGTTCTTTTCCTCTATTTCTTTTATTGATCACTGAGGAAGGCTGTCTTATCTCTCCTTGCTCTTCTTTGGAACTCTGCATTCAGATTCTTTTACCTTTCCTTTTCTCCTTTCCTTTTCGCTTCTCTTCTTTTCACAGCTATTTGTAAGGCCTCCTCAGACAGCCATTTTGCTTTTTTGCATTTCTTTTCCATGGGGATGATCTTGGTCCCTGTCTCCTGTACAATGTCACGAACCTCCGTCCAGAGTTCATCAGGCATTCTATCAGATTTAGTCCCTTAAATCTATCTCTCACTTCCACTATATAATCATAAGGGACCTGATTTAGGTGATATCTGAATGGTCTAGTGGTTTTCCCTACATTCTTCAATTTAAGTCTGAATTTGGCAATAAGGAATTCATGATCTGAGCCACAGTCAGCTCCTAGTCTTGTTCTTGCTAACTGTATACAGCTTCTCCATCTTTGGCTGCAAAGAATATAATCAATCTGATTTCGGTGATGACCATCTGGTGATGTTCATGTGTAGAGTCTTCTCTTGTGTTGTTGGAAGAGGGTGTTTGCTATGACCAGTGCATTCTCTTGACAAAACTCTATTAGCCTTTGCCCTGCTTCATTGCATGCTCCAAGGCCAAATTTGCCTGTTACTCCAGGTGTTTCTTGACTTCCTACTTTTGCATTCCAGTCCCATATAATGAAAAAGACATCTTTTTTGGGTGTTAGTTCTGAAAGGTCTTGTATGTCTTCATAGAACCGTTCAACTTCGGCTTCTTCAGCGTTACTAGTTGAGGCATATGCCTGGATTACCATAATATTGAATGGTTTGCCTTGGAAACGAACAGAAATCATTCTGTCACTTTTAAGATTGCATCCAAGTACTGCATTTCAGACTCTTTTGTTGACCATGATGGCTACTCCATGTCTTCTAAGGGATTCCTGCCCACAGTAGTAGATATAATGGTCATCTGATTTAAATTCACCCATTCCTGTCCATTTTAATTCACTGATACCTAAAATGTCTATGGTCACTCTTGCCATTTACTGTTTGACCACTTCCAATTTGCCTTGATTCATGGACCTAACATTCCAGGTTCCTATGCAACATTGCTCTTTACAGCACCGGACCTTGCTTCTATCAACGGTTACATCCACAACTGGGTATTGGTTTTTCTTTGCTCCATCCTTTCATTCCTTCTAGAGTTATTTCTCCACTGATCTCCAGTAGCATACTAGGCACCTACCTACCTGTGGAATTCCTCATTCACTATCCTATCATTTTGCCCTTTGATACTGTTCATGGGGTTCTCAAGGCAAGTATATTGAAGTGGCTTGCAATTCCCTTGTCCAGTGGACCACAGTGGCTGTGGTTCATGTGATCAGATCGACTAGTTTCCTGTGATTATGATTTCAGTGTGTCTGCCCTCTGATGCCCCCTCGCAATACCTACGACCTTATATGGGTTTCTCTTACCTTGGACGTGGGATATCTCTTTACAGCTGCTCCAAGAAAGCACAGCCGCTGCATGGGAATACCAGAACAACTCACCTGCCTCTTGAGAAATCTGTATGCAGGTCAGGAAGCCACAGTCAGAAATGTACATGGAACAACAGACTGGTTCCAAATAGGCAAAGGAGTACGTCAAGGCTGTATATTGTCACCTTGATTCTTTAACTTGTATGCAGAGTACATCATGAGGAACGCTGGATTGGAAGAAGCACAAGCTGGAATCAAGATTGCCAGGAGAAATATCAATAATCTCAGATATGCAGATGACACTACCCTTATGGCAGAAAGTGAAGAGGAACTCAAAAGCGTCTTGATGAAAGTGAAAGAGGAGAGTAAAAAAGTTGGCTTGAAGCTCAACATTCAGAAAACAAAGATCATGGCATCTGGTCCCATCATTTCATGGGAAATAGGTGGAAAAACAGTGGAAACAGAGTCAGACTTAATTTTTTTTGCACTCCAAAATCACTGCAGATGCTGATTGCAGCCAGGAAATTAAAAGACACTTACTCCTTGGAAGGAAAGTTATGACCAACCTAGATAGTATATTAAAAAGCAGAGACATTACTTTGCCAACAAAGTTCCATCTAGTCGAGGCCATGTTTTTTCCTGTGGTCATGTATGGATGTGAGAGTTGGACTGTGAAGAAAGCTGATCGCCAAAGAATTGATGGTTTTGAACTGTGGTGCTGGAGAAGACTCTTGAGAGTCCCTTGTACTGCAAGGAGATCCAACCAGTCCATTCTAAAGGAGATCAATCTTGGGTATTCATTGGAAGGATTGATGCTAAAACTGAAACTGTAATACTTTGGCCACCTCATGCGATGAGTTGACTCACTGGAAAAGACTCTGATGCTGGGAAAGGTTGGGGGCGGGAGGAGAAGGGGACAACAGAGAATGAGATGACTGGATGGCATCACCGACTCTGTGGACATGAGTTTGTATGAACTCCGGGAGTTGGTGAAGGACAGCGAGGCCTGGCATGCTGTGATTCATGGGGCTGCGGAGAGTTGGACACGACAGAGCGACTGAACTGAACTGAACTGAATTGAACTGAAAGGAATACTATTTTTTTTTCTTTTTAAATTTATTTATTGTAATTGGAGGCTAATTACTTTACATTTTGTACTAGTTTCGCTATGCATTGACATGAATCTGCCTCGGATGTACGTGTATTCCCCATCTTAAGCCCCCCTCCCACTTTCCTCCCCATCCCATCACTCCAGTTCATTCCAGTACAACAACCCCGAGCATCCTGTATCATGCATCGAACCTGGACTGGCGATTCGTTGCACATATGATAATATATATGTTTCAATACTATTCTCCCAAATCATCCCATGCTCACCCTCTCCCACTGAGACCAAAAGACTGCTCTATACATCTGTGTCTCTTGCTGTCTCGTGTACAGGGTTATCGTTATCATCTTTCTAAATTCCATATATATGCATTAGCATACTGTATTGATATTTTTCTTTCTGCCTCACTTCACTCTGTATAATAGGCTCCGGTTTCATCCACCTTATTAGAATTGATTCAAACGTATTTGTAATTGCTGAGTAATACTGTATCGTGTATATGTACCACAGCTTTCTTATCCATTCGTCTACAAATGGACATGTAAGTTGCCTCCATGTCCTGGCTATTATAAACTGTGCTGTGATAAATATTGGAGTACATGTGTCTCTTTCAATTCTGGTTTCCTCAGCGTGTATGCCCAGGAGTGAGATTGTTGGGTCGTATTACAGGTCTATTTCCAGTTTTGTAAGGAAACTCCACACTGTTCTCCATAGTGGTTGTACTGTTTGCATTCCCACCAACAGTGTAACAGGATTCCCTTTTCTCCACACCCTCTCCAGCATTCATTGTTTGTTGACTTTTGAATAGCAGCCATTGTGAGTGACATGAAATGGTACCTCATTGTGGTTTTGATTTGCATTTCTATGATTCTGAGTGATGTCGGGCATCTTTTCATGTGTTTGTTAGCCATCTGTATGAAGAGCTTTTATGGCAAATTTACCTTGGTTTATAAAGAAACTAAATAATTGTATCATTTGTCTTTAGTTACAGATCTACTATAATCCAAATTTCAAAAGAGGCTATCCTCAACTTTTAGTAAGAATAAAAAGAAGAGTTGGGATTAACAATGTGTTTCCAATATCTTCATTAGTTCGAGATTACAAGAAGAAGCATGTTAAAGCAAGTGTCAGTGTAGATGATCGTAACTCAGATTTTCTTCCTGAAACTAGTGGAAAGAATACATTTTCAGTTTCCACCAGTTTAACTGTATCTTTCTTACAAAAGCCTCACACCAACCAGATCGTCGCTAATACAACAGCTCTAGCTCTGTGTGACTTACCTTTCTCATCATCAATATCAGTTAGCCAAATAGAACAGGTTGTGGGAGATCAACCAGCTGTTTTAAATCAGTTGAGTATTTTTAAGTGGCACTCTCACAGCAACTACACTCAGGTGAATGGCCACGTTGAGGACTTGGCTACTACAACTACATCTGCTTCTCAGAACCACATCGTATCTCCATTGCTAAGTGGTAAGTCGTGTCCGACTCTGTGCAAACCCATAGAGTCTCCAGGCAGTCCACTAGGCTCCCCCGTCCCTGGGATACTCCAGGCAAGAGCACTGGAATGGGTCGCCATTTCCTTCTCCACGTATCTCCATTACAGAACAGTTATTCTGGACTGATGGTGGAGGCTTCTAAGTTTCCAAGCCCATGACAGTCCTTTTTGTAACCTTCAAGAGAGAGGCAACACATGGCCCTCAGTGCCAACGATCACTTATATATCTGCCTCCTCTCTTTCAAGGCAACTCATCAACAATCGTCATTATTTGAAAACCATGCTAATTAAAACAGACTTACCAAATAAGTGTCAGATTATGGAGCCTATTGAAGATTGAAATTTTTGTTGGAAGATGTCAATAAATACCTACAATCCTTGTATTTGAACAATAAAGTTACATGTTCATCCTCATAGTTTCATTTTCTCTTTTCAAACAATGAAGATAAAGAATGAGGCTTTAATGTCTGGCTATTTTACTGCACTGTTTTATAAACTCTTCAGAACAAGAAATCATTCGTTATGCATCCTAGGTCAATGACACCTGATCTAATATTTGTAAGCAAGAAAATGAGAACAAAGGGAAAAGAGGTAATGGATATAAAGTGATTTCTGAAATCATCCCTGCTGAAATGAATGGGTGTCTACATCAGGATTGTATGGGTGAAGGAAGAGATACAAATAAAATTTAAAAAATGGAAATACACAGTATGTACCTTAGTGCATTCATAGTTACATTATATTCCATTAGATACTGGTAGACAGCAGATTATCTTCATTATAGAAATTCATTATCTACTTGAAAATATGAAATCATGATCATGATGATCACCACTGTACTGTCACTGTGATACCAAAGATAACATAGTGTAATCAGTGACTGGATCATGGTCAGCACAAGATACGTATTTTACAAGTGATATTGTATAGGGTTATTTTTGCTCTGCTGTCCTTAAGCGAAAGTGGAAGGGAAGTAGCTCAGTCGTGTCTGACTCTTTGCGACCCCCGTGGACTGTAGCCTTCCAGGCTCCTCCATCTGTGGGATTCTCCAGGCAAGGATATTGGAGTGGGTTGCCATTTCCTTCTCCAGGGATCTTCCAGACCCAAGGATTGAACCCGGGTCTCCCACATTGCAGTCAGATGCTTTACTGTCTGAGCCCCCAGGGAAGATGCTATCCTTAAGGCATGCCTTTATTTCCTGACACCAAGATTCCACCAAATTTCCTAATGCATGTTTAGATGTTGCTTATCGGTTTCCAAAGAGACAGAATAAATTCCTTGAGGTGATTGCAGCATATCAGTGTGATTAACAAGTTCTGTGAAGACATGGTATTTTTTCCTTAATAATTTCATTATCTTTCTCTTATACTGTGCTTCCAGAGCTACAATCACTCAACCTAATTTCAGTCATGCTAAGCCCCTTCTCACAACTTTGTCTCAACTCTTTCTTGGGGTTGGAAGGAACTGCCGTTTGCCCTCCTACCAAGCTGAGCCCAGATATCAAGTGTTCAGTTTTGGGATTACTCTCTTTATGTATCTTTCACATCAGCTAAAACTTTGAGCCTGCAAATGGCATGCTTTAATTACTTACTGAATTATCAATAAACAAATGTAATAACCAATCAAATACTATATATATTACTCAACATATTCTTATAAGCTTTATTTGCATAATTGGCCTTTCCTATTTACTGATAACTTTTTCCAAGTTGATAAATAATTATTATATTTACATGAATGTTAAATGTGGGAATTAAAATTATAAAATGACTCCTGCTCTTATGAAGTTTACAGTCTATAAGAACTCATTCTAAGCATGCAGTTTCAGGCCCCAATTCCCTTAAATTCAACAGTAGTTGTGGAGACATGTATGGGGGAAAAAATCATTATTTTTAATAATCTAGAAAAGTCATGGAGTAAGAGGGGATCAAAATCAATAGTTGACCCCTAATATATTTCACAATGAAATACTCTGAACAAAGTGTCTGCTTGTTGGACTATCCAGCTGTCATGAATACTACCTAGAAATATTGGCAATCTCAAATTCGGGGTTATTCCTTTAGGTGAGGTTGGCAACATCAACTCATGTCCCTGTTTTGGGATGGTAACCCACATAGGACAACACCAACTTAAGTTCACCACTCTCATTCTTGCAGCTGATGAACAGTGAAATCTGTGGAATATCTGTGTAGATAAGGGAGTAGTCCACAAACACATGTTTTCTTTCACTGAAAAATTTCATTCAATATAGGTGAAAATGCCACGTTTAGAGAGGTGAGCTTTTTGCTGCAGTGCTAAGTGTTACTGAAATTTGTGTCCTTAGTTACCATTTCAAGCCCAAAGTTCAATGGACTTGTTTTAGATTTCAGGTTTCTTATGAAACTTAAAGACCCTTACTCCTTGGAAGGAAAGTTATGACGAACCTAGATAGCATAATAAAAAGCAGGGACATTATTTTGCTAACCAAGGTCTGTCTAGTCAAGGCTATGGTTTTTCAAGTGGTCATGTATGGATATGAGAGTTGGACTGTGAAGAAAGCTGATTGCCGAAGAATTGATGCTTTTGAACTGTTGTGCAGGAAAAGACTCTTGAAAGTCCGTTGGAGTGCAAAAAGATCCAACCACTCCATTCTAAGGAAAATCAGTTCTGGGTGTTCATTGGAAGGACTGATGCTAAAGCTGAAACTCCAATACTTTGGCCACCTCATGTGAAGAGCTGACTCACTGGAAAAGACTCTGATGCTGGGAGGGGTTGCGGGCAGAAGGATAAGGGGATGACAGAGAATGAGAGAGCTGGATGGCATCACCGACTCGATGGAGGTGAGTTTGAGTGAACTCTGGGAGTTGGTGATGGACAGGGAGGCCTGGCATGCTGTAATTCATGGGGTCGCAAAGAGTCGGACACGAGTGAGTGACTGAACTGACTATGCAGTCAAATTTGCATCCTTTGAGCAATATCACCTTAAAGGTGATTCCATTTTCTATTTCATTCCCATGTACTGATTATTTCTTCTCAGTCCCTTTTACCTTCTTTTCATGTTCTGCTTTGAGTGACAGGTGCTTCTCAAAAAGAACAGGAATGATCCACTTAGTCCTCCATGATAATTTGGAAAAGACATGGACAAGGACATTCAATATATCATGTTGAAAATCTACTCTTTTTGTTCTCTCCTGAAAGCATATTATTAACCTGTACTTCAATTGTCCTACCAAGGGAGCCTGATTACATGGTCCATTAACTTTTTTATCAACTGCCATATGGCTTTAATATATCAGTATCTGTAATTCTCCGAAGATTATAGAGAAAATAGCTCAATAATTTAGGGAAGCATTGTACATGAATTCCGTTTTCTTTCCTTTATGTATTTACTCTATAATTGGTGCCTAAAATTCTTTACCTTAAAATAAAAATTTAAGTGAGGTAAATACAGAAGATTGGGGAAACAGTAGAAAAATTGATGGGAGAAGGTCCGTCTAGTTAAGGTTATGGTTTTTCCAGTGGTCATGTGTGGATGTGAGAATAGGACTGTGAAGAAAGCTGATAGCCAAATAATTGATGCTTTTGAACCGTGGTGATGGAGAAGACTCTTAAGAGTCCCTTGGACTGCAAGGAGATCCAACCAGTCCATTCTAAGGGAGATCAGTCCTGGGTGAAGTTCATTGGAAGGACTGATGCTAATGCTGAAACTCCAGTACATTGGCCACCTCATGCGACGAGTTGGCTCACTGGAAAAGACTCTGATGCTGGGAGGGATTGTGGGCAGGAGGAAAAGGGGACGACAGAGAATGAGATGGCTGGACTTCATCAGCAACTCGATGTACATGGGTTTGTGTGAACTCCACGAGCTGGTGATAGACAGGGAGGCCTATCCATCTATTGATTCATGGAGTCGCAAAGAGTTGGGCATCACTGAGCTATTGAACTGTACTGAACTGAGCTCCCTGGTGGCTCAGAGGTTAAAGCTTCTGCCTCCAATGCGGGAGACCCAGGTTCAATCCCTGGGTCGGGAAGATCCCCTGGAGAAGGAAACGGTAACCCACTCCAGTATTCTTGCCTGGAGAATCCCATGGAGAAGCCTGGTAGGCTACAGTCCACGGGGTCACATAGAGTCGGACACGACTGAGCGACGGAACAGAACAGAACTGAACTGAACTGGAAGTCTGCTCTGCATAAGGAAGACAAAAATGTTCCTGTGTATTCCCCCTCTTTATTTATTTAACTTTTTATTTTGTGCTTGTGGATTAAAAGGAACGCTTGTAATATATTTAATAGAAAATGACTGTAGGAATTGTTTGAATTGCCTAGAAATATAGGCAGAGCTATTTTCTGGTTTTGTACAACTAGGTGTTCCCATTATAGCAAAGCAAGCTAACAGGTGGGTTATAACATGTCCTGTAGCCTCACCTTGAAGAAGTGTGGCCCATATAAAAAAGGAATTTGTATTAATTGAGACATGTAAGAAGGAAGAGCGAGAAATTTCAGAACAATGCATTACATCCATTTGCCATAGTTCATTAGGTTTTAATCCTCGAGGATTAATACCTTGTGCAATAGACCGAAGGTGTAAAGGCCTTCAAGTAGGGCAATTATTAATGATTTCTTTAGCATGGCAGTATGTAATTTTCCGCATTTGGTGTGATGAACCAGCATTATTGTGTAATAGGGAATGTGGCTCTTCAGGAGTAGCAAAAAGACAAGTTTATCAACTTGTTCATTGCCATGAGCCATAGGGCCAGAAAACCAAGAATGTGCTAGGATATGGGTAATATAAATGGGGGAAGTTTAGTTCCTAGTAAGAGATTGTAGTTCAATAAAATGTTGAATAATAGACTGATTAGAATTTATGATTGAAGTTTTGACATATCATAATACAAATATTGAATATAAAGAATCATAAACTATAATAATATGGTAAGGACGTAGGTGAATAACCTGAATGAGAACATATAATTCATTTTGTTGGGAAGAGTGAGATTTAATATAAAAAGCGTTCTCCTCTTTGAGAGACCAGAATGAGGTTTTAGCATTTTTAGTCTTGTCTGTATAAAAAGCATCAGAGGTATACTTTGTGATGTAACAATGAAAGAGATAATATATTCAGTATTTTTGAAGAAATTCCAAAGTTTGTTAAAGAATAATGAAATGCAAATTTCCAAAATGTTTTGAAAAGGCTATTTGGAAGTCAGTAGAAGTTTGAAAGCATTCTCAAATTGAAACGTACCAATAGGTACTACAATTTTATAAGAATCAGAGCCAATTAGAGCTCCAGTTCTACTTCTCCCGTTGATAATTATTAGAGCAATCAAATCAAGAGAGAGTGTAAGTGATCTTGTCCCTCTAAAAAAGAATATATATCCATTCTATCAGGGGTTCTTCTTGGGCAAGAAGTCTTGTAGAGGACTGGAGAGAGGGAAGGATAAATAACTCTAGAGGTAACTCAAATCTGATAGGAGAAAGAAATTGTTTTTGCAATCTATTTTGCATTAAGCAGCGTTCTTCTCATGCCTCTTGGGAGAGTGAACAAGGGTTATTTAGATCAGAATATGCTTTTAAAGTGTTAAATTAGTCAGCTGATAATCTGAAATAGCCAAAGTAGGTTTAGCCCAGGTTATATGCCTAAAATTTTTGAAAATCAGTCAAGGTCGATAATTTATCAACACGATAAAAAGCATCAGAGGTATACTTTGTGATGTAACAATGAAAGAGAGTTCATCAGGCACTCTATCAATCAGATCTAGTCCCTTAAATCTATTTCTCACTTCCACTGTATAATCATAAGGGATTTGATTGAGGTCATATCTGAATGGTGTAGTGGTTTTCCCTACTTTCTTCAATTTAAGTCTGAATTTCTCAATGAGGGGTTCATGATCTGAGCCACAGTCAGCTCCTGGTCTTGTTTTCGCTAACTGTATACAGCTTCTCCATCTTTGGTTGCAAAGAATATAATCAATCTGATTTCGGTGTTGACCATCTGGTGATGTCCATGTGTAGAGTCTTCTCTTGTGTTGTTGGAAGAGGGTGTTTGCTATGACCAGTGCATTCTCTTGACAAAACTCTACTAGCCTTTGCCCTGCTTTATTCCGTGCTCCAAGGCCAAATTTTCCTGTTACTCCAGGTGTTTCTTGACTTCCTACTTTTGCATTCCAGTCCCCTATAATGAAAAGGACATTTTTTTGGGGTGTTAGTTCTAAAAGGTCTTGTAGGTCTTCATAGAACCGATTAACTTCGGCTTCTTCAGCATTACTGGTTGGGGCATAGGCCTGGATTACTGTAATATTGAATGGTTTGCCTTGGAAACGAAGAGAAATCATTCTGTCATTTTTAAGATTGCATCCAAGTACTGCATTTCGGACTCTCCAAAATAAACTCAAAATGGATTAGAGAGCAAATTGTAAGACCAGATACTATAAAACTCCTAGAGGAGAAGATAGGCAAAACACTCTCTTACGTAAATCACAGCAGGGTCCTCCAAGACCCACTTCCCAGAATATTGGAACTAAAAGCAAAAATAAACACATGAGACTGAATTAAAATCCAAAGCTTCTGCACAGCAAAGGAAACTATAAGCAAGGTGAAAAGACAGCCTTCAGAATGGGAGAAAATAATAGTAAATGAAGCAACTGATAAAGGATTAATCTCCAAAATATACAAGCAGCTCCTGCAGCTCAATTCCAGAAAGATAAATGACCCAATTAAAAATGGGCCAAAAAACTAAACAGACATTTCTCCAAAGAAGACATAAAGATGGCTAACAAACACATGAAAAAATGCTCAACATCCCTCACAATTAGAGAAATGCAAATCAAAACCACAATGAGGTACCATTTCACACCAGTCAGAATGGCTGCTATCCAAAATCTACATGCAATAAATGCTGGAGAGGGTGTGGAGAAAAGGGAGCCCTCTTACACTGTTGGTGGGAATGCAAACTAGTACAACCACTATGGAGAACAGTGTGGAGATTCCTCAAAAAACTGGAAATAGAACTGCCGTATGATCCAGCAATCGCACTCCTGGGCATACACACCAAGGAAACCAGAATTGAAAGAGACACATGTACTCCAATATTCATTATAGCACTATTTATAATAGCCAGGATATGGAAGCAACCTAGATGTCCATCTGCAGATGAATGGATGAAAAAGCTTTGGTACATATACACAATGGAGTATTTTTCAGCCATCAAAAAGAATGCATTTGAATTCGTTTTAATGAGGTGGATGAGATTGGAACCAATTATACAGAGTGAAGTAAGCCAGAAAGAAAAACATCAATACAGTATACTAACGCATATATATGGAATTTAGGAAGATGGTAACCTAAACCCTGTATATGAGACTGCAAAAGAGACATAGGCATATAGAACAGTCTTTGGGACTCTATGGGAGAGGGTGAAGGTGGGATGATTGGGGAGAACAGCATTGTAGCATGTATATTATCATAAGTGACTAGTCCAGGTTCGACGGATGATACAGGATGCTTGGGGCTGGTGCACGGGGATCACCTGGACGGAGGATATGGGGAAGAGGGAGGTGGGAGGGGGCTTCAAGAAAGAGAACACATGTACACCCGGGGCGGATTCATGTCAATGTATGGCAAAACCAACCAATATATTAATGTAAGTTAATTTGCCTCCAATAAAATAAATTAAAAAACAAAAGAAACAAGGGCACTTTATTGGAAGAGACACACGCTTATATATCTTCAGTAAAATGATTACTCAACCACTGAAAAGAATGAAATTCTACCAGTTTCAGCAAAATGGCTAAATCCTTTCAGTAAAAAGTCACTGAAGGGAGTCATTGAAGGGAATCCAAGGTGTCCTTTCCCATGATCTCAGTCTTGAGAACTGCATGCAGCTCTGATCTTTCCTGCTTTGAAGGAAATGATAAGGAACAGAGAGTCCTTGAGAAACAGCACACAGAGAAGACAATATATTGAATCCCTTAAAGTTGCATGCATCGTGACAGACCCAGACATCCTGGAATGCAAAATCAAGTAGGCCTTAGGAAGCATCAGTAAGAACAAAGCTGTTGGAAGTGATGAATATCCAGTTGAGTTATGTATAATTCTAACAGGTGATGCTGCAAAAATGCTGCACTAAATTTGCAGGGAAATTTGGAAAACTCAGCAGTGGCCAATGAACTGGAAAACGTCAGTTTCTTACAATCCCCAAAAAGCCAATGCCAAAGACTGTTTGATCTCATGCACAACTGCACTCATCTCACACAGAGCAAAATGTAATGCCTGACATTCTCCTAGAAAGGTTTCAACAAATGAAGAATTTCCAGAGGTTCAAGCTGAATTTGGAAAAGGCAGAGCAACCGGAGACTAAATTGCCAACACCCATTGTGTGATTGAAAAAGCAAGACAGTTCCAGAAAAACACCTGATTTTGCTTTATTGACTATGACAAAGTCTTTGACTTGTGGAACATGAAAAACTGGAAAATTCTTCAAGAGATGGGAATCCCAGGCCACCTGACCTGCTTCCTGAGATATCTGTATGCAGGTCAAGGAGCAATAGTACCATGGACCAGGAAAAAAGAACTGGTTCCAGAGTTGGGGAAAGTGGTACCTCAAGGCTCTATATTGTCACCAATTTCCTCAAACGCACACTACATCAGGTGAAATACCGGGCAGGATGAAGCACAAGCTGGAATCAAGTTTGCTGCGAGAAATGTCAAAAATCACAGATTTGCAGATGATGCCACTCTTATGGCAGAAAGTGAAGGAAAAATAAAAAGCCTTTTGATGAAAGTGAAAGAGAGGAGTTGAAAAGGTGCCTTAAAACTGAACATTCAATATCATGGCATCCGGTCCAACCACTTTATGGCAAATAGATGGGGAAACAGTGGAAACAATGACAGGCTTTGCTTTCTTGGGCTCCAAAATCACTGTAGATGGTGACTATAGCCGTGAAATTGAAAGACGCTTGCTACTTGGAAGAAAATCTGTGACAAATATAGACATTATTGAAAAGCCACAGAAAATACTTTTGTTGATAAACGTCCATCTAGTCAAAGCTATGGTGTTTCTAGGAGTCATGTATGGCTGTGAATTTTGGACCATAAAGCTGAGCACTGGAAGAACTGACATTTTTGAACTATAGTATTGAAGAAGACTCATAAGAGTCCTTCACTGCATGGAGATTAAACCAGTCAATCCTAAAGGAAATTGGTCATGAGTATCCATTGAAAGGATGGATGCTGAAGCTGAAAATTCAATATTTTGGACACTTGATGTGAACAACTGACACTGTAAAAGACCCTGATACTGGGAAAGATTGAAGACAGGAGAAGTGGATGACAGACTATCAGATGGTTGCACGGCATCATAATTTTCCAAAGGATAGGAAGAGCGATATTCAATCCCCACTTGATGGACACGTGTTTGAGCAAACTCTGGGAGTTTTAGATGACCAGTGAAGACGGGCATGATGTAGTCCATGGGGTCACAAAATGTCAGATAAATGAGGGATGGAAGTGAAGTGAACTGATTTGTGGTGGTCTCTTTCCATGAAGTGACCCGGAACAGCGGGAGGCATTGATGCCCATGGCAGCAGTTCAGAGCCTGCTGCTTTTCAGGCTTAGGGACTAGAGAATAGCAGTCCTGATGAAGACGTGCCATTGCTCATGCCCAAAATCCTGACATGAATTCTTTCCTTTCTTTTTGTATCATCCTTGGTTGTGGATAGCAAAGGGACAATGTGGGTCTGTCTGCACATGAGAGTTTGTTCTCATAATCTCCCTGGAGTAGAATATCTGATTTTGTCATGGTAATCTTTAAGGAGATATGCACCATGTGACGCTCACGTGTACCTTTGATTTGAAGTGGGCATCTTGGATGTCCACCAGCCCAACCTTTAACTGCATTTGTGGCACACCAACTTCGTAGGCTAGCAGGGATCCTGAGCTACAGGCAGATCTACCACAGACTGATGAGGGAAGCAGCAAGATAACCTTGGCATTTAGCAAATTACTGAGGCCTGGCCTGGAATCAAGCCCTCTTGGAACATTTGGGAGAAGAATTCTGCTTTCTGCACAATGGAAGCATGAGTGATTGGCCCAGGGCAGTCAGGGTCCTCAGGGTGTAATTCGTGCTGGGGCAATGTGCAGAGGCCCTTTGGATCTGCATGTACCTTCTTCATGATATTGTTTCAGATACAGGCATATCACATTTTATTCGCCCTGTTGGAGGTCCAGACATCAGTTTGGCCTTTCCCTGCCACAGGGAGACAACCTTTGAGGGGGAAATGGAAACAGTTACAAACAACCTATTACACAGTTGGGAGGAGCAGGATCGCCTTGATCAGAAGGTCTTGGGCCTGATGGGGCACTGGGCCTGCCACAAGGAACCAGCATTGACAAGGAAATGGTTTTGAGAGGTGTAGGCTGAGATAGGTAGTTCCAAGTCAGTGCAGTCCAAATCCACTTGCTATTTCTGGTGTGGTTCCTGGAAGGAAAGCACATGAAATGGAATCATTCCAAAGTGATTGGCACTGTGAAACAGTCAATGTGATGAGAGAATACAGGACATGAACACCCATCATTCAGCTGTCCACCAAGAGCATTTCCAGCCCACTGAAGTTCTTTCCACATCAGTCCTTCTCATGAGTAAATCCCAAAATTTGTAATCTTCCAAAATAAAGAGTAGAGATAGAACAGGACACTAAGTTGAATGACAATTTTGTGAAAGAAAACAACCAGAGAAAATGAGAAGTACTTACCAAAGTCCATGATCCTGGAAAACAAAGCTATGAAAATTTGCATATTATCATATGCAAATGTGAAAATTACCTTTTAAGGTTGTGTGTGTGTTTGTGTGTGTGTGTGTGTGTGTGCCCACCAGCAGAAATGTGTCTATGAGCTGACAGAACTGGCCCGGCTGGGAGAAGGAAAATGAATACCAAAAAAACGAACAAACTTGTGTAAACTACATTAATCATGGGCAGCCAAAGCACTGACGCAAGGGAATCAAGCCCAGGGATGTCACCGAGAAAGCATGCTGTAAGTGGAGGCATGCTGCTGCACCCTGGATCCCTAGGCAGAAAGGAGCGGCAGGAAGAAAACATTCAGGGACATACAGGAAGATGAAAAGGAGCAAGAAACAGAATGGGCCAGATTACCAGGCTCAGAGATGGGGTATGCACAGCCCCTGCAAAGAGTTTTCTGTCCTTCTCAAGTGCAACAGTATTCTTTCCCCTACAGGACCAGGCACATGAGCACATCTTGCTGTTTTTGTAAGGTTTACGAGGTTGACAGCACTATAGCATAAGCAGCTGTTACCTGCAGAGTATGCCAGTTTGAAACATCCTTCTTTAAAATCTTTACAGAATGCTTGAGTTATCAGGACTCTACAAAGCATGGCTTAGGATGATCCTCTAGCTACTCACAGCCCCACAACACTGGGGTGATGGGGTAGGCTCACACGTGTTCTCCCCAGGAGGCAGGATGACAGCAGAACCACTTTGAAACCGTTTCTGTACAGGAAACGAGCGGACCTCAATTCCTCTGGCACTGATGAATCAGGTCGCTTATGAGGATGCTGATCATAGCATCTCTTATTTAGAGATGCTTCATCTGTAAATCTCTTTATTTAGAAAGAATTTCATCTCTAAATATGGAATTCTCTGTATGTCGCATCATGTATCCAGATGCCAAATTGACTACTAGAAGTATAGAATTCCTATATTTCACATAGGCAAATCAATGCCAATATTCACTTCTGGAAATGTTAATTATCTACAATTCATGTATGAATATTTGCTGAAGATTTTCCTTCATGACAAATAGAATTATCTGTATTTGACAACAGAAAATCAGGATGGTTCTTTTTCTTACAAGGAATGTGGAGTTCTCTTTCTTGAACATGACCATCTGCTTGCGGATTTTCCTACATGAACAATGGCAGTTTTTGCGTTTCACTTCTTCACCGTCTAAGCTACCAGGGAACTTGAGCAGTTGTAGGAAGAACTTCAGGGTTTTTAGAATTAATGCCGAAAAAAAAAAAAAGATATCCATTTCATCATAGGGTTCTGGAATGTAAAAGCATGAAGTCAAGAGATACATGGAGTAACAGGCATGTTTGGCTGTGGTGTTCAAAATGAGGCGGGGCAAACAATAGCAATACTTTGGCAAACAGAAAGGGTGAAAATGGAAAGAGTGACAGTTTTCTAGGGCTCTAATATCACTGGGAACAGTGATTACAGCCATGAATATAAAAGACCCCTAATCCTGGGAAGAAAAGCTATGGAAACCTAGACATAGGTACTGAAAAGAAGAGACATCTCTTTGCCAACAAAGGTCCATATGGTCAGGGCGAAGGTTTTACCAGTACACATGTACATATGTGCTAGTATGACTAGAAAGAAGGCTGAGTGCCAAAGAATTGAGGCTTTGCAACTGTGGTGCTGAACAAGGCTCTTGAGAGACCCTTGGGCAGGAAGGAGACCAACCCCCTCAATTCTAAAAGATGTACACCTAGGACGGATTCACGTCAATATATGGCAAAACCAACCAAGATAATATTGTAAAATAATTAGCCTCCAATAAAAATAAAAATTAAAAAAATATATATATCCAAATTAGTATATTTACTTCGCCGAAGAATCGATGCTTTTGAACTGTGGTGTTGGAGAAGACTCTTGAGAGTCCCTTGTACTGCAAGGAGATCCAACCAGTCCATTCTAAAGGAGATCAATCCTGGATGTTCATTGGAGGGACTGATGCTAAAGCTGAAACTGCAATACTTTGGCCACCTCATGCGACGAGTTGACTCACTGGAAAAGACTCTGATGCTGGGAAAGGTTGGGGGCGGGAGGAGAAGGGGACGACGGAGAATGAGATAGCTGGATGGCATCACCGACTCTGTGGACATGAGTTTGAGTGTACTCCGGGAGTTGGTGATGGACAGGGAGGCCTGGCGTGCTGTGATTCATGGGGTCGCGGAGAGTGGGACACGACTGAGAGACTGAACTGAACTGAACTGATACTTACTTCAAATGGTATTTGTAAATTGTAGAGAGTATTCATTTGAGTAAAATTTATTACTACTATAAAAATCATAGAACTAATGTCCTCTTCATAAAGGTATCTGACTTTTCAGTACAAGGACACTTTTGTTAACAGAATGAATCAGACTCAATAACTATGCTCTGAATCCATCATAGGCAACATTTTGTACTAAATAATAATTATGTTAACTTTCTTAACCCATCATATTATTGTTTACAAAGCATTTTTGTTTTACTTTTCTAATATTCAAAATAAGCTAAGGCACATGACCTTTCCTTTGCACTCTACCTTTCCCTACCATATCGTTGTTAGATGAACGATTGACTAAATTATGCAAAAGTATTAAAGAGAAATGAGTGTTTAATGTGAAAAAAAATACATAAAAGAAACTAACCCCAAATATTCATTGGAAGGACTAATGTTGAAACTGAAGTTCCAATACTTTGGCTAACTGGTGTAAAGAAGTGATTCATGAGAAAAAAAAATGAGGTTCTGCCTTGTCTTTAAAAAAAAAGAAAAAGAAAATCATTGATTCGTTGTGGGAAGATGGAGGGCAGGAGAAGACCGGGGTGACAGAGGTTGAGGTGGTTGGACAGCATCACTTGACTTAATGAACATGACTCTCAACAAAGTTTTGGAGACAGTGAAGGATAGGGAGGACTGGAGTTCTACAGTCCACAGTGTTGCAAAGACTTGGACAAGGCTGAGTGACTGAACGTCAATGACTTTATTTCACATATATCAATCGAGAAGATAATTTTGAACCTGAAACATGGAATTTTCTATATGTCCGTAGAAAAGTTAGATACTCCTGTTTGAAATGAGGAATTTTCTCTGTTTCATTAAAGAACATCTGCATGCAGAACTTCCCTCGTAAACTGTTTCAACATTTCATGCACCAAAAATTGAATAAAAATATATTGACATGAAATATGGATATGAAAAATGACATGAAATATTTTCTATTTCAAATGTGAAAATCTAGGGGTACATTTCTTATGTGAAATATATGGCTACGGATGCACTATCGAATTTTCTGTTTCATATATTTAAATCCGACACCAGATAGTACTACATGAAAGACGAAATTCTTAGTTTCACATATGAAACTGTATGCAGATTTTATTATAGGAAATATGAAATTCTATATTTCACATATAAAAATCTGGGGATATCTGTATATCATATGAAAGTATGCACACAGAACTTTTGGCGTAAAATATGAAAATACTGACATTGCAATTTCCTAATTGTAATTCACTTCAGTTAGGTTCAGTTCAGTCGCTTAGTCATGTCTGACTCTTTGCAACCCTTGATTCACAGCACGCCAGGCCTCCCTGTGCATCATAAACTCCCAGAGCTCAATCACACAATGTAATTATAATGTAATTTTCATAGTTCTCATTTGAAAATCTGTGTGTGGTTTTCTTTCATGAAATACAGAATGCTGTGGATTTCATTTTTGAAAAACGACATAAATTTTGCTACAAGAAATACAAAATCTTCTATCTGATTTGAGGAAATATGATTTTCATGCTTGAGCTATAAAATTCTCTATATTTCACCATAAAGGTCTTCCAACATGAAATATGGAATTCCGTATATTTCACATTAGAAAATCTGAGGATAGGTTTGCTCATGTGAATTACAGAGCCACTATTATTCACATTTGAAAACCTGTGTCAGCATTTTCACACATAAAACTGGAATTGTCCATGATTAAGAAATTAAGATCTGGGACAAGCAATCAAATATAGGATCAACTTATTTCTTGTAGCACTGTCTGGTCCTTGATTTCCTTATTTAAATTTACAATTCTCTGTATTTCTTTTACGAAAATCCATGTGAAGATTTCCCAACATGAAATACGTAATATTTATTTATTTTTTAAATTTATTTATTTTAATTGGAGGCTGCTGCTGCTGCTGCTAAGTCACTTCAGTCATGTCCGACTCTATGTGACCCCATAGACAGAAGCCCACCAGGGTCCCCCGTCCCTGGGATTCTCCAGGCAAGAACACTGGAGTGGCTTGCCATTTCCTTATACAATGTGTGAAAGTGAAAAGTGAAAGTGAAGTCGCTCAGTTGTGTCTGATCTTTAGCGACCCCAGAGGTCTGCAGCCTACCAGGCTTCTCCATCCATGGGATTTTCTAGGCAAGAGTACTGGAGTGGCTTGCCATTGACTTCTCCGATATAGTCACTAGCTAAATCGGTGGCTAATTACATTTTAAAAAAGACATAAAGCAGGAAAACAAAAGAAATACATAATCAACTATATTTCACACATGAAAATCTGGGTGCCAATGCTTCCATATGAAAATGTAAACATTGCTATAGTAACAATTGGATTTCTAGGTTTTGGATTTCCCACATGCACTAGTGAAATCTGCATATTTACTATATGAAAATGTGGATGTCATTTCCCCTGCATGAAATATGGAATTATCCCTAATTCTCATTTGAAAATCTGAGTGAAAGATTTCTCACATAAAATATGGAATCTCTGTAATTCTTTCAGGAAAATATGGGTGAAGATAGTCTCATGTGCATTTTGGAGTCCTCTAAATTTCACATATAAAATTCAAGGCACATACTTTACTCCATGAAATATGGAATTCTTTATATTTCATATTTCACCATTTAGGTGCAGATATTTCTCGTTGATATATGGAATTCTCTGTATCTCACTATTTAGATCTGCAAGCAGATTTACGTCCTTGCAATATGGGTATGAATGTGAGAGTTGGACTGTGAAGAAAGCTGATCACTTAAGAATTGATGCTTTTGAACTGTGGTGCTGGAGAAGACTCTTGAGAATCCCTTGGAAACTATAAGCAAGGTTAAAAGACAGCCTTCAGAATGGGAGAAAAAAATATCAAATGAAACAACTGACAAAGAATTCATCTCCAAAATATACAAGCAGCGCCTTCATCTCAATTCCAGAAAAAGAAATGACCCAATCAAAAAATGGCCCAAAGAACTAAACAGACATTTCTCCAATGAAGACATACAGATGGCTAACAAACACGTGAAAAAATGCTCAACATCCCTCATAATCAGAGAAATGCAAATCAAAAGCACAATTAGATACCATTTCACACCAGTCAGAATGGCTGCTATCCAAAATCTACAAGCAATAAATGCTGGAGAGGGTGTGGAGAGAAGGGAACCCTCTTACACTCTTGGTGGGAATGCAAACTAGTACAATCGCTATGGAGAACAGTGTGGAGATTCCTTTGAAAACTGGAAATAGAACTGCCATATGATACAACAATCGCACTCCTGGTCATACACACCGAGGAAACCAGAACTGAAAGAGACACATGTACTCCAATGTTCATCACAGCACTGTTTATAATAGCCATGGAAGCAATCTAGATGTCCATCTGCAGACAAATGGATAAGAAAGCTTTGGTACATATACACAATGAAGGATTACTCAGCCATTAAAAAGAATACATTTGAATCAGTTCTAATGAGGGGGATGAAACTGGAGCCTATTATACAGAGTGAAGTAAGCAAGAAAACAAATCACCAATACAGTATCAGTTCAGTTCAGTCGCTCAGTCGTGTCCGACTCTCCGCGACCCCATGAATCACAGCACGCTAGGCCTCCCTGTCCATCACCAACTCCCGGAGTTCACTCAAACTCATGTCCACAGAATCGGTGATGCCATCCAGCCATCTAATTCTCGGTCGTCCCCTTCTCCTCCTGACCCCAACACTTCCCAGCATCAGAGTCTTTTCCAGTGAGTCAACTCGTCGCATGAGGTGGCCAAAGTATTGCAGTTTCAGCTTTAGCATCAGTCCCTCCAATGAACACCCAGGATCGATATCCCTTAGAATGGACTGGTTCGATCTCCTTGTGGTACAAGGGACTCTCAAGAATCTTCTCCAACACCACAGTTCAAAAACATCAATTCTTCGGCGATCAGCTTTCTTCACAGTCCAACTCTCACATCCATACATGATCACGGGAAAAACCATAGCCTTGACTAGAAGGACCTTTGTTGGCAAAGTAATGTCTCTGCTTTTTCATATATTATCAAGGTTGTTCATAACTTTCCATCCAAGGAGTAAGCGTCTTTTAATTTCATGGCTGCAATCAGCATCTGCAATGATTTTGGAGCCCAAAAAATTAAAGTTTGGCACTGTTTCCACTGTTTTTCCATCTATTTCCCATGAAGTGATGGGACCAGATGCCATGATCTTTGTTTTCTGAATGTTGAGCTTCAAGCCAACTTTTTCACTCTCCTCTTTCAATTTCATCACGAGGCTTTTGAGTTCCTCTTCCCTTTCTGTCATAAGGGTAGTGTCATCTGCATATCTGAGATTATTGATATTTCTCCCAGCAATCTTGATTCCAGCTTGTGCTTCTTCCAGCCCGGCGTTCCTCATGATGTACTCTGTATATAAGTTAAATAAGCAAGGTGACAATATACAACCTTGACGTACTTCTTTTCCTATTTGGAACCAGTCTATTGTTCCATGTACAGTTCTCACTGTTGCTTCCTGACCTGCATACAGGTTCTCAAGACGAAGGTCAGGTGGTCTGGGATTCCCATCTCTTTCAGAATTTTCTACAGTTTACTCTGATCCACACAGTCAAAGGCTTTGGCATAGTCAATGAAGCAGAAATAGATGTTTTTCTGGAACTCTCTTGCTTTCTCCATGATCCAGCGGATGTTGGCAATTTGATCTCTGGTGCCTCTGACTTTTCTAAAACCTGCTTGAACAATACAGTAAACTAATGCATTTATATGGAATTTAGAAAGATTGAAATGATAACCCTGTATACGAGATAGCAAAAGCAACAGAGGTGTACAGAACAGTCTTTGGGACTCTGTGGGAGAGTGGGAGGGTGGGATGATTTGGGTGAATGACGTTGAAACATGTATATTATCATATGTGAAACCAATCACCAGTCTAGGTTCGACGCATGATGCAGGATGTTCGGGGCTGTTGCGCAGGGATGATCCAGAGGGAGGAAATGGGGAGGAGGGAGGTGGAATGGGCGTTCAGGAAGGGGAACTCAAGTACACCTGGGGCAGATTCATGTCAATGTATGGCAAAACCAATCAATATAATATTGTAAAATAATTAGCCTACATTAAAAAAAAAAGAAGGAATAATACATATTTCCTAGTGTCTTATCTGTCAGTGTAATAGTCCCCAACATTAGCCAGAGGACAACTACACCTCTTTGGGAAGCTTTCCAAAGATGGAGAGAACTGGACTCTGGATCTCTCCAAGGACAGCTCAGACCTAACACTGGTATAACTCCTCTGCATTCTTACAGTTGCCTGAGCCTGGGCATTTTCTTTCGTTTTACCTCTTATCATCTTTTGATTCATTCCGTACATACAGGCTCTCTGTCATTAATCATGTTTATTTAATCTGCAGCATGCTCAACTGGTTGGTAGATTTTCAGTCCTCTTCCTTAATGGCTCTGTCCCTGGGTCTAAGATGTAATTTTCATCCTTCCTCCACACGTAGTCACCAAAGGAGTGTGTCCTGAGACATTTGTGGAGCACTGGGGTCTGCCTTCATGGGGTCGCAGAGTCAGACAGGAGTGAGAGACTGAAATTACTGACGATGTAGTCAAATTTGCATCCTTTGAGCAATATCACCTTAAAGGTGATTCCATTTGCTATTTCATTGCCATGTACTGATTATTCATTCTCAGTCCCTTTTACCTTCTTTTCATGTTCTGCTTTGAGTGGCAGGTCCTTCTCAAAAAGAACAGGAATGATCCACTTAGTCCTCTGTGATAACTTGGAAAAGACATGGATAAGGACATTCAATATATCATGTTGAAAAACTACTGTTTTTGTTCCCTCCTGAAACAAAAACAGTACTAACCTGTACTAACAGTATTGACCTGTATTTCAATTGTCCTACCAAGAGAAACCTGGTTAAATGGTCCATTACCTTTGTTATAAATTCCCATATGGCTTTAAAATATCAGTACCTGTCATTCTCCAAAGATTATAGACAAAATAGCTCAATGCCTTAGGGAAGCATTGTACATGAATTCAATTTTCTTTCCTTCATGTATTTACTTTATAATTGGTGTCTAAAATTGTAAAACTGAAAACAAAAATTAAGTGAGGTAAATACAGAATATTGGGGCAAAAATTAGAAAAATTAATGGGAGAAGGTCAGGGGATGAAATTGGATGCTTAAAATATAACAAGCAAATGTGTCACTGAAGGGCCTAAAAAGGTCAATATGACTTCAATATTACTATACTACAACATTATTTTCATTTTATCAAATCACAGAATAGTTTTTGATGAAAAATATCCTAAGACCCCATGGGATGTAGAACAAAGTTCTATCTTTTGAAACATTCTGATTTAAAATGTCACTAGAGTGAAATCATTTAACTGCTAAATAACTTCCAACATTAAGCCTAGAAACAGATAACGGAGAACTCCGTGCCTTTTATAGGTGTCCTTCAGTGAGTCCTTCGGTTTTCTTTTCCTTTTATAATTGTCTTTTGGGCATGTAACATTGTGACTCTGCTTGTGTGTGTGTGCATGTGTGTGTATCAGATTAAGAATGCAATTGTGAGTGTACGTGTGGGTTCTCTTTTGGACTTTTATGTTAGAAATTTTGGCTGAAAAAACGGCTAATTCAATACTCTAAAGAGGTACAAGTAAAAATGCCCATTCAAAACTCTACTTTAGTATTTCAAAGTACAAGAAAAATGGATAAGTCTCAGAGATTGAAAGCAATTCAATAATAACCAAGCTACTCCACCCTAAAATACTTAAAATCTATGGCACTCTCACAATCAGCCCAGCAAAAGTTGAGAGGGGCCTTGGAAGTCTGTGATGTCTGGCAATAACAAAAACACTCACCTGCTAATTTGGCAATACGAGAGAAGCTAAGTAGATGCGTGGAGTTTCAACCAGGCCTTCCTATAATACGATACTACCTTCCTATAGGAGGTGGCACACTCACCAATATGCATAACATTCTTAGGGATCAAAGAAATTAATGATGAAATCTGTAATTCTGTTCCCACATGGTAGCAGTGGCCTTCACCCTTCACAAGGGTATCAGTTAAAATAGACAATAAAATGGAAGTTATAACATGGCCCTCTTCAATATCCAAGCCCTACCACACTGATAAGATGATGACTATACAGGAATTCTTGGAGAAGGCAATGGCAAGCCACTCCAGTACTCTTGCCTAGAAAAATCCCATGGATGGAGGAGCCTGGTAGGCTGCAGTCCATGGGGTCGCTAAGGGTCGGACACGACTGAGCGACTTCACTTTCACTTTTCACTTTCACACATTGGGGAAGGAAATGGCAACCCACTCCAGTGTTCTTGCCTGGAGAATCCCAGGGACGGGGGAGCCTGGTGGGCTTCCGTCTATGGGGTCACACAGAGTCGGACACGACTGAAGTGACTTAGCAGCATACAGGAATTCTGGTTTTAGCCCTGTGTGACAATCATCATATAATGGCACTGAACATGTATATTATCATATGTGCAACGAATCGCCAGTCCAGTTTCGATGTATGATACAGGATGCTCAGGGCTGGTGTACCGGGATGAACCAGAGGAATGGGATGGGGAGGGAGGTGGGTGTGCGATTCAAAATGGAAAACACATGTGCACCCGGGGCAGATTCATGTCAATGTATGCCAAAACCAATACAATAATGCAAAGTAATTAACCTCCAATTAAAATAAATAAAAGAATGTATGAATATTTGAGATGCACTGATAGTGCAAATCGATTAAGGCAATAGTCTTGATATCTGATTCAAAGAGGAAAACTGTGTACTCCCTGTCTTCAATTTCATGGGACTTCACATACATTCACACAGTTCCACAATTCTCAACCATCATCTGAAGACAAAACTGTGACATTAAGAGAAGAGGAATGGTCTATTTACAGAGAAGACAAGTGGTGAAGTTTAAATGGATCCAGTCTCCTACCTACATCCATGCTCAGTAATGTAACCTCTTGTAAGCTTTCCTAAGGGCAACTAGGATACACAAGTCAAAGATGATTCTCCCAGGATTACAGAGTTTGATTGAGAAGATATAAGTTTGCTTAACTCTCACCTCATCCTTAAGATCAAATATCATGCCTGTTAACACATCAGAAGATGGGCAACTCTAGCAGATCTTTACACACAATACCTGCTTCTGCCTAAGACCAAGGTTGTAGATCCAAGTGGCAGATGCGGTAAGGTTTCTGTCTCAGGATACCACATGACTCCACAGGAGTTCTCCTTTCTGGGAAGCTCGCCAAAAACATTGTGAGAAGTACAATATGAGGGAGGAAAAGAAGGAAACTGACAAGAGCTTTGTTCTTTCTAATTGTCCTGAATATCACTTGTCATCCCAGGTATAATGACAAGCTTAACATGCTATCTGAACTATCTCCCAGAACTGCCAAGACTAATTTTTTGATGTAGTTCAGTCACTCAGTCTTGTCTGACTCTTTGTGACTACATGTACAGCAAGAACTCCGGTCTCGCCTGCCTTTCAAATCTCCCAGAGCTTTGAGTCAGTGATGTTTTGGGCCATCTCGCCCTCTGCCGTTCCCTTCTCCTGTGCCCAATCTTTCCCAGCATCGGTTTCTTCCCAGTGATTTTTCTCTAGGCCTCATGTGGCCGATATATTGGCTCTTCATGTTCAGCATCGGTCCTTCTCAGACAGTCAGAGATGGTTTCCTTCATGCTTTTCCAGTTTGAACTCCATGCTCACCACGGAACTCTCACACATCTTCTCCAGACGTTGTTGCAAAGCATCAATATTATGGCACTCAGTTCTTGTGGTTCTGCTTGTTCCTCCACACATTCCTCCTGAAAATCAACTTTGACTAGTCACGTCTTTTTCAGTAATCTCTCAGCTTTTTAACATGATGTCTAGATTGGTCACAGCTTTTCATCAAAGTGCAAGTTCCTTTAAATTTCATGGCTGCAGTCAATTCGGCAGTGATATCGGGGGTCAAGAAAAAGAAATATGTCACTAATTCAATTGTATCCCATCAATATATATGTCAAAATGATGGGACCAAATTTCATAAGCTTATTTTGTGTGTGTGTTTGTTTTTATATTGAGTTTTAATCCAGCTTTTCCATTCTCCCCTTTCACCTTCCTCAGAAGGCTTTTTACTTCCTGGTATATTTCATCCATTTGTGTGTTGTCATCTTATAACTAAGGTTATTCATTCTTCTCACAGTAATTTTGTTTCCAGCTTCAGATCCTTTCAGCAAATTACTTCCCATGGTGTACTCTACCCAGAAGTCAAATAGCTGGGTGCCAATATATAGCCTTGATGTATTTCCTTCCCTATTATGTACCAGTTCATTGTTCCTTGTCCAATTCCAACTGCTGTGTGTTCACCTACATGCACGTTTCCCAGGAAACTAGTAAGGTAGTTCCATAGTCTTATCTCTTTAAGAATGTTTCACAATTTGTTGTGACCCACACAGTCGAAGGGCTTCCCTGGTGGCTCAGATGCTAAAGCATCTGCCTGCAATGGGGCAGACCCAGTTTTGATGTCTGGGTCTAGAAGATGCTCAGGAAAAGGAAATGTCCATGGGGTCACAAAGAGTCAGATACAGCTGAATGACCTCATTTTCACACGAAGTCTATGCCAGTAACAAAGACAATAAAGTAAATGTAGACAACTTTATGAAATCCCCTTGCTTTTTCTATGATCCAAACTCCAATTAAGATTTACCTTAAGATTAAATGACTAAATATCCCTCCTTATTTTGCTTTGTTTTGTTCTGCACTTTTTTTCTCTGTCTCTTTCAAGCTATCATCTACCAATTGTTGCATTCCTCGGCCCTTGCCATCCTATACAAGAATTAAATTATGCCCATGCCACTCTCTGTCCCTTGTCACCCATTTAAAGAAGTTAAGTTTCCAGAGCTGAAATTAAGAATCTGTGCTCTGGGAAAATGTCAGGACAGTTTGACAAAGAGCTAGATATTTTCAGGGACTGATATTTGAGCCCAATTCCTGTACCACGTCTCATCTGGTAAAGTGGTTCCTCAAGCTGATGACAATTCCTCATTAGCAGAAATTTCAGGAAAAATAAATGTGCTTATTTGCAAGTTCAAAATCAATGATGTACCAATTACCTATGTATGTATGTATGTAACCTCCCATCAAACCGATTCATGTCAACTAAAGTTTGTTCTTTCACTGGCATGCATAAAGGAATTACAGAGCTTGCCTAGAAATAAGATCAGAATTTCTGGTTTTGCAGAAAATAAGAGGACATTGAGTGCAACTCTTTCCATGGAGGCATCACAAATAATCCTTCTATAAAGGCAACACTTCCTCCAAAGCATCAAATGAATATTAGCAGAAGATCTTGCTCAACAGTGAGGTCTATATTGAAACTAGACATAACTGGGAAGAAAGGAGGGAAGACGGGAGGAGGATGAGAGGAATAGAACCAAACCCGTGTCTTGGGGTGTGAGATGGAGAATCAAAGAGTAGATTGAGGATTCAGGCAAGTCATCTTACTAAATTTAAATTAATTTTGACTGAAAGGAAGCAAGGTGAAGAAGCTGATGAAATATAGTTTGCTTAGAGTGAAAATCAAACAGAGAATGTGTGGTGTGGTCCTGCATGCCCCATATGGCAGGGCAGGTCAGCTAGTGTACATAGGGCGTGGAAGACCAAACATAGGGTTAGAAAGACAACTTGGGAGGGAACTGCTTGACAATGTGGAGATGGAGTTATGCAACTGGGATGACAAATTGTGTAGAAAGGAATGACTTTTGAAAAATCCCAAACTGACAAAGAAGTGGGACCTTAGGGCTCAGTCACACAGAGGAGGTGGTGACAGCATTGAATTTCCCCCTCGTGCCACATAAACTATCATGCATGCTTCTGCCACCACAGGCTAGAAAACTATCCATTAGGGCCATAATTTGTCTGCCCATGGTCGCTGGCTCCTCTACAAAACTGACACCACCAGGGTTCCTACAGTCCCAGCAGCTGTACCTCTTGCTCCTGTTCTGACCAAGGCAGGCACAAGTGTTTCACAAGGGTCTTGGGGCAGTCTTCTCTGGTGAACACATGGAGAGGTTGTTATCAAATTACATCTGAGACTCAGGATCCGGGAAATGAAGGAAAAAGATAGAAAACTTTCCCACCAGCTGAGCAAACTGCGGATTAAATACATGCAATCAACTGTGCAGATGCTTTCTCTATGGGATAAAAAAGGACAATAGATTTCCAATGAATGAAAACACCCAGGCTCTTGCAGGTCTCAGAACAAATAGGATTAATCCCAGTTTAGAGTCTGACCTGTCCTTACTAAAGATCCAGAGTTAAGTTCTGCCCACATTTGGCGAGTTTTCTAGAGAGATGAATTTGTGCCGTGGCTCATGTTCAGGACCAAAACCCTGACAGCAGGGACCCTAAGTAACATTCATCGTACTTCTGACATTTTGCTATGCCGCGTGGTGGTTCACTCTTTGTCTCACTTAAAAGCTTTCTTATTATTCTTGCTTATTTGGTCTTTTAAGATTGTTTATATATATAATTTTTGGTATGTATCTATTGTGCATTTTCGTTTCCTGCTTTCTGTGCCTTTTGTTGATGTTGCTTCTTGTCATTTTTGCTTTAAGAAATACATATTTCCTTATTAACTATGATTTTCTCTTGTTCTGTGGGAAAGAACCTATCGTTCTGTCAGTTTTTTTCCCTTTATTCTTCAGGTGGCACTCTGCTCTGGTGTTTTATGTCTTACAAGATATTTGCTTAGTTCTCTTGTTGATTCTGTGTTCTTCCTTATTGTCATTACTGCTTCTATTATTTTCCTTGTGGTTTGATTTTGATTTCTTACCATTTGTCTGTCTTCCTTTGTTCCCTCTGTCTAATCTTTTACTATGTGATCTTGGTTCTCTAACTGGAAGTTGGGCCTGATCACCTAGGGCTTCAGCAATGTATCATAGACCACCAGATAATTCCCCGCTCCAATGAATATTAGTTGGTGAAAGTCGCTATGAAAGCCTCCATCTGAAACGAAGAACCATTCCACCCAAAAGCCTATACTACCCAGAGATGCTGCCTCACACCACACAAAATGCAAGACAGAAACACAAGCCAAATCATTCCCAGATGGACTGTCTAAAGTACACTAAACCCATACACACCTGAAAAAGACCCCTCTGACACGATCCCACCATGAGAGAGAGAAGAATCAGCTGTGGCTACAAGAATGTAGTTTGCCAGTCCCTCCTTCTCCATGGACACACAAACCATTGGCCCAAACACATACATTCACGATACAGACTGGAAGCAAGTACTACCATCCTGTACCCCGGGTAGAATAGACTAGTTACATAGTAAGCTAAGCAAATATGAAGACAGTAAAGTTTTGCAGGCAAGAAACAAGTTAAAAATACATATGTCATAGTTAAAGAGGAAATAGAAATTGTCACTGAAAAAAAATTGAGAGTAAGGATAGGAAAGATGATCAAACCTCTCAGAAAATAAATGGAGATCATGCAAGAAACACTTACGAAGGGCATGGAAAACTAAACAGCAAGAAATGGATGATAGCACAATAACTGCCATATGTGTACTGTAGGCTGTTCCATGCCTTTGTACAGCAGAAGCCAGAACAACATTAGGAAACAGTTATCTTCCAATTTTTAAATGAAGTAGTAAAAGAAAACAAACTTTAAATAACAAGCAGACCTGACAATTCAATTGATACTGAAGTAGATTTCACCCAAAACCAGCAGAATGCAGTTTCTTTTCAGGGTAAGATGAAATATTTCTGAATAAATCACCAACTGGATCACTAATCAGGACTTGGTAAATTTAAAATAATCAAAATTGTATCAAACATTTATTTTTAACCACAGTGTTATGATTTATATGTCCTTCATGGGTGGTGGAGACAAACAAAAACAAACAAAGCACAAACAGCAAAGAAAAAACTGAAAAGCATGAATACATTGAGGTTCATGTATACACCTCTTCATGGCCAAGAAATCAATGAAGAATCAGAGAGGAAAATAGATAGATAGATAGATGGATAGATAGATATTTGTGTGTGTGTGTCAGTTCAGCTCAGTCACTGAGTCGTGTATGATTCACTGATACCTCATGAATCAGAGCATGACAGGCCTCCCTGTCCATCACAAACTCGCAGAGTTCACTCATACTCACGTCCATCGAGTCAGTGATGCCATCATCCATCTCATTCTCTGCCTTCCCCTTCTCCTCCTGTCCCCAATCCCCAGCATCAGAGTCTTTTCCAGTGAGTCAACTCTTCGCATGAGTTGGCCAAAGTATTGGAATTTCATCTTTAGCATCAGTCCTTTCAATGAACACCCAGGACTGATCTCCTTTAGAATGGACTGGTTGTATCTCCTTGCAGTCCAAGGGACTCTCAAGAGTCTTCTCCAACACCACAATTCAAAAGCATGAATTCTTTGGTGATCAGCTTTCTTCACAGTCCAACTCTCACATCTGTACATGACCACTGGAAAAACCATAGCCTTGACTAGACGGACCTTTGTTGCCAAAGTAATGTCTCTTCTTTTTATTACGCTATCTAGGTTGGTCATAACTTTCTTCCAAGGAGTAAGTGTCTTTTAATTTCATGGCTGCAATCAGCATCTTCAGTGATTTTGGAGCCCCCCAAAATAAAGTCTGTCATGGTTTCCACTCTTTCCACATCTATTTCCCATGAAGTATACTTTCATAAAAACTAATGACAATGAAATTGTGATTGCATAAAACTCAATAAACAGGTTAAAAAACTAACTAAACTTTCAACTAAAGCAATTAGAGAAAGAAGAATAAACACAAAACTAAAAATTAGTTTTTTGAAAAAAAAAAAAAACAGAGGATAGAACAGGAAAAAAATAAAAGATGAAAATTGTAGTAAAAATCAATAATACTAAAAGGGGGCTCATGGAGAGAATAAAGAAAATACATAAAACATGAGACAAAGTCATCAACAAAAAAGGGAGAACACTCAGATCAATAAAGTTATACATGAGAAAGGAGACATTATAACCAACAGTGCAGAAATATCAAAGGATCATGATAGATTACATAAGAACTTTAAGCCAATAAAATGTAGAATCTGGAACACACAGACTACTTCTTAGGAACTCAACTAAGAGGAAACAGAAAATATGAACACAATATTACAACCACTAATATTGATACTGCTATGAAAAATTTTCAGCTAACAACATTCAAGGTCCAGATGATGTCATAGGTGTTTTATGAACCTTTAAGTTAAATGTCAACATATGGGCTTCTTAAACATTTCCAAAATACTACAATGGTAGGAAACTCCACAAACTCATCCTACGAGTACAGAAGCACCTGATAGCAAAGACAAAGTTAACACAGAAAAGGAAAATTATAGACCAGTATCATATAGACAAACATAGATTCAAACATCCTCAACAAAATAATCCCAAGAAGAATCCAACAACACATTAAAAGTATCAAACAGCTTTAATATTGAGGTTTTCCCAAGATATGCACACATTCTCCGATAGCTACGTATTAATCCATGAGATACATCATAACAAATTTCAGGATTAAAACCATATGATCTCCTCAGTTCAGTTCAGTTCAGTTCAGTTTCTCAGTCTGTCTTACTCTTTGCCATACCATGAATCACAGCACACCAGGCCTCCCTGTCCATCACCAACTCCCGGAGTACACTCAACTCATGTCCATCGAGTCAGTGATGCCATTCAGCCAGCTCATCCTTTGTCGTCCCCTTTTCCTACTGCCCCCAATCCCTCCCAGCATCAAAGTCTTTTCCAGTGAGTCAACTCTTTGATTGAGGTGGTCAAAATATCGGAATTTCAGCTTTACCATCAGTCCTTCCAATGAAACCCCGGACTGATCTTTAGAATAGACTGGTTAGATCACCTTGCAGTCCAAGGGACTCTCAAGAGTCGTCTCCAACACCACAATTCAAAAGCATCAATTTTTTGACGATCAGCTTTCTTCACAGTCTAACTTGCACATCTGTACATGACCACTGGAAAAACCATACCCTTGACTAGATGGACTTTTATTGGTAAATTAATGTCTCTACTCTTTTAATATGCTATCTAGTTTGGTGGTAACTATCCTTCCAAGAAGTAAGCGTATTTAAATTTCATGGCTGCAATCAGCATCTGCAGTGAATCGGGAGCCCCAAAAAGCTCTCACACTGTTTCCACTGTTCCCCATCAATTTGCCATGAAGTGATGGGACCAGATGCCATGATTTTAGTTTTCTGAATGTTGAGCTTTAAGCCAACTTTTACACTCTCCTCTTACACTTTACTCAAGAGGCTTTTTAGTTCCTCTTTATTTTCTCCCATAAGGGTGGTGTCATCTGCATATCTGAGGTTATTGGTATTTCTCCCAGCAATCTTGATTCCCGCTTCTGGTTCTACATCCCAGCGTTCCTCATGATGTACTTTGCATATAAATTAAATAAGCAGGGTAACAATATACAGCCTTGATGTACTCCTTTTCCTATTTGGAACCAGT
This sequence comes from Moschus berezovskii, assembly GCF_049115385.1. Classification (NCBI taxonomy): domain Eukaryota; kingdom Metazoa; phylum Chordata; class Mammalia; order Artiodactyla; family Moschidae; genus Moschus; species Moschus berezovskii. Next base: position 14,478,151 of record NC_142489.1, on the reverse strand, counting down.
TTTTTGTTCCATGTCCAGTTACGTTGGTTCCTTACCTGCATATAGGTTTCTCAAGAGGCAGGTCATGTGGTCTGTTATTTCCATCTCTTTCAGAATTTTCTAGCGTTTACTGTGATCCACACAGTCAAGTCTTTGACATAGTCAATAAAGCAGAAATTAATGTTTTTCTAGAACTCTCTTACTTTTTCCATGATCCAGCAGATGTTGGCCATTTGATCTCTGGTTCCCCTTCATTTTCTAAAACCAGCTTGAACATCTGGAAGGTCACGGGTTCATGCATGCTGAAGCCTGGTTTGTGAATTTTGAGCATGATGTTATTAGCATGTGAAATGAGTGTAATTGTGTGGTAGTTTGAGCATTCCTTGGCATTGCCTTTGTTTGGGTTTGGAATGAAAACTGACCTTTTCAAGTCCTGTGTCCACTGCTGAGTATTCCAAATTTGCTGGCCTATTGAGTGCAGCACTTTCAAAGCATCATCTTGCAGGATTTGAAATAGCTCAACTGGAATTCCATCACATCCACTAGCTTTGTTCATCGTGATGCTTTCTAAGTCCCAATTGACTTCATCTTCCAAGAAATCTGGCTCTAGGTGATTGATCACACCATCGTGATTAACTTGATCTTTTTTGTACAGATGTTCTTTGTATTTTTGCCACCTCTTTTTAATGATCACCTCAATAGATGTCAAAAAAAAAAATCAAACTTCAATTAATTTCAACAAACGTGTGTGATAAAAAATCTTTCCAGAAACGGAGTGTAGCAAATATTACCACAAAATAGTCAAGGCACACAAATCCAGACTACAATGAGGTATCATTTCACACTATTCTGCATGGTGATCATCATAAAAATCGACAGTAGGGTCCTTCCTTGGTGGTCCAGTGGCTAAGACACCATGATTCCAAATCAGTGGTTCCATGTTTGATCCCTGGTCATGGAACTAGACTCCATATGCAGCATTTAAGTCTTAGTGTAACCAAATAATGAAGCAAATGTGTGTGCGTGTGATGTTTATATATATATATAATTTAAAAATATAATACAAATATAATTAAAATATATAAAATAAAATTAAAATAATATACAAATTTATAGTATATATAATATGCAAATATTCATATTATAAATAAACAAACATTATATATATATATATACACATGCACACAACCACACACATAAACCTTAAAACAATGAATGAAGGAGATGATGTGAAGGAAAGGGAACACTCTACAGTGTTTTTCAGATCAGTTCAGTTCAGTTTCGTCACTCAGTTGTTTCCGAATCTTTGTGACCCATGAATCACAGCACGCCAAGCCTCCCTGTCCATCACCAACTCCCACCGAGATAAAGCAGAGTATGAATATTCTTTAGAAAATTATTCATAAAAATACCATAGGTCCAAAATCCCACTGTTTGACATGTACACAGAAGAAGCCACCGTTGGAAAAAGGAAAAAAAAAAAAAAGCTTGTGTATCCCAGTATCCACGGCAATACCATTTACATTAAAGAAGTTATGTAACAATCTAGGTGTCCATCTACTGATGAAAAATAAAGAAGTTATGGTACATCCTCAGGATGGAACATTTCTCATCCAGAAAAAGGAAAAACTTGGATTATTTCTAGAGATATGGATGTATCTAGAACGTATTATATAGAGTGAATAATTCAGAAACAGAAAGTCCAATATTTTAGATTAACGCATATATGCGGAATCTAAAAATCTGGTTCTGAATAATCTATCTGAAGAGTGGGAAAAAAATGCATAGTTAAAGAACAGACTTGGACACAGACGTGTAAGTAGAGTGGCACAATTTGAGCAGGATTCACTGACATATGTACAATACCAAGTATGAAGTAGTTAGCTGGTGAGAAGTTCCTCCTCAGGGCTCTGGGGTGCCCTAAAGGTGTGGATTGTGGGGTAGCAGAGCAGGCTCAAGAGCAGGTGGGAGGGCTGCTCAAAAGGGAGGCTCATATATATATACTGATAGCCAATTTACATTTGGTACAACAGAAAGTAACAAACATTGTGAAGGTATTATTCTCCAATTTCAAATAGTTTCTTAAATTGAAAAATCATAGTCAGTCCTTGGCCAACTTGGACAAGTGAGAAGAAATGCATCACAGTGCATATGTCAAGTAAAATATGTACCGGCGTGTTTGACAAGTAAAATCTGCATCAAGGACTGCTTGAGTATGTGTAGACAAACCATAAAGCAAAAACTTAAAATTCAGAGCTAAAATAACCTGAACAAATTCAGACTCTAGACATAAATATTCCTCACTTCATTTGACTGCCACTATTTTTCTTTTAAGTTTTTAATATTTTTAAAATTTATTTATTTAAATTGGAGGCTAATTTTATTATTGTATTGGTTTCACCATATATTGACATGAATCTGCCCCGGGTGCACATGTGTTCCCAATCTTGAGCCACCTCCCTTCCCATGCCATCCCTCTGGTTCATCCCAGTACACCAGCCCGAGTATCCTGCATCATGCATCAAACCAGGACTGGCGATTTGTTTCACATATGATCATATACATGTTTCAATGCCATTCTCCCAAATCATCCCACACTCACCCTCTCCCACAGAGGTGCTGGGTTGGATGCTCATCTCTGGTCTGAGCCACTCAGGTTCAGGTACTTGAGTACTCCACCAAGTCACAGACTTGGTTGAGCCTGCGTTTTGTGCCCTTCCCCGGTCTGAGCAGCTCAGGTGACCAGGTGTTTGGCCAGCATGGTTGCTGCGACTTATCGCCTCCATGGACCCTGCTGCTGGGTGTTCTGGACATACAACCAGCGCACCTTCTCAGGCATGTATTGACCAGCCAGAAACCCAAGAATTCCTGGTCAGCAATGAAGCCTGCCTGCAGTTTTGTATCCGATGCCTTTCTGGGGCTGCAATTGCCCCTTCTGGCTCTGGCTGCCCTCCCCTGCGTGTCTTTGCCAGGGATGGGCCTTCGCAGCCGGCTAGTCCTGCTCAGTCCTTTGTTCTGTGAGCGGGTCTGGCAGAGTCAGGATAGAGCTTTTCACCTTTTCAAGAGGTAGCTATCCTACAGTCTGCTTTGCTATCTCCAGTTAGCTTTTTCAGATCGCCATTAGGCATTCAGGCTGGGTCCTAAATGCAGCCTGCACATCCCTGCTCAGCCCCCAGTTGCCATTGGTTGATGCAGGCATCTGCGCTGCTTCTCTGCTGGGAGTTAACATTGGGTGAGTAATCTGTGGGTTTTGATTATTTCTTTCTTTTTCCTTCCGGTTATGTTGCCCTCTGAGGTTCCAAGGCTGGCCACAGACTCACCATTGAGAATGTTTCCTGGTGTTCAGAAACTTCTCTCTTTTTTATGCTTCCCTTCCCAGGACGGAGCTCCATCACTACCTCTTTTGGCTCTTTTTATCTTTCATGTTTTTTCCCACCTCTTTCAAAGACAATCGGCTGCTTTTCTGGGTGCCTAATGTCCTCTGCCAGCATTCAGAAGTTGTTTTGTGGAATTTACTCAGTGTTCAAATGTTCTTTTGATGAATTCACTGGGGGAGAAAGTGGTCTCCCCATCCCATTCCTCCACCATCTTCTTCCCTCCCTCCATTTTTTTTTCTAAAAGTAAAGAAGAATTATCAGTTAATGTCATCAATTTATAGAAACATGAATTCCTTCATATTTTAGTACCTAATAGTAAGCCTCTGATATACAGGACTATCCTAAGAAGGAAATTGTAAATGTAGTTTGAAAGTTGAGGTGCTGTACAAGGATCACTTATTTTAAAATCCTGGAATTTGTGCTACTGACTGGGAAAAATGCATAGCCAAAAGTTTGAGAATTGTGTTTTCTTCAGCCAGACTATAATCGTAAGTGTGTCCCAGGATTGGGAGCACATTTAAACCCACGGATTATTCATATCAACAAATGGCAAAATCCACTACAATATTTAATTATACTCCAACTAAAACAAATAATTTTTTTTAAATGCTGTATAATAATATTGACTGTTATTTGTTTCAAAACATTTTTTATTAAAAGACTTATTGTCTACTATTAGTATAGCCACTAGGGTTCCTTTAATTTTTATTGCTTGAATGAAATTTTACTTGTATACTAATTCTTTTACTTATTTTTATTTATTATTATTATTATTTCAGTTCTGTTCAGTTCAGTGGCTCAGTCGTGTCCGACTCTCTGCACGCCAGGCCTGCCTGTCCATCACCAACTCCCAGAGTTCACTCAAACTCATGTCCACAGAGTCGGTGATGCCATCTATCCATCTCATTCTCTGTCATCCCCTTCTTCTCCGGACCCCAACCTTTCCCAGCATCAGAGTCTTTTCCAGTGAATCAACCCTTCCCATGAGGTGGTCAAAGTATTGCAGTTTCAGCTTTAGTGTCAGTCCTTCCAATGAATACCCAGGATTGATCTCATTTAGAATGGACTGGTTGGATCTCCTTGCAATACAAGGGACTCTCAAGAGTCTTTTCCAACACCATAGTTCAAAAGCATCAATTCTTCGGTGATCAGCTTTCTTCACAGTCCAACACTCACATCCATACATGACCACGGGAAAAAACTATAGCCTTGACTAGACGGACCTTTGTTGGCAAAGTAATGTCTCTGCTTTTTAATATACTATCTTGGTTGGTCATAACTTTCCTTCCAAGGAGTAAACTTCTTTTAATTTCATGGCTGCAATCAGCATCCACAGTGATTTTGGAGCCCAAAAAATTAAAGTTTGGCACTGTTTCCACTGTTTTTCCATCTATTTTCCATGAATTGATGAGACCAAATGCCATGATCTTTGTTTTCTGAATGTTGAGCTTCAAGCCAACCTTTTCACTCTCCTCTTTCACTTTCATCAAGAGGCTTTTGAGTTCCTCTTCACTTTCTGACATAAGGATAGTGTCATCTGCATATCTGAGGTTATTGATATTTCTCCCAGCAATCTTGATTCCAGCTTCTGCTTCTTCCAGCCCAGCTTTCCACATGATGTACTCTGCATATAAGTTAAATAAGCAAGGTGACAAGATACAGCCTTGATGTACTCCTTTTCCTATTTGGAACCAGTCTGTTGTTCCATGTACAGTTCTGACTGTTGCTTCCTGACCTGCATACAGGTTTCTCAAGAGGCAGGTCAGGTGGTCTGGGATTCCCATCTCTTTCAGAATGTTCCACAGTTTACTCTGATCCACACAGTCAAAAACTTTGGCATAGTCAATGAAGCAGAAATAGATGTTATTCTGGAACTCTCTTGCTTTCTCCACGATCCAGCGGATGTGGAGGCTAATTACTTTACATTATTATATTGGTTTTGCAGTACATTGACCTGAATCCGCCCCCACTGTACATGTCTTCCCCTTCTTGAACCACGCTCCCACGTCTCTCCTCTCCTTATACTCCCTCCGCTCATCCCCATGCAGCAGCCACAAATGTCCTGCATCATGCTTCCAACCTGGACTGGTTATTCACTGCGCATATGATAATATACATTATTAAGTGCCATTCTCCCAAATCATCTCTCTCCCACAGAGTCCAAAAGACGGTTTTATACCTGTATCTCTTTTGCTGTCTTGTTTGGCATGCTGTGATTCATGGGGTCGCAGAGAGTCGGACACGACTGAACTGAACTGAACTGATACAAGGTTATCATTACCATTTTTCAAAATTCCATATATATGCATGAGTATACTGTATTGGAGTTTTTCTTTCTGGTTTACTTCACTGTGTATAATAGGCTCCAGTTTCATCCACCTCATTAGAAATGATTCAAATATATTCTTTTTAATGGCCAAGTAATAGGCGTACTGTGACTCATTGGGTCGCAAAGAGTCGGACACGACTGAACGACTGCACTGAACTGAATATTCCATTGTGTATATGTACCACAGCTTTCTTATCCTTTCCTCTGCAGATGGACATCTAGGTTGCTTTCATGTCCTATTATAAACCGTACTGCAATGAACATTGGCGTACATGTGTCTCTTTCAGTTCTGGTTTCCTCAGCGTGTATGCCTAGGAGTGCGACTGCTGGATCACAAGGCAGTTTTATTTCCACTTTTTTAAGGTATCTCCACACTGTTCTCCATAGTGGCTGTGTTAATTTGCATTCCTACCAACAGTGTAAGAGTGTTCCCTTTTCTCCAAACCCTTTCCAGCACTTATTGCATGTAGACTTTTGGACAGCAGCCATTCTGACTGGTGTGAAATGGTACCTCACTGTGATTTTGATTTGCATTTCTCTGATTATGAGGGACGTTGAGCATTTTTTCACGTGCTTGTTAGCCATCTGCATGTCTTCTTTGGAGAAATGTCTGTTTAGTTCTTTGGCCCATTTATTGATTGTGTCTTTTTTTTTTTTCTGGAATTGAGCTGCAGGAGGTGATGAGCTATGGATGGAGGTACCTGACAGTGTACAGGAGACAAGGGTCATGACCACCCCAGGTAAAGAGATATAAAAAATGAATGTCTGTCCGAGGAGGCCTTACAAATAGCTTTGAAAACAAGGGAAATTAAAAAAAAAGAGAGAGAGAAAAGGAAAGATATATCCATTTGAATGCATATTTCTAAAGAAAAGCAAGAAGATAAAAGAAAGACTTCCTCAGGGATCAATGCAAAAAAAGAAGGGAAACAATAGAATGTGAAAGATTAGAGATCTCTTCAGGAACATTGGAGATCCCAAGAGAATATCTCATGCAAAGATGGGCTCAATAAAGCACAGAAACTGTAGGGATCTAACCGAAGCAGAAACTACTAAGAAGAGGTGGTAAGAATACACAGAAGATCTGTACAGAAAAGATCTTCACGACCCAGATAATCAAGATGGAGTGATCACTCACCTAGAGCCAGACATCTTGGAATGTGAAGTCAAGTGGGCCTTTGGAAGGATCACTACGAACTAAGCTAGTGTAGGTATTGGAATTTCAGTTGAGCTTCTTCAAATCCTGAAAAATGATGCTTTAAAAGTGCCGCACTCAATATGCCAGATAATTTGGAAAATTCAGCAGTGACCACAAGACTAGAAATGGGCAATATTTGTTCAATCCCAAAGAAAGGCAATGACATAGATGTGAAAACTACCGCACAATTGCACTCATCTCACTCACTAGTAAAATAATGCTCTATATTCTCCAAGCTAAGCTTCAGGAATACGTGAACAGTGAAATTTCAGATTTTCAATCTGGTTTTAAAAACAGCAGAGGAACTGGAGATCAAATTGCCAACATCCGATGGATCATTGGAAAAGGAAGAGAGTTCCAGAAAAGCATCTCTGTCTTCTTTACTGATTATGCAAAAGCCCCTGACTGTGTGGGTCACTATAAATTGTGGAAAATTTGAAAGAGATGAGAATACCGGACCACCTGACTTGCCTCTTGAGAAGCCTATATGCAGTTCATGAAGCAACAGTTAGAACTGGACATGGAACAACAGACTGATTCCAAATAGGAAAAGGAGTAAGTCAATGGTGTATATTATCACCCTGCTTATTTAACTTATATGCAGAGGACATCATGAGAAGTGCTGGGCTGGAAGAAACACAAGCAGGAATCAAGTTTTCTGGGAGAAATATCAATAACCTCAGATATGCTGATGGCACCTCCCTTTCGGCAGAAAGTGAAAAATAACTAAAGAACCTCTTGATGACATTGAAAGAGGATAGTGAAAAATTCGCTTAAAGCTCAACATTCAGAAAACTAAGATCATGGTATCCGGTCCCATTGCTTTATGGCAAATAGGTGGGGGAAACAGTGGAAACCATCCCTGACTATTTCTAAGGCTCCAAGATTACTGCAGATGGTGATTGCAGCCATAAAATTAAAAGACGCTTACTCCTTGGAAGGAAAGTTATGACCAGTCTAGTCAGCATATTGAAAAGCAAGGCATTACTTTGCCAAAAAAGGTCCATCTAGTAAAGGCTATCGTTTCTCCAGTGGGCATCTATGGATGTGAGAGATGTCCTATAAAGAATTCTGAGCACTGAAGAATTGCTGCTTTTGAACTGTGGTGTAGGCAAAGACTCTTGAGAGTCCCTTGGACTGCAGGGATATCCAAACAGTCCATCCTAATGGATATCAGTCCTGGGTGTTCATTGGAGTGATTGATGTTGAAGATGAAATTGCAATACTTTGGCCACCGGATGTGATTAAGTGAGTCACTGGGAAATTTCCTGAGGTTATGAAATATTGAGGGCAGGAAAAGAAAGTGATGACAGAGGATGAGATAATTGGATAGCATCACCAACTCAATGGACATGATTTTGCATGAACTCAAGGAGTTGGTAACAGACAAGGAGGCCTGGTGTGCTGCGGTTAATGGGTTGCAAAGAGTCAGATAAGACTGAACGACTGAAGTGAACATTACATACAATTTAAATAAGCAGAGTGACAATATGCAGCCTTGTCATAATCCTTTCCCTAATTGGAAGTAGCCTGTTGTTTTCCATCCGGTTCTAACTGGTGTTTCTTGATCTGCATACAGATATCCTAGGAGGCAGGTCAGGCGATCTGGTGTTCCTATCACTTTAAGAATTTTCCACCGTTTGTTGTGATCCACACAGACAAAACCTTTGGTATAAACAATGAAGTAGAAGAATATGTTTATTTGTTTGTTTATTCCTGGAGCTCTGTTGTTATTTTCATAATCCCACATAATTTTTTTAACCTTCAGTATTTATTAACCTATTAGCCAATCTTTATTTTTATTTTTATTATATTTGGAGTCTAATTATTTTACAATATTATATCGGTTGATTTTGCCATACATTGACATGAATCTGCCCCGAGGATACATGAGTCCCCCTCACAGAAACCCCTCCCACCTCCATCCTCCCATTATCCTCCCTCTGGGTCATCCCCGCACACCAGCCCAGAGCATCCTATAACATGCATTGACCCTGAACTGGCAATTGGTTTCACATATGATAATATACATGTTTCAATGCCATTCTCGCAAACCATCCCACCTTCACCCTCTCCCATAGAGTCCCAAAGACTATTCCATACATCTGTGCCTCATTTGCTGTCTCGTATACAGGGTTATCGTTTGCATCTTTCTAAATTCCATATATATGCGTTAGTATATTGCATTTGTGTTTTTCTTTCTGGCCTACTTCACTCTGTATAATAGGATCTAATTTCATTCACCTCATTAGAACTAGTTCAAATACATTCTTTTAATGACTGAGTAATAATCCATTGTGTATATGTACCAAAACTTTCTTATCCATTCGTCTGCAGATGGACATCTAGGTTGCTTCCATATCCTGGCTACTATAAACAGTGCTGCAATGAACATTGGAGTACATGTGTTTCTTTCAATTCTGGTTTCCTCGGTGTGTACGGACAGGAGTGCAATTGCCGGATCATATGGCAGTTCTATTTCCAGTATTTTGAGGACTCTCCACACTGTTCTCCATAGTGGCTGTACTAGTTTGTATTCCCACCAACAGTGTAAGAGGGCTCCCTTTTCTCCACACCCTATCCAGCATTTATTGCATGTAGACTTTTGGATAGCAGCCATTCTGACTGGTGTGAAATGGTATATCATTTTGGTTTTGATTTGCATTTCCCTGATTGTGAGGGGTTTTGAGCATTTTTCCATGTGTTTGTTAGCCATCTTTATGTCTTCTTTGGAGAAATGTCTGTTTAGTTTTTTGGCCCATTTTTAATTGGGTCATTTATCTTTCTGGAATTGAGCTGCAGGAGCTGCTTGTATATTTTGGAGATTAATCCTTTATCAGTTGCTTCATTTACTATTATTTTCTCCCATTCTGAAGGCTGTCTTTTCACCTTGCTTATAGTTTCCTTTGCTGTGCAGAAGCTTTGGATTTTAATTCAGTCTCATGTGTTTATTTTTGCTTTTAGTTCCAATATTCTGGGAAGTGGGTCTTGGAGGACCCTGCTGTGATTTACGTAAGAGAGTGTTTTGCCTATCTTCTCCTCTAGGAGTTTTATAGTATCTGGTCTTACAATTTGCTCTCTAATCCATTTTGAGTTTATTTTGGAGAGTCCGAAATGCAGTACTTGGATGCAATCTTAAAAATGACAGAATGATTTCTCTTCGTTTCCAAGGCAAACCATTCAATATTACAGTAATCCAGGCCTATGCCCCAACCAGTAATGCTGAAGAAGCCGAAGTTAATCGGTTCTATGAAGACCTACAAGACCTTTTAGAACTAACACCCCCAAAAAATGTCCTTTTCATTATAGGGGACTGGAATGCAAAAGTAGGAAGTCAAGAAACACCTGGAGTAACAGGAAAATTTGGCCTTGGAGCACGGAATAAAGCAGGGCAAAGGCTAGTAGAGTTTTGTCAAGAGAATGCACTGGTCATAGCAAACACCCTCTTCCAACAACACAAGAGAAGACTCTACACATGGACATCACCAGATGGTCAACACCGAAATCAGATTGATTATATTCTTTGCAACCAAAGATGGAGAAGCTGTATACAGTTAGCGAAAACAAGACCAGGAGCTGACTGTGGCTCAGATCATGAACCCCTCATTGAGAAATTCAGACTTAAATTGAAGAAAGTAGGGAAAACCACTACACCATTCAGATATGACCTCAATCAAATCCCTTATGATTATACAGTGGAAGTGAGAAATAGATTTAAGGGACTAGATCTGATTGATAGAGTGCCTGATGAACTCTCTTTCATTGTTACATCACAAAGTATACCTCTGATGCTTTTTATCGTGTTGATAAATTATCGACCTTGACTGATTTTCAAAAATTTTAGGCATATAACCTGGGCTAAACCTACTTTGGCTATTTCAGATTATCAGCTGACTAATTTAACACTTTAAAAGCATATTCTGATCTAAATAACCCTTGTTCACTCTCCCAAGAGGCATGAGAAGAACGCTGCTTAATGCAAAATAGATTGCAAAAACAATTTCTTTCTCCTATCAGATTTGAGTTACCTCTAGAGTTATTTATCCTTCCCTCTCTCCAGTCCTCTACAAGACTTCTTGCCCAAGAAGAACCCCTGATAGAATGGATATATATTCTTTTTTAGAGGGACAAGATCACTTACACTCTCTCTTGATTTGATTGCTCTAATAATTATCAACGGGAGAAGTAGAACTGGAGCTCTAATTGGCTCTGATTCTTATAAAATTGTAGTACCTATTGGTACGTTTCAATTTGAGAATGCTTTCAAACTTCTACTGACTTCCAAATAGCCTTTTCAAAACATTTTGGAAATTTGCATTTCATTATTCTTTAACAAACTTTGGAATTTCTTCAAAAATACTGAATATATTATCTCTTTCATTGTTACATCACAAAGTATACCTCTGATGCTTTTTATACAGACAAGACTAAAAATGCTAAAACCTCATTCTGGTCTCTCAAAGAGGAGAACGCTTTTTATATTAAATCTCACTCTTCCCAACAAAATGAATTATATGTTCTCATTCAGGTTATTCACCTACGTCCTTACCATATTATTATAGTTTATGATTCTTTATATTCAATATTTGTATTATGATATGTCAAAACTTCAATCATAAATTCTAATCAGTCTATTATTCAACATTTTATTGAACTACAATCTCTTACTAGGAACTAAACTTCCCCCATTTATATTACCCATATCCTAGCACATTCTTGGTTTTCTGGCCCTATGGCTCATGGCAATGAACAAGTTGATAAACTTGTCTTTTTGCTACTCCTGAAGAGCCACATTCCCTATTACACAATAATGCTGGTTCATCACACCAAATGCGGAAAATTACATACTGCCATGCTAAAGAAATCATTAATAATTGCCCTACTTGAAGGCCTTTACACCTTCGGTCTATTGCACAAGGTATTAATCCTCGAGGATTAAAACCTAATGAACTATGGCAAATGGATGTAATGCATTGTTCTGAAATTTCTCGCTCTTCCTTCTTACATGTCTCAATTAATACAAATTCCTTTTTTATATGGGCCACACTTCTTCAAGGTGAGGCTACAGGACATGTTATAACCCACCTGTTAGCTTGCTTTGCTATAATGGGAACACCTAGTTGTACAAAACCAGAAAATAGCTCTGCCTATATTTCTAGGCAATTCAAACAATTCCTACAGTCATTTTCTATTAAATATATTACAAGCGTTCCTTTTAATCCACAAGCACAAAATAAAAAGTTAAATAAATAAAGAGGGGGAATACACAGGAACATTTTTGTCTTCCTTATGCAGAGCAGACTTCCAGTTCAGTTCAGTTCTGTTCTGTTCCGTCGCTCAGTCGTGTCCGACTCTATGTGACCCCGTGGACTGTAGCCTACCAGGCTTCTCCATGGGATTCTCCAGGCAAGAATACTGGAGTGGGTTACCGTTTCCTTCTCCAGGGGATCTTCCCGACCCAGGGATTGAACCTGGGTCTCCCGCATTGGAGGCAGAAGCTTTAACCTCTGAGCCACCAGGGAGCTCAGTTCAGTACAGTTCAATAGCTCAGTGATGCCCAACTCTTTGCGACTCCATGAATCAATAGATGGATAGGCCTCCCTGTCTATCACCAGCTCGTGGAGTTCACACAAACCCATGTACATCGAGTTGCTGATGAAGTCCAGCCATCTCATTCTCTGTCGTCCCCTTTTCCTCCTGCCCACAATCCCTCCCAGCATCAGAGTCTTTTCCAGTGAGCCAACTCGTCGCATGAGGTGGCCAATGTACTGGAGTTTCAGCATTAGCATCAGTCCTTCCAATGAACTTCACCCAGGACTGATCTCCCTTAGAATGGACTGGTTGGATCTCCTTGCAGTCCAAGGGACTCTTAAGAGTCTTCTCCATCACCACGGTTCAAAAGCATCAATTATTTGGCTATCAGCTTTCTTCACAGTCCTATTCTCACATCCACACATGACCACTGGAAAAACCATAACCTTAACTAGACGGACCTTCTCCCATCAATTTTTCTACTGTTTCCCCAATCTTCTGTATTTACCTCACTTAAATTTTTATTTTAAGGTAAAGAATTTTAGGCACCAATTATAGAGTAAATACATAAAGGAAAGAAAACGGAATTCATGTACAATGCTTCCCTAAATTATTGAGCTATTTTCTCTATAATCTTCGGAGAATTACAGATACTGATATATTAAAGCCATATGGCAGTTGATAAAAAAGTTAATGGACCATGTAATCAGGCTCCCTTGGTAGGACAATTGAAGTACAGGTTAATAATATGCTTTCAGGAGAGAACAAAAAGAGTAGATTTTCAACATGATATATTGAATGTCCTTGTCCATGTCTTTTCCAAATTATCATGGAGGACTAAGTGGATCATTCCTGTTCTTTTTGAGAAGCACCTGTCACTCAAAGCAGAACATGAAAAGAAGGTAAAAGGGACTGAGAAGAAATAATCAGTACATGGGAATGAAATAGAAAATGGAATCACCTTTAAGGTGATATTGCTCAAAGGATGCAAATTTGACTGCATAGTCAGTTCAGTCACTCACTCGTGTCCGACTCTTTGCGACCCCATGAATTACAGCATGCCAGGCCTCCCTGTCCATCACCAACTCCCAGAGTTCACTCAAACTCACCTCCATCGAGTCGGTGATGCCATCCAGCTCTCTCATTCTCTGTCATCCCCTTATCCTTCTGCCCGCAACCCCTCCCAGCATCAGAGTCTTTTCCAGTGAGTCAGCTCTTCACATGAGGTGGCCAAAGTATTGGAGTTTCAGCTTTAGCATCAGTCCTTCCAATGAACACCCAGAACTGATTTTCCTTAGAATGGAGTGGTTGGATCTTTTTGCACTCCAACGGACTTTCAAGAGTCTTTTCCTGCACCACAGTTCAAAAGCATCAATTCTTCGGCAATCAGCTTTCTTCACAGTCCAACTCTCATATCCATACATGACCACTTGAAAAACCATAGCCTTGACTAGACAGACCTTGGTTAGCAAAATAATGTCCCTGCTTTTTATTATGCTATCTAGGTTCGTCATAACTTTCCTTCCAAGGAGTAAGGGTCTTTAAGTTTCATAAGAAACCTGAAATCTAAAACAAGTCCATTGAACTTTGGGCTTGAAATGGTAACTAAGGACACAAATTTCAGTAACACTTAGCACTGCAGCAAAAAGCTCACCTCTCTAAACGTGGCATTTTCACCTATATTGAATGAAATTTTTCAGTGAAAGAAAACATGTGTTTGTGGACTACTCCCTTATCTACACAGATATTCCACAGATTTCACTGTTCATCAGCTGCAAGAATGAGAGTGGTGAACTTAAGTTGGTGTTGTCCTATGTGGGTTACCATCCCAAAACAGGGACATGAGTTGATGTTGCCAACCTCACCTAAAGGAATAACCCCGAATTTGAGATTGCCAATATTTCTAGGTAGTATTCATGACAGCTGGATAGTCCAACAAGCAGACACTTTGTTCAGAGTATTTCATTGTGAAATATATTAGGGGTCAACTATTGATTTTGATCCCCTCTTACTCCATGACTTTTCTAGATTATTAAAAATAATGATTTTTTCCCCCATACATGTCTCCACAACTACTGTTGAATTTAAGGGAATTGGGGCCTGAAACTGCATGCTTAGAATGAGTTCTTATAGACTGTAAACTTCATAAGAGCAGGAGTCATTTTATAATTTTAATTCCCACATTTAACATTCATGTAAATATAATAATTATTTATCAACTTGGAAAAAGTTATCAGTAAATAGGAAAGGCCAATTATGCAAATAAAGCTTATAAGAATATGTTGAGTAATATATATAGTATTTGATTGGTTATTACATTTGTTTATTGATAATTCAGTAAGTAATTAAAGCATGCCATTTGCAGGCTCAAAGTTTTAGCTGATGTGAAAGATACATAAAGAGAGTAATCCCAAAACTGAACACTTGATATCTGGGCTCAGCTTGGTAGGAGGGCAAACGGCAGTTCCTTCCAACCCCAAGAAAGAGTTGAGACAAAGTTGTGAGAAGGGGCTTAGCATGACTGAAATTAGGTTGAGTGATTGTAGCTCTGGAAGCACAGTATAAGAGAAAGATAATGAAATTATTAAGGAAAAAATACCATGTCTTCACAGAACTTGTTAATCACACTGATATGCTGCAATCACCTCAAGGAATTTATTCTGTCTCTTTGGAAACCGATAAGCAACATCTAAACATGCATTAGGAAATTTGGTGGAATCTTGGTGTCAGGAAATAAAGGCATGCCTTAAGGATAGCATCTTCCCTGGGGGCTCAGACAGTAAAGCATCTGACTGCAATGTGGGAGACCCGGGTTCAATCCTTGGGTCTGGAAGATCCCTGGAGAAGGAAATGGCAACCCACTCCAATATCCTTGCCTGGAGAATCCCACAGATGGAGGAGCCTGGAAGGCTACAGTCCACGGGGGTCGCAAAGAGTCAGACACGACTGAGCTACTTCCCTTCCACTTTCGCTTAAGGACAGCAGAGCAAAAATAACCCTATACAATATCACTTGTAAAATACGTATCTTGTGCTGACCATGATCCAGTCACTGATTACACTATGTTATCTTTGGTATCACAGTGACAGTACAGTGGTGATCATCATGATCATGATTTCATATTTTCAAGTAGATAATGAATTTCTATAATGAAGATAATCTGCTGTCTACCAGTATCTAATGGAATATAATGTAACTATGAATGCACTAAGGTACATACTGTGTATTTCCATTTTTTAAATTTTATTTGTATCTCTTCCTTCACCCATACAATCCTGATGTAGACACCCATTCATTTCAGCAGGGATGATTTCAGAAATCACTTTATATCCATTACCTCTTTTCCCTTTGTTCTCATTTTCTTGCTTACAAATATTAGATCAGGTGTCATTGACCTAGGATGCATAACGAATGATTTCTTGTTCTGAAGAGTTTATAAAACAGTGCAGTAAAATAGCCAGACATTAAAGCCTCATTCTTTATCTTCATTGTTTGAAAAGAGAAAATGAAACTATGAGGATGAACATGTAACTTTATTGTTCAAATACAAGGATTGTAGGTATTTATTGACATCTTCCAACAAAAATTTCAATCTTCAATAGGCTCCATAATCTGACACTTATTTGGTAAGTCTGTTTTAATTAGCATGGTTTTCAAATAATGACGATTGTTGATGAGTTGCCTTGAAAGAGAGGAGGCAGATATATAAGTGATCGTTGGCACTGAGGGCCATGTGTTGCCTCTCTCTTGAAGGTTACAAAAAGGACTGTCATGGGCTTGGAAACTTAGAAGCCTCCACCATCAGTCCAGAATAACTGTTCTGTAATGGAGATACGTGGAGAAGGAAATGGCGACCCATTCCAGTGCTCTTGCCTGGAGTATCCCAGGGACGGGGGAGCCTAGTGGACTGCCTGGAGACTCTATGGGTTTGCACAGAGTCGGACACGACTTACCACTTAGCAATGGAGATACGATGTGGTTCTGAGAAGCAGATGTAGTTGTAGTAGCCAAGTCCTCAACGTGGCCATTCACCTGAGTGTAGTTGCTGTGAGAGTGCCACTTAAAAATACTCAACTGATTTAAAACAGCTGGTTGATCTCCCACAACCTGTTCTATTTGGCTAACTGATATTGATGATGAGAAAGGTAAGTCACACAGAGCTAGAGCTGTTGTATTAGCGACGATCTGGTTGGTGTGAGGCTTTTGTAAGAAAGATACAGTTAAACTGGTGGAAACTGAAAATGTATTCTTTCCACTAGTTTCAGGAAGAAAATCTGAGTTACGATCATCTACACTGACACTTGCTTTAACATGCTTCTTCTTGTAATCTCGAACTAATGAAGATATTGGAAACACATTGTTAATCCCAACTCTTCTTTTTATTCTTACTAAAAGTTGAGGATAGCCTCTTTTGAAATTTGGATTATAGTAGATCTGTAACTAAAGACAAATGATACAATTATTTAGTTTCTTTATAAACCAAGGTAAATTTGCCATAAAAGCTCTTCATACAGATGGCTAACAAACACATGAAAAGATGCCCGACATCACTCAGAATCATAGAAATGCAAATCAAAACCACAATGAGGTACCATTTCATGTCACTCACAATGGCTGCTATTCAAAAGTCAACAAACAATGAATGCTGGAGAGGGTGTGGAGAAAAGGGAATCCTGTTACACTGTTGGTGGGAATGCAAACAGTACAACCACTATGGAGAACAGTGTGGAGTTTCCTTACAAAACTGGAAATAGACCTGTAATACGACCCAACAATCTCACTCCTGGGCATACACGCTGAGGAAACCAGAATTGAAAGAGACACATGTACTCCAATATTTATCACAGCACAGTTTATAATAGCCAGGACATGGAGGCAACTTACATGTCCATTTGTAGACGAATGGATAAGAAAGCTGTGGTACATATACACGATACAGTATTACTCAGCAATTACAAATACGTTTGAATCAATTCTAATAAGGTGGATGAAACCGGAGCCTATTATACAGAGTGAAGTGAGGCAGAAAGAAAAATATCAATACAGTATGCTAATGCATATATATGGAATTTAGAAAGATGATAACGATAACCCTGTACACGAGACAGCAAGAGACACAGATGTATAGAGCAGTCTTTTGGTCTCAGTGGGAGAGGGTGAGCATGGGATGATTTGGGAGAATAGTATTGAAACATATATATTATCATATGTGCAACGAATCGCCAGTCCAGGTTCGATGCATGATACAGGATGCTCGGGGTTGTTGTACTGGAATGAACTGGAGTGATGGGATGGGGAGGAAAGTGGGAGGGGGGCTTAAGATGGGGAATACACGTACATCCGAGGCAGATTCATGTCAATGCATAGCGAAACTAGTACAAAATGTAAAGTAATTAGCCTCCAATTACAATAAATAAATTTAAAAAGAAAAAAAAATAGTATTCCTTTCAGTTCAATTCAGTTCAGTTCAGTTCAGTCGCTCTGTCGTGTCCAACTCTCCGCAGCCCCATGAATCACAGCATGCCAGGCCTCGCTGTCCTTCACCAACTCCCGGAGTTCATACAAACTCATGTCCACAGAGTCGGTGATGCCATCCAGTCATCTCATTCTCTGTTGTCCCCTTCTCCTCCCGCCCCCAACCTTTCCCAGCATCAGAGTCTTTTCCAGTGAGTCAACTCATCGCATGAGGTGGCCAAAGTATTACAGTTTCAGTTTTAGCATCAATCCTTCCAATGAATACCCAAGATTGATCTCCTTTAGAATGGACTGGTTGGATCTCCTTGCAGTACAAGGGACTCTCAAGAGTCTTCTCCAGCACCACAGTTCAAAACCATCAATTCTTTGGCGATCAGCTTTCTTCACAGTCCAACTCTCACATCCATACATGACCACAGGAAAAAACATGGCCTCGACTAGATGGAACTTTGTTGGCAAAGTAATGTCTCTGCTTTTTAATATACTATCTAGGTTGGTCATAACTTTCCTTCCAAGGAGTAAGTGTCTTTTAATTTCCTGGCTGCAATCAGCATCTGCAGTGATTTTGGAGTGCAAAAAAAATTAAGTCTGACTCTGTTTCCACTGTTTTTCCACCTATTTCCCATGAAATGATGGGACCAGATGCCATGATCTTTGTTTTCTGAATGTTGAGCTTCAAGCCAACTTTTTTACTCTCCTCTTTCACTTTCATCAAGACGCTTTTGAGTTCCTCTTCACTTTCTGCCATAAGGGTAGTGTCATCTGCATATCTGAGATTATTGATATTTCTCCTGGCAATCTTGATTCCAGCTTGTGCTTCTTCCAATCCAGCGTTCCTCATGATGTACTCTGCATACAAGTTAAAGAATCAAGGTGACAATATACAGCCTTGACGTACTCCTTTGCCTATTTGGAACCAGTCTGTTGTTCCATGTACATTTCTGACTGTGGCTTCCTGACCTGCATACAGATTTCTCAAGAGGCAGGTGAGTTGTTCTGGTATTCCCATGCAGCGGCTGTGCTTTCTTGGAGCAGCTGTAAAGAGATATCCCACGTCCAAGGTAAGAGAAACCCATATAAGGTCGTAGGTATTGCGAGGGGGCATCAGAGGGCAGACACACTGAAATCATAATCACAGGAAACTAGTCGATCTGATCACATGAACCACAGCCACTGTGGTCCACTGGACAAGGGAATTTCAAGCCACTTCAATATACTTGCCTTGAGAACCCCATGAACAGTATCAAAGGGCAAAATGATAGGATAGTGAATGAGGAATTCCACAGGTAGGTAGGTGCCTAGTATGCTACTGGAGATCAGTGGAGAAATAACTCTAGAAGGAATGAAAGGATGGAGCAAAGAAAAACCAATACCCAGTTGTGGATGTAACCGTTGATAGAAGCAAGGTCCGGTGCTGTAAAGAGCAATGTTGCATAGGAACCTGGAATGTTAGGTCCATGAATCAAGGCAAATTGGAAGTGGTCAAACAGTAAATGGCAAGAGTGACCATAGACATTTTAGGTATCAGTGAATTAAAATGGACAGGAATGGGTGAATTTAAATCAGATGACCATTATATCTACTACTGTGGGCAGGAATCCCTTAGAAGACATGGAGTAGCCATCATGGTCAACAAAAGAGTCTGAAATGCAGTACTTGGATGCAATCTTAAAAGTGACAGAATGATTTCTGTTCGTTTCCAAGGCAAACCATTCAATATTATGGTAATCCAGGCATATGCCTCAACTAGTAACGCTGAAGAAGCCGAAGTTGAACGGTTCTATGAAGACATACAAGACCTTTCAGAACTAACACCCAAAAAAGATGTCTTTTTCATTATATGGGACTGGAATGCAAAAGTAGGAAGTCAAGAAACACCTGGAGTAACAGGCAAATTTGGCCTTGGAGCATGCAATGAAGCAGGGCAAAGGCTAATAGAGTTTTGTCAAGAGAATGCACTGGTCATAGCAAACACCCTCTTCCAACAACACAAGAGAAGACTCTACACATGAACATCACCAGATGGTCATCACCGAAATCAGATTGATTATATTCTTTGCAGCCAAAGATGGAGAAGCTGTATACAGTTAGCAAGAACAAGACTAGGAGCTGACTGTGGCTCAGATCATGAATTCCTTATTGCCAAATTCAGACTTAAATTGAAGAATGTAGGGAAAACCACTAGACCATTCAGATATCACCTAAATCAGGTCCCTTATGATTATATAGTGGAAGTGAGAGATAGATTTAAGGGACTAAATCTGATAGAATGCCTGATGAACTCTGGACGGAGGTTCGTGACATTGTACAGGAGACAGGGACCAAGATCATCCCCATGGAAAAGAAATGCAAAAAAGCAAAATGGCTGTCTGAGGAGGCCTTACAAATAGCTGTGAAAAGAAGAGAAGCGAAAAGGAAAGGAGAAAAGGAAAGGTAAAAGAATCTGAATGCAGAGTTCCAAAGAAGAGCAAGGAGAGATAAGACAGCCTTCCTCAGTGATCAATAAAAGAAATAGAGGAAAAGAACAGAAGAGGAAAAACAAGAGATTACTTCAGGAAAATTAGAGATTCCAAGGGAACATTTCATGCAAAGATGTGCTCTATAAAGGACAGAAATGGTATGGACCTAACAGAAGAAGAAGATATGAAGAAGAGGTGGCAAGAATACACAGAAGAACTGTACTAGAAAGATGTTCACGACCAAGATAGTCACGATAACGTGATCACTGACCTAGAACCAGACATCTTGGAATGTGAAGTCAAGTGGACCTTATAAAGCATCACTACAAACAAAGCTAGTGCAGGTGATGGAATTCCAGTTGAGCTATTTCAAATCTTGAAAGATGATGCTGTGAAAGTATTCCTTTAATGATACCAATTAAATTGCATCAAGTAAAACACCTCCAGAGTAGTTTTAATAGCTAACATTTTAGAAACAATTATGCTCCTCAGCTAAATATATGTTGTATATATACAGTAAATGCCACTTTAAGTAGCTTCAAGACTTGTATCTTGTTTCAAGTTGATTGGAAAATTTGTTAAACATCAAATATTAAATCCTCCAGCTGTTCTCAACTTCAAAAAATAAAGCTCTTTCAACAAGTTGCTATCTCAATTTTAAATTCCATTTTAGCTACGTATGGTAACATGCTTGTTGTTTTCTTCTTCCAGAAAGTCTGATAGTGAGGCAGATCTTTGAAAAGTCTGTCCCTTTTTACTAAACCCATAAAGATTAAGATGTCGAACTAAACTTTTCATATTATTGGTTTCAAATATTCTGAAAGGCGCCCTTCTTTCCAAGACTTCTTTCTTGCAGAGTTCTTCATTGATCACTATACAAGTGTCACTCTCATCCCACCAAATAGATTCAAATTGATCACTTTCAACTATATTCCACAATTTTTGTGGAAAAGTGAGTGAAAGAAATTCATTCAGCTCACCTGTTTCAGAGACAGAAAATGTGTAACGTGGTCTTTTTTATCACAACTTCCTCAGACAAAGCCTGAAAAGTATATTCTTCAACAATAGATCGCAAAACTGTGTCCCCAGCAAGTGTGTAATCATACAAAGAAGATCTGATGGAGGTTTCTGAACCAGTGGATTCATCTTTAGGAGTCGCATCTTGAATTTCTGAAGAAATATGTGCCATCTCAGAAAAATCTTTCTTCAGGTATTTTCTCATTTTTCTCATTTTACACACTGCAACTTCAAATGCTGCTTGGCTGGCCTACGGAGAGAAACTCCCTAGACCATCACAGTGGTTCCAAGAGTCACTAGTCTTCTAGCAATGGAAGGGTAGCTATGACATCACAAAGTCACTGGTCTCCTAGCAATTGAAGGGTAGCTGTGACATCACAACGTGACTGCTCTCCTAGCAATTGAAGGGTAATGTTCAACCAGTGTTTACTTCAGCATCAACTTAAAATACAGGCTCCTTACCTAAATAGTAACCAAAACCATGAGCCTACAAAATTTCATTCCTAAATAATTTTTACATGGATACGCCACATCAGTAAATCTATTTGATTTCTGAAATAAAAGTGCTTCATCACCTTTCTATACACACATTTTTAATATTCAATACTGCTACCCAACCAAACCTGGGCCTACTCACTTCTGTGCAATAGTTTATTGGAGAATCAAGCAAGGTGTCCTAGCAGCTGGTGCTTCAAAGACCCACATTCTCCAAATACTTTCAGGGGAAGGATTTTAATGACAGAGTGAGGTTGGGCTTGGGGTGTGTGATCAGTCTTGTGACATTCTACTAGTGGCCTGTTCCTGAGGATATTGGGAATCGACATCATTGACCATCTGGTTCCAACTACTCTGTGGTCTAGGTACTTACATTTCAGCCTGGTTGGGGCTTTAGTATCTCTAAAACTGTTCACGGGATATTTCTCAGAATGTTATCTATGGCCCGTGAGGAGGAACTTAAGATCCTTGACTTTGCTTAATGGCTCAATCATTATTATTCTATACTACTTGATTATTTTCCTTTGTTTCTGGCTTTACTAGTTTAGCTGATTAAAATTGCTCTTGGAACACGAGGAAGTCTAGAATCTCCTACTTCTCTCTCTCGGTTTTCCTACTTTTCAATCTTAAGAAGGGACTGCCTAGAACAAGGAGGAAAATAAAGTGTTGGACTTAGAGTGGGATCATAAATATGACTGACAATATCAGTTGCAGGTTCGATTTTTTTTCAGGTTCCCAGCTCTTGGAGTGTTTGAGTCAACAAGTTTGGCTATTTATGATGAGATGGAGCATGGAGTTGGAAATAATTCTGACATCTAAGCTTGGTATCAATATTTTCTGTTATGCAAACATATCTATTTTATATAGATATTTGTATATCTATTATATATATTTGCATATATATATATTTCTATAACTGTTTGTTTTTGTCACTAAACGTGTACAAACATTTGAAAATTGGTAGATATTTATTAAAGGGAAAGAGGGGTTGATATAAAGGAACCCTCATATTTTAGATGAAACCAAGGAAACATATTTGGAAGTATTTCCACTTATGTATATTCGATAA
This sequence comes from Moschus berezovskii, assembly GCF_049115385.1. Lineage (NCBI taxonomy): Eukaryota > Metazoa > Chordata > Mammalia > Artiodactyla > Moschidae > Moschus > Moschus berezovskii. The sequence continues at coordinate 14,455,224 of NC_142489.1, read as the reverse complement.
CTGAGAAGACTTTTGAATCATTCTACTTTGGGGTTTTATTTCTTTCCATTGCTGCTTTACCTAAGAGGAATTAAAAGACATTGAACATTTTGTTATACACACACTCATACACACACACATGCACATATGTGCATATATGTCAAAATGTAATTTTAGACAACTTTATTTAGGTGGTCAAACTCATTGCTTGCTCCCAAGATCTTAAATGAAGTGTTTGGGAAGCCCAAATTTACTTAATAACTTTCTGGCTGAATAATATAGATCCTATTGCTGAAAGGCTGACCCTTAATCTAGCTTATCTTCTTTCTGTAAAAAAGATGGGGTTCATACAAATGAAGACACCTTGAGCCCATAAAATCGCAACTCTCATTGACTTAGAGATATTTTCCTAAGAAAGCTGTTGTTCTCCCCATGTTGGATACAATTTTAAACATTCAAATTAATGGGTAAACAGATGCACAGTGCACTGTGCATAGATCATAATCAGGCTTTTCTGGCTAGCTGAACATTGAAATTATATGATGTGTACATTAAACTCACTTCTCCACAATTCAGTATGTACATTTTTCTTTCAACGCTTTAAACTTCTGGTACCAAATATTTCAATAGAAATCATTGATCAAAATTTCTCTCCCTTCATGTCACAGGGTTAGAGCTTCCTGCCCCGCTCCGCATCATATCCTTATTTCTTGTCCTCCTTTGTATCTTTTTAGTTGCCACATTAGAGAAAACCTAACTAGATAACATGAACAGGATCAATATATTTTGTCAACATTTTACAGATTTGTCACTGAAGCATGGCACAAATGCTCCAACAGGAAACTTAAAACCAGCAGTATTATATATGATGAGTAACAATCACCTTAGAATACTCTAAGAAAACAATTTCTTATCCAAAACACTGAGGGGAAAACAATGGTACAAGAATACAATAATTCTCAATGTTCATAGGAAAACATTGGGTAGAGAGTCCGGTTGAATTCTCAGTATTACACAAAGTAAGATCATGGCATCTGGTCTCACTGCTTCATGGGAAATAAAGGTGGAAAAGACAGAAGCAGTGAGAGATTTCCTCTTCTGTTTCTCTATATTCACTGTGATGGTGATGGCAGCTATAAAATTAGAAGGCAGTTGCTTCCTGGAAGAAAAGCGCTCACAAATTTAGTAAGCAAGTTAAAATGTGAAGAGTTGCCTTGAACAAAGAATTCACATTGAGTCACACCTATGGTCTTTCCAGTAGACATGTACAGATGTGAGAACACCAAACTGTTCTGCTGGGGATGACTTGTGAGTGTCCATTGGACTGCAAGGAGATCAAGCCAGTTAAACATAAAGGAAATCAGCTTTGAAGATGCATTAGAATCACTGATGTTGAAGCTGAGTCTCCAAAGCTTTGACCACCAGAGCAAAGAACTGACTAATGAGAAAAGACCCTGATTCTTAGAAAACAATGAAATCATGTGGAGACATAGGTGAGAGAGGAGGAGAGGGTTTTTTCGATTCAATCATTCAATGGACATGATCTCAGGCAGACCCTGGATGATGGTGAGGGCCAGAGAGGCCTTGTGTGCTGCAGTCCAAGGGGTCACAAAGAGTCTGACATGGCTTTGTGACTGAATAAAAACAAGATTTCAATTAATAAAATGGATCTTCCAGGATCGCGTTGGGGTCTCATCATGTTAGAGGAATAGGAGCCTGAGTCCACTTTCTCCCCCACAAATCCATCAAAGGATAGATTCCAGAAACCAATTTGTGACCGATGTTGATGGGCCCTAGAAACTGATAAAGAATAACCAGTCTCTTAAAAAGTAGGTAAGAAAAAATAAGGGATGAAAGGGAGAAAATGTCTTTAGGGATCGAGACTCCCCTTGGAGAAGGAGTCTTAAAGGAGGAGAAATTTGCACAAAATAGGAAACCCTCTCTAATAGGTGTCAGTCGGGGAAGAAATACAAGTGGAGAGACGAAGAACAAAAACACAGATTATGCCAATAAATGCGATCATTAGCCAAGAAATGACTCAGATGCTCCCGTCCACTGTCATACATGGGGAATAGAAGGGAGATCTGGGATGTATCAAACACACTATGGTTAGAACCAGGCTTTAGTGCCCCGAGAACAATGTGACGAAGCTAAGGTGACACGCAAACCTAATCCATGGGGACACTAGAGACATCATTTTAGAAAGGACTTTTCCTGTGAGAAGGCTCTAAGGCCACATCTTGAACCATGGCATACTCACACAACAGAAGATTGTGCACTAGAAAATACCAAAGGAGACCAAGCCAGTGTCCATTTAAGACCCTTTCCTCCACGGAGGGAGAGAGGAAAGTGTATGACTGCCAGAGACAGAAGGAAATAGGCTACTAGTATCCTAGCCCCAGGGACATCCTCTACCAAGCTCTAAGCTGGCTGACAGTTGCTAATGATGAATTCCGCCCTTCATGGACAGTTCACCTAGGCCAGGAACATGACAGCCTGGGGTCAGTTACCTTGAGGAGACACATGGCATGCTTGAGATTGTGCCCTTCGGCACAGGCAGAAAACTGAGTGGCTGAGACCAGAGAGCTGCATAAGATGCACAGCCCACCTGGGACTGTGCCTTGCCTCCAAACAATCACCCGAGAATTTGGACTTGGGAAGAGCACAAATCACATAGCCAAACGTGGTCATGGCCCTTGACAAACACTTAACTGCCTGATTGGCTGGGAAGTACATGAAACACAGGGCCCACTTGGGACTGTGTCCTCATGTATCAACCAGGAGGGTGAGCAGAATGGACCCAGAATGTACATGCCACATTTGTCATTGACAAGACTGATGTGACCAATCCACCTCAAGCATCCCCAATATCCCAAAGGTATTTGTTTTCTGTGTACCACCTCTAACCACCAAGCCACTGAACAGGTGAGGTCGAATAAGAGGCTACTGCACCCTCGTTTCATGGTGAAAACCAGATATGGAGAGGCTTTCAAATAAAAGAAGGAAATATAAACAAAGAAGCATAAACCAACCCAGAAGTGACAAGTTCAACGGAATAAATCTACAATATAGGCTCAACTGAGGCGCAACAGTCACCTTTGACAAGTACAAGCTTCAACAAGAGACTGTCTGACCCTGTATTGACATCAAAAAGCACACAACTGCTTTGAAATTCTGCAATCTATTTCCACATAGATTCTTTAATTTTAAACTATTTTAGTTCTTTATTAAACCCTAAACTTTTATTTCTATTAACTATTATCACCTTTCCAAAACACACACACACACACACAAATCTATTTTTTAAACACTTTTCTTGTTATATATATGAGGAAATGAATTTGGACTCTGTTTTGAGTTTTAAACTATTTAAACAAGTCTAAATTTTCTTCTTGGTTTTTAACTTTTACTTTCCAAAAATTGGTATCAAAGTTGCAACTTTGCTAACAAAGTCTTTAAGATCTGACTTCACTTATGGATTCGTTTCCTGAATTGATTGCTCTCTCCCCTTTTCAGTTCAGTTCAGTTCAGTTCAGTCACTCAGTCGTGTCTGACTCTTTGCGACGTCATGAATCACAGCACGCCAGGCCTCCCTGTCGATCACCAACTCCCGGAGTTCACCCAAACTCATGTCCATCGAGTCGGTGATGCCATCCAGCCATTTCATTCTCTGTCGTCCCAGTCTCCTCCCACCCCCAATCCCTCCTAGCATCAGACTCTTTTCCAGTGAGTCAACTCGTCCCATGAGGTGGTAAAAGTACTGGACTTTCAGCTTTAGCATCAGTCCTTTCAGTGAACACCCAGGATTGATCTACTTTAGAATGGACGGGTTGGATCTCCTTGCAGTCCAAGAAACTCTCAAGAGTCTTCTCCAGCACCACTCTCCCCTGTCTCCTCCTAGGCACCTCTTTCTCCCTCCTCCCATTGCTGTCTGAAAGTCTGTGAATCCCTTTGATTCTTTCTGGATGAGGAGAGTTGTGTCACCATTAACCTGGGGTTTATTTTCTGTATTGTGTGGATGTCAATTTTTGATGCCACTATAACCTGGGGACAGAAACCCAGAGGCCAGGACGTCGATTCCAGAACTTTACATCAACATCGAACTCCTTACCTCAAGGAACATTAAAGGACAAGCACACATCCCAGAGTTTCCGTGTCTACATGGAAAGCAATCTCCACACTTGAGTAAGCAAGTTCAGTACAAGAGAACACACAGCTATTCTCCGGCAAAACAGAAACACAACAGTGAATATTATAAAAGGGGGTGCACTAAGCCATACCAAACCCACAAACACCCCAAAGCACAATCCATGGGCAATTCATTGCAGTTCAGAGAGAAGAGATACAGATCTGCCTGCCAGTGCACAGACACAAATTATCCGAAGCATTAAACTTCGAGAAGTCACTGGTCCAATCCCACCCACAAAATGTAGGTTCCACGACATAGTAGAACTATAACCCTCCGGCCTGAAGAAAGGGGACCCAAATCACAGTAATCAAAACAAAATGAAAAGGGAGAAAAATATGCAGCTGCTGAAGGTAAATGATAACACCCACAAAAACAAAGAAAAGAAGAGAAGTTAGGAATTTTCCTGAAAATGAATTCAGACTAATGAGAGTAAGACGATCAAAATCATAGGTGTCTCGATGGAGAACACAAAAACAAAAAGGGGTGGGGTACTTGGAAAATTCTTGAGGAAGTAAAAACTGAAATCACCCTTAAATGAGTCAAGACACAAGAATTGGAACCAGACATGGAACAACTGAATGTTCAAAACTGGGAAAAGGGAGTGACAGATCTCTATATTGTCACTCTGCTTATGCGAATCTTAAGTAGAGTATACTATTAAAATACCAGATGAGTAAATCACAAGCTGGCATCAAGGTTTGGGAGAAACAGCAACAACCTCAGATATATAGATAGCAACACTGAAACAAATAGAAAGTGAAGAGGAAATAAAGAGTCTTTTGATGAAGGTGAATGAGAAGAGTGCAAAACCATGCTGACAGCTCAACATTCATAAAAACAAAGATAAGGGCATCTGGTCCCATCACTACTCTGCAAATAGAAGGGGTAAACGTGAACTTCCAGATGTTCCAGTTGGTTTTAGAAAAGGCAGAGGAAAGAGAGAACAAATTGCCAACATCCGATGGATCATGGAAAAAGCAAGAGAGTTCCAGAAAAACATCTCTTTCTGCTCTATTGACTATGCAAAGCCTTTGACTGTGTGGATCACAATAAATGGTGGAAAATTTTGGAAGAGATGGGAATACCAGACGGCCTGACCTGTCTCCTGAGAAAACTGTATGCAGGTCAGGAAGCAGCAGTTAGTGCTGGACATGGAACAGCAGACTGGTTCCAAATAGGAAAAGGAGTAAGTCAAGGCTGTATACTGTAACCCTGCTTATTTACCTTATATGATGAGCACATTATGATAAAGGCTGGAGTGGAAGAAGCACAAGAGGGAGTCAAGATTGCTAGGAGAAATATCAATAACCTCAAATATGCTGATGACATCACCCTTATGGCAGAGAGGGAAGAATAATTTAAAAAACCTCTTGATGAAAGGGAAAGAGGAGAGTGAAAATATTGGCTTAAAGCTCAACATTCAGAAAACTAAAATCCTGGCATCTGTTCCCATCACTTCATGAGAAATATAAACAGTGTTAGATTTTATTTCTGTTGGCTCCAAAATCACTGCAGATGCTGATTGCAGCCATGAAATTAAAAGACGCTTACGTCTTGGAAGGAAAATTATGACCAACTTAGTTAGCATATTAAAAACTTGAGTCGTCATTTTGCCAACCAAGGTCGGTCTGGTCAAGGCTATGTATTTTCCAATGGTCATGTATGGATGTGAGAGTTGGACTGTAAAGACAGTTGAGCTTGGAAGAATTGATGCTTTTTGTGTTGGAGAAGACCCTTAGAGTCCCTTGGACTTCAAGGAGATCCAACCAATCCATTCTACAGGAGATCAGTCCTGGGTGTTCATTGGAAGGACTGATGCTGAGGCTGAAACTCCAATACTTTGGCCACATGATGCGAAGAGTTGACTCACTGGAAAAGACTCTGATGCTGGGAGGGATTGGGGGCAGGAGGAGAAGGGGGCGACAAAGAATGAGATGGCTGGATGGCATCATCGATTCAACAGACATGAGGTTGAGTGAACTCTGGGAGTTGGTGATGTACAGGGATGCCTGACGTGCTGTAATTCATAGGGTAGCAAAGAAGAGGACACGACTGAGACACTGTACTGACCTAAACTGAAATATGTGGAAACAGTGACCAGCTTCATGATTTTGGCTCCAAAATTACTAAGAATACTGAGTGCAGTCATCAAGTTAAATGTCACTTGCTTTTGGATGGAAAAGCTATGTAAAACCTAGACATTGCATTAAAAAGAAGACACACCACCTTACTAAATTCTCAGTAAAAAATAAACGTCAATGATGGTAATAGTGGAGGACTTGGGATGTTGTTGAGTAATGTACATAGCTTCTGACTGCTAATTTATTTAGCACCTTTTATTGCTAATTCAAAATACTTAAAATACTTCATTTGGTAGGCACTATGTCTTAGCTGATGTGCAAGATACATAAGGCACCTTGGGGAGACATGCAACACACAGAAGAATTGGATATCTGTGGTTCACTTGGTAGGAAGGAAGATAGGTTCTTTCCAATCCCAAGCAAGTGTTTAGGAAAGTTGTGAAATGTGGCTTATTATGACTGAAAACATGTTGCCTGATTGTAGCTCTAGTAATTCTGTGAAACAGATAGATAATGAAGCTACTAAGGGAAAGAAATGTCATGTCTTCCAAGAACTGATTACCTTTCTGAGATGCTGCATTCACCACAAGAATTTAAGTCTCTCTTTGTAGGAACAGGAAAGGAACATAAAAATATTCATTAGGAAATATAGGGTGGTGTCTTGGCAGGAGGAAATAAAGATGTGACATAAGGAGAGCAAAGCAAGAATGACCATTTATAATGCCACTTGTAAAATGCCAATATTTTGCTGACTGTGGTGCAATCTTTGAATATGTCATGTTATCATTGGTATCCCAGTCATGTTATGATAGTGATCCTGATTACCGAATAGGTTACATCTATATTTTGAAGTGAAACACACACACACACACACACACACACATATTAATGAAGACAACCTTCTGCCTAACCTCTTAGCTTTCTTTCCAATAACTGGCATAATGTAATAAAACTGAGAAAGTGTTAAAGTAAATACTGTTCATTTGCTTTTTCTAAATTTGATTTGTATCTGTTCCTTCTCTCATACCATCCTAACTTAGACACCTAGTCAGTTCAGCCTGATAATTTCAGAAGTCAATTTATTTACATTTTGCCTTTTCACTTTGTTCACATTTTCTATTTTTTCAAACAATTCATTAGGTGTAATGTATCTAGGATGCATATTAAATGTTTCCTTGAACAGAAGATTTCATATTAAAGCAAAGCAAAATATCCAGGAAGTGAAATACTCATTTTACCATTAATTATTTCAAAACAGAAATTGACATTATGAAAATAAACATATATCTTTATTATTCAAAGAAGAGAAATGTAGGAATTTGTTGATATCTCCCAACATTAATCTTCAGTATCCTGCATAATCTGACACCTATTTGGTACACTAGTTGTATTAGGATGATTTTCAAATAATGAAGATGATTGACGTATTGACATAGAAAGAGAGACAACAATGTATCAGGGACCTTTGGCACTGGGAAACATGAACGGCCTGCCTGTTGTAGTTTAGGAAAAGGTTTGTACATGGGCTGACACATTACCGTACACGCCTGGAAAGGTTGAAGGGTCCACCCTTAGTCCAAAATGACTGTTGCATAATGGAGATATGATGTGGTACTGCAAAACAGAAGTAGACATAGCAGCCAATTTTTCATTGGAGCCATTTGATTTAGAGCAGCTGCTAGGTGAAACCATGTGAACAATGCTCGCTCCACCTAGATTGTGGGATGGAGAGGGAGATGGGAAGGTGTTCCGAAGTGGAGGGTATATATATGTATATCTATGGCTGATTTATTTTGTGTTCTGACAGAATACAGCAAAATTCGGTGAAACAATTACCCTTCAATTAAAAAACAATGAGAGAAACAGCAGGTTGATGTATCACAGTATGCTCCTGTGGTCTAACTGACATTAATGATGGAGAAGAGAAATAATTTCAAGTTAGGACACTTGTATCAGGAACTATTTGGATGGTAGAATGCTTTAGTATGAATGTCACACTTAAATTTCTGCAGGATGAAAATACATTCACTTCTCTAGTTTCAGGATTGAAGTCAGAGTTTGTCAAAGAGACAAATCTTACAATTGAATAGATTCTAGACATTACATTGTAAGGAAAATTTTATGCAAACAATAAGTAATAGAGTGTCATAATTACTGTACTAATAGTAGACAAAACAGACTTTAAATAAAAAATGGTATTAAAATAATGGCATTAAATATATTCAGCTTAGTCACGCAGTCATATCTAATTCTGCCGCCCCATGGATTGCAGCATCCCAGGCCTCCCTGTTGAAAACCAGCTCCCGGTGTTTTCTCAAACTCCTGTCTATTAACTTGGTAATGCCATCCAACCATACATCCTCTGTTGCCCCCTTCCCCTTTTGCTTTCAAACTTTCCCAGCAACAGAGTTTTTCCAAATGAGTCAGTTCTTCACATGAGGTGACCAAATACTGGAGTCGCAGCTTCAGCATCAGTCATTCCAATGGTTATATTAATTATATATTTTCTATCTTTTTTTTGGATATTGCATTTTTTTATTATTTTATTGGAGGCTAATTATTTTACATTAATATATTGGTTGGTTTTGCCATACATTAACATGAACCCGCCCTGGGTGTACATGTGTTCCCCTTCTTGAACCACCCTCCCATCTCTCTCCTCCCCATATGCTTCCTCCAGGTCATCCCTGTGTACCAGTTCCGAGCATTCTGTATCATACGTCGAACCTGGACTGGTGATTCGTTTCACATATGACAATATACATGCTTCAATGCCATTCCCCCAAATCATCTCACCTTCACCCTCTCCCACAGAGTCCCATAGACTGTTCTATATAGCTATGTCTCTCTTCCTGTCTCGTATACACGGTTAAGGTTACCATCTTTCTAAATTCCATATATATGCGTTAGTATACTGTATTGATGTTTTTCTTTCTGGCTTACTTCACTCTGCATAATAGGCTCCAGTTTCATCCACCTCATTAGAACTGACTCAAATGCATTCTTTTTGATGGCTGAAAAATACTCCATTATGTGTATGTACTGGAGCTGTCTTATCCATTCAACTGCATATGGACATCTAGGTTGCTTCCATGTCCTCGCTATTATAAACGGTGCTGCAATGAACATTGGAATACATGTGTTTCTTTCAATTCTGGTTTCCTTGGTGGGTACGCCCAGGAGTGCGATTGCCGGATCATATGGCAGTTCTATTTCCAGCTTTTTGAGGAATATCCACACTGTTCTCCATAGTGTCTGTAGTAGTTTTCATTCAAACCAACAGTGTAAGACGGTTCCCTTTTCTCCACACCATCTCCAGCATTTACTGCATGTAGACTTTTGGAGAGCAGCCATTCTGACTGGTGTGAAATGGTATCTCATTGTGGTTTTTATTTGCATTTCTCTGATTACGAGGGATGTTGAGCATTTTTTCATGTGTTTGTTAGCCATCGGTATGTCTTCTTTGGAGAAATGTCTGTTTAGTTCTTTGGCCCATTTTTTGATTGGGTCGTTTATTTTTCTGGAATTGAGCTGCAGGAGCTGCTTGTATATTTTGGAGATTAATTCTTTGTCAGTTGTTTCATTTGATATTATTTTCTCCCATTCTGAAGGCTGTCTTTTCACCTTGCTTATAGTTTCCTTTGCTGTGCAGAAGCTTTTCATTTTATATAAGGTCTCATTTCCTTATTTTTGCTTTTATTTCCAATATTCTGGGAGATGGGTTTTGGAGGATCCTGCTGTGATTTATGTCAGAGAGTGCTTTGCCTATGTTCTGCTCTAGGACTTTTATAGTTTTTCATCTTACATTTAGCTCTCTAATCCATTTTGTGTTTATTTTGGTGTATGGTGTTAGGAAGTGTTCTAGTTTCATTCTTTTACAAGTGGCTGACCAGTTTCACAGCACCACTTGTTAAAGAGATTGTCTTTTCTCCATTTTATATTCTTGCCTCCTTTGTCAAAGATAAGGTATCCATAGGTGCCTGGATTCATCTCTGGGCTTTCTATTTTGTTCCATTGATCTATATATCTCTGTCTTTATGCCAGTGCCATACTGTCTTGATGACTGTGACTTTGCAGTAGAGCCTGACGTCCAGCAGGTTAATTCCCCCTGTTCCATTCTTTTTCTTCAAGATTGCTTTGGCTATTCGAGGTTTTTTGTATTTCCATACAAATCGTGAGATTATTTGTTCTAGTTCTGTGAAAAATGTCGTTGGTAGCTTGATAACGATTGCATTGCATGTATAAATGACTTTGGGTAGTATACTCATTTTCACAATATTTAATCTTCCAATCCACGAACACGGTATATTTCTCAATCTATCGGTATCATCTTTGATTACTTTCACAAGTGTTTTAATAGTTTTCTACGTACAAGTCTTTTTTTCCTTTAGGTAGATATATTCCTAGTATTTAATTCTTTTCACTGCAACAGTGAATGGAATAGTTTCCTTAATTTCTCCTTCTATTTTCTCATTTTTAGTGTACAGTATGCAAGGGATTTCTATGTGTTGATTTCGTATCCTGCAACTTTTCTATATTCATTGATTAGCTCTAGTAGTTTTCTGGTGGAGTCTTTAGGGTTTTCTGCTTAGAGAATCATGTCATCAGCGAACAGTGAAAGTTTTACTTCTTCTTTTCCAATTTGTATTCCTTTTATGTCGTTTTCTGCTCTGATTTCTGTGGCCAAAACTTCCAGAAGTAAGTTGAATAGTGGTGGTGATAGTGGGCACCCTTGTCTTGTTCCTGACTTTAGGGGAAATGCTTTCAGTTTTTCACCATTGAGCATAATGTTTGCTGTGGGTTTGTCATACATAGCTTTTATTATGTTGAGGTATGTCCCTTCTATTCCCACTTCCTGGAGGGTTTTTATCATAAATGCATGTTGAATTTTGTCGAAGGCTTTCTCTCCATCTATTGAGATAGTCATATGATTTTTATCTTTCAGTTTGTTAATGTGGTGTATTACATTGATTGATTTGCAGATATTGAAGAATCCTTGCATTCCTGGGATAAAGCCCACTTGGTCATGATGTATGATCTTCTTAATGTATTGTTGGATTCTGATTGCTAGAATTTTGTTAATGATTTTTGCATCTATGTTCATCAGTGATATTGGCCTGTTGTTTTCTTTTCTTTTTTTATTATTTTATTTTTCCTGTGGAATCTATACCAGGTTTTGAATTAGGGTGATGGTGGCCTCATAGAAGGAGTTTGGAAGTTTCGCTTCCTCAGGAATTTTCTGGAAGAGTTTGAGTAAAATAAGTGTTAGCTCTCCTCTAAATTTTTGGTAGAATTCAGCTGTGAAGCCGTCTCGACCTGGGCTTTTTTTGCTGGAAGATTTCTGATTACAGACTCTAATTCCGTGCTTGTGATGGGTCTATTAAGGTTTTCTATTTCTTCTTGGTTCAGTCTGGAAAGTTGTACTTTTCTAAGAATTTGTCCATTTCTTCCAATTTATTCATTTTATTGCCATATGATTGCTGATAGTATTCTCTAATAATCCTTTGTATTTCCGTGTTGTCAGTTGTGATCTCTTCAATTTCATTTCTAATTTTATTGATTTGGTTCTTCTTCCTTTGTTTCATAAAGAGTCTGGCTAGTGGTTTGTCAATTTTATTGACCTTTTCAAAAAACCAACTTTTGGCTTTGTTGATTTTTGCTACGGTCTCTTTTGTTTCTATTGCGTTTATTTCTGCCCTAATTTTTTACGATTTCTTTCCTTCTACTAACCCTGGGCTTCTTCATTTCTTCCTTTTCTAGTTTCTTTAGATGTAGATTTAAGTTATTTAGTTGACTTTTTTTCCTGTTTCTTGAGGTGTGCCTGTATTGCTATGAACTTTCCCCTTAGCACTGTTTTTACAGTGTCCCAGAGGTTTTGGGTTGCTTTGTTTTCATTTTCATTCATTTCTATGCATATTATGATTTCTCTTTTGATTTCTTCTATGATTTGCGCAGACGCGACGCGAGAGACGCCGGCCTGGGCACAACAAACGACGCAAAGAGGTGCAGCCGTGAGGAGCTACCCCACGCCTGAGGACAGGGCTGGCGGCCGAGAGGAGCTACCCCACGTCCAACAGGCGGTGGCTGCGCGGGCGCAGGAGGGCCGAGAGGAGCTACTCCGCGTTCAAGGTCAGGAGGGGCAGCCTTGAGGAGATACCCCTCACCCAAGGTAAGGTACAGCGTCTGCACTTTGCTGGAGCGGCTGTGAAGAGATTTTCCACGACCAAGGTAAGAGAAACCCAAACAAGACGGTAGGTATTGCTAGGGGGCACCAGAGGGCAGACACACTGAAATCATAATCACAGGAAACTAGCCGATCTGATCACATGGACCACAGCCGAATGTGGTCCACTGGAGAAGGGAATGGCAAACCACTTCAATATACTTGCCTTGAGAACCCGATGAACAGTAACAAAGGGCAAAATGATAGGATACTGAATGAGGAATTCCCCAGGTCGGTAGGTGCCCAGTATGCTACTGGAGCTCAGTGGAGAAATAACTATAGAAGGAAAAAAGGGATGGAGCAAAAGCAAAACCAATACCCAGTTGTGGATGTCACCAGTGATAGAAGCAAGGTCCGGTGCTGTAAAGAGCAATATTGCATAGGAACCTGGAATGTTAGGTCCACGAATCAAGGCAAATTGGAAGTGGTCAAACAGGAGATGGCAAGAGTAAACATCGACATTCTAGGAATCAGTGAATTAAAATGGACGGGAATGGGTGAAATTAACTCGGATGACCATTATATCTACTACTGTGGGCAGGAATCCCTTAGAAGAAATGGAGTAGCCATCATGGTCAACAAAAGAGTCCGAAATGCAGTACTTGGATGCAATCTTAAAAATGACAGGATGATTTCTGTTCATTTCCAAGGCAAACCATTCAATATTACAGTAATCCAGGCCTATGCCCCAACCAGTAATGCTGAAGAAGACGAAGTTAATCGGTTCTATGAAGACCTACAAGACCTTTTAGTATTAACACCCAAAAAAGATGTCCTTTTCATTATAGGGGACTGGAATGCAAAAGTAGGAAGTCAAGAAACACCTAGAGTAACTGGCAAATTTGGCCTTGGAGCATGGAATGAAGCAGGGCAAAGGCTAATAGAGTTTTGTCAAGAGAATGCACTGGTCATAGCAAACACCCTCTTCCAACAACACAAGAAAAGACTCTACACATGGACATCACCAGATGGTCAACACCGAAATCAGATTGACTATATTCTTTGCAACCAAAGATGGAGAAGCTGTATACAGTTAGCGAAAACAAGACCAAGAGCTGACTGTGGCTCAGATCATGAACTCCTTATTGCGAAGTTCAGACTTAAATTGAAGAAAGTAGGGAAAACCACTCGACCATTCAGATATGACCTCAATCAAATCCCTTATGATTGTACAGTGGAAGTGAGAAACAGATTTAAGGGACTAGATCTGATTGATAGAGTGCCTGATGAACTCTGGACGGAGGTTCGTGACATTGTACAGGAGACAGGGACCAAGACCATCCCCATGGAAAAGAAATGCAAAAGAGCGAAATGGCTGTCTGAGGAGGCCTTACAAATAGCTGTGAAAAGAAGAGGGGCGAAAAGCAAAGGAGAAAAGGAAAGATATAAGCGTCTGAATGCAGAGTTCCAAAGAAGAGCAAGGAGAGACAAGAAAGACTTCCTCAGTGATCAATGCAAAGACATAGAGGAAAACAACAGAATAGGAAAAACAAGAGACCTCTTCAAGAAAATTAGAGATTCCAAGGAAACATTTCATGCAAAGATGGGCTTGATAAAGGACAGAAATGGTATGGACCTAACAGAAGCAGAGGATATTAAGAAGAGGTGGCAGGAATACACAGAAGAACTGTACAAAAAAGATCTTCACGACCAAGATAGTCACGATAATGTGATCACTGACCTAGAGCCAGACATCTTGGAATGTGAAGTCAAGTGGGCCTTAGAAAGCATGACTACGAACAAAGCTAGTGGAGGTGATGGATTTCCAGTTGAGCAATTTCAAGTCTTGAAAGATGATGCTGTGAAAGTGCTGCACTCAATATGCCAGCAGATTTGGAAAACTCAGCAGTGGCCACACGACTGGAAGAGGTCAGTCTTCATTCCAATCCCATAGAAAGGCAATGCCAAAGAATGCTCAAACTACCGGACAATTGCACTCATCTCACATGCTAGTAAAGTCATGCTCAAAATTCTCCAAGCCAGGCTTCAGCAGTATGTAAACCGTGAAATCCGAGATGTTCAAGCAGGTTTTAGAAAAGGCAGAGGCACCAGAGATCAAATTTCCAACATCCGCTGGATCATGGAGAAAGCAAGAGAGTTCCAGACAAACATCTATTTCTGCTTCATTGACTATGCCAAAGCCTTTGACTGTGTCGATCACAATAAACTGTGGAACATTCTGAAAGAGATGGGAATACCAGACCACCTGACCTGCCTCTTGAGAAACCTGTATGCAGGTCAGGATGCAACAGTTAGAAATGGACGTGGAACAACAGACTGGTTCCAAATAGGAAAAGGTGTACGTCAAGGTTGTATATTGTCACCTTGCTTATTTAACTTATATGCAGAGTACATCTTGAGGAACGCTGGGCTGGAAGAAGCAGAAGCTGGAATCAAGATTGCTGGGAGAAATATCAATAACCTCAGATATGCAGATGACACTACCTTTATGGCAGAAAGTGAAGAGGAACTCAAAAGCCTCTTGATGAAAGTGAAAGAGGAGAGTGAAAAGGTTGGCTTGAATCTCAACATTCAGAAAACAAAGATCATGGCATCTGGTCCCATCACTTCATGGAAAATAGATGGGAAAACTGTGGAAACAGTGTCAGACTATTTTTGGGGGCTCCAAAATCACTGTGGATGCTGATTGCAGCCATGAAATTAAGAGACGCTTGCTCCTTGGAAGGAAAGTTATGACCAACCTTGATAGCATATTAAAAAGCAGAAACATTACTTTGCCAACCAAGGTCCGTCTAGTCAAGGCAATGGTTTTTCCTGTGGCCATGTATGGATGTGAGAGTTGGACTGTGAAGAAGACTGATCGCCGAAGAATCGATGCTTTTGAACTGTGGTGTTGGAGAAGACTCTTGAGAGTCCCTTATACTGCAAGGAGATCCAACCAGTCCATTCTAAGGGAGATCATTCCTGGATATTCATTGGAGGGACTGATGCTAAAGCTGAAACTGCAATACTTTGGTCACCTCATTGGAAGTGTTGACTCACTGGAAAAGACTCTGATGCTGGGAAAGTTTGGGGGCGGGTTGAGAAGGGTACGACCGAGAGTGAGATGGCTGGATGGCATCACCTACTCTGTGGACATGAGTTTGAGTGTACTCCGGGAGTTAGTGATGGACAGGGAGGCCTGGCGTGCTGTGATTCATGGGGTCGCGGAGACTGGGACACGACTGAGCGACTGAACTGAACTGATGGTGTTAGAAAGTTTTCTAGTTTCATTCTTTTACAAGTGGCTGACCGGTTTTCCCAGCACCATGTCTTTTCTCCATTTTATATTCTTTCCTCCTTTTTCGAAGATAAGGTGTCCATAGGTGTGTGGATTTAACTCAGGGCATTCTATTTTGTTCCATTCATCTATATTTCTGTTTTTATGCTAGTACCATACTGTCTTGATGACTGTGTCTTTGTAGTAGAGCCTGAAGTACAGCAGGTTAATTCCCCCAGTTCCATTTTTCTTTCTCAAGATTACCTTGGCTATTCGAGGCTTTTTTTGTACTTCCATACGAATTGTGATATTATTTGTTCTAGTTCTGTGAAAAATATCGTTGGTAGTTTGATGTGAATTGCATTGAATGTATAAATTACTTTAGGTAGTATACTCATTTTTACAAAATGTATTCTTTCAAAACACGAACAGAGTATATTTTTCCATCTTTTAGTGTCCTCTTTGATTACTTTCACTAGTGTTTTATAGTTTTCTATGTACACGTCTTTTGTTTCCCTAGGTAGATATATTCCTAAGTATTTAATTCTTGTCGTTGCAACAGTAAATTTCCTTAATTTCTCTTTCTATTTTCTCATTTTAGTGTATAGGAATGCAAGGGATTTCTGTGTGTTGATTTTATATCCTGCAACTTTATTGTATTCATTGAATAGCTCTAGTAGTTTTCTGGTAAACTGTTTATTGTTTTATGTGTATAGGATCATGTCATCAGCGAACAGTGAAAGTTTTACTTCTTTTCCAATTTGTGTTCCTTTATGTCTTTTTGTGCTCTGATTGCTGTGGCCATAACTTCCAGAACTATGTTAAATAGTAGTGGTGAGAATGGGTACCCTTATCTTGTTCCTGACTTTAGGGGAAATGCTTGCAGTTTTTCACCGTTGAGGAAAATATTTGCTGTGGGTTTGTCATATATAGCTTTTATTATGTTGAGATATGTCCCTTCTAATCCTACTTTCTGGAGGGTTTTTATCATAAATGGATGTTGTATTTTGTCAAAGGCTTTCTCTGCATCTATTGAGTTAATCATATGATTTTTAATTTTCAGTTTGTTCACGTGGTGTATTATGTTGATTGTTTTGCGGATATTTAAGAATCCTTGCATTCCAGGGATAAAACCCACTTGGTCACGATGTATGATCTTCTTAACGTGTTCTTGGACTCTGATTGGGAGAATTTTGTTAAGGATTTCTGCATCTATGTTCATCAGTGATACTTGCCTGTAGTTTTCTTTTTTTGTGGGATCTTTACCAGGTTTTGGCATTAGGGTGATGGTGGCCTGATAGAATGAGTTTGGAAGTTTCCCTTCCTCAGCGGTTTTCTGGAAGAGTTCGAGTAGAATAGGTGTTAGCACTTCTCTAAATTTTTGGTAGAATTCAGCTGTGAAGCCGTCTGGCCCTGGGCTTTTGTTTGCTGGAAGATTTCTGATTATAGCCTCTAGTTCCGTGCTTGTGATGGGTTTCTTCAGATTTTCTCTTTCTTCCTGGTTCAGTTTTGGCAAGGTGTACTTTTCTAGGAATTTGTCCATTTCTTCCAAGTTATTCATTTTCTTGCCATATAATTGCTAATAGTATTCTTTAATAATCCTTTGTATGTCTTTGTTTGTCGGTTGTGATCTCTCCATTTTCATTTCTAATTTTATTGATTTTGTTCTTCTCCCTTTGTTTCTTGATGAGTCTGGCTAGTGGCTTGTTAATTTTATTTATCTTCTCAAAGAACCAACTTTTGGCTTTGTTGATTTTGCTATCGTCTCTTTTGTTTCTTTTGCATTTATCTCTGCCTTAATATTTATGATTTCTTTCCTTCTACTAACCTTGGGGTTCTTCATTTCTCCCCTTTCTAGTTTTTCTAGATGTGGAGTTAAGTTATTTAGTTGAATTTTTTCTTGTTTCTTGAGGTGTGCCTGTATTGCTATGAACTTCCCCCTTAGCACAGTTTTCACAGCGTCCCAGAGGTATTGGGTTGTTGTGTTTTCATTTTCATTCATTTCTATGCATATTTTGATTTCTTCTATTGATTTGTTCATTATTCAGCAGTGTGTTGTTCAGCCTCCGTATGTTGGCATTTTTAATAGTTTTTCTCCTGTAATTGAGATCTAATCTGATTGCATTGTGTTCAGAAAAGATGCTTGGAATGATTTCAGTTTTTTGAATATGTCAAGGCTAGATTTATGGCCCAGGATGTGATCTATCCTGGATAAGATTCAGTGTGCACTTGAGGAAAAGGTGAAATTTATTTTATGGGGTGAATTGTGCTAAAGAGATCTATTAGGTCTATCTGGTCTATTGTATTATTTAAAGTTTGTGTTTCCTTGTTAATTTTCTGTTTAGTTGATCTATCCATAGGTGTGAGTGGGTATTAAAATCTCCCACTATTAGTGTGTTATTGTTGATTTCCCCTTTCACACTTGTTAGTAATTATCTTACATATTGCATTGCTCCTATGTTGGGTGAATAAATAGTTATAATTTTTATATCTTTTACTTGGATTGAGCCTTTGATCATTATGTAGTTTCCTTCTTTGTCTCTTCACAGCCTTTGTTTGAAAATCTATTTTATCTAATATGAGTATTGCTACTCCTGCTTTCTTTTGGTATCTATTTGCGTGGAATATCTTTTTCCAGCCCTTCACTTTCAGTTTGTATGTGTCCCTCGTTTTGAGGTGGGTCTCTTGTAGACAACATATAAGGGGGTCTTGTTTTTGTATCCATTCAACCAGCCTTTGTCTTTTGTTTGGGGCATTCAACCCATTTATGTTTAAGGTGATTATTGATAATAAGGTCCCGTTGCCATTTTCTTTATTGTTTTGGGTTTGAGGTTATATGCCCTTTTTGTGTTTCCTGTCTAGAGAAGTTCCTTTATTATTTGTTGGAGAGCTGGTTTGGTGATGCTGAATTCTCTCAGCTTTTGTTTTCCGTAAAGCTTTTGATTTCTCCCTCATATTTGAATGAGATCCTTGCTGGGTATAGCAATCTGGGCTGTAGCTTACCTTCTTTCATCACTTTTAGCATGTCTTGCAGTTCCCTCCTGGCTTGAAGAGTTTCTGTTGAAATAGCAGCTGTTATCCTTACGGGGATCCCCGTGTGTGTTATTTGTTGTTTTTCCCTTGCTTCTTTTAATATTTGTTTTTGTGTTTAATCTTTGTTAATTTGATTAATATGTGTCCTGGAGTATTTCACCTTGGGTTTATCCTGTTAGGCACTCTCTGTGTTTCTTGGACTTGGGTGATTATTTCCTTCCCACTTTTAGGGAAATTTTCAACTATTCTCTCCTCAAGTATTCTCTCATGGTCTTTCTTTTTGTCTTCTTCTGGGACTCCTATGATTCGAATGCTGGGGCGTTTAACATATTCCCAGAGGTCTCTAATATTGTCCTCATTTCTTTTAATTCGTTTTTTTTTTCCGTCTCTGTTTCATTTATTTGTACAATTCTATCTTCTAGCTCACTTATCATGCCTTCTGCCTCTGTTATTCTACTGTTTGTTCCCTCCAGAGGGTTTCTGATCTCATCTATTGCATTATTCATTGTATATTGACTCTTTTTACTTCCTCTAATTCCTTATTAAAACTTTCTTCCATCTTCTCAATCCTTTTCTCCACTTTATGTATCTGTAACTCCATTTTGCTTTCCATATTTTGAATCATTTTCACAATTAAAATTTGAAATTCTTTATCAGGTAGGTTCCCTATGTCTTCCTCTTTTGTTTGTGTTGGTGGACATTATCTTATTCCTTTACTTGCTGGGTATTTCTCTGCCTCTTCATCTTGCTTAAATTGCTGTGCTTGGGGTGGCCTTTCCGTATTCTGGTAATTTGTGGAGTTCTCTTTATTATGTAGTTACCTCCTTGTGTGTGGTGTTGGATTGGTGACTTGTCAAGTTTCCCTGGTTAGGGAAACTTGTGTCAGTGTTCTGGTGGGTGGAGCTGGATTTCTTCCTTCGGGAGTGCAATGAAGTGTCCAATAATGAGTTTCAGATGTCAGTGGATTTGGAGTGGCTTTGAAGAGCATGCATATTTATCTCAGGGCTATTATTCTGTGTTGCTGGAGAATTTGGATAGTATGTCTTTCACTGAAACTTGTTGATCCTTGGTTGGTGCCTGGTTTCAGTGTATGTATGGAGGCATTTGATGAGCACCTATCAATTAATGTTCCCAGGAACAGGAGTTCTTTGGTGTTCTCTGGATTTGGACTTAAGCCTCTGCCTCTGGTTTTCAGTTTTATTCTTGCAGTAGGCTCAAGTCTTCTCCCTCTGTTACTTCCAAGGCAGTTCCTTCTGTTGTTAAAGCTCTTCTGTTGGCTGGTGTCTTCAGTGTCTAATTCCCATCCTGACACCAGGGGGCAGTGGTGGACACTTTTTTCCGACTCACCTGTTCAGTCGTACTGTGGGGAGGGAGGAACGCTGATGACAAATATCACTGGCTTCTGTGGGGAGTGCTCGCAGTGTCTCAACTACGCTGGGAATGCTCCCACTTGCAGCGTGTGTGCTTTCCCTGTTTATGCTGCTCAGGCTCTAGGTTGCTCTGCGGGGAGCTGTCTGCGGCTGGCACTGGGTTGCATCACTTCCCAGATCTGAGCGGCTCAGGTTTAGGTCCTTGGGTACTCCACAAAAGGTACAGACTTGACTGGGCCTGCGTTTTGTGCCTTCCCTGGTCCAATCGGTTCAGGTCACCAGGCGTTTGGTGAGCACAGTCACAGCGACTTATCACCTTCCCGGTCCTGTCTGCTCGGTTTTCTGGGTGTACAACCAGCACACTTTCTCAGAAGGATATCATCTGGCCTGAACCCAAGAAGTCTTGGTTAGCAATGAATCCTGACTGCAGCATGGTATGGGAAGCTTCTCTGGAGCCGCGGTTGCCCCTTCCGGTGCTGGCCACTGATCCTGCCTCTACCAGCGGGGACTGGGGAATGGGCCGCCCGCACCTGGCTCACTCTGCTCAGTGCTTTGTTCTGTGAGCGGGGCTGGTGGAGTCTTAGGTTGGGGCTTTTAGCTGCGTAGTCTGCTTAACTGCCTCCCATTAGCACCCTCAGCTTGCCCTTGGGGCATTCAGGCCCGATCCGGTCCTCTCTCTAAGCGCTGTTGCCATGCCTCACTGCCCAGGCCCCACCTGCTAGTGGGGGGTGTGGTTATCTGCGCCACTTCTCCACTGAGAGTTTCCTCTGGGCACTTAGTCTGTGGGTTAATTATTTATGTCATTTTTCTCCCAATTATGTGGGGTCCTGAGGTTCCAAGGCTCGCTACAGACTCGCCTGTGAGTGTTTCCAGGTCTTTGGAAACTTCTCTCTCTCTTTTTTTTTTAAGCCTCCCTTCCCAGGACGGAGCTCCATCTCTCCCTCTTTTGCCTCTCTTTTTACCTTTTATACTCTTTCCTACCTCCTTTTGAAGACTATGGGCTGCTTTTCTGTGTTCCTGATATCCTCTTCCCGTATTCAGAAGTGGCTTTGTGGGATTTACTCAGTGTTCAAATGTTCTTTTGCTGATTTTGTGGGGGAGAAAGTGGTTGACCCATTCTGTTCCTCCGCCATCTTTCCGTGCTCCTCTATTATTATTATTATTATTTTAAATGTACTTATTTTAATTGTAGGCTGATTACTTTACAATGTTGTATTGGTTTTGTCATACATTTACATGAATCCGCCCCAGGTGTACATATGTTCCCCATCTTGACTCCCCTCCAACCTCCCTCCCCTTCCCATCCCTCTGGTTCATCCTAGTGCACCAGCTAATTTGTTTTACACTGGAAAAGGATAAACTTCTCCTAGACACATGAGAGAAAGTGGTTTTGAAATGAGGCACTCTCTCATCCACTTGATGAGACATAAGATACTACTGAGACATAAGACGCTGCTGCTAATAAATACCTATTATTAGACTAAGTTATTTCCAAAGATTGGAGTTTAAATACTAGAGGTTTTCATTGCAGACCAATGCAAAATGTGTGGCTTATGCCTTTACTTACAGCAAACTCCTCAACTTTCAATACAGCTCACTTAGAGGAAAGGTAAGTGAGGGTTGTGATTAGGTGTTGCAAATATCTTGCTGTCAGATCCTGTTATTTAGGTACAGTCACGGTCAGGTAATACTATTTCTGTAAACCTGTACTGAAGCAAATTTCAATCTGTAACCTGAAAGGAAATATCCTAAAATGACTTTCATCATCCAACATCCTGTTTACGAGGAGGGTTTCCCTCTGAAAGCTGGTTATCCTGTCTGGGCGCAGGCTAGATCTCAATGTCTGGTCTTGGTTCTCCCATCAGTGCCCTGTCCCAGCTGATGGGGAAGCTGTCTATTCTCTGTGTCCTTCTCTTTCCAAGGTTCTCATACATTGTCCAGTCATTTTAATGATGGAGTCAGGTGTCCAAATCACAGTTGGCCCTCGGCCTCCTCATACTATCCAAAAGGGGGCTGATAGACTGTTACCCCTACAGTTTGCTACAACCATTAGGTCATGGAGGTGAGCATTGGACATGTTGGCTACTTCGAACCCTGGTAAAGGCCAGTGAATGGCTCCATCAAGGGATCTGGGCCTCTGCAATACACAGCCTTTTGCCTGTTCCGAATCTCCGCCATTCACTACGCAGGCCAAGGGTAGAAGGCCTAGAGGGCCCTGAGCAATGGGAAGAATATATATTCTACTCTACACCATTGAGAGTGTGACTGTGGTTGGAGTTGTATTTCCAACGTCACTAATAATCTTGAGCTAAGATCTGCAGATCTATGTCCATCCTGTCTTTATTAGAACATCTTCCTTGATGAAATATTTGACCTACGATACAAGTTGGTAACTTGAACAACCATGGTCCATTTTGAATATGCTCTTAGAACCACTTTGATCTCAGTTTTTCTAAAGTCACGTATTTTAACTAACAACATCACGTGATTAAAGTTTCTGTTACTTTGTAACTGAAATATTTTACTTACCATCATGTTCTCAAGGACCAAAGTATTGCAAACGATGGTAATATTTATTTGTTCACTGCTTGAGTTACAGTAGACTTGTAATATTGTTTTAAGCAATTTTATTTTGTAAAAATTATACAATCTGATCTTATTTTTTTGTAATATATCAAAATGAATGATGCTTATGTGTACATAAATCTCTGAAATTTTAGACTTCCCTCACATTTAGTTTAATAGAGAGCACAAAGTAGAATACTTTTTTCTTCTTTACTTCTTTTTCATAATTTAGTTTTTAAAAAAAATTAAGTGGACGATAAGCATAATCGAATATTGGGATGATTTTTGTAATATACACATATTAATGAACCATAATTACAAGGAGAAGGTCAGTTTTCATTTCAACCTTAAAGAAAGCCAGTACCAAAGAATGTTCACACGGCCACACAATTGTAATCATCTTATACACTAGTACAGTAATGATCGAAATTCTCCAGACCAGGCTTCAACAGTACATAAACCGTGAACTTCCAGGTGTTCAAGTTTGATTTTTAAAAGGCAGAGGAACCAGAGATCAAATTGACAATATATTTTGGATCAGCAACACAGGAAGAGAGTATCAGAAGAAAAAAGTCTACTTCTGTGTCATTGACTACAACAAAGCCTTTGACTATGGGACACAACAAACTATGGAAAATTCCTCAAGAGATGATAATACCAGACCACCTTCCCTGCCTCCCGAAAAATCTGTTTGCATGTCAAGACGCAACAGTTGGAAATGGAACAACAATCTGAATCCAATGGGAAAGGAGTAAGTCAAGGTTGTATACTGACATGCTGCTTATGTAAATTAAATGCAGATTGCATCATGAGAAATGCCTGGTTGCATAAGCACACGCTGGAATCAAGATAGCCAGGTGAAATATCAATAATCTCTTATCTGGAGATGGCACTATATTTATGGGAGAAAGGGAAGACGAACTAAAGAGCCCCTTGATGAAAATGAAAGTGGAGAGTGAAAGAAATGACATAAAACTCAAAATTCAGAAAACAATGAGCATGGCAATCGGTCCCATCACTTCATGGCAAATAGAAGGGCAAACAATGGAAAGAATGAGAGACTTTTCTTTTTTTTTGGCCAGGAGTGGGGTTTGGGGGTGTGGAGATGTATTCAAAATCACAGCAGATTGGGAATGCAGCCATAAAATTAAAAGACATTCTCTTTGGAAGAAAAACATGACCAAACTAGACAGCATATCAAACATCAGAGAGATTACTTTCCAAAATACTTCTGTTTAGTCAAAGTTATGGTTTTTCAAGTAGTCATGTATGGATGGGAGATCTGGACTATAAAGAAAGCTGAGCACCAAAGAATGTGTGCTTTTGAACTGTGATGTTGGAGAAGAGGCTTAAGAGTCTTTTGGATGGCAAGGAGATCTTAGCACTCCATCCTAAAGGAAATCAGTCCGGAATATGCAATGGAAGGAGTGATGCTGAAGCTGAAACTCCAATACTTTGGCCACGTGGTGTGAAGAAGTGACTCATTGGAAAAGACTCTGATGCTGGGAAAGGCTCAAGGTGGGAAGATAACAGTAGACAGAAGATGAGATGATTGGAGAGCATCAAAGACTTAATGAACATGAGTTTGAGTAAACTCGATGAGTTGGTGATAGACAGGGAGGACTGGCATGCTGCAGTGCATAGGGTCACAAAGATTTGTCAATGACTGAGCCACTGAACTGCACTGAACTGAGCATGGCCCTACCCATCAGAACAAGAACCAGTTTCCCTTAGTCAGTAGTTCCCATCAGGAAGTTTCCACAACCTCCTGACCTTATCCATCAGATGACAGATCAAATGAAAACCATAATCTCAGAAAGCTAACCAAACTGATCACATGGGACACAGCCTTGTCTAACTCACTCAATGAAACTATGTGCCATGCTTGTAGGGCCACCCAAGATGCACGGGTCATGGTAATGGGTTCTGACAAATTGTGGTCCTTGAAGAACAGAATGGAAAACCTCGTCAGTATTCCTGACTGAAGAACTCCATAAGCAGCATGTAAAGGCAAAATATAGCATACTGAAAGACAAACTCCAAGGTTGATAGCTGCCCAATATGATATAGGAGATCAGTGCTGAAGAAACTCCAAAAAGAATGAAGTGATGGAGTCAAAGCAAAAACAATTCCCAGTTGCAGATGTGACTAGTGATGGAAGAACTCCCTGATGCTGTAAAGAGCAAGATTGCATAGGAACTTTAAAGGTTAGGTCCACGAATCAAAGTAAACAGGAAGGGGTCAAAATAGTGATGTCAAGAGTGAATGAACATTAACATTTTAGGAATCAGTGAACTAAAATGGATGGGAATGGATGAATTTAAATCAGATGATCATTATGTCTACTACAGTGGGAAAGAATCCCTCAGAATAAATGGAGTAGCCATCATAGGCAGGAAAATTGTCTTGAATGCAGTATTTCGTGGCAATCTGAAAAATGATAGAATGATCTCTATTTCTTTCCAAGGGAACCCATTCAATAGCACAGTAATCCAAGTCTGTGCCCTGACCACTCATGCTGAAGTAGCTGAAATGGAACAATTCTATGAAGACGTACAAGACTTTCTAGAACTAACAGACAAGAAAGATGACCTTTGAGTCACAGGGGAATGGAGTGTAAAAGTAGGAATTCAAGAGATACCTGGGGGTAACAGGAAAATTTGGCCTTGGAGTACAAAATGAAGTCTTCCAAAGGCTAACTGATATTTGCCAAAAGAACACACTGCTCATAGCAAGCACCCTCTTCTGGGAACACGAGAGTATACTACAAATGTTCGTCATCATATGGTTAAAACTGAAATCAGATTGATTTTTTCTTCACAGCCAAAGATGCAGAAGATCTGTAGAGTCAGCAAAGCAAGACTGGGTGTGGACAGTGTCTCAGATCATGAACTCCTTATTGCCAAAGCAAGAGTTAACATGAAGAAAGCAGGGAAAACCACTAGACATTCAGGTGTGTCCTACATCAAATCTCTTACGATTACACGGTGAAAGTGACAAATAGATTCAAGGGATTAGACCTGATACAAAGAATGCCTGATGAACTACTGTCAGAGGATTGTGACATTGTACAATAGGCAGTGATCAAGACCCTCCTCAAGAAAAACAAATACAAAAAGGCAAATTGGTTTGCTGAAGATGCCTTACAAATAGATGAGAAAAGAAGCTAAATCAAAGGAGAAAATTAAAGATATAACAATCTGAATGCAAAGTTCCAAGGAATAGAAAGGAGTGATAAGAAAGCCTTCTTCAGTGATCAATGGAAAGAAGTAGAGGGAAATAATGGAATGGGAAAGACTAGAGACCGCTTCAAGAAAATTAGAGATACTAAGGAATCATTTCAGGCAGAGATGTTCAACATAAATGACAGAAATTGCATGGACCTCAATGAAGCAGAAGATATTAAGAAGAGGTGGCAAGGTTACACAGAAGAACTATATTAAGAGGATCTTCATAACCCAGATAACCTCAATGATGTGATCACTCACCTAGAGCCAGACTTCTTGGAATGTGAACTCAAGCCATCTCTATGAAATTAAACTATGAACAGAACTAGTGTAACTGATGGAATTCCCTATTCCATCAGCTCAGCTATTTCATAGCCTGAAAAATGATTGTCTCAAAGTGCTGCACTCAGTATGTAAGGAATTTGGAAAACTAAGCAGTGGCCACAGGACTGGAAACATTCAATTTTTATTCCATTCCAAAGAAAGGCAATGACATAAATTGTTCACACTAATTCACAATTGGTCTTAACTCAAACAGTAGCAAAGTAATACTAAAAATTCCCCAGGCCAGGCTTGAACAGTACATGAGCCATGAACTTCAAGCAGGATTTAGAACAGGCAGAAGAAACAGAGATCAAATTGCCAACATCCTTGGTCTCATCAAAAGAGCAAGAGATCTCCAGGAAAAAACAAACAAACATATATGTCTGCTTCATTGTTTATACCAAAGCCTTTGACAGTGTGGATCACAGTAAATTGTGGAAAATTCTTAAGTGTTGGGAATACCAGACCACCTGACCTGCCTCCTGAGAAATCTGTATCCAGGTCAAGAAGCAACAGTTAGAACTGGACATGGACAACAGGCTGCTTTCAAATCAGGAAAGGACTGCATATTCTCCCTGCTTAGTTACTTTCTAGGTGGTGTGCAACATGTGAAATTCCAGGCTGCATAAGGCAAAGTTTGAATCAAGTTTCTGGGAGGAATATCAATAACCTCAGAAAGGTAGATGATACCACATTTGTGGCAAAAAAGTAAAGAAGAACTAAAAAGCCTCTTGATGAAAGAGAGAGTTCAGCGTTGACTTAAAACTCAACATTCAGAAAACTAAGATCATTACAACTGATTCCATCTCTGCTTGGGAAACTGATGGAGCAAAAATGGAAACAGAGAGAGACTTTATTTTGTTTTGGGGCTCCAAAATGACTGCAGATGGTGACTGCAGCCATGAAATTAAAAGACACTTGCTCCTTGGAAGGAAACTTATGACCTGCCTAGTCAGCATATTGAAAAGCAGAGACATTGCTTTGCCAACAAAGGTCCACCTAATCAAAGCTAAGATTTTTTTGGTAGTCATGTACAGATGTGAGATTTTTACTCTAAAGATAACTGAGTGCAGAAGAATTGATACTTTTAAATTGGGCTGTTGGTGAAGAATCTTTAGTGTCTCTTGGACAGCAAGGAGGTTAAAGGAAATCAGTACTAAATATTCATTGGAAGGACTTATTCTGAAGCTTAAACTCCAATTTTGTCCACCTAATGCAAATAATTGACTCATCGTGAAAGACCCTGGGAATATTGAATGCAGGAGGAGAAGAGAATGACAGAGGATGAGATTGTTGAGTGGCATCACCGACTCGATGGACATGAGTTTGAGAACGCTCCAGGAATTGCTGTTGGACAGGGAAGTGTGGCATTTTGCAGTCCATGGGATCACAAAAAGTTGAACATGACTGAGAGACTGAACTTATATGAACTTAAGTATCAGTTCAGTTCAGTTCAGTTTAGTTGCTCAGTCGTGTCTGACTCTTTGAGACACCATGGATCACAGCACGCCAGGCCTCCCTGTCCATCACCAACTCCCAGATTTCACTCAAACTCATGTCCATAGAGTCGGTGATGCCATCCAGCCATCTCATTCTCTGTCGTCCCCTTCTCCTCCTGCCACCAATCCGTCCCAGCATCAGAGTATTTTCCAGTGAGTCAACTCATCACATGATGGGGCCGAAGTATTGGACTTTCAGCTTTAGCATCAGTCCTTCCAATGAACACCCAGGATTGATCTCCTTTAGAATGGACTGGCTGGATCTCCTTGCAGTCCATGGGACTCTCAAGAGTCTTCTCCAGCACCACAGTTCAAAAGCATCAATTCTTCGGCGATCAGCTTTCTTCACAGTCCAACACTAACATCCATACATGACCACGGGAAAAACCATAGTCTTGACTAGATGAACCTTTGTTGGCAAAGTAATGTCTCTGCTTTTTAATTTTCTATCTAAGTTGGTCATAACTTTCCTTCCAAGGAGTAAGCAACTTTTAATTTCATGGCTCCAATCAGTATCTGCAGTAATTTTGGAGCTCAAAAAATAATGTCTGATACTGTTTTAACTGTTTCCCCATCTATTTCCCATGAAATGATAGGACCAGATGCCATGATCTTTGTTTAGAATTACCTATATTTTTACATGCAAATATAGTGATACCAATATTACTCCGTGATACTTGTATTTTTTATTTCACTCTATGAAAATCTGGATTCTATTTTTCTAACGTGAAATGTGGAATTCTCTATTACTCGCGTATGAAAATCTGCATGGGGGTTTTCTGGCATTTAATGTGGAATTCTCTATATTTCCCATTTGAAAATCTTGGCACTGGTTTTGTGAAGATATGGAGAACCAGTATGGAATTGGCATAATCTCTCTTGCACAAATGAAATCAGTGCCCCACTGTTTCTTCATTAAGTTTAGAGTTTGTTGTATTTCTCAAATATATATCAAAACAGAATTTCATCCATGAAATGTGAAATGCTCTGTATTGACTGTATTCAATCCCCGGTGCTAATTCTCCACTTTGAAATTTGGACTCCTCTATATTTCATATTGGAGATCAGAATGCAGACTTCCCTAGGAGATATAGGGAAATCTATAAATTTGATATGAAGCACTGGTTCTTCAGCTACAGAGACACCTATGTTCCTTGTTTGCTATGTTTCCCTGTGCCTTTGAACATTTGTGTGTACATGCGTGGTTAGACGTGGCTGTGCTTGTGTGTGTTTTTGTATGTGGCTGTGTGTCCAACCACAGCCGAAGTAGAGATGAAGGTGAGATCATGAGACATGCAGCAAGCAGAAGGAGGCACGAGGCGTCCACAGACTGGGGAAGACTGAGCCATGCATCTCGGAGGTGCTCCTGTTCAGCACAGGAATTGAGGAAAGAATGGCCAGTGACAATTCAGGACAGTGTGTACACAAATCTGGGTTTACCTCAAGAGACATAAAGAATCTCACAGTTTGTGCCATGTTGATGTGTGTGTTTCTACCAAGAAGCAGATGGGGAAGCTTTGAGTACTCACCCAGTGTAAATTCAACGGTGTGGGTATTT
The DNA here is from genome assembly GCF_049115385.1 of Moschus berezovskii. Taxonomy (NCBI): domain Eukaryota; kingdom Metazoa; phylum Chordata; class Mammalia; order Artiodactyla; family Moschidae; genus Moschus; species Moschus berezovskii. Next base: position 14,425,956 of record NC_142489.1, on the reverse strand, counting down.
TAAAGCATAGCCTTAGGACTCTAAGGGAAGTGGGGTATCCTGTGCAAATGGTGTGGATGGCTATAACAGGATCCAAGACTTTGAAGAGGTCAAGGTCCTTCCGAAAAGAGCAGAGACTGGAAGGAGGAAGAACAGAAAGATAGCCTACTACACTGGAGAATTTTTACACATTAGACGAAGGCCCTGGCCTACTGCTATTTCAGACCAGTCCATCAGGCAGCACACTCCCTCTCTGATGTGGCCAATAATAGCATTGTGTGTGACAAGTGACATGATTACGTAGACTCCTTCATCATGAAACCACAGGCATCCTAGGATAGAGTGTGTGAGCATGCAATCCATCCAGGTGCTCCCTATATAACTGGCAGCGCAGAAAGGTGAAGAAAGTGGAGCTGTGGAATATATGATTTTTCCCCTTTGCCAGTGTGTGCATGTGAGGGAGCAAAGATGGCCAAGTAGAAGGGTATTCACTTATCTTTTCCTGAGAGAGCTCCAAAATTGCAGCTTGCTACTGAATGATGATGAACAAGAGAGTGTCAAGTCCCACCAAAAAGTTGTACACCATGTCCAGAGGGGAAGGAGACGTCCCAAGAAGACTGTAGGAGGGGTGAAATTGTGTTTAGAAACAATACCTTCAAGCCACACTCAGAGGGCTCACAGAAAACATTTGGTGCACCAATAAGCAGAGACTGGCAGACCCAGAGTCAGACCTGTCTTTCAATGATTGACTGTCTCCTGCAGAGGCATGGGTCAGCAGTGGCCTGACAGGGGAGAGGGTCTCTGGCTGCTACAGACCTGGGTCATGAAGTTTATGGAATATGCCCTCTTGGAGGAGTTTGCCATTCAATCCACAATAAAGCCAGCTAGCAGACATTCACAAATTGAAAAATAATTATTCCGAAGAAATTCTCGTACTGTTAAGGAAGTTCTAGGAGCACTGCTTACGTCCTCACCTGGGGGTCTGTCAAAGGGATTGAGAACCCCACAGGAAATTTGACTTTGGAGGTCAGTGGGATTTGATTACAGAACTTCCACAGAGCTAAAGAAGACTGTTGGAAGGCACAAGAAAACCTTGTGTGCACCAGGAGCCAAGAATAAGGAGCAGGGTCCCCACAAAAGCCTGAGCCAGATTTGTCTGTGAGTGTCCAGGAGTCTCTGGCAGAGGCGTGGGCCCTAAGTGGGCTGCAGCAGGATGAGGGGCACTGAATACATCAGTGATTGAACCAGCCATTTTTAAGACGATCACAATAACTTTCATTACTCATACCAGAGTTTGTATTCAGTTCAAACAACAGGGCTGGAGCACAGCCTGCCCCCCCCCCCAAACCCCACCAACATAAAATTGGATTAAAGGTTTACTGAACATGGCCCCACCTATCTAAACAGGATTCAGGTTCACTCACAGTCTGTCACTCCCATCAGAAAGCTTCTATAAGCCTTTTACGCTTATACTTTAGAGAGCAGATGTAATGGAAACCACAATCACAGAAAACTAATCAAACTGATTAAGTGGATCTCAGTTTTGTCTAATGCAATGAAACTATGAGCCATGCTATGTAGGGCCATCCAGGATGGATGGGTCATGATGGAGGGTTCTGACAAAACGTGGGCCAATGGAGAAGTGAATGGCAAATAGCTTCAGTATTTTGCCTTGAAACCCCATGAACAGTATGAAAAGGCAAACAGATTGGACACTGAAAGTTGTACTGTTGGTAGGTGTTCTAATATGCTTCTGGAAATCAGTGGAGAAGTAACTCCCAAAATAAGGAAGCGATGAAGCCAGAGCAAAACCAACACCCAGCGTGGTAGTGACTGGTGATGGAAGTAAAGCCTCACTCTGTAAATAACAATAGTGCATAGGAACTTAGAAAGTTACGTCCATGACTCAAGTAAACTTGGAATTCGTCAAACAGGAGATGTCAACGGTGAACACCAACCTTTCAGGAATCAGTGAATTAAAATTGACTGGAATGGGCAAACTTAATTGAGAAGACCACTCTATCTACTACGGTGGGCAAGAATCCCTAAAGAAGGAATGGTGTAGCACTCATAGTCAACAGTGTGTGAAATGCAGTTCTTGGGTGCATTATCAAGAATGGCAGAAAGATTTCTGCTAATTCTCAAGTCAAACTTTTCAACAGCACAATGATCCAAATCTATGTCCTGATCAGCAATGATGAAGTAGAGATTGAGCTGAAGGTCAGTGAGAAGCTGAAGTTGAGTGGTTCTATGTTTACCAATAGGATCTTCTAGAACTAACACACACACACACATACACATAAAGATATCATTTTCATCATAGGGGACTGGAATGCAAAAGTAGGACATCAAGATATACCTAGAGTTAAAGACAAGTTTGGTCTTTGGGTACAAAATGAACCAGTGCAATGTCTAACACAGTTTTGCCAAGACAAGGGACTGTCATAGGAATCTTTTTCCAGCAACACATGAGACGATTCTACACATGCATACAAGAAGATGGTTAATACCGAAATCAAGTTTATTATATGCTTTACAGCTGAAGATGGATAAGCTCGATGCAGCCATCCAAAACAAAACCGGGAGTTGACTGTGGCTCAGATCATCAGATCATCATCTCATACTGAAACATTCAGGCTTATTTCAAGAAAAGTAAGGAAAATCCCTAGATCATTCAGGTATGACCTAAGTAAAACCCTTTTGATTATAATTGGAAATCTAATAGAGTTCTTGGAGAATTAAGGGCAGAGGTTCGTGACATTTTACAGGAAGAGCAATGAAGACTATACCCAAGACAAAGAAATTCACAAAGGCAAAAAGATTTTCTGAAGACACCTTACACCAGCTGAGAAGAAGAAAAAAAGATAAAGGAGAGAGAGAAGTGGAAGTGAAATGGGAATGGGAAAGATATACCTATTTAAATGTAGAATTTTGAAGAATAGCTAGGGCAGATAAGAAAACCCTCCACATTGATCAATGCCAAGAAATAGAAGTTAACAATAGAGTCAGATAGACTAGAGATCACTTCAAGAAAATTAAAGATACCATGGGAAGATTTCATACAAAGAAGTGCACCATAAAGGTCAGAAATATTGAGGACCTAACAGAAACAGAAACTATTAAAAGGTGTCAAGAAAACACAGAAGAACTCGACAAAGAAACTCTTCATGACCAGATAATCATGATGGTGTCATCACTCAACTAGACCAATGTCACGGTCTTCATATACCCGGACCTGGTGACTGGAGTTGACAAGAAGAAGGATGCAGGGACAGAAGTCCTGAGTGAAACAAGGGTACTTCTTTGGCATAAATGCATGCTTATATATCTTCAATAAAATTATTATTCTGCCATTAAAAATAATGAAATTCCACCAGTTGCAAAAAAAAAATGGATAATTGAAATGGACATTGAAGGGAATCCAAGAAGGTATCCTCTCCCATGATCCCAGTCCTGAAAACTGCGTGCAGCTCTGCTCATCCCTGTTTTGCAAGAACTGAGAAGGAACAGAGAATCCTTGAGAAATGGTACACAAAGAAAGAAAACATATTGGATCCCTTAAAGTTGAACGTCCCCGGACTATTCTCCCTGTTTAAATTTTCATAATTGGTGGTGACTGCATAGACTGCTGTGAAAAAGGCACTGACCAATTGAGTTTGTTTGAACATTTTAGTTGAAAAGCATCAGTATACTACAAATATAATCACCATGATAATTATAAGCATCATAGCTCCAGATCCAATACGATGTGTAATACTTTGAAGTCATCCTCAAGTGGTTACTCCAGATAATTGATCTGAAATGGCAACCCACTCCAGTGTTCTTGCCTGGAGAATCCCAGGGAAGGGGGAGCCTGGTGGACATCCGTCTATGGGGTCACACAGAGTAGGACACGACTGAAGTGACTTAGCAGCAGCAGCAGCAGCTGTTCACCTAAAGCTTCCAAAATAATGGAAGTGGATAGACTCTTAGAGAAGATTTCAAAGATTTTCTTTTGCAACAATTGTACATTTAAGAAAGCATCATTATGGATATCTTGTAAATGAAACTTGGTTTGTTCCCAGTTGTAAGCACTATTATTGAACCAAACAGGAATAATGCAAAACTGTGTAGAATTCCAATCACATTTTAATAATGCTTGCTTTTTAAAATCTACTAATTCTTCTCTGACCCACTGGATGCCTGTTTTTAATTCTTGTATTTTATCCTTAACTTCCTCTTCCATCTGAGCCTGGGTGGCCCACACAGTATCAACATCTTTATTCCAAATTTGAATAAAGTTTTGGGTTTGAATTGAGGTTTGTAAAGCAATGCCTGCAACTCCAGTAGTGATGCAAATGGGTATAAGTCCCAAAATGCCAAGAATTACCCACCCAATGAAAACCTTAGATCTTTGGAGTAGTTTAGAGAGTAACAGGGAGGTAAGTCCTACCATGGGACCTTCTTACCAGGGTCCTTGGAGATCTACTTGACAGCCACGGAGTATACCGAGAACAAAGAATCAAAAGGGATCCTTTTTTTTTTTTTTTTAGAGAAATAGAGAAATTTAGACAAGTATACAATTTGCAATCTATACAAGTCACAGAACATAAAGTCTTATTAAATTGTGATTTCTTTATGGCTATAACAAAAGGAAGGGGGATGCAAGCTTGTATAAAATATGAATGATTAAAACAGAAGGAATAGTTACTAAGACAACTACTGTTCCCTGTGAAATATCAAGTCCAAGTTCCAAGTTTTTCAGTACGTGCAACAAGTTTCCAGATGTCCTATTGTTCAGGTCCAATTCATGTATTGAGGATGATTAAAGGCCGAGGAGTTGCCATTTCACTGTCAAGCCATCCGAAGAGTCCTTTGTCATGGAAATTTTCCATTGAACTGTTGGTATTCTTCCATTCTACTTGAGTAACATAATCACACATTGTATTATTAAGATCATCTGAGCAGTTAGATACCCACATTCCATGGGTTCCCCAATCAACAATGGTGTAATTGGCCAGAAACATTAATTTCCCTGATTTAGCTTGACATCTATTCCAAAAAACAGGAATATATGTAAAGTCCTTATACGTCAACCCCTTACATTTCAACTTTTGTCCTTTTCCAAAAGTTTTGGTAGTATTGACATGGTTTTCATAAAAGTACAGGGCAGGAAACAGTCCAAGCAATGTACGGAAATTCTTTTTTGGAGGCAGGATGGAAGTCCACTTTTGTTGACTAACATTAATACATAATTCTTCTGGGCCCATGCATAAAGGAAGGATTTCATAACCTAGAGAAATGTTTATTAGTCTTCCATCTTCCTCAGAAAGAGAGGGCCCCTCCAATCTCCAAGGAGGTGGCATATGTACTGTGTCATTAGTGGATATGATTGGTTCTATATCTGTCCATTCTAAAACATGCAATAAAGGAGGCTTCGGTATCTAAGTCCAATAAGTGTGATTAGTCAATTCAGCCTGAGAGGGGAAAGCAAAGGCAAGCAAGGCAAGTATAGAGACAAAAATATTCTCAGAATTCTACGGCATTTCCTGTTCAGAAGCCTGATTTTCAGCGTGATTAGTAAGAGCTTTTATCTGTCTCCAAGTAGGGAGATCATGAGGTCTATGACGTCGAGTTTGGCATTTCTTGGAAATTTTTAAAGCCGCCATGGATTGTACTGGAATTTCCTCCTCTTGGGGATTTCACCTTTTCCTTTCTATCTTACCTCCCTTGGGGTGGATCTTCTGAAGAGGGAGCCAAATGACTTCGTTGCATCCATCTGGAGAAATACAAGCATGCCCGTTTCTCTGTAATATGAATTTTCCACATCCGTTGTTTAGTCATCCCGTCTTGATACAAAATAGGCAGAGGAAGAGAAGTGTCCTTCAGTTCCTGGAAATGGTTTTCTGCTTTTGTCAAAACATCTCCTTGTGGTAAGTTTAAAAAATTTAAAAGAAACAGCTGTATTAACGATAGTTATATGTTTAGAGAATATATTGCATTGGATTCTAGATAGCATATTAAAAAGCATAGACATTACCAAGGTCCTTCTAATAAAGGCTATGGTTTTTCCAGTGGTCATGTATGGATGTGAGAGTTGGACTGTGAAGAAAGCTGATAGTTGAAGAATTGGTGCTTTTGAACTGTGATGTTGGAGAAGAGGCTTGAGAGTCTTTTGGATGGCAAGGAGATCTAAGAAGTCCATCATAAAGGAGATCAGTCGTGGGTGTTCATTGGAAGGACTGATGTTGAAGATGAAACTCCAATATTTTGGCTACCACATGCGAAGAGTTCATTCACTGGAAAAGACTCTGATGCTGGGAGGGATTATGGGCAGGAGGAGAAGGGGATGACAGAGAATGAGATGGCTGGATGGAATCACCGACTTGATGGTCATGGGTTTGAGTGAACCAGTGTAACCCTTTGCAACATTGAAGGCAGACTCCTGGAGGCTTTTAAGTAGTTTTATTTTTTTCTGTGTGTTTCTTAGGGCAATCAATTTTTTTTAAAATAGCTCTTATCCCCCAAAACAAAACACCCTTCATTCCCCCTTTTAAAGGAAGTAGCCATTGTTACAACTAACATTTGCATTTTCTGAGTTTCTGACCCTACATTTTGACAAGTCTTCTAATAATTAAGTACATTCCTGGTCTCACGAATCAGAGTGATGGCTCTCTGACATTCCTGATTTTCATTCTCCATATTCAAGCAGTTTCTCAAATTGCATTTTGGTCTTCTTTCCAAAAACACTACAGGAGATAGCTACTCCCAGTCTATCTAAAGTATAAAATAAAATTTCCAATATAAGATGATGTAATGTTTAGAAATTCTTTAGTAAAATGCTAAGGAGAGCTGTACATTCTTACAGCATTTTTCATTTGTTGTATGTGAAAAAATCAACGCCTTTGTATTGAGGCATTAGCTACCCTTGAGCATTACCATTTCTTAACACAGGATAGAGAAAACGATCATTGGCCTCGCAGACTCAAGATTGCAAATCCAGTAAATCAGAAAGACTTAGTCATAAAGGAGAATGAGGGATCATCTGTTTTCATAAATTTGAATGTGTTTTAGTTGCTTATCATTGTCATCTATCTATCTATCTAAATATATAGTTGGCTTTAGTGTCAAAGAGAGCATCAGAAATATCAACATCAGATTCATCTTGTCCTTGATTCGGGGGATCTTCGGTTTCGTGTCCATTACAAGAGGAGGAGGAGCGTTTGGAACAGCCGAAACGGGGATAGTGCGAAAGTTTTGAAACATTGTATGTTGCTCTAATTGGCCTTGAAGTAAAGTCTCATCATCTAATTCACATTCGTATAATGAGCACTAGCTTGTTGACGAATATGGGGTTTGCAGTTAGAATTGTCTTGAAATTAAAATATCCTGGCTTTAATGAGGGTCCACAAGGGTCAGGAATTTCTTGGACTATTTACTCCACATCTTGTGGCTCGTTCAACATTTTCTTTAACTTGGTTTCAAATTTCTAAATCCAAACTGCCTTCTTCAGGGAACCAGGGATTTTATTCAACTACTGTTTGGAGATGAGCCTTCATCTGCTGATGTGAAACCAAAAGTCATTGAAACTTAAATAAATGATGAAGTAAAGTATAACAGTGGTGGGGATTTCCAGCCGTTTCTATCATCACCCCGCAGTTACCGACCTCCATAGGTCCTAACAGTCACTCCATCTGCTTGCCAAGGGTGTACACCAGGTCCCTGTTCGGGCGCCAGTTGTCACAGTCGGTGTAGACGGGGACCTGGGGACTGGAGTTGATGAGAAGGATGCAGGGGACACAAGTGTTGAATGAAACAAGGGTGCTTTATCTGAAAAAACACACACGCTTATATATATTCAGAGTACATCAAGAGGAACGCTGGGCTGGAAGAAGCACAAGCTGGAATCAAGATTGCTGGGAGAAATATCAATAACCTCAGATATGCAGATGACACTACCCTTATGGCAGAAAGTGAAGAGGAACTCAAAAGCCTCTTGATGAAAGTGAAAGAGGAGAGTGAAAAGGTTGGCTTGAAGCTCAACATTCAGAAAACAAAGATCATGGCATCTGGTCCCATCACTTCAGGGGAAATAGATGGAAAAACAGTGGAAATTGTGTTAGACTTTATTTTTTTGGGCTCCAAAATCACTGCAGATGCTGATTGCAGCCATGAAATGAAAAGACGCTTGCTCCTTGGAAGGAAAGTTATGACCAACCATGATAGTATATTAAAAAGCAGAGACATTACTTTGCCAACCAAGGTCCGTCTAGTCAAGGCTATGGTTTTTCCCGTGGTCATATATGGATGTGACAGTTGGACTGTGAAGAAAGCTGATTGCCGAAGAATCGATGCTTTTGAACTGTGGTATTGGAGAAGACTCTTGAGAGTCCCTTGTACCACAAGGAGATCCAACCAGTCCATTCTAAAGGAGATCAGTCCTGGGTGTTCATTGGAAGGATTGATGCTAAAGATGAAAGTGCAATACTTTGACCACCTCATTGGACGAGTTGACTCACTGGAGAAGACTCTGATGCTGGGAAAGGTTGGGGGCTGGAGGAGAAGGGGACGACCGAGAATGAGATGGCTGGATGGCATCACCGACTCTGTGGACACGAGCTTGGGTGAACTCCAGGAGTTGGTGATGGACAGGGAGGCCTGGCGTGCTGTGATTCATGGGGTCGCGGAGAGTCAGACACGACTGAGTAACTGAACTGAACTGAACTGAACTGATATATCTTCAGTAAAATGATTACTCAGCCATGTCAAAAAATGAAATTCCACCAGTTGCAAAAAATGGATAGTCCTTTCAGTCCAAAGTCACTGAAGAGATTCACTGAAGGGAATCACTGAAGGGAATCCAAGCAGATGTGTTTTCCCATGATCTAAGTCCTGAGAATTGCATGCAGCTCTGATCATTACAGTTTTGCAAGGACTGATAAAGAACAGAGAGTCCTTGAGAAACAGCACCAAAGAAAACAACATATTGGATCCCTTAAAGTTGAATGCATCCTGACAGACACAGACATCCTGGAATGCAAAAAATCAAGTAGGCCTTAGGAAACATGAGTAAGAACAAAGTTGTTGGAAGAAATGAATATCCAGTTGAGTTATGTATAATTGTAACAGATGATGCTGTGAAAATGATGCACTCAATATGCAGGCAAATTTAGAAAACTCAACAGTGGCCAAAGAACTGGAAAAGATAAGTTCATTCCAATCCCAAAAAAAGGCAATGACAAAGACTGTTTGAACTACTGCACAATATCACTCATCTCACACAGATCAAAAAGTAATGCTTGAAATTCTCCTCAGAAGTTTTCAATAAATGAAAAATTTTCAGAGGTTCAAGCTGGATTAGGAAAGGCAGAGCAACCGGAGACTAAATTGCCAACACCCGTTGTGTGATTGAAAAAGCAAAACAGTTCCAGCAAAACATCTATTTTTGCTTTAATGACTATGCCAAAGTCTTTGACTTGTGGAATATGAAAAATTGAAACATTCTTCAAGAGATGGAAATCCCTGACCACCTGACCTGCTTCCTGAGAAATCTGTATGCAAGTTAAGGAGCAACAGTACCATGGACTTGGAAAAATTAACTGGCTCCACAGTTGGGGAAAGTGGTACCTCAAGGCTCTATAATGTCACCAATTTATTCAAACGCAGACTATATTATGTGAAATGGCGGGCTGGATGAAGCACAAGATGGAAACAATTTTGCTGGGAGAAATGTCAATAATCACAGATATGCAGATGATACCACTCTCATGGCAGAAAGTGAAGAGAAAGTAAAAACCCTCTTGATGAAAGTAAAACAGAGGATTTGAAAAGGTGGTTTAAAATTGACCATTCAAAAAATAAAGATCATGGCATACGGTCCCACCACTTTATGGAAAATAGATGGGGAAACACTGGAAACTGTGACAGGCTTTGCTCTTGGGCTCCAAATTCACTGTAGATGCTGACTGCAGCGGTGAAATTAAAAGACACTTGCTCCTTGGAAGAAAATCTGTGACAAATATAGACATTATTGAAAAACCACAGAAAATATTTTGCTGAAAAATGTCCATCTAGTCAAAGCTATGGTGTTTCCAGGAGTCATATATGGCTGTGAATTTTGGGCCATAAAGTTGAACATGGGAAGAACTGATATTTTTGAACTATAGTATTGAGAAGACTCATAAGAGTCCTGCACTGCATGGAGATTAAACCAGTCAATCCTAAAGGAAATTGGTCATAAGTATTCATTGCAAGGACAGATGCTGAAAATTCAATATTTTGGACACTTGATGTGAACAACTGACACTGTAAAAGACCCAAATAACTGGGGAAGATTGAAGACAGAGAATCAGATGGTTTGACGGCATTGTAGTTTTCCAAAGAGTAGCAAGAGACATATTGAATCACCACTTGATGGACATGTGTTTGAGCAAGCTCTGGGAGTTTTAGATGAACAGTGAAGACTGGCATGCTGTAGTCCATGGGGTCACAAAGAGTCAGATAAATGAAGAATGGCAGTGAAGTGAACTGATTTGTGGCGGGCTGTTTGCATGAAGTGACTCTGGGACAGCAGAGTATTGATGCCCATGGAAACAGTTCAGAGCCTGCTGCTTTTCAGGCTTAGGGACTAGGGAATAGCCGTCCTGATGAAGACGTCCCGTTGCTCACGCCCATGGTCCTGACATGAATTCTTTCCTTTCTTTTTGTATCATCCTTGGTTGTGGAGAGCAAAGGGAGAATGTGGGTCTGTCGGCACATGAGGGATGGTCCCCACAATCTCCCTGGAGTAGAATATCTGACTTTGTCATGGTAATCTTTAAGGAGATATGCACCATGAGACACTCACAGGCACCCTTGATTTGAAATGGGCAATCTTGGATGTCCCCCAGCCCAACATTTAGCCGCATTTGTTCAAAACAAACTTCACAGGCTAGCAGGGATCCTCAGCTATAGGCAGATCTTCCACAGTCTGATGAGGGAAGCAGAAAGAGAGCATTGGCATTTAGCAAGTTAGTGAGGCCTGGCCTGGAATTAAGCCCTGTTGGAGCATTTGGGAGAGGAATGCTGCGTTTTGCACAATGTAGGCATGAGCTATGGGCTCAGGACTGGCAGGGGCTTCTCCGGGTGGGGACTATGTGTATGAGTGAGCAGAAATTAAGTGCAGTGCTGACAAAAACGGAGGCAATTTTATCTTTTTGACCTCACATTCAGTGCCTTGTTTAAGCAGAGGCCCATTGGATCTGCATGCACCTTCTTCATGATATTGTTTCAGACACAGTCTTGTCACATTTATTTGCCCTTTTGGAGGTCCAGACATCAGTTTGGCCTTTCCGGTACAGGGAGGCAACCTTTGCGGGAAAAATGGAAACAGTTTCAAACAGCCTATTACACAGCTGGGAGGAGCAGGATCACCTTGATCAGAAAGTCTTGGGCCTGATTGGGCACTGGACCTGCTAAAAGAGCTCAGTTTTGACAAGGAATGGTTTTGAGAGTTGTAGGATGAGATAGGTAGCTCCAAATCAATGCAGTCCAAATCCACTTGCTATTTCAGGTGTAGTTCCTGGAAGGAAAGAACATGGAATGGAATCATGCCAAAGTGATTGGCACTGTGAAACAGTCAGTATGATGAGAGAATACAGGACATGAACACCCATCAATCAGCTGTTTACCACGAGCATTTCCAGCCCACCAAACGTCTATCCAAGTCAGTCCTTCTCATGAGTAAACCCCAAAATTTGTAATTTTCCAGAATGAAGAGTAGAGATAGAACAGGACACTAACTTGAATAACAAGTTATAGAAAGAAAACAACCAGAGAAAATGAGAGGTACTTACCAAAGTCCATTATCCTGGAAAACAAAGCTATGACAATTTGCATATTATCACATACAAATGTGAGAATTTCCTTTTAGGGTGGTGTGTATGTTTGTGTATGTGCCCACCAGCAGAAATGTGCATATGAGCTGTCAGAACTGGACTGGCTGGGAGAAGGAAAATGAATACCGAAAAAATGAACAAACTTGTGTAAACTACATTAACCCTGGGGCAACCAAAGCACTGATGCCAGAGAATCTAGCCCAGGGATGTCACCAAGAAAGGATGCTGGAAGTGGAGACATGCTGCTGCACCCTGGATCCCTAGGCAGACAGGAGCGGCAGGAAGAAAACATTCAGGGACATACAGGGAGATGAAAAGGAGCAAGAAACAGAATGTTCCAGATTACCAGGCTCAGAGATGGGGCATGAACAGCCCCTAGAAAGAGCAAAGAGTTTTCTGTCCTTCTCAAGTGCAGCAGTATTCTTTTCCCCACAGGACCAGACACATGAGCACATCTTGCCATTTTTGTAAGGTTTGCGAGACTGACAGCACTATAACACAAGCAGCTGCTACCTGCAGAGTATGCCAGTTTGAAACATCCTTCTTTAAAGTCTTTGCAGAATGCCTGAGTTATCAGGACTCTGCAAAGCATGGCTTAGGATGATCCTCTAGCTACTCGCAGCACCACAGCCCTGGGCTGATGGGGTAGGCTGGCATGTGTTCTCACCAGGAGGCAGGATGAGAACAGAACCACTTTGAAATGGCCTCTGTACAGGAAATGAGCGGACTTCAATTCCTCTGGCAATGATAAGTCAGGTCCCTTAGGGGGATGCTGACCATAGCATCTCTTATTTGGAGATGCTTTAACAGTAAATCTTTTTATATAGGGAGAATTTCATCTCTAAATATGGAGTTTCTGTATGTCACGTCACCTATCCAGATGCCAAATTGACTACTAGAAATATGGAATTCCTATATTTCACATAGGCACATCAGTGTCAATATTCATATGTAAAATATTAATTCTCTACAATTCATGTATGAATATTTGCTGAAGATTTTCCTTCATGACATATAGAATTATCTGTATTTCACAGCTGACATTCAGGATGGTTATTTTTCCTACAAAGAATGTGGAGTTGTCTTTCTTGAACATGACCATCTGGTTGTGGATTTCCTTACATGAACAATGGCAGTGTCTGTCTTTCACTTCTTTACCATCTAAGCTACCAGGAAACTTGAGCAGTTGTAGGAAGACCTTCATGGTTTTCTCGAATTAATGCTGGAAAAAAAAAAAAAAAAAGACGTCCATTTTATCATACGGTTCTGGAACGTAAAATCTTGAAGTCAAGAGTTACATGGAGTAACAGGCATGTTTGTCCATGGTGTTCAAAAAGAGATGGGTTATATAATAGCAATTCTTTGGCAAATAGAAAGGGTAAAAATGGAAAGAGTGACAGCTTTCTAGGGCTCTAATAGCACTTGGAACAGTGATTGCAGCCATGAATATAAAAGACACGTTTTCCTGGGAAGAAAAGTTCTGAGAAGCCTAGACACAGGTACTGAAAAGAAGAGGCATCTCTTTGCCAACAAAGGTCCACATAGTCAGGGCAATGGTTTTACCTGTACACATGTTCAGATGTACTAGTATGACTAGAAAGAAGGTTGAGTGCCAAAGAATTGAGGCTCTGCAAGTATGGTGCTGAACATGGCTCTTGAGAGACCCTTGGGCAGGAAGGAGACCAACCCCCTCAATTATAAAAGAAACCAACCCCAAATATTCATTGGAAGCACTGATACTGAAGCTGAAGTTCCAATACTTTGGCTACCTGGTGTGAAGAAGTGATTCATGGGGGGAAAAAAATGAGGTTCCGCCATGTCTTTAAAAAAAGAAAAAGAAAATCATTGGCTCGATGTGGGAAGATGGAGGGCAGGAGAAGACCAGGGCAACAGAGGCTGAGATTGTTGGACAGCATCACTTGACTCAATCAGCATGAGTCTCAGCAAAGTGTTGGAGACAGTGAAGGATAGGGAGGCCTGGAGTGATACAGTCCACAGTGTTGCAAAGAGTTGGACATGACTGAGTGACTGAACGTCAACGACTTTAGTTCAAATATATTAATCGAGATGATATTTTTGAACATGAAACATGGAAGTTTCTATATGTCCATAGAAAAATTAGATATTCCTGATTGAAATAAGGAATTTTCTCCGTTTCATTAATGAACATCTGCATGCATAACTTCCCTCTTAATCTATAAGAGTTTCAACATTTCATGCATCAGAATCTGAATAAAAATATATTGACAGAAAATACGTATATGAAAAATGACATGAAATATTTTACATTTCAAATGTGAAAATCTAGGGGTACATTTTCTTGTGTGAAATATCATACGATTATTGATGCACTATCGAATTTTATGTTTAATATATTGAAATCTAGTACTACATGAAAGATGAAATTCTCATTTTCACATGTGAAACTCTACGTGCAGATTTTATTACGTGAAATATGAAATTCTATATTTCACATATGAAAATCTGTGGATATCTGTATATCATATGAAAGTATGCACACAGAACTTTTGGCATGAAATATGAAAATATTGACATTGAAATTATCTAAATGTAATTCACTTCAGTTAGCTTCAGTTCAGTCGCTCAGTCATGTCTGACTCTTTGCGACCCATGAGTCACCGCACACCAGGCCTCCCTGTCCATCACCAACTCCCAGAGTTCAAACACATAATGTAATTATAATGTAATTTTCATATTCCTCATTTGAAAATCTGTGTGTGGCATTCTTTCATGAATACAGAATGCTGTGGATTTCATATTTGAAAAACGACATCGATTTTGGTTCAAGAAATACAGAATCTTCTATCTGATTTGAGAAAATGTGATTTTCATCCTTGAGCTATAAAATTCTCTATATTTAAACTTAAAGTTTTTCCAACATGAAATATGGAATTCAGTATATTTCATCCTAGAAAATCTGAGGATAGGTTTGCTCATATGAATTCAGTTCAGTTCAGTTGAGTCGCTCAGTCGTGTCCGACTCTCCACGACCCCATGAATCACAGCACGCCAGGCCTCCCTGTCCATCACCAACTCCCGGAGTACACTCAAACTCATGTCCACAGAGTCGGTGATGCCATCCAGCCATCTTATAGAGCCTCTATTATTAACATTTGAAAACCTGTGTCAGGATTTTCACACATAAAACCGGAATTGTCCATGAATCAGAAATTAAGATCTGGGACAAGCAATCAAATATAGGATCAACTTATTTCTTGTATCACTGTCTGGTCCCTGATTTCCCTATTGAAATTTGCAATTCTCTGGATTACTCTTACAAAAGTCCATGTGAAGATTTCACAATATGAAATACGTAATATTTATTTATTTTTAAAAATTATTTATTTTAATTAGAGCCTAATTACTTTACATTTAAAAAAAGAAATAAAGCAGAAAAATAGAAATACGTAATCAAATATAATTCACACATGAAAATCTGGGTGCCATATTTCTACATGAAAATGTGTACATTGCTATAGTAACAACTGGATTTCTAGGTTTTGGATTTCCCACATGCACTATGGAAATCTGTATATTTACATACAAAAAAGTGGATGCATATTCCCTGCAGGAAGTATGGAATCATCCCTATTTCTCATTTGAAAATCTGAGCGATAGATTTCTCACATGAAATATGGAATCTCTGTAATTCATTCAGGAAAATATGGGTGCAGATAGTCTCATGTGCATTTTGGAGTCCTCTAAATCTCACATATAAAATCAAGGCACATACTTTCCTACATGAAATATGGTATTCTTTATATTTCATATTTCATCATTTAGGTGCAGCTATTTCTAGCTGATATATGGAATTCTCTGTATCTCGCTATTTAGATCTGCAAGCAGATTTATCTGCGTGCAATATGAAATTCTCTATATTTCAAATATAAAAACCTGTTGAGCAAGTTTTGACACAAAAATTGGGTTGTTGTTCATTTCACATAAGAAAACCACGGTGCAGGTTTTCTGACAAGATACATAGGCTGTATATCACACAGATATGAAAACCTGAGTGCAGCTTTTGTACATGATATGAAATTTTCTATATTTCAAATATGGAAATAGCTCAGATATAATGACATGAAATATAAAATCCTTATAATTTCATTTATGAAATCTGGACACTGATTTTTCTCCACAATTTGCTACATGTAACATATGAAATGATGGGTGTAGACTTCCCTGCATGAAATAAGGAATTCTCTGTATGACCCTTATCAAAATATGAGCACAGGTTTACTTTCTGAAATATGCGGTTCTTTACAGTTCACACTTGAAAATATGGGTGATGTTATTTATTTTAAATAAATAATGAGATGGAATTCTCTAAATATCCTTTTGAAAATCCAGGCACAGATTTTCCTGCATGAAATATGGAGTTATGATATGGTATGTAGTGGAATTAAACACTGAATACTTTACAATACATTTATGAATATCTGTGTGCATATTTCCCTAAATGATGTATGTAATTCTTTGTGTTACCATTGGAAATATGGGCATTCATATTTCTTGCATTCAATATTGAATTCTCTATATTTCACACCATTAAATATTAGCAAGGGTTTTCTAGGCATTCAATTTCAAATGTGAAATATGGAATTGGATGTTTCACATGTGGAAAGCAAAGTATAGATTTTCCTAAAGGAAACATGGAATGAGGTCTATTTTACAGATGACAGTCAGAATATATATACATATATATATTTCCTTTCTATATGAAATTCTAAATATTTCATAATAAAAAATCTGTAATATGATTTTCCAACATAAATATGTAATTTTCTGTAATTCTCATATAGAAATGTGGGGATATCCTTTCCGAATGAAATATGAAAAGTCTCCATGTCTCATTTAGAAATGTGTAAACTGATTATCAGGCATGAAATATGAAATTTTTCATGTATAATATATGGAAATCATGGCCCAAGTATTACTGCAAAAACCATGGAAAACATTCTCTATATTTCGTATATAAAAATGCCCTTATGAAATATGGAATTTTCTATATTTCACATTTGAAATCTGGCCACACATTATCTACATGTGATATAACATACTTTATATCATATACAAAAATACCTGCTAAAATTTTCCTAGATGAAGACTGAAATTTATGTGCATCACTTATGAAAAACCATTTCCACACGAAACCTATGATTCTGTACATTTCAGTCACCAAAAGCAGTGCAGCGATACTCCTATATAAAATATGGAATTCTGTATATTTCACATCTGAAAAAATCATGGTGACAATTTTACTCAATTAAATATCAAATCTGTATATGTTACATTTGAAAATCTTGATGCTGATTTTAGTCCACAATACATTGATTTTTCTGACATTTCACATTATAAGCATCTGGATGCCGTTTTTCTTCCTGGAAATGTGGATTTCTCTATATATCATATAAGAAATTCTGGGTGGTGATTTTCTTAGATGAAACATGGAATTCTTCATATTTCACACATGAAAACCTTGGGATTGGTTTTCTTTCTTTTTTAATCATGTTTTATCGTATTCTTTTTTTTTAAAAAATTTTCTTTTAAATTTTAGAGAGTTCTGTTCAGTCGCTCAGTCGTGTCCAACTTTTTGCAACTCCATGAATCACAGCACGCCAGGCCTCCCTGTCCGTCACCAACTCCTAAGGTTCACTCAACCTCACGTCCATCGAGTTGGTGATGCCATCCAGCCATCTCATTCTCTGTCGTCCCCTTCTCCTCCTGCCCCCAATGCCTCCAGCATCAGAGTCTTTTCCAGTGAGTCAACCCGTCGCATGAGGTGGCCAAAGTATTGGAGTTTCAGCTTTAGCCTCAGTCCTTCCAATGAACACCCAAGATTGAGCTCCTTTAGAATGGACTGGCTGGATCTCCTTGCAGTCCAAGGGAGTCTTGAGAAGACTCTCAAGAGTCTTTTCCAGCACCACAGTTCAAAAGCATGAATTCTTTGGCGATAGCTTTCTTCACAGTCCATCTCTCACATCCATACTTGACCACTAATTATTTACATTATTGTATTGGTTTTGCTATACACTGACATGAATCTGCCCTGGGTCTACATGTGTTCCCCATCTTGAACCCTCTCCTACCTCCCTCCCAAAGTCATCCCTCTGTGTCATCCCAGGCACCAGCCTCTAGCATCCTGTATCATGCTATTTATTTTACCCAAAATGTGGAGTTCCCTGTATATCATACACGAAAATCTGGGTGGTGATTTTCTTAAATGAAATATGGAATTATCTATATTTCACATATGAAAACCTTGGCATTGGTTTTCTTTAGATTCAGAGAATCATTATGGAATTGAAATCATCTCTATTTTACAAATGAAAATCTGGCCACCACTCTTTCTTCAAGAGATATGGAATTCTTGGTATTTCTCAAACATATCAAGAAAACCAATTTTCACCCTGAAATACGGAATTCTCTGTATTTCCTGTGTCAGAATCTTGGTTAATCCTCCTTCATGGAAGTAGGGCTTCTCTATATTTCACAATTTAAGATCAGAAATGAGATTTTGCTGTAATAAATATGTTAATCTCTATATTTCATAAAAACCACTGATTCTTCAGCTACTGAAACACCTGCCTCCCCTATTTGCACTTTGACACTGTTGCTCATGAAAACAGCTTCCATTTAGGGCATGACTCGTGTTGATCAGAAATGGGCATCTGGCTCACTGCAGCCACAGTTCCCCTTCAGAAATGCCTTTAGACTCCATTTGATTGGTTCTTGAAGTGTTTGGACGGTCAGCGTGTAGAAGCCAGGCCCTTCCCACCAACATAGTACGCATGGGTGATGACACAAGGATCTGCCTGTGTGTCTCATCTTTCCTTCTGATAGTGTCGGCAAGCAATCAATCTGTGGGGAGTGACTGAAGCCTGTGTCCCCGCTGTGCCAGCCAATTGCTGTGCTTCCAGGCCCACCTCCTTTCTGACCTGAAACATGGCCAGGGCCACAAGGAGAGGAAGACCAGAAGAAGGCTGGAGTGCCCCTGGGGCCTGAATCTTCTGACTTGTGAGACTGGTTTTCAGGCCTCATGGGCCGTGCGACCTGCCGGCTCGGTGGGGCCATCAGGGAGGTTACAGGTAGTGGGGGCAGGGGACACCAGTCAAGGAGGGCACCCTCTTCAGGATGGATGTGCTGAAGGAAGGCGAAACTTTGCGGGAAGAAGAGCTGGCGGGGTGCCGGCAAGACCTCAAGCCGTTGGTGGAAGACATCATGGAGGAGGTGAAGCTGGTGTCGGTTGGGGAGATGAAGGAGCTGCTGTCCTTTCAAGAGCATGAGGAGAAACCAGAGGAGCAGGACCAGGTACACCCAAGGCATGGAGCCCCGATTAATTGGCCCCCACTGCCGCCACTTTGGGTGCTGGAGGCATTGGCTTTCCCTCAGGTGAAGCTGAGCTGTGGGAGTGAAAAATACCTCAGGACTTACTTTCCGATCAGGTGGAAGAATCTTCAGAGGAAAAGTGTTGCTTGTCTTGGAGAAGTGGCATCATCCAGGGCGCTCCTGGGGCAAAGTCATATCCTTACTACCGCTTCTTAGGGTAGGTTGTTCAGGAGGAGAGAAGGAGCAGGTGCAGGAGGAGGAATGTGGGTGAAGGCAAGCCCATGGGGTGGAGGGAAGTGGGTGCTGGGAGGAGGGGTGCACTGCAAAGTCACAGTGTCAGCAAAGCCAGGGCATGTCTCCAATTGTGTGTGTCTGGGCCATGACTCTGGGTGACTCCTTTTGGTCTGGATCTGAATGAAAGTGGTACCTGGGGCTGGAACTCTGTGTGACCTGAGACAGTATGAGAGAACAGCATTCTCAAAGACATTATTGTAATTGTAGATTATCTGGGAAAGCAGCATAGACATTCGGAGTCCCATAACCCATCCTGGTCATTCAGAGCCCCTGTAGATGTTCCAGTTAGTGCAGTGTAAAAGTAGGACATTTTCCACTCACCTAAGATGGAGCTGGACGGCGCCACTCTTTTCATCCCGAGTTAGGGCCACACCACTCCAGACATATCTGAATGCCCTATGGTGAAGACAGGGAGCAGGTCAGAGTCCTAGGGATCTCTTGCTAAACACACACACTCATATACACATACACATGCACCAACACACATGACACACGTGCCTGCAGACAAGGCATGCCAAAGGGACTGCAGATACTGATGTTTAAAGCAGTGACATGCCACTACCCAGCACACACAGACCAGGCAGAACTCTGCAACAGTAAGAAACAGACCCTCCCTTAGTCTATGTAGAGAAGGGACATAGAGGACCATGGGGAACACAGAACTATGAGCATATTTGATGATATGCCAGGAGATAGAGATGTCAGTGGGGCAGTCCAGCAAGCAGGAATGCCCACATCCTTTGACGATGCTTGTTCCATCTACTTGCTTTTGTACTTGTACTGGCTCCTTGACCTAAGGCAGATTATGAACTACCACCAGATGTGTCTCATGATCAGTGACCAAGATAAAGACTTCCTTATGGACATAATTTGAAGGTGAGTGAGGAAGGCTGAAGACAGTTGGATGAGGGTGCTGGGCAGGGAAGGTAGGGGAAGGGGCATACCATATTTTCTGTGCATGTGCATGTGCAGTGTGTGTGTTTGGAGAAGAGAAGCAGAACGTGGTGATGCCTTCCTGGCATGCAAGTTGAACACCCTAGAAGCTTGCACCTTTTCCCTCCTCCTGGTCCATCCCCTTTCCAACTGCAAGCTGATCTTGTCTTTTTGTGACAACCTTTACTTCTGGGATACAGTCATCATGAGGGAGTACTACCATGACATCACTGGTATGACGTGGCTCCCAGTCACTGTGGGTGGGTGGTGGAGGGAGTGGACGCTCCTCCTGTGTATTCCTTCCCTGTCCCATTTGTCCACTTCCAGGGTATAGGGTATATAATTCCAATCCAGTCCACTGGTTCTGGGATTATGGATGGGGAGATCCTAGCCTCAGTCTGGACAACAGCAGCCTTTACTTCATCAACTGGTTGTCAAACCACAACTGACCAGGATTGATCAGGATTGCAGAGGTGGTATCTCTCTGGGCCTTCCCGAGAATTGGAGATGGATATTTGAGTTCTTGGCCACACATGGGAGGGTTTGGGTCCTCTTCAGACGTGTTCTAACCTTGTTCATGTTGCCAGCAGTTTATCTCCGATGACATGTGGGTCAATCTCCTGCGGTACTACCCCTGGGAGGAAAGACCTGCCATTAAAGGTACCTTACAGGAACACAGGTTTTGAGGGAAACAGGAGGTGGTCCCTGAAGTCCCAGACTTGTAGAGTTTGGGATACTCTACTTTCCCAAATGGGGAAGCTAGGCTCATGCAGGATGGCTGCCAAGCCTGGATTTGGATCATGAAGGTAGATACTGAGAGTCTGAGTTGGGGGTCTTGGGGACTTCCTGTGTCCAAATCTCACTCAAAGCATCTGTAGTTATAACATGAGGGTCCTAGGTGATCCTGATGCAGGCAGGGTGAACTAAACACCTTTGTCAGAATCAGTATTTCCCAGGTTCTGCCAACCTATGGTCTCTTGCCACTCATTGAGTTTGAGATTACCTTGGCTCTTCTCTCCTGCCCCTCCTCCTGGGAAAGCCTACCTGTCAGAAAGGGTTGCTCTCTGATGTACAATTAAATTTTGTTTTGTTCTGTTTTAATTAATTTATTTAAGTGGAGGATAATTATTTTACAATACTTTAGTACTTATTTCCATACATTCACGTGAATCTTCCATGGGTGCACATGTGCCCCACATCCTGAACCCCCCTAATACCTTCCTCCCCATCCCACCCACAAGCATTGTCCCAGTGCACTGGCTTACGGAACCCTGTCTCATGAATCAAACCAAGACTGGACAGCTGTTTCACATATGGTAATATACATGCTTCAATTCTCTCCCTCAGAATCCAAAAGTCTGTCCTTTACCTGTGAATCCCTTTTGCCGTCTCACACATAGGGTCATTGTTATCCTCTTTCTAAATTCCATTTATATGCATTAGTATACTGTAGTGGTGTTTTTCATTCTTACTTACTTAACTGTATAATAGGCTCTTGTTTCATCCACCTCATTAGACCTGATTCAAATGTTTTTAACAGCTGAGTAGTATTTCATTGTGTATATGTACCAGAGTTTCCTTACCCATTCATGTACCTATGGACATCTAGGTTGGTTCCATGTCCTAGCTACTGTAAACAGTGCTGCATTGAACACTGGGGTCTACATGTCTCTTTCAATTCTGGTTTCCTCGGTGTGTATTATGCCTAGCGGTGGGATTGCTGGGTCGTATGGCAAGTCTATTTCCAGGGTTTGAAGGAATCTCCACACCATTCTCCATGCTGGCTCTGCTAGTTTGCATTCCCTCCAACAGTGTAAGAGGGTGCCCTTTTCTCTGTACCCTCTCCAGCATTTATTATTTGTAAACTTTTTGATAGCAGACATTGTGACTGGTGTGAGATGGTAACTTATTGTGGTTTAGATTTGCATTTCTCTGATAAGGAGGGATATTGAGCATCTTTTCATGTGTTTGTTAGCTGTCTGCATGTATTCTATGAAAATAATAATCTTTTTAGATCTTTGGCCCACTTTTTGAATGCATCGCTTATTTTTCTAGAATTTAGCTGAATGTGTTGCGTGTATATTTTTAAAGTTAACTCTTTGTCAGTTGCTTAGTTTCCTATAATTTCTCCCATTCTATAGGCTGTCTTTTCACCTTGCTTACAAGTTTCTTCATTGTGCAAAATCTTTTAAGTTTACTTAATTCCTATTTGTTTATTTTTGCTTTTATTTCCATTACTTTGAGAGGTCGTTCGTAGACTATCCTGCTGTGATTTATGTAAGAAAGTGTTTTGCTTTATTTTCCTCTAGGAGTTTTGGAGTTTCTCAACTTATATGTAGATCCTTAATCCATTCTGAGTTTATTTTTTAGTGTGGTGCTAGAAACTGTTCAAATTTCATTATTTTACATGTGGTTGACCAGTTTTCCCAGCACCATTTTTTAGATTGTCGTTTCTTGATTGTATATTCTTGCCTCTTTTGTCAAAGAGAAAGTGGCCCTAGCTGTGTGAATTTATCTCTTGGCTTTTTGCTTTGTTCTATTGATCAAAGAACAATATTTCTGTCTTTGTCCAGTAGCATACTGTCTTGATGACTGTAGCTTTGTTGTATAGTCTGAAGTCAGACAGGTAGATTCCTCCAGGTCCATTCTTCTTTCTCAAGATTGCTTTGGCTATTCAAGCTTTTCTGTTTCTTTGTTTCTCCCCCCATACAAATTGTGAAATTATTTTTCCAATTCTCTTAAAAAATACGATTGTTAGCTTGATAGGGATTGCGTGAATCAATAGATTGTTTTGGGTATTATACTCATTTTGACTATATTGATTCTTCCAATCTATGGATATGGTATATTCCTCCATCTACTTGTGTTATCTTTTATTTCTTTCATTGTTTTATAGTTCTCTGTGTAGAGATCTTTTGTTTCTTTAGGTAGATATATTCCTAAGAATGTTATTCTATTCTCTGCAATGGTGAATGGAATTTTTTCCTTAATTTCTTTCTGTTTTCTCATTGCTTGTGTATAGGACTGCATGTAAGGGATTTCTATGTGCTACTATTATATCCTGCCACTTTACAGTATTCATTGATTAGCTCTGGTAATTTTCTGCTGCTGTCTTTATTTATTTATTTGATGTAGGTCATGTTCTCTACAAACAGGGAGACTGTTATTTGCTCTTTCTCAATCTGTATTTTTTATATATTTTTCTTCTCTGATTGTTGTGCCTAAAACTTAAACAATTATGTTGAATAGTAGTGGTGAGAGTGGGCACACGTCTGATTCCTGACTTTGGGAAATACTTTCAATTATTTATTATTGAAGATAATGTTTGCTGTGGGTTTATCACAGATGGCTTTTATTATATTCAGGTATGTGCTTTCTATGCCTGCTTTCTGGAGGATTTCATTATAAATTGATGTTGAATTTTGTCAAAAGCTTCCTCTGCATTTATTGAGAAAATCATGTTTTGTTTTGTTTTTTAATCTTTCAATGTGTTAACGTGGTGTATCCCATTGGTTGATATGCAAATATTGAAAAATACTTGCATCACTCCTATAAAGCCCCATTGGTCATTAGTTATAATCTTTTTAATATACTGTTGGATTCTGTTTGTTAGAAATTTGTTAAAGATTTTTGCATCTATGTTCATCACTGATATTATCCTGTAGATTTCTTTCTTTGTGGCATCCTTGTCTGGTTTTGGTATTAGGGTGTACCATTAAATCTTGGCTGATGTTGGGGTCTTCTCTCAATTTCCACACTCACCATGTGGATTTTCACCACCACTGAACAGGCAAAGCTTGTAATGGCTTAAGGCTGGTTCAGGTCAATACTGAAGGGTTGTGGAAAGAAATGGAAAAGGATACCAAAAGGGCAGCATACAGTGCCTAGAGACTCCATTTCCCACATTGCTGGGCCAAGGCATTTTCAACTACTGAAACACCTGTGCCCTGCATGTGTATGTTTCCATGCACATGCTTGTGTTGTCTGTGTGTGTGTGTGTGTGTGTATCCAGCCCACTGCAGATGCCAACAAGAAGAGAGCAGTACATGAGATTTGGAGCAACTGGAAGAGTAGGCACAAGGCATCCACAGACAGCAGGAGACTGTTTAATTTATTTCCAAAGTGCCTCTGTTCAGAATTTGAAATTGGAAAGAATGTCTGATGATAACTCAGGACAGTGGTTCCACAAATCTGGAATGATCTTAAAAGACATAAAAACACTGAGAATATCTGCTGTGTTGTTGTGTGTGTTTGTTCTGGGAGGAAGTTGTTGAGGATTTGAGGAGTCACCCAGAGAAAATCAAGTGGTATGGGGCTTTTAAGCCACAATCTTTGGATCCCTTAAAGGGCCTACTGTGAGCTGCAACTGACAGTCTCTCAGAAGCAGAAACTCCATCAGGACAAAGAATCTCCGTCATCTGGGGAATCCGTAGCTTCTGGCTCAAAGTTGGATTCCTTGTGTGGTGCTTGTGGAATTCACAACAAAGATCACTGCAAATGGTGGCTACAGCCAGGAAATTCAAAGATTCTGGCTTCTTGTCGGAAAAGTTATGAGCAACTTAGACAAAAAGCTAAAAACAGGGACATTACTTTGCCAGGAAAGGTCCGTCTAGTGAAGCTATGGTTTCCCCGGTAGTCATGTAGGGATGTGAATGTTGGTCTTCAAAGAAAGCTGAGCGTGGAAGATTGGATGCTTTTGAACTGTCCTGTTGGAGAAGATTCGTGAGAGTCCCTGGGAAAGCAAGGAGATCCAAGTGGTCCATTCTAAAGGAAATCAGTGCTGAGTATACATTGGAAGGACTCAGGCTGAAGCTGAAACTCCAATAATTTGGCCATCATATGCAAAAAAACCGGCTAACTAGAAAGGTCCCTGAGGCTGGGAAAGATGGAAGGTGGGAGGAAAAGGGAATGACAGAAGATGAGATGGCACAGCATCACAGACTCAATGGACATGAGTTTGCATGAACTCTAAAAATTGGTGATGGACAGGGAGGCCTGGCCTGCTGCAGTCCATGGATTCTCAAATAGTCAGGACTGAGTGACTGAACTGAATAGAACTGATAGAGAATTTAATATTGAATGGAGGACCAATGAAAGTCCATATTTTCAAAAGTGACATACAGGGGATTCCATATATCGTGTAGGAAAGTGTGCACAGAGAAATTCCTTTATGTAATATAAAGAACTCAATATATCATTCCCTGTATATTGATTTCCATATTGCCTGCAGGCAAATCTGTGCCAACCTTCTCAAATATAATGGGTATTCCATGTCATGACATATAAAATGTAGAAATTACAGCACCCATAATTTCAAATGTAGAATATAAAACATTCCTTATTTCAGAAATTAAACCTGGGCTCATATTTTAGTAAGGAAAATACAGAGAATTCCACAGAGTATTCAAGGGAAGAAAATCTACACCTAGCTATGCATATGTTACACATCGCACCTGTCCTGTCATAGGGAGAAAAATCAGTGTTCAGATTTCTTACATGGAATATAAGTATTCTGTATATCATATAAGAATATCTGAGGTAAGACTTCCATATTTGAAATATGGGAAATTCATATATCATGAAATATGGGAAATTCATATATCACATTCATATATCAATATCTGTAATCAAATTTTCATATCTGAAATATGTGCACTTCATATGTACTCTTACATATTCTATAGCCTTGTTTCCATATGAGAAATCAAGAAAACCTCAATTCTCCATATCACAAATTCCTTATAACGTGAATTAAAAAGAAAATCTATGCAATAGATAGAATTCTATATTGCACGTAGGAAACGCTGTTTGCAGATTTAAGTATGTGAGATATGCAACATTCCATATTTTCTTTAGAAACATCAACGTCTAGATGGAGAAATATGGTATAAAAGCATACAATATTTCATGTAAAAAATGTGCCTTGATTTTTATATGTGAAATTTAGATAATGGCAAAATTCAGGGGAGATGATCTGCACCCAGGTTCATGAGTGAATTATGGAAGTTTCACATTTCATGATGGAAAACTCTGCACACAGATTGTCATAAGTGAATAAAAACAATGATATTATATGTGATGAAATCTGAGCTCAGAGTTAGATCTCGGAAGGACTGAGAATTTCATATTTAATGTAGGAAAATAGGTGACCTGATTTTCAACAGAATTTCAAAACTTCATGTAGTAAAACTTTCACACAGAGGCAGATGAATGGGAAAAGTATTTATGGTGCGTGTACACAACAAAACAATATTACTAAGCTATATAAGGGCGTGCATTTGACTCACTTTGAACGAGGTGGATGAACATGGAGACTCTTATATAAAGTCAGAAAGAGAAAGATAAATACTGAATACCAATCCATGTATTTGAAATTTTAAAAGATGGAACTGACAATCCTACATACCGAGCATCGAATAAGACACGGACATAAAAATCAGACTTGTAGACTGAGTGGGATAAGGCAAGGGTAGGATGATTTGAGAGAATAACACTGAAACATGTACATTGCCATGTATATGTAAAGCAAATTACCAGTGGGAATTTGGTAGAGGAAGCAGGACACACAAAGTCGTGCTCTTGGACAACCCAGAGGGACAGAGTGTGGAGGAAGGTGGAAGGGGTATTAAGGAAGGGCTGTGTGTGAGGAACACATGTATAGCTTGGGCTGATTCATCTTATTAATGGCAAAAACCCTCACAATATTGTAACATAGCTACCTTTCATTACAATGAATAAATGAAGGAAAAGATTATTCACCACACTATTGCACAATGGCCAGGAACCTCAGAACCATTGTGGGAGGAGAGAGAGATGCCAAAGCACATCCAAAGTAAGTGCGATGATGAAAAGAGAAATGTAAGTGCAATGATGAAAAGAGAAACGAATGATGGATAGTGAGGCACAGCTCTGTACAAAGGAGACTCACCTATATCTTCGAAAGAATGATAGAAGTTGAGCCCAAAATAAGGAAGCACCTGTAGTTATGGTCGTTGAGCATAGATTGAGAGTTCAGAAGCACAGTGCAGCTGAGTCATCTGTAAATGTGAGCAGTGACTGTTGTATGGTCAGGCTGCTTCATCTACCATAAGATTCCCTAGTGAGAACCTGTTTTTCAGTAGGTGTACACACATGCTGTCTCATCCATCTGCTCTCATGCCCTGGTGTCACTCTGTGTTACACAGATGCTCAGTTTCTCCACAAGGGAAATAAATGGCCTGGGAACATGTTCCTGGGAACATGTCTGTTAGTGTCCAGCCCCCAGTCTCCTTACTTGGCCTCCTCTCAGTTACCTTTCATGGTGTGACCTTCTCCCTGAACTAGTACTGAGTGTTTTGGGCCCCAGAACCTGAATGATGATATGCCAGGGAAACCAGCAAGTCAGCACAGGTTGGTCAAACCCTGAGGTCACCAAACACTCCGAAGTGAACTGCCAATTCTGTGCAGGCGCAGAGGGAGCCCACATCTGCCATCCTGTTGCTGCTGCTGCTGCTAAGTCACTTCAGTCATGTCCGACTCTGTGCAACCCCATAGATGGTAGCCCACCAGGCTCCGCCGTCTCTGGGATTCTCCAGGCAAGAACACTGAAGTGGGCTGCCATTTCCTTCTCCAATCCTGCTAAATTTTGGTCACAGAACAACCTGAAGAAGTTCACACTGTTGCTGTAATTGTGGTGCCTGTGGGACTGTATATTTTATGTTCAAATCCCTCGTGCCACAGAATTGGAGGGGGATGACTTGCTGATTCAGGATCCTCCAGGACAGAAAGAGTATGGGGGAAGGACCTAAATCACCTAGCAAGGATAACCTATCCCTTTCTGTCCCCACTCTCCATATGCAGGGTGATGCCTCATACCAGTGATGCTGACTACTCCTTAACAATCAGTTCACTGTTACAGCTACTTACAAAAGAACAGTTTGCAGTTGCATCAATCAGTGTGTTGCCTGAGTTCCTCCACTTGACAGGATAAGCTCAAGGTAGGCGGGGTGTGAAACCTCATCAAGGAAAGCTATCTATTCCTCTTTTCAGGGGCAAATTGTGTACCCCCCCCTTCAAACTCACCATCCTTTCGCATGACATTGTCTCCAGTCTGACATTCAAGTTCATCATGTAGCAGCAAAGCATGTCTTCTTCATGGAATCTCATCAGGGCTGTCATCTGGGAATGGTTTACAAACTATTTTGGTTCAAGGAGGCTCTAGATGAAAGAGGTGACAGGGCTGAAAGACAAAATCTAGCCTAGTATCTTTCAACATCATCTGAATTTAATTTGCAGCTTGTAACGAGTCACCTTCTGCTAACACAGAAAGTATGAAGGCGAAAAAACCCCAGTCTGTGTATATCGAAGTATTCCCCAAAAGAGGTGCTATTCTATCCAAAAGGCCCTGAGATCCATTTTCAGTTCAGTTCAGTTCCGTCACTCAGTCGTATCTGACTCTTTGCAAACCCATGTATCAGAGCACACCAGGCCTCCCTGTCTGTCACCAACTCTCGAAGTTCACTCACACTCGTGTCCTTCGAGTCAGTGATGCCATCGAGACATCTCATTCTCTGTCATCCCCTTCTCCTCCAGCCCCCAATCCTTCCCAGCATCAGAGTCTTTTCCAGTGAGTCAACTCTTCTCATGAGGTGGCCAAAATATTGGAGTTTCAGCTTTAGCATCAGTCCTTCCAATGAACACCCAGGACTGAGCGCCTTTACAATGGACATTCATCTTGGACTCCTGAAAATTAGCTTATTCCTGGAAAACATAGCCTGCTACCTAGGACTAGCATGAGCACTTAGAAATCCCAACAACCTCACCCCCAAATTCACTCAGTGTTTTGGATGGGAACTGTGTAGCACACAACCCATTTTTCTGAAGAGTCTGTCCCTAGTGCTAATGACAATTCTGATTAAAACAGCTGCAAGGAAAGACCAAGGATCAATTTGTGCACATCAGAACAACAGGGACATCACCCGTAAATCAGGAACAGATTGGCAGGACTGCAGCCTACACCCATTATCCAGTAAATATAGTTTGTACCCATGCCTCCAGATCTACAACTCTTTTTCTCATAGCCCAGATAAAATGGATGCCACAAGCACCCAATGGGCCCAAAACTTTGACCCAGAAGTGGCAGATTCCCTGGGCATGAAATTTTTGTGTTCTAGACAGGTCTTTCACTTCTGACCGATCTTGTGTTTCATCACAGATTAGGACCTTGGGCATCCACAGGGAGGACTTTGAGAGCCTCATATCACTTGATTTACTGTTAGTGACTCCTCAAACACTCCACACCTCCTTCCCAGTATAAACATACAAAACAACACAGCAGAAATTGTGAGCTTCTTTATTTTTCTTGATGTAATCCCTGATTTGTGGACCCACTGTCCTGAGTTTTTACTGGCCATCCAGGAAAGAGCACACAAAGAAATTCATAAATGTTATATTAAAAAATTCAGTATTTCCTTCCACTCTATTGAATTCCATATTTCATGCAGGAAAATCCATGCCTAAAATTTCAACTGTTATATATAGAGTACTCCTTCTCATTACATATTTAATTTATGAATAACAGCACCCATTTAATTCAGAAATTACACCTGGGTTCTTATTTTTAATAAGGTAAATACAGATAATTCCACATTTCAGAAAGGAATATCAACACCCAGCTATATATATATGGGAAACAAATCATCTGGCATGTTAAGAAGTGAAAAGTTGGTGTGCAGATTTATTTTATCAAATACAAAGTTTCTCTGTTTTATATAAGTATATCTGATGTAAGATTTCCATATTGAAACATAGAATTTTCCATATTTCATGGACAAACCTGCACTCAAAGTGTATGTCTTATTGCACACTCTGTAATTTGGTTTTCATTTGAGAAAGAAAAAAAATTGAAAAATATCCATGTAAAAATTTCCTTGTCATGTGAATTAAAGTGTGAAATATAGATAATTCCATATTGCATGTAGGAAACTCTGCTTGCAGAATTAAGTATGTGAGATAAAGAGAGCCCAATATTTCAGTTAGATACATCACCACCTAGATGGAAATATGTGACATATAAAGCATACCTTATTTC
Organism: Moschus berezovskii; assembly: GCF_049115385.1. Lineage (NCBI taxonomy): Eukaryota > Metazoa > Chordata > Mammalia > Artiodactyla > Moschidae > Moschus > Moschus berezovskii. Next base: position 14,395,476 of record NC_142489.1, on the reverse strand, counting down.
ATGAAAGAGATGGATGAAACTGGAGCCTATTATACAGAGTGAATTAAGCCAGAAAGAAAATAACCAATACAGTACACTGACACACATATATGGAATTTAGAAAGTTGATAGCAATAACCCTGTATATGAGACAACAAAAGAGACACAAATGTATAGAACAGTCTTTGGTCTCTGTGGGAGAGGGAGAGGGTGGGATGATTGGGGAAAATGGCAATGAAACATGTATATTGTCATATGGAAATGAAATGCCAGTCCAGGATCAATGCATGATACATGATGCACGGGGCTGATGTACTGGGATGAACCAGAGGGATGGGATGGGGAGTGAAGGAAGTTCAAGATGGGGAACATATGTACACCCTGGGCAGATTCATGTCAATGTATGGCAAAACCAGTACAATAATGTAAAGGAATTAGCCTCCAATTAAAATAAATAAATTTAGAAAAATAAATAAAAGAAAAGACAACAGCTAATTAAAAAAAGAAAGAAAAGGTGTGCCTCAATTTTTTATGTGGAATTTAAATGATTCCAATATTCTGGTAAGATTATCTGCACCCATTTTCACGAATGAACTTCAGAGGTTCCATATTACATGTGGGAAAAACTGCCCCTAGTTTGTCAGAGGTGAATTAGAAATGATTTTATATTATATGTGAGTATGTGATAAAGTCTGGACTCAGAGCTAGATCTTGGAAATACTGAGTATATCATATTTAATGTAGGAGAAAGGACACACTAATTTTCTACAGAATTTCAAAAGTTCATGTAGCAAAATGTAGACATAATAGTAGATGAATGGATAAGGAAGATGTGGTCTACATACTCAGCTCATCTATTTCACTCAGCTAGAAAAATGAATGCGTTTGACTCACTTCTAACGAGGTGGATGAACTTGGAGTCTCATTTACAGAGTAAAGTCAGAAAAAGAAAGACGAATACTGAATATTAATGTATGTATTTGGAATTTAAAAAGATGCTATTGACAATCCTATATGCAAGGCATCCTATAAGAGTCGGACCTAAAGGATAGACTTCTGGATTGAGAGGGATAAAGCAAGGGTGGGATAAGATTTGAGAGACTAGCACTGAAATATAGACATTACTATATAAATATGAAATAAATGACCAGTGTGAGTTTGACACAGGAAACTGGAGACCCAACATTGTGTTCTGGGTTAACCCATAGAGAGAGAGTGGGCAAGAAGTTGACAGGGGATTCGGGAACTGTGTTGCTGGCGAAATGACACAAAGACAAGACACACAAAAGACAGAGAAAGACACAATCCGGCCGGAGGAAAAATTCTGCGCAAGTCCCCTTGCGGTTTATTTTTATACCCCGGTAGCTGGATACATACCAAAATCTAAGCAATGCATTCTTCTACTAAATAAGGACAAAAAGCCAAGCACATTTCAAGGACGGGAGGAACAAAGGGAGGAAGTGACCACAGCATGTTTACTAAGAAGCATGCCCAGAACTCCAGCCTCTTCCTTATTTTTAAGGAGGGCATGTTCCCTTGTATGCAAGCGGACCATTAACCTTGGATATTGTGTTCAGGCTTCCTGGCAGAATATCATATTTCAAGCATGCTCTGCCCAAGCAGAGGGTCTTGTTTGCAGGCACATCTCTGCTTCCTTAACCATTCTTTCTCGTGGTCACTGTCAGGCTCCTACAACTGTGTCTGTGTGGAACACCTCTATGCCTCGGGCTGATAAATCTTGATACATGGCCAAAAATCATTAAAATATTGTAAAGTAATTACCCTCCAATTTCATGAAATAAACAAATAAAAAGATTATTCACCGTAGTATTGCACAAAGGCCAGTAATCTCAGAAGGATTTGGGATGTGAGAGAGATGTAAAGGAAATAACAGGTTAAATGTGATCAATAAGAGAAACCAACCGTGGAATGTGGGTCATATGTTTGTACAAAGGTGACACAGTAACTTTTGTGGAAAGGGGCTTTCAAAAGGAATAGTAGTTTTGCCCAAATTTAAGTCGAGACTCTGGGTGGGGTTGTTGGCCATTGAATGACAGCAGAGAAGCTCAGTTCAACTGAGTCATTTTTCAATCTGAGTAGTGAATCTGGTCGGTTAGGGTGCTTCATCTATCTCAGTATTCCCTAGTGTATAGTTCTTCACACTTCTGGCTCATCCTGATTCCCTTATGCCCTGGTGTCACTCTGTGGTCCATGGAGGGTCAGTTTCTCCATAAGGTTAATAAATAACCCAGACATTGTTGGGGCTTCAGGCTTTTGCTGAATTCCCTCCCCCCGCCCTCTATTTTCCTCCTCATATTCTCTACTATAATATACCTGAAATATCTGCAACATTTTTCCTAAGGTTTAATTTGGCCCAAATACCGGTTTGCATAACTAATGGCAGACATCTGATGTAAAATGAGTGAGAAATATATTTTAAGAATTATGTCTCCCTCTGTAATATTAAGGTGAATGTCAGTAAAATTATGGGGAGACTCCCGTAGTCTATTTAGGAATGTACCAGAATTTCCTTCTCTCCCTATTCTATGTCAACCAACTTGGCATAATTTAAAGTCAGTGGGTGGGGCCAGGGTGTCATCCTAAAATGGCAGAGGAATAGAATGCGGAGACCAATTTCTCCCCAAAAATTCCAGCAAAAGAACATTTGAACACTGAACAAAGTCCACAAAATAATTTCTGAACACTGGCTCAAGGACATCAGGCACCCAGAAATGCAGCCAAGTTTCTTCAAAAGGAAGTAGGGAAGAATATAAAATAAAAGGAGTGTTAGTGATGGAGAGACGTCCTGGCAAGGGACTCTTAAAGAGGAAAAAGTATCCAAACACCAGGAAACCCTCTATCCAGCTGGTCTTTGGGGAGTTTTGGAATCTCAGAGGGCAATGCACCTAGGAAAAAAATACATACAGACATCTATACATACATAAAACCCACAGATTATGTGTCTACCCCAGACACTTGCATCCACCACCAGGAAGAGGAGGCTGAATAGGAAGGAGTGGGCTGCATTGCTTAGGATAAGGACCAATCTCAAATGCCCTGAGGGCAATCTGAGGGGGTGGGGAGAGAGAAATTGAGGGAGAGAGAATAATCCCGGAAAAAGTCCTAACCTGAGGTACTGCAGGGCCAGCTCACAGAACAAAGGACTGAGCAAATACCAGAGGAGTGTGTGCCAGATGTGGACCAGCCCATCCACTGCCAGAGGAGGGGGCAGGAGGGTGGTAGCCAGAGCAAGAAAGGGGCAAACTCAGTCCCAGAGATGGTATTTCCTATCAAACTGTGAACAGGCTTCCAGTTACTAACCAAGACTTCCTGGAATTCTAGACAGTTGACATCCACTGGGAGTGTCGCAGTGAGAGATCAGTACCCCAGTAGAGACACAGCAGAGATGGCGCACACTGTCACCCAGTAAACCAAGCGGCTGGGACCGGGGAAGAGATAAGGCGAACTCACTGCCAGGGAGAGGACACTAGCCAAACACCTGGTTATCTGAGCTGTTCAGAACTGGGAAGTGTAACAAAAAAAAAAAAAAGCTCAACTGAATCTTCAACTTTGGGGAGTACCAGAGAACCTGGACCTGAGTGGCCTAGATCAGGAAAGTGCACGCAACTCGGGGCCACTCCCTGCAGAGTAATCTGGAGCCTGAGCAGTGTAGACTCGGAAAGCAAACAACCAAGAGCTGGGGTAAACCCAGGGTGTCCAAGGCACTGCGAACACCCCACACACAAGCCATTGATATTTGTTTGCAGTGTTCCTCCCTCCTCACAGTACGAGAGAAAAAGTGAGCTTGAATAACAGACCACTTCTTTCCCTTATGTTAGGGTGGAAATTAGACACTGAAGAAACCAGCGAACAGAAGAAACCAAACAAACAGAAGGAACCACGTTGGAAGGGACAGGTGAAACAGAATATCCCCTGAAGATAACACCAACTACACTGGAGGTGTACTTTAGATCTTGAGAACAAGATCTAAGCAGGAACAAGGAGTTATCTGAAACTGAACTGAGCCCACACTGTCTGAAACAGCTCCAGAGAGATGTATTTTTACTACTTTCATTAAAAAAAAAAAAAAATCTTTAAGTCCTCTACACTGCCTTTAATTTTCATTTTTATAACATATTATTACTTTACCCATGCCAAAAATGTAGAGGTTAGACCATCAAAACTACATTAAACAAAAACAAAAACCCCAAAATATCCTTTCTTTCTTTTTTTTTTAATGTTGAATTTTTGCGGAGTGAAACTTCTACTTTAGATTTTTAATCTTTGCTTTTTGGTAGTTGTTATCAATATTTTACCTTTACGAATCTAATCTTAAGTACCCATTTTTATCTAGGAGTGTGTTTACTGGCTTGATTATTCTCTCCCCCTTTTGATTCACTTTTTCTCCAACAGGTCGCCTCTATTTCCTCCCTCCACCTTCTCTTCTCTACCCAACTCTAAGAATTTCTCTGTGTGTTCTGGGCTGTGGAGAAGATAGTAATACCTTGATCTATCCCTGTCCATTTGATTTCCCTTTTTCTCCACCATTTCACCTCTATCTCCTTCCTCCTTCTTCTCTTCTCCATATAACTCTGTGAGCCTCTCTGAGGGTTCCAGACTGTGGAGAGCACATAGCGAATAGTTTACTGGTTCGATTGCTTTCTGCCCTTGTGATTCCCCCTCTCTGCCTTCTGGTCACTTCTATCTTCCTCCTCCCTCTTCTCTTCTCCACATAATTCTGCAAACCTCTCTGGGTGTCCCTCAATGTGGAGAGTCTTTTCATCATTAACCTAGAAGTTTTATCATTGGTGTTGTATGGATGTAGAAGTCCTGAAGCTACTGTAAGAATAAGACTCTAATCCAGAAGCAGGAGGCTTAAGCCCAAAACCTGAGAACACCAGAGAACTCTTGACTTCAGGGAATATTAACTAGTAATAGATCATCCGAAAGCCTCCATTCCTATACTGAAAGCAAGGATCACCCAAGAATCAACAAGTTCCAGAGAAACACATACCACACAAATTCTCCAGCAACACAGGAACATAGTGCTGAGCTTCAATATACAGGCTTCCCAAAGTCACACCAATCTCATAGACATCTCAAAACTCACTACTGGACACTTCATTGCAATCCAGAGAGAAGAAACCCAGTTCCAGCCATAAGAACACAGACACAAGATCCACGAATCAGTAAATTAACAACGATCAAACACAAAGAACAGATATTAAAATCTCCATGGTAAAAACAACAAATAACACACAAGGGGATTCCCATAAGAATAACAACTGATCTTTCAGTAGAAACTCTTTAAGTCAGAAGGGAATAACAGCACATATTTAAAGTGATGAAAGAGAAAACCTACAACCCAGATTACTGTACCCAGGTAGGATCACATTCAAACATGAAGGAGAAATCAAAAGCTTTACAGACAAGTAAAAGCTGAGAGAATTCAGCACCTCCAAACAAGCCATTCAACAAATGCTAAAGGATCTTCCTTAGAAAGGAAACACAGAAACGGTATATACAATCAAACCCCAAACAACAAAGTAATTGGCAATGGGATACTAATATCAATAATTACCTTAAATGTAAATGGGTTGAATATCCCAAACAAAAGAGAATGACTGGAAGAATGGATACAAAAGCAATACCACGATATATGCTCTCTACAAGAGACCCACTTCAAAACACGGGACACAAAAAAGTGATCGAAAGTGAAGGGCTGAAAAAACATATTACATGTAAATGGAGACCAAAAATATAAAAAAGCGGGAGTAGCAATACTCATATCAGATGAAATAGACTTTAAAATAAAGGCTGTGAACAGAGACTAACAATAACACTATATCATGATCAAAGGGTCACCCTAAGAAGAAGATCTAACAATGATAAGCATATATGGACCCAACATAGGGCACTGGACTATGTAAGCCAAATGCTAACTAGTATGAAAGGGGAAAATAGCAATAACACAATAATAGTGGGAGACTTTACTATCCCACTCAAACCTATGGATAGATCAACTAAAAAGAAATTAACAAGGAAACACAAACTTTAAATGCCAAAATTGACCAGTAGACCTAGTTGATATCTATAGGACATTTCACTCCAAAACAATCAATTTCACCTTTCTCTCAAGTGCACATGGAATCTTCTTCAGGATAGATCATATCCTGGGCCATAAATCTAGCTTTGGTAAATTTTAAAAAAAAATTAAAACCATTCCAATCATCGTTTCTGAACACAATGCAGTAATATTAGATCTCAATTACAGGGAAAAAAAACTTAAAAAATGCCAACATATGGAGGCTTTTGGATAACCAAAAATCACAGAGGAAATAAAAAAAAGAAAAATACGTATAGAAAGGAGTGAAAAATGAAAACATAACAACCCCAGACCTATAGGATACTGTAAAAGCTGTGCTAAAGAAAAGTTCATAACACTACAGACTTACCTAAAGAAACAAGAGAAAAGTCAACTGAATAACCTAACTTCACACTTAGTACAGATCAGTTCAGTTCAGTCGCTCAGTCATGTCTGACTCTTTGCGACCCCATGAATCACAGCACGCCAGGCCTCCCTGTCCATCACCAACTCCCGGAATTCACTCAAACTCATGTCCATCGAGTCGATGATGCCATCCAGCCGTCTCATTCTCTGTCGTCCCCGTCTCCTACACACCCCATCCCTCCCAGCTTGAGACTCTTCCAGTGAGTAAAAGCGTCGAATGAGGTGGCCAAAGTATTGGAGTTTCAGCTTTAGCATCAGTCCTTCCAATGAACACCCAGGATTGATCTCCTCTAGAAAGGACTGGTTGGATCTCCTTGCAATCCAAGGGACTCTCTCAAGAGTCTTCTCCAGCACCACACTTCAAAAGCATCAATTCTTTGGCAATCAGCTTTCTTCACAGTCTAACTCTCACATCCATACATGATCACAGGGAAAAAACATAGCCTCTACTAGATGGACCTTGGTTGGCAAAGTAATGTCTCTGCTTTTTAATATGCTGTCTACGTAGGTCAAAACTTTCCTTCCAAGGAGTAAGCGTCTTTAAATTTCATGGCTGCAATCAACATCTGCAATGATTATGGAGCCCCCCAAAAATAAACTCTGACAATGATTCCACTGTTTCCCAATCTATTTCCCATGAAGTGATGGAAGCAGATGCCATGATCTTCGTTTTCTGAATGTTGAGCTTCAAGCCAACCTTTTCACTCTCTTCTTTCACTTTCATCAAGAGACCTTTGACTTCTTCACTTTCTGCCATAAGGGTGGTTTCATCTGCATATCTGATGTTATTGATATTTCTCCTGCCAATCTTGATTCCAGCTTGGGCTTCTTCCACCCACCGTTCCTCATGAGGTACATTGCATATAAATTAAATAAGCTGAGTGACAATATACAACCTTGACGTACTCCTTTTTCTATTTGGAACCAGTCTGTTTTTCCATGTCCAATTCTGACTGTTTCTTCCTGACCTGCATACAGGTTTCTCAAGAGGCAGGTCAGGTGGTCTGGGATTCCCATCTCTTTCAAAATTTCCCACAGTTTATTGTGATCTACACAGTCAAAGGCTTTGTCATATTCAATGAAGCAGAAATTGATATTTTTCCGGAATTCTCTTGCTTTCTCCAAGATCCAGAAAATATTGGCAATTTGATCTCTGGTGCCTCTGCCTTTGCTAAAACCTGCTTGAACATCTGGGATTTTACAGATCACATATTGCTGAAGCCTGGCTCGGAGAATTTTGATCATGATTTTACTAGAGTGTGAGATGAGTGCAATTGTGCGGTAGTCTGAGCATCATCTGGCATTCCTTTTCTCTGGGATTAGAATGAAGACTGAGGTTTTCCCGTCCTGTAGCCACTGCTGAGTTTTCCAAATTTGTTGGCATATTGAGTGCAGCACTTTCACAGCATCATCTTTCAAGATTTGAAATAGCTCTAATGGAATTCCATCACCTCCAACAGCTTTGTTCGTAGTGATGCTCTCTAAGGCCCACTTGTCTTCACATTCAAAGATGTCTGGATCCAGGTGAGTGATGACGCCATCGTGATTATCTTCATCGTGAAGATCTTTTTTGTACAGTTCTTCTGTGTTTTCTTGCCAACTCCTTTTGATATCTTCTGCTTCTGTTAGGTCCATACCATTTCTGTCATTTATCGAGCCCATCTTTGCAAGAAATGTTCCCTTGATATCTCAAATTTTATTGAAAAGATCTCTTGTTTTTCCTATTCTGTTGTTTTCCTCTATTTTTTTGCATTGATTACTGAGGAAGGCTTTCTTATCTCTCCTAACTATTCTTTGGAATTCTGCATTCAGATGCTTATATCTTTCCTTTTCTCCTTTGCTTTTCACTTCTCTTCTTTTCACAGCTATTTGTAAGGCCTCCTCAGACAGCGTTTTGCTTTTTTGCATTTCTTTTCCATGGGGATGGTCTTGGTCCCTGTCTCCTGTACAATGTCACTAACATCCATCCAGAGATCATCAGGCACTCTATCTATTAAATCTAGTCCCTTAAATATATTTCTTACTTCTACTGTATTATCATACAGGATTTGATTAAACTTCACATCTAAAACAACTAGAAAAGGAATAAATTAACAATCCCAGAGTTAATAGAAGGAAGAAACCTTAAAAATTGGGGCAGAAATTAAAAAAAGAAAGAAAAGAGAACATGGAAAAAAAAAAAAAAAGAAGAAGAAGGAAAAGTTGGTTCTTGAGAAGAGAAATAAAAGTGACAAACCGTTAGCCAAACTCATCAAGAAACAAAAGGGAAGAATGAAATCAACAAAATTAGAAACAAAAATGGAGAAATCACAAAAGACAACACAGAAATACAAAGGATCATAAGAGACTATTAGCAACTGTATACCAATAAAATGGAAAACTTGGAAGAAATGAATAAATTCGTAGAAAAGTCTAACTTTCCAAACATGTACCATGAATAAATAGAAAATCTTAGCAGATCCACCACAAGCAAGGAAATTGAAACTGTAATCAGAAATCTTCCAGCAAACAAAAGCCAAGGACCAGACGGATTCACAGGTGAATTCTCCCAAAAATGTAGATAACAGCTAACACCTATCTTACTCAAATTCTTCCAGAAAATTGAAGAGGAATGTAGATTTCCAAACTCATTCTATAAGGCCACAATCATCCTAATAACAAAACAAGACAAAATGTATAGTGAAGTCGCCTAGTCGTGTCCGACTCTTTACAATCCCATTGACTGTAGACCACCAGACTCCTCCTCCCCAGAAAGTAAGGGAACAGGATAAATGCCCACCAACCCAAACAAAAGAGGAAGAGATAGGGAAACTACATGATAAAGAATTCCAAAAAATCATAGTGAAAATGATCCAAAACCTTGAAAACAAATTGAGGTTACAGATAAAAAACCTGGAGACAAGGATTGAGAAGATGCAAGGAAGGTTTAACAAGGATCTAGAAGAATTAAAAAGAGTCAATATACAATGAATAAAGCAGTAGATGAGATCAAAAACACTCTGGAGGGAACGAACAATAGAATAATGGAGGCAGAAGATAGGATAAGTGAGATAGAAGATAGAATGGTAGAAATAAATGAAACAGAGAGGAAAAAGGAAAAGAGAATTAAAAGAAATGAGGACAATCTCAGAGACCTCTAGGACAATGTTAAACTCCTCAACATTTGAATCATAGGAGTCCCAGAAGAAGAAGACAAAAAGAAAGACCATGATGAAATACTTGAGGAGATAATAGTTGAAAACGTCCTTAAATGGGCAAGGAAATAATCACCCAAGTCCAAGAAACCCATAGAGTACCAAAAAGGATTAAACCAAGGTGAAATATCCCAAGACACATAATAATCAAATTAACAAAGATCAAACACAAAGAACAAATATTGAAAGCAGCAAGGGGAAAACAAAAAGTAACACTCAAGGGGATTCCCATACGGATAACAGCTGATCTTTCAACAGAAACTCTTCAGGCCAGGAGGGAATGGCAAGACATACTTAAAGTGTTGAAATAAAATAAGCTACAGTCCAGATGACTGTACCCAGCAAGGATATAATTCAAATATGAAGGAGAAATCGAAATCTTTACAGACAAGCAAAAGCTGAGAGAATTCAGCATCACCACATCAACCCTAATGCTAAAGGACCTTCTCTAGACAAGAAACACAAAAAGGGTGTATAAAATTGAACCCGAAACAATAAAGTAAATGGAAACAGAATCATAATTATCAATAATTACCTTAAATATAAATGGGCATAATACCTCAACCAAAAGACAAATAGTGGCTGAATAGAAACAAAATCAAGACCCCTATATATGTTGTCTACAGGAAACTCATCTCGAGATGAGGGACACATACTGACTGAAAGTGAAGGGCTGAAAAAAGATATTTCATGCAAGTAGAGACCAAAAGAAAGCAGGAGAAGCAATATTCATAGCAGATAAAATAGACTTTAAAACAAAGGCTGTGAAAAGAGACAAAGAAGGACACTACTTAATGATCAAATGATCATATCCAAGAAGATATAAAAATTATCAATATATATGCACCCAACACAGAAGCACCACAATATGTAAGACAAATGCTAGCAAGTATGAAACGGGAAGTTAACAATAACACAGTAATAGTGGGAGACTTTAATACCCCACTCACACCTATGGATAGATCAACTAAACAGAAAATTAACAAGGAAACATAAACATTAAATGATACAATAGAGAGGCATGGGAAGATGACAGAGGAACAGGAAGGGGCACCCACTTTCTCCCCCACAAAATCAGCAAAAGAACATTTGAATGCCGAGTAAATCCCCCAAAACAACTTCTGAATACCAGCAGAGGACATCAGGCACTCAGAAAAGCAGCCCATAGACTTCGAAAGGAGGTAGAAAATAGTATAAAAGATAAAAAGAGTGACAAAGGAAGGAGGGAAGGAGCTCTGTCCCAGGAAGGGAGGCTTAAAAAAAAAAAAGAGAGATAAGTTTCCAAACATCTGGAAACACTGACGAGTGGAACCTCAGAGGGCCATATAACTGGGATACAAGAGACATAAATATTTAAAACTCACAGACTAAGTGCCCAGAGAAAACTCTCAGCGGAGAAGCGGTACAGACGCCCGCACCCACCACTAGCAGGCAGGGGCTGGGCAGGGAGGCCAGGGCGACGGCACTTAGAGGGAGAACAGGTGGCAGCGCTTAGAGGGAGAACCAGGCTTGAACGCCCCAGGATAGAGGACGCCAACTTAAAATAGCGAAGCAGACACTGCAGCTAAAAGGCGAAAAGCCTGCAAAAAGCACCAAACTGGGACTCCACCAGCCCTTCTCACAGAACCAAGCACTGAGCAGAGCGAGCCAGTGGCGGGTGGCCCATCCCCCAGCCCCTGTTGACACAGGCAGGGAGGGCAGCCAGCACTGGAAGGGGCAGCTGTGGCCCCAGAGAGGCTTCCCAAACCAAGCTGCAGCTAGTCTTCCTTGCTAACCAAGACTTCTTGAGTTCGGGCCAGTCAATATCCGCCTGCAAAAGTGCACTAGTTGAAAACACAGAAAACTGAGCAGCAGGAACCAGGAAGGTGATAAATCACTGTGACTGCACTCGCCAAACACCTGGTCACCTGAGCTGCTCAGACCAGGGAAGGCAGAAAACGCAGGCCCAGACAAGTCTGCGACTTTGTGGAGCACCCGAGGACCTGAACTTGAGCCGCTCAGGCCTGGGAGATGCATACAACCCAGCGCCAGCTGTGGACAGCTACCAGAAGAGCAACTTAGAGCCTAAGCAGCATAAACAGGGAAAGCACACACACATCGAGTGGGAGCATTCCCAGAGTAGCTGAGACACTTCCCGCACTCCCCACAGATGCCAGGGATATTTGTTGGCAGCGTTCCTCCCTCCCCACAGCACGACTGAACAGGTGAGCCAGGAAAAAAAAAAAGTGTCCACCACTGCATCCTGGTGTCAGGATGGGAATTAAACACTGAGGAGACCAGAAAACAGAAGAGATTTTTCAACAGAAGGATCTGCCTAGGAAGTAACAGAGGGAGAAGCCCTGAACCTACTGCAAGAATAACACTGAAACCAGAACCAGAGGCTTAAGTCCAAATCCTGAGAACACCAGAGATGTCCTGTTCCAGAGAACATTAATTGATAGGTACTCATCAAATGCCTCCATACATACACTGAAACCAGGCACCACCCAAGGGTCAACAAGTTTCAGTGAAAGGCATACCACGCAAATTCTCCAGCAACACAGAATAGCCCTGAGCTTCAATATACAGGCTGTCCAAAGCCACCCCAAACCCAATGACATCTCAAATTCATTACTGGAAACTTCATTGCACTTCAGAGAGAAGAAATACAGCTCCACCCAGCAGAACATTGACACAAGCTTCCCTAAGCAGGGAACCTTGGCAAGTCACCCATCCAACCCCACACACAAAGAGGTAACTACATAATAAAGAGAACTCCATAAACTGCCAGAAGACGGAAAGGCCACCCCAAACACAGCAATATAAGCAAGATGAAGAGACAGAGAAATACCCAGCAAGTGAAGGGACAGGATAAATGCCCACCAACAGAAACAAAAGAGGAAGATATAGGGAACATACCCGATAAAAAATTTCGATTTTTAAATGTGAAAATGATTCAAAATCTGGAAAACAAAATGGAGTTACAGATAAATAAAGTGGAGAAAAGGATTGAGAAGATGCAAGAAATGTTTAATAGGGAATTAGAAGAAATATAAAAGCGTCAATATAACGAATAATGCAATACATGAGATCAGAAACACTCTCGGGGGAACAAACAGTAGAATAACGGAGGCAGAAGACAGGATAAGCGAGCTAGAAGATAGAATTGTAGAGATAAATGAAACAGAGATGGAAAAAGAAAAAAAGAATTAAAAGAAATGTAGTCAATAATAGAGATATACGGGACAATATTAAACTCCCAAAACATTTGAATCATAGGAGTCCCAGAAAAAGAAGACAAAAAGAAAGACCATGAGAGAATACATGAGGAGATAATAGTTGAAAATTTTCCTAAAATCGGGAAAGAAATAATCACTCAAGTCCAAGAATCCCAGAGAGTCCCTAAAATGATAAACCCAAGGCGAAATACATTAAGGTACATATTAATCAAATTAACAAAGATCAAACACAAAAACAAATATTAAAAGCAGCAAGGGAAAAACAACAAATAACACACAAGGGGATCCCCATAAGGTTAACAGCTGATCTTTCAGCAGAAACTCTTCAGGCCAGGAGGGAATGGCAACACATCCTTAAAGTGATGAAAGAAAGTAACCTACAGCCCAGATGACTATGCCCAGCAAGGATCTCATTCAAATATGAAGAAGAAATCAAAAGCTTTACGGACAAGCAAAAGCTGAGCGAATTCAGCATCACCAAACCAGCTCTCCAACAAATACTAAAGGATCTTCTCTAGACAGGAAACACAGAAAAGGCATATAAACTCAAACCCAAAACAATAAAGAAAATGTCAACGGTATCATACTTATCAATAATCACCTTAAACGTAAATGGGTTGAATGCCCCAACGGAAAGACAAAGGCTGGCTGAATGGATACAAAAACAAGGCCCCATAATGTTGTCTACAAGAGACCCACCTCAAAACAAGGGACACATACAGACTGAAAATGAAGGGCTGGAAGAAGATATACGACGCAAATAGAGACCAAAAGAAAGCAGAAGTAGCAATACTCATATGAGAAAAAATAGACTTTAAAACAAAGGCTGTGAAAAGAGACAAAGAAGGACACTACATAATGATCAAAGGATCAATCCAAGAAGAAGATATAACAATTATAAATATTTATGCACCCAACATAGGAGCATCGCAATATGTAAGACAATTACTAACAAGTATGAAAGGGGAAATTAACAATAACACAGTAATAGTGGGAGACTTTAATACCCCACTCAAACCTATGGATAGATCAAAGAAATAGTAAATTAACAAGGAAACACAAACTTTAAATGATACAATAGACCAGTCAGACCTAATAGATCTCTATAGGACATTTCACCCCAAAACAATGAATTTCACCTTTTTCTCAAGTGCACACGGAACCTTTTCCAGGATATATCACATCCTTAGCGATATATCTAGCCTTGTTAAATTCAAAACAATTGAAATCATTCCAAGCATCTTTTCTGACCACATTGCAGTAAGATTAGATCTCAATTACAGGAGAAAAACTATTAACAATACCAACATATGGATGGTGAAGAACACGCTGCTGAATAATGAGCAAATCATAGAAGAAATATAAAAGAGAAATCAAAATATGCATAGAAATGAATGAAAATGAAAACAACCCCAAACCTCTGGGACACTGTAAAAGCAATGCTAAAGGGGAAAATCATAGCAATACAGGCACAGCTCAAGAAACAAGAACAAGTCAACTAAATAACCTAACTCTACATTTAAAAAAACTAGAAAAGGAAGAAATGAAGCACCCCAGGGTTAGTAAAAGGAAAGAAAACGTAAAAATTAGGGCAGAGATAAATGCAAAAAAAACAAAGGAGACCATAGCAAAAATCAACAAAGCCAAATTGACAAACCACTAGCCAGACTCATCAAGAAACAAAGGAAGAAAAACAAAATCAATAAAATTAGAGATGAAAATGGAGAGATCACAACCGAAAACACAGAAATACAAAGGATTATTAGAGAATACTATCAGTAATTATATGGCAAGAAAATGAATATAGTGGAAGAAATGGACAAATTCCTAGAAAAATACACCTTGCCAAAACTGAACCAGGAAGAAATAGAAAATCTGAACAGACCCATCACAAGCACGGAACTAAAGGATGTAATCGGAAATCTTCCAGCAAACAAAAGCCCAGGTAAAGATGGCTTCACAGTTGAATTCTACTAAAAATTTAGAGAAGTGCTAACACCTATTCTACTCAAACTCTTCCAGAAAATTGCTGAGGAAGGGAAGATTCCAAACGCATTCTTTGAGGCCACCATCACCCTAATCCAAAAACCTGGTAAAAATCCCATAAAGAAAAGAAAACTATAGGCCAATATCACTGATGAACATAGATGCAAAATCCTTAACAAAATTCTAACAATCAGAATCCAACAACAAATTAAGAAGATCATACATCATGACGAAATGGGTTTTATCCCAGGAATGCAAGGAGTCTTCAATATCCGCAAATCAATCAACATAATATACCACATAAAAAACTGAAAAATAAAAATCATATGATTATCTCAATAGATACAGAGAAAGCCTTCGACATAATACAACATCAATTTATGATAAAAACCCTCCAGAAAGTTGGAATAGAAGGGACATAACTCAATGTAACAAAAGCTATATATGACAAACACACAGCAAACACTATCCTCAATGGTGAAAAACTGGAAGCATTTCCACTAAGGTCAGGAACAAGACAAGGGTGCCCACTCTTATCACTACTGTTCAACATAGTTCTGGAAGTTTTGGCCACATCAATCAGAGCAGAAAAAGATATGAAAGGAATACAAATTGGCAAAGAAGTAAAATTTCACTATTCGCTGATGACATGATCCTCTACACAGAAAACCCTAAAGACCCTACCAGAAAACTACTAGAGCTAATCAAAGAATACAGTAAAGTTGCAGGATATAAAATCAACACACAGAAATCACTTGCATTCATATACACTAATAATAAGAAAATAGAAAGAGACATTAAGGAAAGTATTCCATTTACTGTTGCAATGAAAAGAATTAAATACTTAGGAATATATCTATCTAAGGAAACAAAAGACTTGTACATAGAAAACTATAAAACAGTAGTGAAAGCAATCTAAGAGGACACTAATAGATGGAGAAATATACCGAGTTCATGGATTGGAAGAATAAATATTGTAAAAATGAGTATGCTACCTAATGTAATTTATATATTCAATGCAAACCTTATCAAGCTACCAACGATATTTTTCACAGAGCTAGAACAAATAATCTCACAATTTGTATGGAAATACAAATAACCTCGAATAGCCAAAGCAATCTTGAAGAAGAAGAATGGAACTGGAGAAATTAACCTGCCCGACTTCAGGCTCTACTACAAAGCCACAGTCATCAAGACAGTATGGTATGGGCATAAATACAGAAATATAGATCAATGGAACAAAATTGAAATTCCAGAGATAAATCCAAGCACCTATGGACACTTTATCTTTGACAAAGAAGGCAAGAATATAAAATGGAGAAAAGACAGTCTCTTTAACAAGTGGTGCTGGGAAAACTGGTCAGCCACTTGTAAAAGAGTGAAACTAGAGCACTTACTAACACCATACACCAAAATAAGCTCAAAATGGATAGGAGAGCTAAATGTAATACCAGATTCTATAAAATTCCTAGAGGAGAACGTAGGCAAAACACTTTCCGACGTAAATCACAGCAGGATCCTCCAAGACCCACTTCCCAGAATATTGGAAATAAAAGCAAACATAAACAAATGGGACCTAATTAAAATCAAAAGCTTCTGCACACCAAATGAAACAAAAATCAAGGTGAAAAGACAGACCTGAGAATGGGAGAAAATAATAGCAAATGAAGCAACAGATAAACGATTAGTCTCCAAAATATACAAGCAGCTCCTGCAGCTCAATTCCAGAAAAATAAATGACTCAATCAAAAAAACGGGCCAGAGAACTAAACAGACATTTATCTAAAGAAGACATTCAGATAGCTAACAAACACATGAAAAAATGCTCAACATTCCTCATAATCTGAGAAATGCAAATCAAAACCACAATGAGATACCATTTCACACCAGTCAGAATGGCTGTTATCCAAAAATCTACATGCAATAAATGCTGGAGAGGGTGTGGAGAAAAGGGAACCCTCTTACACTGTTGTTGGAAATGTTAACTAGTAGAGACACTATGGATAACAGTGTGTAGATTCCTCAAAAAACTGGAAATAGAACTGCCATATGATCCAGTAATTGCACTCCTGGGCATACATACCGAGGAAACCAGAATTGAAAGAGACACATGTACTCCAATGTTCATTGCATAACTGTTTATAATAACCAGGACATAGAAGCAACCTAGATGTCCACCTGCAGATGAATGGATAAGAAAGCTTTGGTAAATATACACAATGGAGTATTTTTCAGCCATCAAAAAGAATGCATTTGAATCAGTTCTAATGAGGTAGATGAAATTGAAACCTATTATACAGAGTGAAGGAAGCCAGAAATAAAAACATCAATACACTAAACTAACGCATATATATGGAATTTAGAAAGATGGTAACCTCAATCCTGTATACGAGACTGCAAAAGAGACATAGGTATATAGAACCATCTTTGGGACTCTGTGGGAGAGGGTGAAGGTGGGATGATTTGGGAGAATGGCATTGTAGCATATATATTATCATATGTGAAATGAATCACCAGTCCTGGTTCGAAGCATGATACAGGATTCTTGGGGCTAGTGCATGGGGATGACCTGAAGGGAGGATATGGGGAAGAGGGAGGTGGGAGGGGGGTTCAAGAAAGGGAACACATGTACACCCGGGGCGGATTCGTGTCAATGTATGGCAAAACCAACCAATATATTAATGTAAGGTAATTTGCCTCCAATAAAATAAAAATAAATAAATAAATAGATAGATAAACACGATAAACTAAAAAATAAATTATACAATAGACCGGTTAGACCTAAGTGATATCTATAGGACATTTCACCCTGAAACAATGAATTTCACCTTTTTCTCAGGCGCACATGGAAACGTCTCCAGGGTAGATCAAGTCTTGGTCCATAAATCTAACCTTAGTAAATTAAAAAATAAATTGAAATCATCCCCAGCATCTTTTCTGACCACAATGCAGAAAGTTTAGATCTCAATTACAGGAGAAAAATGCCAACATATGGAGGCTGAACAACACGCTGCTGAATAACCAATAAATCACAGACTAAATCAAAAAAGAAATTAAAAATATGCTTAGAAAGGAATAAAAATGAAAACACAAAACTACAAACCTGTGGGACACTGTAAAAGCAGTGCTAAGGGGAAAGTTCATAGCAATACAAGCATACTTCATGAAACAAGAACAAAATCAATGAAATGACTAGTTCTACATCTAAAGTAACTATTAAAGGAAGAAATGAAAAACGCCAGAGCTAGTAGAAGGAAAGAAATCTTAAAAATTAGAGCAGAAGTAAATGCAAAAGAAACAAAAGAGACCATAGCAAAAATCAACAAAGCCAAAATCTGGTTGTTTGAGAGGGTAAATAAAATTGACAAACTACTAGCCAAACTGATCATGAAGTAAAGGGAGAAATACCAAATCAATAAAATTAGAAATGAAAATGGAGAGATCACAACAGACAACATAGAAATACAATGGATAATAAGAGACTATTCTCAGCAATTATATGCCAGTAATATGGACAACTTGGAAGAAGTGGACAAATTCTCAGAAAACTACAACTTTCCAAAACTGAACCAGGAAGAAATAGAAAATTTCAACAGACCCATCACAAGCACGGTAATTGAAACTGTAATCAGAAATCTTCCAGGAAACAAAAGCCCAGGTCCAGACGGGTTCACAGCTGAATTTTACCAAAAATTTAGAGATGAACTAACAGCTATCCTACTCAAACTCTTTCAGACAACCGCAGAAGGTAAACTTCCAAACTAATTATGTGAGGTCAATATCACCATAACACCAAAACATGGGAAAAAAATGAATGAAAAAAGAAAACTACAGGCCAATATCACTGATGAACATATATGCAAAAATCCTAAACAAATTTCTAACAATCAGAATACAACAACACATTAAAAAGATCATGCAGCAGGACCAGGTTGTTTTTATCCCAGGAATGCAAGGAGTCTTCAATATCTGCAAATCAATCAATGTAATACACAACATTAACAAACTGAAAAAAATGCATATTATTATTTCAATACATGCAAAGAAAGCCTTTGGCAAAATTCAACATCCATTTATGATAAAAACCCTGTAGAAGGCGGGAATAGAAGGAACTTAAATAGGAAAAGGTGTACGTCAAGGTTGTATATTGTCACCTTGCTTATTTAACTTATATGCAGAGTACATCATGAGGAACGCTGGGCTGGAAGAAGCACAAGCTGGAATCAAGATTGCTGGGAGTAATATCAATAACCTCAGATATGCAGATGACACTACCCTTATGGCAGAAAGTGAAGAGGAACTCAAAAGCCTCTTGATGAAAGTGAAAGAGGAGAGTGAAACGGTTGGCTTGAAGCTTAACATTCAGAAAACAAAGATCATGGCATATGGTCCCATCACTTCATGGGAAATAGATGGAAAAACAGTGGAAACAGTGCCAAACTTTATTTTTTTGGGCTCCAAAATCACTGCAGATGCTGATTGCAGCCATGAAATTAAAAGACGCTTGCTCCTTGGAAGGAAAGTTATGACCAACCTTGATAGTATATTAAAAAGCAGAGACATTACTTTGCCAACCAAGGTCCGTCTAGTCAAGGCAATGGTTTTTCCCGTGGTCATGTATAGATGTGAGAGTTGGACTGTGAAGAAAGATAATCACCGAAGAATCGATGCTTTTGAACTGTGGTGTTGGAGAAGACTCTTGAGAGTCCCTTATACTGCAAGGAGATCCAACCAGTCCATTCTAAAGGAGATCAATCCTGGATGTTCATTGGAGGGACTGATGCTAAAGCTGAAACTGCAATACTTTGGCCACCTCATGCGACGAGTTGACTCACTGGAAAACACTCTGATGCTGGGAAAGGTTGGGGGCCGGAGGAGAAGGGGACGACGGAGAATGAGATGGCTGGATGGCATCACCGACTCTGTGGACATGAGTTTGAGTGTACTCCGGGAGTTGGTGATGGACAGGGAGGCCTGGCGTGCTGTGATTCATGGGGTCGCGGAGAGTCCGACACGACTGAGCGACTGAACTGAATTGAACTGAACTGAACTGAATTCAACAAAATAAAAGCTATATATGACAAACACATAGCAAATATTATCAATGTTGAAAAATTGAAAGCATTTCCCCTAAAATCAGGAAAAAACAAGAGTGCCCAGTCTCACCGCTACTATTCAATATAGTTCTGGAAATTTTGGCCACAGTAATCAGAGCAGAAAAAGATATAAAAGGAATCCAAATTAGAAAAGAAGCAGTGAAACTCTAAGTGTTCACTGATGACATGATCCTCTACACAGAAAACCCTAAAGATTGTACCAGAAAACTACTAGAGCTAATCAATGAATACAGTAAAGTTGCAGAATATAAAATCAACACACAGAAAACCCTTGCATTTCTTTACACTAATAATGAGAAGATAGAAAGAAAAATTAAGGAAACTATTCCATTCACTGTTGCAACGAAAAAGAAAAATAAAATGCTTAGGGACATATCAACCTAAAGAAACAAAAGACCTATATATAGAAAACTATAAAACACGGGTGAAAGAAATCAAAGAAAACACTAGTAGAAGGAGACATATACTGTGTTCATGGGTTGGAAGAATAAATATTGTGAAAATGAGTATACTACCCAAAGTAATGTATAAATTCAATGTAATCCCTATCAAGCTACCAACAGTATTTTCAAAGAGCTAATTCAAATAATTTCACAGTTTGTGTGGAAATACAAAAAAAAAAAAACAAAACAAAACTCAAATAGGCAAAGCAATCTTGAGAAAGAAGAATGGAATTGGGGGAATCAACCTGCTGGACTTCAGGGTCTACTACAAAGCCAACCTCATCATGAATGTATGGTACTGGCACAGAGACATAAATATAGATGAATGGAACAAAATAGAAAGTCCAGATATAAAGCCACGCACCAATGGACAACTTATTCTTGACAAAGGAGGCATAATGGTCAATGGAGAAGACAATCTCCTTAACATGTGGTGCTGGGAAAACAGGTCAACCCCTTGTAAAAGAACAAAACTACCATGCTTGCAAATATCACACGCAAAAATAAACTAAAAATGCATTAAAAATCTAAATGTAAGACCAGAAAATATAAAACTCCTAGAGGAGAACATAGGCAAAACACTCTCCGACATAAATCTCGGCAGGATCCTCCATGACCCACCTCCCAGAATAATGGAAATTAAAGCAAAAATAAACAAATGGGACCTAATTAAAAATAAAAGCTTCTGCACAGCAGAGGAAACTATAAGCAAGGTGAAAAACAGACTTCAGAATGGCAAAAAAATTATAGCAAATGAAGCAACTGACAATTAATCTCAAAAATATACAAGTAACACCTACAACTCAATTCCAGAAAAATAACCCAACCAAACAATGGGCCAAAGAACTAAACAGACATTTCTCCAAAAAAGACATACAGATGGCTAACAAATACATGAAAAGTGTTCAGCATCATTCATAAGCAAAGAACTGCAACTCAAAACCACAATGAAGTAGCATTTCATGCCAGTCAGAATGGCTGCTATCCAAAAGTCTAGAAACAACAAATGCTGGAGACGGTTTAGAGAAAAGGGAACTCTCTTACTTTGTTGGCGGAAATGCGAACTGTACAGGCACTTATGAGAAGAGTGTGGGTATTCCTTAAAAAACTAGAAAAAAAACTGCCACGCAACCCAGCAATCCCACTGCTCTGCATACAGACCAAGGAAACCAGAATTGAAAGGGACATGTGTATCACAAATTCATCACATAACTGTTTATAATAGCCAGGACATGGAAGAAACCTAAATGTCCATCAGCAGATGGATGGATAAGAAAGTGTGGTCCAAATTCACAATGGAGTATTATTCAGGCATTAAAAAGAATATATGTGAATCAGTTCTAATGAGGTGGATGAAACTGGAGCCTATTATACAGAGTAAAGTAAGCCAGAAAGAAAAACACCATTGAAATATACTAACGAATACATATGGAATTTAGAAAGATGGTAATGATAACCCTGTATGCAAGACAGCAAAAGAGACACAGATTTATAGAACAGTCTTTTGGACTCTGTGGGAGAGGGTAAGGGTGGGATGATTTGGGAGAATGGCACTGAAACATGTATAGTATCATATGTGAAACGGATCGCCAGTCCAGGTTTGATGCATGATAGAGACTGCTTGGGCATGGTGCACTGGGATGACCCAGAGGGATGATATAGGGGAGGGAGGTGGGAGGAGGGTTCAAGATGGGGAACACATGTACACCTGGGGCGGATTCATGTCAATGTATGGCAAAACCAATACAATACTGTAATCAGCCTCCAATTAAAATAAATAAATACATACATAAATAAAATATGTTAAAAAAAAAAAAAAGCCTATGGCAGGTTTGTATCCCATGACTGTTCTTCTTTAGTGAAACTGTATTGACAAGGTATTGTTTGGAAGACGGGGAACCAAAAAGCACTTTCATCAGTGTTTTATAATTTTCTATACATAGTTGTTTTGTTTCTTTAGGTAGATATATTCCTAAGCTGTTTTTTTTTTTCTTTTTGTTGCAATGGTGAATGGAATTGTTTCCTTAATTTTTTCTTTCTTTTTTCTCATTATCAACGTATAGGAATGAAAGGGATTTTTGTATGCTAACTTTATATCCTACAACTTTACTATATTCATTGATTATCAGTAGTAATTTTCTGGTAGAGTCTTTAGGGTTTTCTATATAAAGGATCATGTCATCTTCAAACAGTGATAGTTTTACTTCTTGTTTCCCAGTCTGCATTCCTAGTATTTCATTTTCAGCTCTGATTGTTGTGGCCAAACTTTCGAAACTATAGTGAATACTAGTGGTGAGGCACCCTTGCCTTGTTCCTGACTTCAGGAAAATGCTTTCAATTTTTCACTATTGAGAATAATGTTTACTGTGGGTTTGTCAAATATAGCTTTTATTATGTTGAGGTACGTTCCTTCTATCCCTTCTTTCTGTAGGGTTTTTATCATAAATGGACATTGAATTTTGCCAAAGGCTTTTTCTGAATCTATGGAGATACTTATATGCATTTTATCTTTCAGCTTTCTAATGTGGTGTGTTACGCTGATTGATTTACAGATATTAAAGAATCCTTGCATTCCTGGAATAAATCCCACTTGGTCATGATGTATGAACTTTTTAATATGTTGTTGGATTCTGTTGGCTAGAATTTTGTTAAAGATAGATGTATCAATATTCATCAGTGTTATTGGCCTGTAGTTTGTGTGTGTGTTTGTATGTGTGTGACATCTTTGTCTGGTTTTGGAGAAGGAAATGGCAACCCAATCCAGTACTCTTGCTTGAAAAATCCCTTGGATGGAGGAGTCTGGTGGTCTACAGTCAACGGGGTTGTAGAGTCCGACATGACTAAATGACTTCAATTTTCATTTTGTCTGGTTTTGGTATTAGGATGATTGTGGCCTTACAGAATGAGTTTGGAAATTTACCTTCCTCTTCAATTTTCTGGAAGAGTTTGAGTAAGATAGATGTTAGCTGTTATCTACATTTTTGGGAGAATTCATCTGTGAATCCGCCTGGTCCTTGGATTTTGGAAGATTTCTGATTACAGTTTCAATTTCCTTGCTTGTGGTGGATGTATTAAGATTTTCTATTTATCCCTGGATCATGTTTGGAAAGTTAGACTTTTATAAGAATTTATCCATTTCTTCCAAGTTGTCATTTTATTGGTATATGGTTGCTGATAGTCTCTTATGGTCCATTGTATTTCTGTGTTGTCTTTTGTGATTTCTCCATTTTAGTTTCTAATTTTATTGATTTGATTCTTGTCCCTTTGTTTTTTAATTAGCTTGGCTAATTGTTTGTCAGTTTTATTTATCTTCTCAAAGGACTAACTTTTACTATATATATTTTTTCTATGTTCTCTTTTCTTTCTTTTGTATTTATTTCTGCCCTAAATTTTAAGGTTTCTTTCCTTCTACTAACCGTGGGTTTCTTCACTTCTTCCTTTTCTAGTTGTTTTAGGTGTAGAGTTAGGTTATTCAGTTGACTTTTCTCTTGTTTCTTGAGGTAAGCCTGTAGTATTAAGAACCTTCCCTTAACACTGTTTTTACAGTGTCCTATAGGTTTGGGGTTGCTGTGTTTTCATTTTTCACTCGTTTCTATTCATATTTTTCTCTTTTTATTTCCTCTGTGATTTTTGGTTACTCAGAAGCCTGTTGTTTAGCCTCCATACATTGGCATTTTTAATTGTTATTTTTTTCCTGTAATTGAGATCTAATCTTACTGAACTATGGTAAAAATCAATGATTGAAATGATTTCAAATATTTTTTTTAATTTACCAAGGCTAGATTTATGGCCCAGGATATGATCTATCATGGAGAAGTATCAATGTGCAATTGATAAAAAGGTGAAATTGATTGTTTTAGAGTGAACTGTCCTATAGATATCAACTCTGTCTACTGGTCCATTTTGTCATTTAAAGTTTGTGTTTCCTTGATAATTTTCTGTTTATTTGATCTATCTATAGGTTTGAGTGGGTTATTAAAGTCTCCCACTATTATTGTGTTATTGTTAATTTCCCTTTTCATACTTGTTAGCATTTGCCTTACCTATTGCAATGTCCTATGTGGGGTCCATATATATTTATAATTGTTATTTGTTCTTTTTGGAGAGATCCTTAGATCATTATGTAGTATCCTTCTTTGTCTCTCTTCACAGCCTTTATTTTAAATCTATTTCATCTGATAAGAGTATTGATACTACTGTTTTTTCTTTTTTCTTTTTTCGTCCACATTGACATAAAATGTTTTTTCAGATCTTCCCTTTTGGTCACTTTTATGTGTCCCTTGTTTTGAGGTGGGTCTCTTGCAGACAGCATATATCGTGGTACTTTTTTTGTATTCATTCAGCCAGTCATTTTATTTTGTTTGGGATATTCAACCCATTTATATTTAAGGCAATCGTTGATAAGTAGTATCCCATTGTCAATTACTTTGTTCTTTAGGGTTTGAATTTGTATACCCTTTCAGTGTTTCTTGTCTAGGGAAGATCCTTTAGCATTTGTTGAAGAGTTTGTTTGGTGGTGTTGAATTCTCTCAGCTTTTACTTGTCTGTAAAGCTTTTGATCCGGGAGTTGGTGATGGACAGGGAGGCCTGGAGTGCTATGATTCATGGGGTCATGGAGAGTCAGACACGACTGAGCGACTGAACTGAACTGAACAGAACACTTATGATTTGTCCTTCATATTTGAATGTGATCCTTCCTGGGTACCGTAATCTGGGTTGTATGTTTTCTCTTTCATCTCTTTAAATATGCCCTGCCATTCCCTTCTGACCTGAAGAGTTTCTATTGAAAGATCAGTTGTTGTTCTTATGGGAATCCCCTTGTGTGTTATTCGTTGTTTTTCCCTTGGAGCTTTTAATATCTGTTCTTTGCATTTGATCCTTGTTAATTTACTGATTCGTGGAGCTTGTATCAGTGTTCTTATGGGTGGAACCGGGTTTTTTCTCTCTCGATTGCAATGAAATGACAAGTAGTGAATTTTGAGATGTCTATGGCATTGGTTTGACTTTGGGAAGCCTGTATATTGAAGCTCAGCACTATGTTCCTGTGTTGCTGGAGAATTTGTGTGGTATGTCTTTCTCTGGAACTTGTTGGCTCTTGGTTGATCCTTACTTTTAGTGTAGGTATGGTGGCTTGGGATGATCTATCAGTTAATGTTCCCTGAAGTCAGGAATTCTCTGGTGTTCTCAGGTTTTGTGCTAAAGCCTCCCGCTTCTGGTTTAGAGTCTAATTTTCACAGTAGCCTCAAGACTTCTACGTCCATACAGCATCAATAATAAAACTTCTAGGTTAATGATGGAAAGACTCTCTACAGTGAGGGACACCCAGATATATTTGCAGAATTACATTGAGGAGAGAAGAGGGAGGAGGGAGATCGAGGTGACCAAAAGGCGGGGAGAGGGAATCACAAGGGGAGAGAGCAATCGAGTCAGTAAACCCTTCCCTATGTGCTCTCCACAGTCTGGAACCCTCAGAGAGGCTCACAGAGTTACATGGAGAAGAGAAGAAGGAGTAAAGAGATAGAGGTGAAATGGAGGAGAAAAAGGGGAATCAAAAGGAGAGAGATAGATCAAGGTAGTTACTATCTTCTCCACAGCCCAGAGCACACAGAGAAATTCACAGAGTTAGGTAGAGAAGAGAAGGTGGAGGGAAGAAATAGAGGTGACCTGGAGTAGAAAAAGGAGAGTCCAAAGGGGAGAGAATAATCAAGTCAGTAATCACACTTCTAGATAAAAATGGGTACTTAAGATTAAATTCGTAAAGGTAAAAATTTGATAACAACTACCAAAAAGCAAAGATTTAAAATCTAAATTAGAAGTTGGACTCTCAAAAACACAATATTAAAGCAAAATAAAACAGAAAAAAATTACTTTTGGGGATTTTATTTTTGTTTAATATTGTAGTTTTGATGGTCTAACCTCTACTTTTAAGGTTTGGGTAATATAATAGTACGTTATAAAAATGAAAATTATAGGCATAATAGAGATCTTATAAAATAAAAATTAAAAAAAAAATGATTGTAGTAAAAATACATCTAGGAATTCATCTGGAGCTGCTGCAGACAGTGTGGGCTCAGTTCAGTTTCCTATAGTTCCTTGTTCAAGCTTAGATGATATAAGGCACCTCCAGTGTAGTTGGTGTTATCTACAGCGTTTATTCTGTTTCACCTGTCACTACCAACGTGGTTCCTTCTGTTAGGTTGGTTTCTTCTGTTCACTGGTCTCCTCAGTGTCTAATTTCCACCCTAACATAAGGGCGAGATGTGGGCACTTATTTAGTCTCACTTTTTCAATCATGCTGTGTGGAGGGAGGAACACTGCAAAAAAATATCACTGGCATATGTGGGGAGTTCTTGCAGTGTCTTGGACACACTGTGTTTACCCCTGCTTTTGATGTGTGAGGTTTCCCAGTCTACACTGCTCAGGCTCCAGATAACCCTGCAGGGAGCAGGCCCCGAGTTGTGTGCACTTTCCTGAACTAGGTCACTCAGGTTCAGGTTCTCAGGTACTCCCCAAAGATGCAGTTGAGCTTTTCTTTGTACCTTTCACAGTTCTGAACAGGTCAGACAACCATGTGCTTGGCGAGTGTGCACTCCCTGGGCAGTGACTGAGTCTTATCACTTCCCATGTCCCAACTGCTTGGTTTACTGGGTGATAGCCTGAACCATTTCTCATGTGCCATGTGTCTCCACTGGGGAGCTGATCTCTAGCTGGCACCCTCCCAATGGATGTCAACTGTCCAGAATCCCAGGAAGTCTTAGTTAGCAACTGAAAGCCTGTTCGCAGTTTGATAGGGAATGCTGTCTCTGGACCGAGTTTTCCCCTTTCTTGCTTGGGCTTCCAACCGCCTGCCTCCTGCTGTTGATGGGCTATCCACATCTGGCTAACTTTCTGCTGGTATTCGCTCAGTCCTTTGTTCTCTGAGCTGGCCCAGCAGTACCTTCAGTTCAGTTCAGTTCATTCTCTCAGTTGTGTCCGACTCTGCAACCCCATGAATCAGAGCACCCCAGGTCTCCCTGTCCATCATCAACTCCCGGACTTCATTCAAACTTATGGCCATTGAGTTGGTGATGCCATCCAGACATCTCATTCTAGGTCGTCTCCGTCTCCTCCCGCCTCCAATCCCTCCCATCATCACAGTCTTTACCAGTGAGTTAACTCATTGCATGTGGAGGCCAAAGTATTGGAGTTTCAGCTTTGCATCAGTCCTTCCAATGAACACCCAAGATTGATCTTCTTTATAATGGACTGGTTGGATCTCCTTTCAGTCCAAGGGACTCTCAAGAGTCTTCTCCAACACCATAGTTCAAAAGCATCAATTCTTCAGCGAACATCTTTCTTCACAGTCCAACTCTCACATCTATACATGACCACGGGGAAAAACCGTAGCCTTGACTATGACTACAAACCTGGAACTTGGTTGGAAAAGTAATGTCTCTGCTTTTTAATATACTATCTAGGATGGTCATAACTTTCTTTCCAAGAAGTAACCGTCTTTTAATTTCACGGCTGCAATCAGCATCTGCAATGATTTTGCAGCCCCAAAAACTAAAGTCTGACACTACTTCCACTGTTTCTCCATCTATCTCCCATGAAGTGATGGGGCCAGATGCCATGATCTTCGTTTTCTGAATGTTGAGCTTCAAGCCTACCTTTTCACTTTCCTTTTTCACTTTCGTCAAGAGGCTTTTTAATTCCTTTTCAGTTTTGGCCATCTGCATATCTGAGGTTATTGATATCTCTCCCGGAAATCTTGATTCCAGCTTGTGCTTCTTCCAGCCCAGCATTCCTCATGATGTATTCCGCATATAAGTTAAATTAGCATGGTGACAATATATACAACCTTGACATACTTCTTTTCCTATTTTGAACCAGTCTGTTGTTTCATATACAGTTCTGTTTCTTCCTGACCTGCATACAGGTTTATCAAGAGGCAGGTCAGGTGGTCTGGGATTCCCATCTCTTTCAGAATTTTCCACAGTTTAATGTGATCCACACTGTCAAGTTTTTGGCATAGTCAATGAAACAGAAATAGATCGTTTTCTGGAACTCTCTTGCTTTCTCCATGATCCAGCGGATGTGGCAATTTGAAATTTGGTGCCTCTGCCTTTTCTAAAACCTGCTTGAACATCTGGGAGTTCACGGTTCACATAAGGTTGAAGCCTGGCTTGGAGAATTTTGAGCATGACTTTACTAGTGTGTGAGATGAGTGCAATTGTGCAGTCGTATGAGCATTCTTTGGCATTGCCTTTCTTTGGGATTGGAATGAAGACTGACATTTTCCAGTCCGGTGGCCACTGCTGAGTTTTCCAAATTTGCTGGCATATTGAGTGCAGCACTTTCACAGCATCATCTTGCAGGATTTGAAATAGCTCAACTTTAATTCCGTAACCTTCACTAGCTTTGTTCGTAGTGATGCTTTCTAAGACAGAATTGACTTCACATTCCAAGAGGTCTGGCTCTAGGTCAGTGATCACGCCACCGTGATTATCTTGGTCGTGGAGATCTTTTTTGTACAGTTCTTCTGTGTATTCTTGCCACCTCATCTTAATATCTTCTGTTTCTGTTCAGTTCAGTTCAGTTCAGTCGCTCAGTCATGTCCGACTCTCAGCGACCCCATGAATCACAGCACGCCAGGCCTCCCTGTCCATCACCAACTCCCGGAGTTCACTCAAACTCATGTCCACAGAGTAGGTGATGCCATCCAGCCATCTCACTCTCGGTCGTACCCTTCTCCTCCTGCCCCCAAACTTTCCCAGCATCAGAGTCTTTTCCAGTGAGACAACTCGTCCCATGAGGTGGCCAAAGTATTGCAGTTTCAGCAGGTCCATACAATTTCTGTCCTTTATCGAGCCCTTCTTTGCATGAAATATTCCCTTGGAAACTCTAATTTTCTTGAAGAGATCTCTTGTTTTTCCTAGTCTGTTGTTTTCCTCTTGTTTTTCCTAGTGTGTTGTTTTCCTCTATATCTTTGCATTGATCGCTGAGAAACGCTTTCTTATCTCTCCTTACTATTCTTTGGAAGTCTTCATTCAAATGCTGATATCTTTCCTTTTCTCCTTTGTTTTCGCTTGTCTTATTTTCACAGCTATATGTAAGGCTTCCTCAGACAGCCATTTTGCTTTTTGCATTTTTGCATATATATATATGACATTTGGGGAGAAGGCGATGGCACCCAACTCCAGTATGCTGGTTGGCTGCCATCTATGGGGTCCCTAAGCGTCGGACACAACTGAGAGACTTTACTTTCACAATGACATATGGAAATATATATATATATATATGTAATATGGAAATTTATGTCATATATATATGTCTGTGTGAGTGTGTGTGTGTGTGTCTCTCTCTCTCTCTCTATATATATATATATATATGAAAATGATAATCCCCTAACACGCACTCAAATTTATGAAAACACACGATGCACTCATTCTCCTTCGCGATGAAGGCTTCCTGATTTACTGGATTTGCAATCTCGAGTCTCTGAGGCCAATGATCTTTTTCTCTATCGTTTGTTAGGTTATGCTAATGCTCAAGGGTAACTAATGCCTCATTACAAAGGCGTTGATTTTTCTCACATACAACAAATGAAAAAGGCTGTAAATATGTACAGCCCTCCTTTATCTTTTACTACAGAACTTCTAAACACTATGGCATCTTCTATTGGAATTTTATACTTTAGATACACTGGGAGTTGCTATCTCCTGTAGTGTTGTCGGAAAGGAGGCCAAAATGAAATTTGAAAAACTGCTTGTGTATGGAGAATGAAAATCAGGAATGTAAGAGAGCCATCACTCTGATTTGTGAGACCAGGAATGTTCTTGATTATTTGAAGGTTTGTTGCAACTTAGGGTCAGAAACTCAGAAAATGCAAATGTTAGCTGAAGCAATGGCTACTTCCTTTAAAAAGGGGAATGAAGGGCTTTTTGTTTGTGGAGATAAGAACTATAAAAAAAAAAAAAAAAGAAAAACTGATTGCCTTAAAAAAAAAAAAACAGAAAAAAATAAAACTACTAAAAAGCCTCCAGGAATCTGCCCTCGATGTTGTAAAGGGGTACATTGGACTAAAACCTTGGTCTAAATATCATGTAGAAGGGAACCGTATTTTGGGAAACTCAAAATGGGGACTCCCCGGGTCCCCATCAACAAAAATCAGGGGCAATCTCCATCTTGTTTCTCAAACCTTCAACATTTGACAGGGCTGTTGTCGATATACAAACCCTGAAAGATTTTCTGTTTTTCCTCAAACTGTCCCTTCTAGAATACCTACAAGACTTTATGGACACTTAACTCCCACAAATCTTTGACCTTATATTTGGCCAAAATAGTCTGAATTCTAAGGTAATTTCTATTCATTCTGGAATAATTGATTCAGATTATAAGGGAAAAATTAAAATTATGGTATCATCTCAGAAACTATCATAATTCAAAAGGGGGGGCAAATTTCCCAATTACTTCTTTTACCTTACATTTCTATTAACTCCTTTAATGCATCAATTCCAATCACCTAATGTATATGCCAGCAGATTTGGAAAACTCAGCAGTGGCCACACGACTGGAAGAGGTCAGTCTTCATTCCAATCCAATAGAAAGGCAATGCCAAAGAATGCTCAAACTACCGCACAATTGCACTCATCTCACACGCTAGTAAAGTCATCCTCAAAATTCTCCAAGCCAGACTTCAGCAGTATGTAAACCGTGAACTCCCAGATGTTCAAGCAGGTTTTAGAAAAGGCAGAGGAACCAGAGATCAAATCGCCAACATCCGCTGGATCATGAAGAAAGCAAGAGAGTTCCAGACAAACATCTATTTCTGCTTCATTGACTATGCCAAAGCCTTTGACTGTGTCGATCACAATACACTGTGGAACATTCTGAAAGAGATGGGAATACCAGACCACCTGACCCGCCTCTTGAGAAACCTGTATGCAGGTCAGGAAGCAACAGTTAGAAATGGACATGGAACAACAGACTGGTTCCAAATAGGAAAAGGTGTACGTCAAGGTTGTATATTGTCACCTTGCTTATTTAACTTATATGCAGGGTACATCTTGAGGAACGCTGGTCTGGAAGAAGCACAAGCTGGAATCAAGATTGCTGGGAGTAATATCAATAACCTCAGATATGCAGATGACTCCACCCTTATGGCAGAAAGTGAAGAGAAACTCAAAAGCCTCTTGATGAAAGTGAAAGAGGAGAGTGAAAAGGTTGGCTTGAAGCTCAACATTCAGAAAACAAAGATCATGGCATCTGGTCCCATCACTTCATGGGAAATAGATGGAAAATCAGTGGAAACAGTGTCAGACTATTTTTTCGGGCTCCAAAATCACTGCAGATTCTGATTGCAGCCATGAAATTAAAAGACGCTTACTCCTTGGAAGGAAAGTTATGACCAACCTTGATAGTATATTAAAAAGCAGAGACATTACTTTGCCAACCAAGGTCCGTCTAGTCAAGGCAATGGTTTTTCCCATGGTCATGTATGGATGTGAGAGTTGGACTGTGAAGAAAGCGGATCGCCGAAGAATCGATGCTTTTGAACTGTGGTGTTGGAGAAGACTCTTGAGAGTTCCTTATACTGCAAGGAGATCCAACCAGTCCATTCTAAAGGAGATCAATCCTGGGTGTACATTGGAGGGACTGATGCTGAAGCTGAAACTTCAATACTTTGGCTACCTCATGCGACGAGTTGACTCACTGGAAAAGACTCTGATGCTGGGAAAGGTTGGGGGCGGGAGGAGAAGGGGACGACGGAGAATGAGATGGCTGGATGGCATCACCGCCTTTGTGGACATGAGTTTGAGTGTACTCCGGGAGTTGGTGATGGACCGGGAGGCCTGGCGTGCTGTGATTCATGGGGTCGCAGAGAGTCGGTCACGACCGAGCGACTGAACTGAACTAAACTGAATGACAAATAGATAGGGAAACAGTGGAAACATTGGCAACTTTAAAAACTTATGTAATAGATTCTCCCCTTAATTTAATAAGAATAGATTTACTTATGCAATGACAAACTCAAATATATATTCCATATTTTTCCTATGGCCCACTGCTCATTTAATAAACAATACAATTATTAAAATAACTTTGAAATATGATGAGCCTATTTGGACAGAGCAGTGGCCCCTTACAAAAGTTGGACTGTAAAGAAAACTGAGCGCCGAAGAATTTATGTTTTTGAACTGTGGTGTTGGAAAAGACTCTTGAGAGTCCCTTGGACTGCAAAGAGATCCAACCAGTCCATTCTGAAGGAGATCAATGCTGGGTGTTCATTGGAAGGACTGATGCTAAAGCTGAAACTGCAATACTTTGGCCAACTCATGAGAAGAACTGACTCACTGGAAAAGACTCTAATGTTGGGAGGGATTGGGGGCAGGAGGAGAAGGGGACGACAGAGAATGAGGTGGCTGGATGGCATCACCAATGCTACGGACATGAGTTTGAGTGAACTCTGGGTGTTGGTGTTGGACAGAGATGCGTAGCGCGCTGTGATTCATGGGGTGGCAAAGAGTCAGACATGACTGAACAACTTAACTGAACTGAACTGAAGGAACTACAATGGAGGATACACAATTGAAATTAAAACATATTGAGGAATCATGTTCTCCTTGGAATATTCCCATTTTTGTGATAAAGAAGAAATCTAACAAATGGGGTCTTTTAACTGACTTTTGAAAGATTAATGCATCCATGAAACCTATCTGGGCAGTGCAACCATGAATTCCATCACCTGCCACTATTCCTGAAAACTGGCATATTATTATCATAGGCTTGCAGGATTGATTTTTTGCTATACCTTTACACCCAGCTAGACAGAGAAAGATTTAGTTTCTCCCTTATCCTTATCATATCAGGCCTCACAAACAGTATCCATGGACTGTATTGCCTCAAGGAATGATAAATTCTCAAGCCACGCTTCAATATTTTATAGCCAAAGCTCTTGAACCTGTAAGAAAGCAATTTCGTAACTTTGCTATTGTTCACTATACGGATGATATATTGTTTTCAGCTCCTTCTATTTTAGAAACTCAGCAGATGTTTGATGTAGCTCAATGACACTTAAAAGAGTCTCGATTAATCATTACCCCTGAAAAGATTCAAACCACTGCACCTTACAATTTCTTGGGATTTAATTCTAATAGATAACGTATCACTCCTCATCTTGCACAGATTCGTGTTGATAAATTATCAACCTTGACTGATTTTCAAAAATTTTAGGCATATTACCTGGAGTAGACCTACTTTGGGTATTGCAGAGTATCAACTGACTTATTCAACACTTTAAAAGGAGTTTCTGATCTAAATACCCCTCGTTCACTCTCCCAAGAGGCATGAGAAGGATTCTCTTTAATGCAAAATAAATTGCAAAAGCAAATTCTTTCTCCTATCAGACTTGAGTTAGCTCTAGAGTTATTTACCCTTCCCTCTCTCCAGTCCCCTACATGGCTTCTTGCCCAGCAAGAACGCCTGATAGAATGGATATATACCCTTTTTTACAGGGACAAGATCACTTACCTGTCTCTTGATTTGATTGCTGTAATAATTATCAATGGGAAAAAAAGAACTGGAACTCTAATTGGCTCCGATTTTTATAAAATTGTAGTACCTATTAGTAAATCTCAATTTGAGAGTGGTTTTCAAACTTCTATTATCTTCCAAATAGTCTTTTCGAAATATTTTGGAAAGTTTCATTTCATTATCCTTTAACACACTTTGGAATTTCTTCAAAAATACTGAATTTATTATCTCTCGCATTGTCGCATCACAACCTATACCTCAAGCTGATATTTTTTATATCCGTTCCCTCCCGTCGCTCAGTCATGTCTGACTCTATGCAACCCCGTGGACTCTAGCCTACCAGGCTTCTCCGTCCATGGGATTCTCCAGGCAAGAATACTGGAGTGGGTTACCGTTTGCTTCTCCAGGGATATAGACAGGACTAAAAATGTTAAAGCCTCATTCTGGTCTCTCAAAGAGTATAACGTTTTTTATACTAAATCTCACTATTGCACAAGGTATTAATGCTCGAAGATTACAACCTAACAAACTATGGCCAATGGGTGTAATGCATTGTCCTGAAATTTCTCGCTCTTCCTTCTTACATGTCTCAATCGACACAAATTCCTTTTTAATATGGGTCACACCTCTTCAAGGTGAGGCTACAGGACATGTTGTAACCCATCTGTTAACTTGTTTTCCTATAATGGGAACACCTAGTTCTATAAAAACAGAAAATAAATAAATAAATAAACCCTGCCTATATTTCTAGGCAAATCAAAAAATTCCTACAATCATTTTCTATTAAATATATTACAAGCATCCCTTATAATCCACAAACACAATTCACAATTTTTTTAATGGAAACTGTAACATTTTATTTTATTTTTAATTGGAGGCAAATTACTTTAGATTAATATATTGGTTGGTTTTGCATATATTGACACAAATCCACCCCGGGTGTACATGTGTTCCCTCTTCCCCATATCCTCCCTCCAAGTCATCCCCGTGCACCAGCCCCAAGCATCCTGCATCATGCCTCGAACCTGGACTGGTGATTCAGTTCACATATGATAATATAAGTGCTACAATGCCATTTTCCCAAATCATCCCACCGTCACCCTCTCCTATAGAGTCCCAAAGACTGTTCTTTACACGTATGTCTCTTTTGCTGTCTCAGATACTGGGTTAAGGTTACCATCTTTCTAAAATCCATATATATGCATTAGTATACTGTATTGGTGTTTTTCTTTCTGGCTTACTTCACTCTGTATAATAGGCTCCAATTTCATCCACCTCATCAGAACTGATTAAAATGCATTCTTTTGGATGGCTGAAAAATACTCCATTGTGTATATGTACCAGAGCTTTCTGATACATTCATCTGCAGATGGACATCTGGGTTGCTTCCATGTCCTCTTTATTATAAACAGTGCTGCAATGAACATTGGAGTACATGTGTTTCTTTCAAATCTGGTTTCCTCGGTGTGTAAGACCAGGAGTGCAATTATTGGATCATATGTCAGTTCTATTTCCAGTTTTTTGAGGAATCTCCACACTATTCTCCATAATGGCTGTACTAGTTTGCATTCCCTCCAACAGTATAAGAGGATTCCCTTTTCTCCACACACCCTCCAGCAGTTATTGCATGTAGACTTTTGGATAGCAGCCATTCTGACTGGTGTCAATTGTGGTTTTGATTTGCATTTCTATGATTATAAGGAATATTGAGCATTTTTTCATGTGTTTGTTAGCCATCTGAATGTCTTCTTTGGAGAAATGTCTGTTTAGCTCTTTGGCCCATTTTTAATTGGGTTGTTTATTTTTCTGGAATTGAGCTGCAGAAGCTGCTTGTATATTTTGGAGATTATTTCTTTGTCAGTTGATTCAGTGGCTATTAATTTCTCCCAATCTGAAGACTTTAATTTCACTTTGCTTATAGTTTCCTTTGCTGTGAGAAATCTTTTCATTTTAATTAGGTGCCATTTGTTTGCTTTTGCTTTTATTTCCAATATTCTGGAAAGTGGGTCTTGAAGGATCCTGCTGTGATTTATGTCGGAGAGTGTTTTGCCTACATTCTCCTCTAGGAGTTTTAGAGTTTCTGGTCTTACATTTAGCTCTCTAATCCATTTTGATGTATGGTGTTAGGAAGTGTTCTAGTTTCATTCTTTTACAAGTGGCTGACCAGTTTAACCAGCACCACTTGTTAAAGAGACTGTCTTTACTCCATTTTATATTCTTGCCTCCTTTGTCAAAGATAAGGTGTCCAAAAGTGCATGGATTTATCTCTGAGCTTTATATTTTGTTCCATTGATCTATATTTCTGTCTTTATGAGAATACCATATTATCTTGATGAATGTGGCTTTGTAGTAGAGCCTGAAGTCCGGCAGGTTAATTTCCCCAGTTCCATTCTTTTTCCTCAAGATTGCTTTGGCTCTTCGAGGTTTTTTGTATTTCCATGCAAATTGTGAGATTATTTTTTCTAGTTCTGTGAAAAATATCGTTGGTGGCTTCATAGGGATTGCATTGAATGTATCAATTACTTTGGGCATTATACTCATTTTTACCATATTTATTCTTCCAATCTACGAACACGGCATATTTCTCCATCAACTAATGTCCTCTTTGATTACTTTCACTAGTGTTTTATAGTTTTCTACGTACAAGTCTTTGGTTTCCTTAGGTAGATATATTTCTAAGTATTTAATTCTTTTCGTTGCAACAGTGAATGGAATAGTATCCTTAATTTCTCTATTTTCTATTATTAGTGTATAGGAATGCAAGGGATTTCTGTGTGATAATTTTATATCCTGCAACTTTACTGTATTCATTGATTAGCTCTAGTAGTTTTCTGATAGAGTCTTTAGGGTTTTCTGTGTAGAGAATCATGTGATCAGCGAACAATGAAAGTTTTACTTCTTCTTTTCCAGTTTGTATTCCTTTTATGTCTTGTTCTGATCCGATTGCTGTAGCCAAAACTTCCAGAACTGTGTTGAATAGTAGTGGTGAGAGTGGGCACCCTTGTCTTGTTCCTGCCTTTAGGGGAAATGCTTTCAGTTTTTCACCACTGAGGATAATGTTTGCTGTGGGTTTGTCATATATAGCTTTTTTTATGTTGAGATATGTCCCTTCTATTCCCACTTTCTGGAGGGTTTTTATCATAAATGGATGTTTAATTTTGTCGAAGGCTTTCTCTGCATCTATTGAGAGAATTATATGATTTTTATTTTTCAGTTTGTTAATGTGGTGTATTATGTTGATTGATTTGTAGATATTGAAGAATCCTTGCATTCCTGGGATAAAGCCACTTGATCATGATGTATGATCTTCTTAATGTGTTGTTGGATTCTGATTGGGAGAATTTTGTTAAGGACTTTTGCATCTATGTTCATCAGTGATATTGGCCTGTAGCTTTTTTTTTTATGGGATCTTTACCAGGTTTGGGGTTTAGGGTGATGGTGGCCTCATGGAATAGGTTTGGAAGTTTCCCTTCCTCAGAAATTTTCTGGAAGGGTTTGAGTAGAATAGTTGTTAGCTCTTCTCTAAATTTTTGGTAGAATTCATCTGTGAAGCTGTCTGGACCCGGGCTTTTCTTTGCCGGAAAATTTCTGATTACAGCCTCTAATTCCGTGCTTTGATGGGTAGGCAGGCCTCCACGCCTCCCTACCCATCCCCGCCTGCTATTGGGGGGTACGGGCATCTGTGCCACTTCTTTGCTGAGAGTTTCCTCTGGGCACTTAATTATATTGTGGGTTTTAATTATTTATTTAATTATTAATTAAATATTTAAGTATGTATGCGTTTTTCTCCCAGTTATGTGACCCTCTGAACTTCCAATGCTTGCCACAGACACACCAGTGTTTCCAGGTGTTTGCAAACTTCTTCTTCTTCTTTTTTTTAAGCCTCCCTTCCCAGGACGGAGCTCCGTCCCTCCCTATTTTGCCTCTCTTTTTATCTTTTATACTATTTCCTACCTCCTTTCAAAGATTATGGACTGCTTTTCTGGGTGCCTCATGTCCTCTGCCGGTATTCAGAAATTGTTTTGTGAGATTTACTCAGCATTCATATGCTTTTTTGCTGATTTTGTGGGGGAGAAAGTGGTCGCCCTGTTCTATTCTTCTGGCATCTTCCTGTGCTCCCTAAACTCTCCACAAGCATAAATTTAAAAAGTGAATAAAGAGGGGGAATACACAGTATCATTTTTGTGTTCCTTATCCAGAGCAGACTTTCAGTTCAGTTTAGTCGCTGGCTCAGTTGTTTCCTACTCTTTGCGACCCCATGAATCACAGCACGGCAGGCCACCCTGTCTCTCTCCAGCTCCCGGAGTTCACTCAAACCCATATCCATCAAATCGGTGATGCCATCCAGACATCTCATTCTCTGCTGTCCCCTTCTCCTTCTGCCTACAATCCCTCCCAGCATCAGTGTATTTTCAAGTGAGTCAACTCTTCACATGAGGTGGCCAAAGTATTGGAGTTTCAGCTTCAACCTCAGTCCTTCCAATGAACACCCAGGACTGATCTCCTTTAGAATGGACTGGTTGGATCTCCTTGCAGTCCAAGGGACTTTCAAGAGTCTTCAACACCACAGTTCAAAAGCATCAATTCTATGGCTACAAGCTTTCTTCACAGTCCAACTCTCACATCCATACATGACCACTGGAAAAACCATACCCTTGATTTGAGGGACCTTGGTTTGCAAAGTAATGTCTGTGCTTTTTAATATGCTATCTAGATTCCAATGTAATATATTCTCTAATCTTAAAATTATTGTTAATGCAGCTTTGTTTATTTTAAATTTTTTAAACTTATTGCAAGGAGATATTTTGACAAAAATAGAAAACCATTTCCTGGAACTGAAGGACACTTATCTTCCTCTACCTATTTTGTATCAAGATGGGGTGACTAAACAAGGGATGTGGAAAATTAATATTACCAGGAAATGGGCACGCTTGTATTTCTCCAGATGGATCCAACGAAGTCATTTGGTTCCCTCTTCAGAAGATTCACCCAAGGGAGCTAAGATAGAGAGGAAAAGGTGAAATCCACTGGAGGAGGAGATTTCAGTACAAGCCATTCCGGCTTTTAAAATTTCTAAGAAATGCCACACTCGACGTCATCAACATCATGATCTCCCTACTTAGAGACAGTTAAAAACTCATTAATCAACCTGAAAATCTGGGTTCTCAACAGGAAATGACCTTGGATTCTGAGAATACTTTTGTGGCTACACTTGCTTTCCTTTCTTTTGCTTTCCCCGCTCAGGCTGACTTGATTAATCACACTTAAAGGTCTTATGTACCTAAGCCCCAACTATTGCAAGTTGTAGAATGGACAGATATAGGACCAATTATATCCACTAATGACACAGTACATATGCCTCCTCCTTGGAGATTGGAGGGGCCGGCCCCTCTCTTCCTGAGGAAGATGGAAGACTAATAAACATTTCTCTAGGCTATGAAGTCCTTCCTTTATGCATGGGCCCAGAAGAATTATGTATTAATGTTAGTCAACAAAAGTGGACTTCCATCCTGCCTCCAAAAAAGAATTTCCGTACATTGCTTGGACTACCCTGTCCCATTATGAAAACCATTTCAATACTACCAAAACTTTTGGAAAAGGACAAAAGTTGAAAGGGGTTTACGTGTAAGGACTTTACATATATTCCTGTTTTTGGGGATAGATGTCAAGCTAAATCAGGGAAATTAATGTTTTTGGCCAATTACACCATTGTTGATTGGGGAACCCATGGAATGTGGCTATCTAACTGCTCAGATGATCTTAATAATACAATGTGTGAATATGCTACTCAAGAAGAATGGAAGAATACCAACAGTTCAATGGAAAACTTCCATGACAAAGGACTCTTTGGCTGAATTGACAGTGAAAAGACAATTCCTTGCCCTCGAATCATCCTTAATATATGAATTGGACATGAACAACAGGACATTTGGAAACTTGATGCACGTCCTTAAAAACATGGAACTTGGACTGGATATGTCACAGGGACCAGTCATTGTCATAGTAACTATTGCTTCCGTTACATTCATATTTTATACAAGTTTCCATCCCTCTTCCTTTTGTTACAGCCATAGGGAACTCACAATTTAATAAGACTTTATGTTCTGTGACTTGTATAGATTGCAAATTGTATACTTGTCTAAATTCCTTTAACAGAAAATGAATCCCTTTTGATTCTTTGATCTCGGTGTAGTGTGTGGTTACCAAGTATATCTCCAACGACCCTGGGAAGAAGGTCCCATGGTAGGACTTGCCTCCCAGTTACTCTCTAAATTACTCCAATGATCTAAGTGATTCATCGGATGGCTAATTCTTGGCATTTTGGGACTAATACTCATTTGTATCACTGCTGCAGTTGCAGACATTGCTTTACAAACCTCAATTCAAACCCAAAACTTTATTCAAATTTGGACTAAAGATGCTGATACTGTGTGGGCCACCCAGGCTCAGATGGATGAGGACGTTCAGGATAAAATATAGGAATTAAAAACAGGCATCCAGTGGGTCAGAGAACAATTAATAGATTTTTAAAAGCAAATATTATTAAAATGTGATTAGAATTCTACACAGTTTTGCATTACTCCTGTTTGGTTCAGCAATAGTGCTTACAACCGGGAACAAATCAAGTTTCATTTACAAGATACAGATAATAATGCTCCTTAAATATACAATTGTTGCTAAAGAAAATCTTTGAAATCTTCTCTAAGAGTCTATCCTCTTCCAAAAATTTGGAAACCTTAGCTAAACAGCTAGCTGATCAATTATCTGGGCTAGTCACTTGATGATTTCAAAGCATTACACTTCGTATTGGATCTGGAGCTATAAAGCTGATAATTATCATGGTGATTATATCTGTATTATATTGATGCCTTTCAACTAAAATGTTCAAACTAAACAGACCCAATTTGTCAGTGCCTTTTTCACAGAAGTATATGCAATAACCCCCAATTATGAGAAAATAAAACAGGGATAATAATCAGGGACGTTCAACTTTAAGGGATCCAA
This sequence comes from Moschus berezovskii, assembly GCF_049115385.1. Classification (NCBI taxonomy): domain Eukaryota; kingdom Metazoa; phylum Chordata; class Mammalia; order Artiodactyla; family Moschidae; genus Moschus; species Moschus berezovskii. Next base: position 14,354,508 of record NC_142489.1, on the reverse strand, counting down.
TAGGTTTTCTTCTTTTGTGTACCGTTTCTCAAGGACTCTGTTCATTCTCAGTTCCTGAAAAACAGGGACAAGAGGAGCTGCACGCAGTTCTCAGGACTGGGATCATGGGAGAGGACACCTACTTGGATTCCCTTCAGTGTCTCCCTTCAGTGACCTTGAACGTAAAGGATTATCCATTTTGTTGCAACTGGTGGGATTTCATTCTTTTTAATGGTAGAATAATAATTTTATTGAAGATATATAAGCATGAATTTCTGCAAAAAAAAAAAAAATACTCTTGTTCCACTCGAGTCTTCTGTCCCCTGCATCCTTCTTCTTGTCAACTCCAGTCACCAGATCCTGGTGTACGAAGACCGTGATATGGGTCTAGTTGAGTGATGACACCATCATGATTATCTGGTCATGAAGAGTTTCTTGGTCGAGTTCTTCTGTGTATTTTTGACACCTTTTAATAGTTTCTGTTTCTGTTAGGTCCCCAATATTTCTGACATTTATGGTGCACTTATTTGTATGAAATCTTGCCATGGTATCTTTAATTTTCTTGAAGTGATCTCTAGTCTATCTGATTCTATTGTTAACATCTACGTCCTGACATTGATCAAAGAGGAAGGTTTTCTTATCTGCCCTAGCTATTCTTCAATATTCTACATTCAAATAGGTATGTCTTTCCCATTCTCATTTCACTTCCAGTTCTCTCTCTCTCTCTCTCTCCTTTTTCTTTTCTTCTTCTTCTCAGCTAGTGTAAGGTGTCTTCGAAAACCGTTTTGCCTTTGTGCATTTCTTTTTCTTGGGGATAGTCTTCATTGCTGCTCCTGTAAAATGTCACGAACCACTGCCCTTTTTTCTACAAGAAATCTATTAGATTTCCAATTATAATCAAAAGGGCTTTTATTTAGATCACACCAGAATGATCTAGGGATTTTCCCTACTTTTGTTGAAATATGTCTGAATGTTTCAGTATGAGCTGATGATCTGAGCCACAGTCAGCTCCTGGTTTGTTTTGGATGGCTACATTAAGCTTCTCCATCTTCAGCTGTAAAGCATATAATCAGTTTGATTTTGGTATTAACCATATTCTTGTGTGCATGTGTAGAGTCGTCTCATGTGTTGTTGGAAAAGTTTCCTATGACAGTCCCTTGTCTTAGCAAAACTGTGTTAGACATCGCCCTGGTTCATTTTGTAGCCAAAGGCCAAACTTGTCTGTGACTATAGCTATCTCTTGATGTCCTACTTTTGCATTCCAGTCCCCTATGATGAAAATGATATCTTTATGTGTGCGTGTGTGTTAATTCTAGAAGATCCTATTGGTAAACATAGAACCACTTAAGTTCAGCTTCTCAGTGATGTTCAGCTCAATTTCTACTTCAACATTGCTAGTGAGGACATATATTTGGATTATTGTGCTATTGCATAGTTTGCCTTGAGAATCAGCAGAGATCTTCTGCCACCCAAGAACTGTATTTCACACACTTTCGTTGACTGTGAGTGCTACACCATTTCTTCTCTAGGGATTCTTGCCCACCGTAGTAGATAAAATGGTCATCTCAATTAAAATTGCCCATTCCAGTCAATTTTAATTCACTTATTGCTGAAAAGTTGATGTTTACCGTTGATCTCTCCTGTTAATTCCAAGTTAACTTGAATCATGGGCCTAACTTTTTAAGTTCCTATGCACTATTATTCTTTACAGAAGGATACTTTACTTCCATCACCAGTCACTAGCACAGCTGGGTGTTTTTTTTTTCCCTCTGGTTTCATCTCTTCATTACTTTTACAGTTACTTTTCCACTGATTTCCAGAAGCACATTAGGACATCTACCAACCTGTGGAGTTCATCTTTAAGTGTCCGTTCTGTTTGCCTTTTTATACTGTTCATGGAGTTTCGAGGCAAAATACTGAAGTTGTGTCATTCACTTCTCCATTGGCCCACGTTTTCTCAGAACCCTCCATCATGACTCATCCATCCTGCGTTGCCCTACAGAGCATGACTCATAGTTTCATTGAATTAGACAAGAATGTGATCCACTGCATCAGTTTAATTAGTTTTCTGTGATTGTGGTTTCCATTACGTCTGTCCTCTAATGTATAAGCATAAAAGGCTTATAAAAGCTTTCTGATGGGAGGGACAGACTGTGAGTGAACGTGAGTCCTGTTTAGATAGGAGGGGCCATGTTCAGTAAATCTTTAATCCTATTTTCTGTTTCAGGGAGTGGTGGGGAGGGCTCTGTTCCAGCCCTGTTGTTTGAACTGAGGACAAATTTTGGTATGAGCAATGTAATTGTGATCTTCTTCAAAAGGGCTTGTGCAAGCACTGTTGTATTCATTGCCTCTCATCCTCCTGCAGCCCACTCTTGGCCCACACCTCTACCGGAGACTCCTAGACACTCACAGGCAAATCTGGCTCAGTCTTTTGTGGGGACACTGCTCCTTGTTCTTTGTTCCTGGTGCCCACAAGGTTTTGTTTGTGCCCTCCAACTGCTTCAGTTCTGTGGAAGTTCTGTTATCAAATCCCACTGACCTCCAAAGTCAAATTTCCTGTGGGGTTCTCAACCCCTTTGCCAGACCCCCAGGTGAGGAAGTGTGCAGTCCTCCTTGAACTTCCTTAACAGTACGAGAATTTCTTCGGAATAATTATTTTTCAATTTGTGGATGTCTGCTAGCTGGCTTTATTGTGGATTGAATGGCAAACTCCTCCAAGAGGGCGTATGCCATAAACTGCATGACCCAGGTCTGTAGCAGCCAGAGACACTCTCCCCTGTCAGGCCACTGCTGACCCATGCCTCTGCAGGAGACACTCAATTACTGAAAGACAGGTCTGACTCTATGTCTGGCAGTCTCTGTGTATTGGTGCACAAAATGTTTTCTATGAGCCCTCTGAGTGAGGCTGGAAGGTATTGATTCTAAACACAAAGTCACCCCTCCTCCAGTCTTCTTGGGATGTCTCCTTCCCCACTGGACATGGTGTACATCTTTTTGGTTGGAAGTGACATGCTCTTGTCCGTTATCATTCAGTAGCAAGCTGAAATTTTGGAGCTCTCCCAGGAAAAGATAAGTGAACACCCTTCTACTTGTCTATCTTTGCTCCCTCACAGGCACACACTGGCCAAGGGGAAAAATCATATACTCCACAGCTGCACTTTCTTTACCTTTATACACCGCCAGGTATGCATGAGCACCTGGATGGACTGCATACTCACACACTGTATCCTAGGATGCCTGTGGTTTCACGATGAAGGAGTCTACCTAATCATGTCATTTGTCTCACATGATGCTATTATTGGCCACATCAGAGAGGAAGTTTGCTACCTGGTGGACTGGTTGAGGCAGCAATAGGCCAGAGCCTTCCTCTAATATGTAAAAATTCTCCAGTGCAGTAGGCTATCTTTCTGTTCCTCCTCCTTCCAGTCTCTGTTCATTTCGGAAGGACCTTGACCTCTTCACAGTCATGGATCGTCTTATAGCCATGTCCACCATTTCCACAGGATACCCCACTTCCCATAGACTAAAGGCTATGCTTTAAAATATCCACACCATTGAATTTACACTGGGTGAGTTCTCAAAATTTCCCCATCTGCTTCCTGGTAGAAATACACACATCACCGTGGCACAAACTGTGAGCTTCTTTATGTCTCTTGAGGTAAACCCAGATTTACTGACCACTTTCCTGAATTATCACTGGCCATCCTTTCCTCCTGAACAGGAGCACCTCATAGACTGGCCCTCATGGGCCAGTCTTCCCCAGTCTGTGGACGCTTCGTTCCTCCTTCTGCTTGCTGCATGTCTTGTGATGTCTCACCGTCATCTGTACTTCGGTTGTGGTTGGACATACATCCACATACAGAAACACACACAAACACAGCCATGTCTACCCAAGCATGTACACACATATGTTCAAAGGCACAGGGAAACATAACAACAGGGACCATAGGTGTCTCTGTAGCTGAAGAACCAGTGTTTCATATCAAATTTAGATATCTCCATATTTCTCCAAAGGAAGTTTCCATTCTGATCACCAATATGATATACAGAGGAGTCCAACTTCCAAAGTGGAGAATTAACACCTAGGGTTAAATAAGTCAATATACAGCATTTAACATTTCATGGAAGAAATTCTGTTTTGATATATATTTGAGAAATATGTCAAATTCTAAACTTGATGAAGAAACAGTGGGCCCTGAATTTCATTTGTGCAAGAGAGATCATTCCAAATCCATACTGGTTCTTGATATCTTCAGAAACCAGTGCCAAGATTTTGATATGGGAAATATACAGAATTCCACATTAAATGCCAGAAAACCACCATGTAGATTTTCATACATGAGCAATAGAGAATCCCACATTTCACTTAAGAAAGATAGAATCCAGATTTTCATAGAGTGAAAATAAAAATACAATTATCATGGAGTAATACTATTTTCACTATATTTGCATGAAAAAGTATAGGTAATGCTATACTTGAGTTCATATAAGTTCAGTCTCTCGGTCATGTCCAACTCTTTGTGATCCCATGGACTGCAAATTACGACTCTTCACTGTTCCACAGCAATTCCTGGAGCATTCTCAAACTCATGTCCATTGAGTCGGTGATGCCATTCAACCATTTCATCCTCTTTCATCCTCTTCTCCTCCTTCTTTCATTGTTTCCCAGGGTCTTTCACGATGAGTCAATTATTTGCATTAGGTGGACAAAATTAGAGTTTAAGCTTCAGAATAAGTCCTTCCAATGAATATTCAGTATTGATTTCCTTTAACCTCCTGGCTGTCCAAGAGACACTAAAGAGGATTTATGTACACATAAGTGTCCTTCATTTTGACATAGTACAAAAAGCTAAGATAAGATTGTACAATTTTTATAAAACAAGATTGTTTAATGCAATATTACAAGTCAACTGTACCTCAAGCAGTGAACAAATAAATGGTTCCACCATTTGCAATATTTTGGTCCTTGAGAACATGATGGTAAATAAAATATTTCAGTTACAATGTGACAGAAATTTTAATCACGTGATGGTGTTTGTAAAAATATGTGAATTTTAAAAAAGTGAGTTAAAAGTGAGTATCAGAGCCTATTCAAAATGGACCACAATGGTTCAATTTACCAACTTGTATCGTAGGTCAAATATTTCTTCAAGAAAGGTGTCTAATAGAGACAGGACAGACACAAATCTGCAGATCTTAGCTCAAGATTAAGAGCGAATTTGGTAATACAACTGCAAACACAGTCACACGTTCAATGGAGTGCAGTAGAATATATATTGCCTCCATTGCTCAGGGCCCTCTAGGCTTTCTACCCTAGGGCTGGGTAGTGAAAGACAGAGTTTCAGGACAGACAAAAGGCTATGTATTGCAGAGGCACAGTTCCCTTGATGGAGCCATTCACTGGCCTCCACCAGTGTTTGAAGAAGTAGCCACATGTCCGATGCTCACCTCCATGACCTAATGGTTGTGGCAAACTGTAGGGGTAACAGTCTATGACACCCAGTCGCCTTTTGGATAGTATGAGGAGACCGAGGGCCACCTGTGTTTCGGGCACCCGACTCCCTCATTACAATGACTGGACAATGTATGAGAACCTTGGAAAGAGAAGGACACAGAGAACAGACAGCTCCCCTTCAGCTGGGACAGGGCACTGATGGGAGAACCAAGACCAGATGTTGAGATCTAGCCTGCACCCAAACAGGATAACCAGCCTTCAGAGGGAAATCCTCCTCCTAACCAGGTTGTTGTATGATGAAAGTTGTTTTAGGATATTTCCTTTCAGGATACGGATTGATATTTGCTTCAGTACAGGTTTACAGAGACAGTATTACTTGACTGTGACCTTACCTCAATAACAGAGGTAAAAGCACCTGACAGCAAAATATTTACAACACCTTATCACAACCCTCACTTATCTTTCCTCTAAGTGATCTGGGTTGAAAGCTTTGAGGAGTTCAGTGTAATTAAAGGAATAAGCCACTTATCTTGCATTGTTATGCAATGAAAACCTCTAGTATTTAAACGTCAATCTTTGGAAATAACAGCCTAATAATATTGGGTATTTTTAGCAGTAGCATCTTATGTCTCATTTCTGTGGATGAGAGAGTGCCTCATTTCAAAACCACATTCTCTCATGTGTACTTGAGAAGTTTATCCTTTGCCAGTATAAAAAAAATTAACTGGTGCACTGGGATGAACTAGAGGGATGGGATAGGGAGGGAGGTGGAGGGGGGTCAAGATGGGGAACATACATACACCCGGGGTGGATTCATGTCAATGTATGGCAAAACCAATACATTGTAAAGTAATCAGCCTCCAATTAAAATAAATACATTTAAAATAATAATAGTAATAAAAACAAATTAGCAAACACTGATGGCTACCACAATAATCAAGTTAATTAAGGACCAAATTGCTGTGACTGATGTCATCAGGTCTATTTGAAGAATACTTATAACTTTAAAAATATTGTAATGAACTAATTTGCAAGTACACATATAAAATATATATGTATTTTGACTTTACAACAATTTTGTAGTTTGTATATGTGCATCATAGTTTGGCTTAATACTTATACAAAATAAATATTTTTATTTCCCTAATATCTTTATGTAGAGGATATGGAGGTTGGTAAGAAACTCTGAATCTTGTTTACAGTTGTATTAGTCCCCAGAAACCCATTTTTCTTGACAATCTGCTTTCTGAATTGGGTAGATCTGATTAGTGGGGTGGACACTCAGAGACAGATTAGTATACAGCAGTAACAAGTGAAAAGAATAAAATCAATATTGTAGAATAATTTTGTCTTCTCAAAATGTGTACTTTGAAGCCGATAGCCTCACCGACTTGATGGACATGAGTTTGAGTGAACTCTGGGAGTTGGTGATGGACAGGGAGGCCTGGCGTGCTGTGATTCATGGGGTCACAGATAGTCAGACATGACTGAGTGACTGAACTGAACTCACTGTACCTTGTACAGAGTCAAAATTGTGAGCAATGTATAATTTCTTCCTGAACCTTTTTGCCAATAGGGTTTTTAGGTAGATATTTTGATATACAGGACTGGGTTTTTACAAGGAAAGGAGAGCAGACACAGAAAACACAGAGACATTTATATGTGGAGACAAAGGCATGTGAAGATGTTTCACCATCCAAAAGAGGCCTCAGAAGAAAGAAAATCTGGTAACCCTTTGATTACTGGCTAAATCCCTGGAGGTATGAGGAAACATTTATTGAAGCTACCTGCTATATGGCATGCTGTTACAGCAAACCTTGAAAAGACATACACCACTACCTCTTGAAAATAAGCTTTAAAATTCAAAAGAAGCCTACTGTTCATACCTAGGTTCTCACGGAAAGTAAACTGTTAAAGAACTCTCTGACCCATAAACTGATAATGTTTTCAGAATTTTAATGGGAAAAATCCCATTCTCCATTGCAAAGAGAAGTACAAAGTACTTAGGAATAAATTTACCTAAAGAAACAAAAGACCTGTATCAGAAGAATCAATATGTGAAAATGAGTACACTAGCCAAAACACAATACGTTCACCACTATCTACCATTGTTCTTGCTGCTGTTGTTGTTGTTTCCACAGAACAAGAACAAACAATTTGAACCTCTAGTAGCCAAAGCAATCTTGTAAAAGAAGAATGGAAATAGTGGGATCAACCTGCCTGACTTCAGGTTATACTACAAAGCTACAGTCATCAAGAAAGAACGGTACTGGCACAAGACAAAAATATAGATCAATGAAACACTATAGAAAGCTCAGAGATATATCCACACACATATGGACACTTTATCTTTGACAAAGGAGGCAAAAATATATAATGGAGGAGAGAAACAACTTTAAAAAACAGTGCTGGGGAAAATGGTCAACAATTGTAAAAGAATGTGTTAAAATACATTCTACCACTCTATACAACAATACACTTAAAACAGATTAAAGATATAAACATAAGTCTAGAAACTATATAACCCTCAGAGGAAAACGTAGGCAGAACAGACTGTAACACAAATCACTGCATGATTCTCTGTGGCCCACTTGAGTGACGGATATAAATACTAAAACAAACATGGGACCTCATTAAACTTGAAAGTTTTACACAATGAAGGAAACAATACGCAAGGTGAAAAGGCAGCCTTACAAATGGGAGAAAATAAGAGTAAACAAAGTAACTGACAACAAAGTAATCCCCAAAATATACAAGCAGCTCATGCAGTTCAATACCAGAAAAATGAGCAATCCATCAAAAAGTGTCACAGAGAACTAGAGATTTCTCCAAGGAGACATACAGAAGTCTAGCAAACACAGGAAAATCAGCTCAACATCACTCATTATCAGAGAAATGCAAATCAATACTACAGTGAGGTACCATATCACACGGGTCTAAAGCTACTATCAAAAACTACCATCAAAAAACTACAAGCCAGCAATGCTGGAAAAGAAGCAGAGAAAACGAACCTTCTTACATTGTTGTTGGGAAGGCACACTAATATGGGCACCATAGAGGACAGTGTGGAGATTTCTTAAAAAAAAAAAGGAAATAGAATTACCATGAGACCCAGCGATCCCACTTCTGGGCATACACAACAAGAAAACTAGAATTCAGAGACATATGTACTCCAATGATCATTGGAACACTATTTACAATAGCTTGGACTTTTGAAACAACCTTGATGTCTGGTTCGAAGATGAATGGTTAAGGATGATGCTGTCTATATACAAAATGGAATATTCAGCTATTAAAAAAGGGACACTTTTGAGTCAGTGCTATGAGGTGGATGAAACTGGAACCTATTATACAGAGGGAAGCAAGCCAGAATGAGAAACATCAACACAGTATCAGTTCAGTTCAGTTCAGTCGCTCAGTCGTGTCCGACTCTCCGCGACCCCATGAATCACAGCACGCCAGGCCTCCCTGTCCATCACCAACTCCCGGAGTACACTCAAACTCATGTCCACAGAGTCGGTGATGCCATCCAGCCATCTCATTCTCCGTCGTCCCCTTCTCCTCCCGCCCCCAACCTTTCCCAGCATCAGAGTCTTTTCCAGTGAGTCAACTCGTCGCATGAGGTGGCCAAAGTATTGGAGTTTCAGCTTTAGCATCAGTCCCTCCAATGAACATCCAGGATTGATCTCCTTTAGAATGGACTGGTTGGATCTCCTTGCAGTATAAGGGACTCTCAAGAGTCTTCTCCAACACCACAGTTCAAAAGCATCGATTCTTCGGCGATCAGCTTTCTTCACAGTCCAACTCTCACATCCATACATGACCACGGGAAAAACCATTGCCTTGACTAGACGGACCTTGGTCGGCAAAGTAATGTCTCTGCTTTTTAATATACTATCAAGGTTGGTCATAACTTTCCTGCCAAGGAGCAAGCGTCTTTTAATTTCATGGCTGCAATCAGCATCTGCAGTGATTTTGGAGCCCAAAAAAACAAAGTCTGACACTGTTTCCATTGTTTTTCCATCTATTTCCCATGAAGTGATGGGACCAGATGCCATGATCTTTGTTTTCTGAATGTTGAGCTTCAAGCCAACCTTTTCACTCTCCTCTTTCACTTTCCTCAAGAGGCTTTTGAATTCCTCTTCACTTTCTGCCATAAGGGTAGTGTCATCTGCATATCTAAGGTTATTGATATTTCTCCCAGCAATCTTGATTCCAGCTTGTGCTTCTTCCAGCCCAGCGTTCCTCATGATGTACTCTGCATATAAGTTAAATAAGCAAGGTGACAATATACAACCTTGACGTACACCTTTTCCTATTTGGAACCAGTCTGTTGTTCCATGACCGGTTCTAACTGTTGCTTCCTGACCTGCATACAGGTTTCTCAAGAGGCAGGTCAGGTGGTCTGGGATTCCCATCTCTTTCAGAATGTTCCACAGTTTATTGTGATCCACACAGTCAAAGGCTTTGGCATAGTCAATGAAGCAGAAATAGATGTTTTTCTGGAACTCTCTTGCTTTCTCCATGATCCAGCGGATGTTGGCAATTTGATCTCTGGTGCCTCTGCCTTTTCTAAAACCTGCTTGAACATCTGGGAGTTCACGGTTTACATACTGCTGAAGCCTGGCTTGGAGAATTTTGAGCATGACTTTACTAGCGTGTGAGATGAGTGCAATTGTGCGGTAGTTTAAGCATTCTTTGGCATTGCCTTTCTTTGGGATTGGAATGAAGACTGACCTCTTCCAGTCCTGTGGCCACAGTATATGAAACCTTATATATGAAATTTAGAAAGAGGTAACAATGATGTTATAAGCGAGACAATGAAAGTGATACATATATAAAGAAAAGAATTTGGGACTATGTGGGAGAAGGTGAGGGTGGGATGCTAGGAAAGAATAGCATTGAAACATGAAACATTGAAATATGTATATTATCATATGGAGAACAGACAATCAGTTGAAGGTCGTTGAATGAAGCAAGGCATGCAAAACTAGTGCTGCGGGACAACCCAGAAGGATGAGTCCATGAGATAGCTGACTGATATAGTAGTGTGGAGGAAGCTCTGATGGGAATTCAGTAACCATGAAAGTAGTTCACTTGTATAACAGGAAAAGAAAAAGTCTCTTTTTCTCCCTGTTAGCTCTCATTAACTCTATCCACTCATCGATACCCAGCCTAGAGGGGATGAACCTGTTTGATCTCAAATCTAAACCGGACATTCCAACTTCTACCTTAGGTTCATGACATGAATCCTTATGACTTCATTGTCATCCACTTTTCTTTTACTGTAGCAATGAGTAGTCTAACCCACTGTGACTGAGGCCTTCATATATGTCACTGTGGAGCCCATCCTTTCTTCTTCCTAACATCATCTCCATGTTCCCCTGAGCATCAGGTGCCTCCATAAGTACTTCTTATCTGTTGCTCATGAAGGTAATTGAACAACCCTCATGACATCTTATCAATCTCACTAAAGTGTGAAATAGAAAAATATGCTAAAAAGGCCTGGAAAACTTCACTAATACTGAGAACGCCTTCAGAAAAGGGAGTCCCAGCCTTCCTGATAAATTCTTGGTAAACGTCATGTAACTTGTGGGAAAGAATATGAGGAATATGCTCACTCTTGCTATGGAAAGAAGTGGGTAATACGATGGAATTAATAAGTCCTTTCACATATGACATAAAAAATGATGAGAGCGCGTGGGAAAGACAGGACACAAAGCCACATATATGTGGGGTGAAAGTTCTTGGGTTTTTTTGCTCTACGACAGACCTGTTAAATGCATAAAGCAGCCTGCTCCTAGAAAGGCAGAGATATATGTTGGTATTAAGATTATCATTTCCTCTCAGTTCCAGATCTTTCCGTTGTGATCCTTACTGGTCCAGACAAGTAAAACTTAAATTAGAGTTTATCCTTCAAAAATAGGAAATGAAACTTCCCAATCGACCAGATTCTCTAAAGTCAAAACAGTGTCTTTATTTCATATACTAGGAAAGAAGTTTCAAATCTTGGATGGTGAAAAAGAAGCAAAAGACTCTCCTCATAGGATATATTTTCGTTTCCTTCTTGGTCTCTTATTTTCTTTTTTTGAAGGTAAAAGACAGCCAGTGAACTTTAATACAGTCACAGAGATAATTTAGAAAAATATTAAGCCCTTCAGTGTGAGCGACGCAAAGTCCTATGAGATAATAAATAGAACACAATTGCATCTGACACTAAGATACATGTTTGCTTGTATGTTCAGTCTTGTCCAATTCTTTGCAACCAAATGGAATGTAGAACACCAGGTTCCTCTGCTCATGGGATTTACCAGGCAAGATAGTTGCTTCCTGTGGCCATTTCCTACTCCACTGTCAGATGTATGGAATGAATAAAAATATTACCCATGAATTTTCTTGCATCTCTTTCAAGACAAAATAAATTATGCAGGCTCTTTGCTCCAGTGAATCTTTCTGAAATACCAAAGTTGCAATTGGGAATGAGAAATGGTTAAAATATTGTGGACGCTCATGATCACATCAAGGCTGATACAAAATAAAGGAAGAGGTAAACCTCGAAACCTGACTTACCTTATAATTTAGTGAAGCTCAATTTTTGTTAAACATATACCAACAAAAGTTCCCTTCTTTACGTCCTTTTAACAGTTAAAGATGGAGAAATAGATAGATAGATGGAGTAGAGATCAGAGAAGTGGGACAGAAATCTCTGTATATGACCCAGACAGTTTTCAAAGGTTTCACCTTTGTTTGCTTGCCTGTTTGCTTGTTTGTTTGTAAAGAACTCATTTCCCAGAACTTCATAGAAACTGAAGATCTTGTGTCATATTGGTTTTGGCGGGAACCATGACTATGAGCAAGTGGCACTGATTTTCCCTCAGGGCTCCAGGTATAAATTAGTATGTCCAGTGTTTAAGTTCTCCGTAAGAGAAGCCACAAATAAAATATCCAAAATCTGTGGGATCATGATAATAACAAGAGAGCTCCAGGAACAAACAAACAAATAAACATATTCTTCTACTTCGTTGTTTATAACAAAGGTTTTGACCGTGTGGATCACAACAAACGGTGGAAAATTATTAAAGTGATAGGAACACCAGATCACCTGATCTGACTCCTAGGAAATCTGCATGCAAATCAAGAAGAACCAGTTAGAACTGGCTGTAAAACAACAGATTGCTTCCAATTAGAGAAAGGATTATGACAAGGCTGCATATTGTCATTGCTTATTTAATTTGTATGTATTGTTCACTTCAGTCGCTCAGTCATATCCGACTCTTTGAGACCCATTAACCGCAGCACGTCAGGACTCCTTGTCTGTTACCAGCTCCTTGAGTTTATGCAAACTCCTGTCCATTGAATTGGTGATGCTATCCAATCATCTCATCCTCTATCATCCCTTTCTCTTCCTGCCCTCAATATTTCGTAGCAACAGGAAATTCCCCAGTGAGTCACTTAATCGCATCAGGTGGCCAAAGTATTGCAATTTCATCTTCAACATCAATCACTCCAATGAACACCCAGGACTGATCTCCATTAGGATGGACTGGTTGGATCTCCCTGAAGTCCAAGGGACTCTCAAGAGTCTTCACCTACATTACAGTTCAAAAGCATCAGTTCTTCAGTGCTCAGATTTCTTTATAGTCCAACTCTCACATCCATACATGCCCACGGGAGAAACCATAGCCTTTACTAGAAGGACCTTTGTTGGCAAAGTAATGCCTCCACTTTTTAATATGCTGCCTAGGCTGGTCATAACTTTCCTTCGAAGTAATAAGTGTCTTTTAATTTTATAGCTGCAGTCACCATCTGCAGCAATCTTAGAGCCTAAGAAATAGTGAGCGACGGTTTCCACTGTTTCCCCGACCATTTGCCATAGAGCGATGGGACCAAATACCATGATCTTAGTTATCTGAATATTGAGCTTTAAGCTAACTTTTTCACTATCCTCTTTCACTGTCATCAAAAGTTTCTTTAGTTATTTTTCACTTTCTGCCAAAAGGGAGGTGTCATTGGCATATCTCAGGTTATTGATATTTCTCTCAGAAACCTTGATTCCAGCTTGTGTTTCCTCCAGCACAGCACTTCTCATGATGTACTCTGCATATAAGTTAAATAAGCAAGGTGATAATATACAGCCTTGACTTACTCCTTTTCCTATTTTGAAACACTCTGTTGTTCCATGACCAGTTCTAACTGTTGTTTCGTGACCTGCATATAGGTTTCTCAAGAGGCAGGTCAGGTGGTCCGGTATTCACATCTCTTTCAAATTTTCCACAATTTATAGTGATCCACCCAGTCAAAGGCTTTGGCATAATCAGTAAAGAAGACAGAGATGCTTTTCTAGAGCTCTCTTCCTTTTTCGATGATCCATTGGATGTTGGCAATTTGATCTCCGATTCCTCTGACATTTTTAAAACAAGCGTGAACATCTGGAAGTTCACAGTTCACGTATTGCTGAAGTTTAGCTTGGAGAATATAAAACATTATTTCACTAGCATGTGAGATGAGTGCAATTAGGCGATAGTTTGCACATTCTATGGCATTGCCTTTCTTTGTGATTGAAATGAATGTTGCTCTTTTCCACTCCTGTGGCCACTGCTGAATTTTCCAAATTAGCTGGCATATTGAGTGCAGCACTTTTAAAGCATCATCATTCAGGATTTGAAAAGCTCAACTGAAATCCAAACACCTATACTGGCTTAGTTCGTCGTGATGCTTCCTAAGGCCCACTTGACTTCGCATTCCAAGATGTCTGGCTCTAGGTGAGTGATCACACCATCGTGATTATCTGGGTCATGAAGACATTTTTTGTACAGTTCTTCTATTTATTTTACCTCCTCTTCTTTATATTTTGTGTTTCGGTTATATCCCTACCGTTTCTGTGCTTTATTAAGTCCATCTTTGCATGAAATATTCTCTTTGGATCTTCAGTGTTCTTGAAGAGATCTCTTGACATTCGCATTCTATTTTTTCCCTTCTTTTTTTTGCACTGATCCCTGAGGAAGGCTTTCTTTTCTCTCCTTGCTTTTCTTTAGAAATCTGCATTCAAATGGATATATTTTTCCTTTTCTTTTTGCTTTTTGTTTCCCTTGTTTTCAAAGCTATTTGTAAGGCCTCCTCAGATAGCCATTCATTTTTTTGCATTTCTTTACCTGGGAATGGTCATGATCCCTCTCTCCTGTACAATGTCAAGTACCTCCATCCATAGCTCATCAGGCACTCTGTCAATCAAATTTAGTCCCTTAAATGTATTTTGCACTTCCAGTGTATAGTCATAAGGGATTAGATTTAGGTCTTACCTGAATGATATAGTGGTTTCCTCCAGTTTCTTCAACTTCTGTCTGAATTTGGCAATAAAGAGTTCAGGATCTGAGCCACAGTCAGCTTCCTGTCTTATTTTTGATAAATGTATAGAGCTTCTCTATTTTGGCTGCCAAGAACATAATCAATCTGATTTCAGTGTCAACCATCTGGTGATGTCCGTGTGTAGAGTCTTCTCTTGTGTTGTTGGAAGAGGGTGTTTGCTTGACCCGTGCGTTCTCTTGGCAGAACTCAATTAGTCATTGCCCTGCTTCATTCTGTATTCCAAGGCCAATTTGCCTGGTACACCATGTGTTTCTTGACTTTCTACTTCTGCTTTCCAGTCCTCTATAATGAAGAGGACATCTTTTTTGGGTGTTAGTTTTAGAAGGTCTTGTAGGTCTTCAAAGAACTTTCAACTTCAGCGTCTTCAGTGTTACTGATCAGAGGAGAGATTTGGATTACCATGATATTAATTCCTTTGCCTTGGAAAAGAACAGAGATCATTCTGTCATTTTTGAGATTGCACGCAAGTACTGCATTTTGAACTCTTTTGTTGACTATGATGGCTACTCCATTTCCTCAAAGGAATTCCCGTCCACAGTAACAGGTATAATGGTCATGTGAGTTAAATTCTCCCATTCCCGTCCATCTTAATTCACTGATTCCTAGAAAGTCAATGTTCACTCTTGTCATCTCCTATTTGACCACTTCCAATTTGCCTTGATTTATGGACCTAACATTTGAGGTTTCTATTCAATATTACTCTTAACAGCATCAAACCCTGCTTCCATCAACAGTCCCATTCACAACTGCTTGTTGATTTTGCTTTGGCTCAATTGCTTCATTATTTCTGGAGTTATTTATCCACTGATCTCTAGAAGCATATTGGTCACCTACTGAAATCTTTCAGTGTCCTATCTTTTTGTTTTCATGGTTATCATGGGGTAATCAAGGCAAGAATACTGAAGTGGTTTGCCATTCCCTTCTACAGTGGACAACATTCTTCCACTTTGGTGAAGGGTTGTAATCAGGTAAAAGAAAATTTCTTCTTGGAGAAAACTCTTTTGCAAACCTAGACATTGTATTTAGAAGAGACATTCACCTTGGTTACAAAGACCTCCAATTCACAAGCCCCTGTTGTTCATCCAGTAGTCATGTGCAGATGTGAGACCTGGAATATAAAGAAGACTGAGAGAAGGAGAACTGATGGCTTTCAACTGTGCTGCTGCTGAAGACTCTTTAGTTCATTTCAGTTGCTCAGTCCTGTCCAACTCTTTGCGACCCCATCAACCGCAGCACGCCAGGCCTCCCTGTCCAACACCAACTCCCAGAGACCACCCCAACACATGTCCACTGACCGGCAATGCCATCCAAACATGTCATTCTCTGCCATCCCCTTCTCCTCCTGCCCTCAATCTTACCCAACATCATGGTATTTTCCAATAAGTCATCTCTTCACATCAGGTGTCAAACTATTGGATTTTCAGCTTCACCATGACATATTCCAATGAATACCCAGGGCTCATCTCCTTTAGGATAGACTGGTTGGATCTCCTTGCAGTCCAAGGGTCTCTCAAGAGTCTTCTCCAAAACCACAGTTCAAAAGCATCAATTTTTCGGCACTAAGCTTTCCTTACAGTCCAACTCTCACATTCATATATAACCACTGAATAAATCATAGCCTTGACTAGATGGACCTTTGATGGCAAAGGAATGTCCCTGCTGTTTATTATTCTATCTGGGTTTGTCATAACTTTCCTTCCAAGGAGAAAGCGTCTTTTAATTTCATAGCTGCCATCACCATCTGCAGTGATTTTGAATCCTGAAAAGATAAAGAGTCTTAGGGGGCCCTTGGACTGCAAGGAGATTAAGCCAATTCATCCTAAACGAAATCAACCCTAAGTATTCATTCGGAGGACTAATGATGAAGTTGAAAGTTCAGTTTTGGTCAGCTGATGCAAAGTGTCAATTCACTGGAAAACTCACGATGGTTCTAAAGTTTGATGACAGGAGAAGGGAGTAATAGAGGATGAGATTGTCGGACGGTATCAGGAAAACAATGAGCATGCATTTGCATAAACTCTGGGAGATACTGAAAGATAGAGAGGCCTGTTGTGCAGCAGTCCATGGTGTCACAAAAGAGTTGAAGACAACTTGTTGACTGAACAATGACACTCAATGTCTCTAGCGTTACTTCTTCAAATCATTCTAAAATATACTTAATGGAAGTAGTCACGAATAACAACTAAGGTGGTAAAATAGCAGATGGTGCAATGCATTTTTTATAAACAAATATGGGAACTGTAGGGTCTGAAAGAAACAAATATTAGGATTGAATAAATTTTAAGTATTACTGTGAAGGAGGAGATAGGAAGATGGAGGAGGAATAGGACGGGGTGACAACTTTCTCCCCCAGAAATTCATCAAAAGAAAAATTGAACGCTGAGTAAATCCAACAAAACAACTTCTGAATGCTGGCAGAGGACATCAGGCACCCAGAAAAGCAGGCCATTGTCTTCGAAAGGAGATAGGAAATAATATAAAAGATAAAAAGAGAGGCAAAACAGGGAGGGACGGAGGTCCATCCCGGGAAGGGAGGCTTAATAAAAGAGAGACGTTTCCTAACACCTGGAAACACTCACTGGCAAATCTGTGGCAACGCTTGGAATCTCAGAGGGCAACATAACAGGGAGGGATAATAAATAAATAATTAAAACCTACAGACTAAGTGCCCAGGGGTAACTCCCAGCAGAGAAGAAGTTCAGCTGCCCGCACCCCCCAACTAGCAAACAGGGGCTTGGCAGGGAGGGGCGGGCTGCATCCCTTAGAGTAAGGACAGGGCCTGAATGCCCCGAGTGCAATCTAAGGGCGCTAACTTAAGATAGCTAAGCAGACTGTGGGATAGCTAGCCCACAGAAAGATGAAAAGCCCCAAGATAAGACACCACCAGACCCACTCACAGAACAAAGGACTAAACAGAGCTAGCTAGCTGCGGTCAGCCCATCGACCATCCCCCGCTGAGACAGGCAGGGAAGTACAGCCAGAGACAGAAGCAGACAATCGTGGTCCCAGTGAGACATCCAATACCAAGCTGCAAGCAGGCTTCATTGCTAACCAAGACTTCTTGGGTTCTGGCCAGTCAATATCCATTGAGAAGGTTCGCTTGTTGTAAATCCAGAAAACCGAGCAGCAGGGACTGGGGAGGCAATAAGTTGCAATGACCACGATGGCCAAACACCTGATCACCTGAGCTGCTCAGACTGGGGAAGGGCACAAAATGGAGGCCCAACCAAGTCTGTGCCTTTGTGTAGTACCCGAGTACCAGAACCTGAGCAGTTTAGACCAGGGATGTACATCCAACCCAGCTCCTGCCTTGGACGGTTTCCAGCAGAAAAACCTAAATACTGTGCAGTGCAGACTGGGACAGCACACATGCCGTGAGTAGGGGCAAAAGCAGTGTGGCTGAGACACTGCAAGCACTCCCCACAGATGCCATTGATATTTGTCTGCAGCTTACCTCCCACCCCACAACACGACTGAACGGGTGAGCCCAGAAAAGTGTTTACCACAGCCCCCTTGTGTCAGGACGGGAATTAGACACTGAAGAGACTAGCAAACAGAAGGTTAAACAGAACGAACTGAGTTTGAAGACACAGATGGAGAAGTCTTGAGCCTACTTCAAGAATAAGACTGAAAACCAGAGCCAGAGGCTTAAGTCCAAATCCTGAGAACACCAGAGAACTCTGTTCCAGGGAACATTAATTGATAGGTGCTCATCAAATGCCTCCATACCTACACTGAAACCAGGCAACACCCAAGGGCCAACAAGTTCCAGAGAAAGACATACCACACAAATTCTCCAGCAACACAGGAGAACAGACCTGAGCTTCAATATACAGGCTGCCCAAAGCCACTCCAAACCCACTTACATCTCATAACTCATTACTGGACACTTCATTCCACTCCAGAAAGAAGAAATTCAGCTTAACCCACCAGAACACTGACACAAGCTTCCCTAACCAGGGAACCTTGACAAGCCACCCGTCCAAGGCCACACACAGCAATGAAACTACACAATAAAGAAAACTCCACAGACTGCCAGAAGACGGAAAGGCCACCCCAAACACAACAATATAAGCAAGATGAAGAGGAAAAGAAATACCCAGCAAGTAAAGGAACAGGATAAATGCCCACCAAAAAATAAAACAAAAGAGTAAAATACAGGGAATCTATCTGACAAAGAAATTCGAATACTGATAGTGAAAATGATTCAAAATCTTGAAAACAAACTGCAGTTACAGATAAATAACCTGGAGACAAGGATCGATAAGATGCAAGAAAGGTTTAATAAGGATCTAGAGGAAATGAAAAAGAGTAAATATACAATGAATAATGCAATAGATGAGATCAGAAACACTCTGGAGGGAACCAACAGTAGAATAACAGAGGCAGAAGACAGTTGTTAAGCGAGCTAGAAAATAGAATTGTAGAAATAAATGAAGCAGAGCGGAAAAAAGAAAAACGAATTAAAACAATTGAGGACAGTCTCAGAGAACTCTGGGACAATGTCAAATGCCCCAACATATGAATCATAGAAGTCGCAAAAGAAGAAGACACAAAGAAAGACCATGAGCGAATACTTGAGGAGATAATAGTTGAAAACTTCCTTAAAATGGGAAAGGAATTAATCACCCAAGTCCAAGAAACACAGAGAGTCCCTAACAGGATAAATCCAAGGGGAAATACTCCAATACAAACATTAATCAAATTAACAAAGATAAAACACAAGAACAAATATTAAAAGGAGTAAGGGAAAACGAACAAATAACACACAAGGCGATTCCCATAAGGATAACAGCTGATCTTTCAACAGAAAATCTTCAGGCCAGGAGGTCATGGCAAGACATACTTAAAGTGATGAAAAAAAAAAAAATCTACATCTAAGATTACTATACCCTACAAGGATCTCATTCAAATATGAAGGAGAAACCAAAAGCTTTACAATCAAAGGCTGAGAGAATTCAGCATCACCAAACGAGCTCTCCAACAAATGCTAAAGGATCTTCTCTAGACAGGAAACACAGAAAGGGTGTATAAACTTGAACCCAAAACTATAAAGAAAATGGCAACGAGATCATACTTACCAATAATTACCCTAAATGTAAATGGGAAAGAGAGACCAAAAGAAAGCAGAGGTAGCAATATTCATGTCATATAAAATATACTTTAAAACAAAGGCTGTGAAAAGAGACAAAGAAGGACGCTACATAATGATCAAAGGATCAATCCAAGACGAAGATATAACAGTTCTAAATATATGCACCCAACATAGGAGCACCGTTATATGTAAGACAGTTACTAACAAGTGTGAAAGGGGAAATTAACAATAGTGCAATAATAGTCTTCCCACTCACACCTATGAATAGGTCATCTAAACAGAAAATAAACAAGGAAACACAAACTTTAAGATACAATAGAACAGTTAGACCTAATAGATATCTATAGGACATTTCACCCCAAAACAATGAATTTCTCCTTTTTTTAAAGCACACACAAGCGTGCCCACTCTCACCACTACTATTCAACATAGTTCTGGAAGTTTTGGCCACAGCAATCAGAGCAGAAAAAGACATTAAAGGAATTCAAACTGGAAAAAAAGAAATAAAACTCTCAGTGTTCGCCAATGACATGATCCTCTACACAAAAAACTCTCAAGACTCTACCAGAAAACTACTAGAGCTAATCAATGAATACAGTAAAGTTGCAGGATATAAAATCAACACACAGTAATCCCTTGCATTCCTATATACTAATAATGAAAAAATAGAAAAAGAAATTAAGGAAATTATTCCATTCACTGTTGCAACGAAAAGAATAAAATACTTAGGGATATATCTACCTAAAGAAACAAAAGACTTCTATTTAGAAAACGATAAGACACTGGTGAAAGAAATAAAAAAAGGACACTAATAGATGGAGATATATACCATATTCATGGATTAAAAGAAAAAAATACTGTGAAAATGTGTATACTACCTAAAGTAATTCATACATTACATGCAATCCCTATCAACCTACCAAGGGTATTTTTCACAGTGCTAGAACGAATAATCTCACAATTTGTATGGAAATACAAAAAACGTCTAGTAGCCAAAGTGATCTTGGAGAAGAATGGAACTGAAAGACTCAACCTGCTGGACTTCAGGCTCTACTACAAAGCCACAGTCATCAAGAGAGTATGGTACTGGCATTAACTCAGAAATATAGATAAATGAAACAAAGTAGAAAGCCCAGAGATAAATCCATGCACCTATGGACACCTTATCTTACACAAAGGAGGCAAGAATATAAAATGCAAAAAAGACAGCCTCTTTAATAATTGGTGTTGGGAAACTGGTAAAAGAATGAAACTAGAACACTCCCTAACACCACACACAAAAATAAACTCAAAATCGATTAAAGATCTAAATGTAACGCCAGAAACTATAAAACTCCTAGAGAAGAACATAGGCAAAACACTCTCTGACATAAATCACAGCACGATCCTCCATGACCCACTACCCAGAATATTGGAACTAAAAGCAAAATAAAAGAATGCGACCTAATTCAAATGAAAAGCTTCTGCAAAGCAAAGGAAACTATAAACAAGGTGAAAAGACAGCCTTCAGAATGGGAGAAAATAATAGCAAATGAAAAAACTGACAAAGAATTCATCTCCAAAATATACAAGCAGCTCCTGCAGCTCAATTCCAGAAAAATAAATGATCCAATCAAAAAATGGGCCAAAGAACTAAACAGATATTTCTCCAAAGACGACATAGAGATGGCTAACAAAGCACATGAAAAAATGCTCAATATCCCTTATAATCAGAGAAATGCAAACCAAAAGTAAAATGAGATACCATTTCACACCAGTCAGAATGGATGCTATTCAAAAGTCGACATGCGATAAATGCTGGAGAGGGTATGGCCAAAAGGGAACCCTCTTACACTGTTGGTGGAATGCAAAGTAGTACAACCACTATGGAGGACAGTGTGGAGATTCCTTAAAAAACTGGAAATAGAACAGCCATATGATCCAGGAATCACACTCCAGGTCATACACACGGAGGAAACCAGAATTGAAAGAGACACATGTACCACAATATTCATTGCAGCACTGTTTATAAGAGCGAGGCTATGGAAGCAACCTAGATGTGCATCTGCAAACGAATGGATAAAAAAACTTTGGTACATATACACAATGGAGTATTACTCAGGCATTAAAAAGAATACCTTTGAATCAGTTCTAATGAGGTGGATGAAATTGGAGACTATTATACAGAGTGAAGTAAAGCAGAAAGAAAAACACCAATACATTATACTAACGCATATATGTGGAATTTAGAATGGTGATAATGATAACTCTGTATAAGAGACAGCAAAAGAGACACAGATGTATAGAACAGTCTTCTGGTCTCTGTTGGAGGGGGCGAGGGTGGGATGATTTGAGAGAATGGCATTGAAACATACATCTTATCATATGTGCAACGAATCGACAGTACAGGTTCGATGCATGATACAATGCTAGGGCTGTTGTACTGGGATGAACCAGAGGGATGGGATGGGGAGGGAAGTGGGAGCTGGTTTCAAGATTGGGAACACATGTACACCCGGGGCAGATTCATGTCAATGTATGGCAAAACGAATACAAAAATGTAAAGTAATTAGCCTCTAATTAAATAAATTTAAAAAAGAAAAAAAAATATTCCTTTAATGATACCAATTACATTGCATCAAATAAAACTCACTCAGATTAGTTTTAACAGCTAACATGGTAGGAACAATTATGTTTCTCAACTAAAAATATGTTGTATATATATGGTAAATACCACTTTAAGTAGCTTCAAGACTCGTATCTTGTTCCAAGTTGATTGGAAAGTTTGTTAAACGTCAAATACTATATCCTCCAGCTGTCCTCAACTTCAAAAAATAAAGCTTTTTCAACAATTTGCTATCTCAATTTTAAATTCTGTTTTAACTACATATGGTAACATGCTTTCTAGGTCACATGATTTAATCTTACATATTGCCAATAAGTGAAAATTTTGGAATACCTTGCTCAAAAGAGAGATGTTGTTTTCTTCTTCCAGAAAGTCAGATAGTGAAGCAGATCTTTGAAGAGGTTGTCGCTTTTTACTAAACCCATAAACGTTCAGCTGTCAAACTAAACTTTTCATATTATTGGTTTCAAATATTCTGAAAGGTATCTTTGTTTCCAAGACTTCTTTCTTGAAGAGTTCTTCATTGATCACTATACAAGTGTCACTCTCATCCCACCAAGTAGTTTCAAATTGATCACTTTCCACTATATTCCACCATTTTGGTGGAAAAATGAGTGAAAGAAAATCATTCAGCTCACCTGTTTCAGAGACAGAAAATGTGTAACGTGGCCTTTTCATCAGAACTTCCTCAGACAAAGTCTGAAAAGCATATTCTTCAATAATAGATTGCAAAACTGAGTCCCCAGCACGTGTGTGATCATACAAGGTCTGATGGAGGTTTCTGAACCAGTGGATTCATTGTTAGGAGGCACATCTTGAATTTCTGAAGATATATGTGCCATCTCAGAAAAATCTTTCTTCAAACACTTTTCTCATTTGTCTGATTTTACACACTGCAAATTCAAATGCTGTTTGGCTGGCCTACAAAGATAAACTCCCGAACGATCACAGTGTTTCAAAAAGTCACTGGTCTCCTATCAATGGACCGGTCACTGTGACATCACAAAGTCACTGGTCTCCTAGCAATTGAAGAGGAATGTTCAACCAGTGTTTATGTCAGCATAAACTTAAAATACAGGCTCCTTACACAAACAGCAACCAAAACCATGAGCCTGCAAAATCTCATTCCTAAAGAATTTTTATATGGATAAATTACATCAGTAAATCTATTTGATTTCTGAAATAAAAGTGTTTCTCGGTGGTGGCCAAGAGGAGCTACCCACTCCTGAGGCCAGGAGTCGCGGCCTAGAGGAGCTACTTCACGTTCAAAATCAGGAGGGGGTGGCAGTGAGGAGATACCCCTCATCCAAGGTAAGGTGCAATGGCTGTGCTTTGCTGGAGCAGTGAAGAGATACCCCACAACCAAGGTAAGAGAAACCCAAATATAATGGTAGGTATTGCGAGAGGGCATCAGAGGGCAGACTCACTGAAATCGTGATCACAGAAAACCAGTCGATCTGATAACACGAACTGCAGCCTTGTCTAACTCAATGAAAGTAAGCCATGCTGTGTGGGGCCATCCAAGTTGGGCAGGTCATGGTGTAGAGGTATGACAGAATGTGGTCCACTGGAGAAGGGAATGACAAACCACTTCAGTATACTTGCCTCGAGAACCCCAAGAACAGTATGAAAAGGCAAAATAATAGGATAGTGAATGAGGAAATCCCCACATCAGTAGGTGCTCAATATGCTACTGGAGATCAATGGAGAAATAACTTCAGAAAAAGTATACAGTTGTGGATGTGCCTGGTGATAGAAGCAAAGTCCAATGCAGCAAAGAGCAATATTGCATAGGAACCTGGAATGTTAGGTCCATGCATCAAAACAAATTAGAAATGGTCAAACAGGAGATGGTAAGAGTGAATGTGGACATTCTAGGAATCAGTGAACTAAAATGGACTGTAATGAGTGAATTTAACTCAGATGACCATTATATCTACTACTCTGGGCAGGAGTCCCTTAGAAGAAATGGAGTAGTCATCATGGTCAACAAAAGAGTCCGAAATGCTGTACTTGGATGCAATCTCCAAACAAACAGAATGATCTCTGTTCATTTTCAAGGCAATCCATTCAATATTACAGTAATCAAAGCCTATGCCCAAATCAGTAATGCTTAAAAGTCGAAGTTTAATGGTTCTATGAAGACCTACAAGACCTTTTAGAACTAACACTTAAAAAAAATGTCCTTTTCATTATAGGGGACTGGAATGCAAATGTAGGAAGTCAAGAAACACCTGGAGTAACAGCCAAATTTGGCCTTGGAGCACGGAATGAAGAAGGGCAAAGACTAATAGAGTTTTGCCAAGAGAACACACTGGTCATAGCAAACAACCTCTTTCAGTAACAAAAGAGAAGACTCTACATATGGACATCACCAGATGGCAAACACCAAAAACTGATTGATTATATTCTTTGCAGCCAAAGTGGAGAAATTCTATAAAGTTAGCAAAAACAAGACCAGAGCTGACTGTGGCTCAGATCATAAACTCCTTATTGCCAAATTCAGACATAAATTGAAGAAATTAGGGAAAATCACTAAACCATTCAAGTATGACCTAAATCAAATCCCTTATGATAATACAGTGGAAATGAGAAACAGATTTAAGGGACTAGATCTGATAGATAGAGTATATGATGAACTATGGACGGAGGTTCATGACATTGTAAAGAAGAAGGGACCAAGACAATGTCCATGGAAAAGCAATGCAAAAAAGCAAAATGGTTGACTGAGGAGGCCTTACAAATACCTGTGAAAAGAAGAGAAGTGAAAAGCTGAGGAGAAAAAAAAGATATAATTACTTGAATGCAGAGTTCCAAAGAATAGCAAGGAGAGATAAGAAAGCCTCCCTCAGTGATCAATGCAAAGAAATAGAGAAAATCAACAGAATGGGAAAGACAAGAGATCTCTTGAAGAAAATTAGAGATACAAAGGGAACATTTCATGCAAAGATGGGCTCAATAAAGGACAGAAATAGTATGGACCTAAGAGAAGCAGAAGATATTAAGAATAGGTGACAAGAATACACAGAAGAAGTGTACAAAAAAGATCTTTACAACCAAGATAATCACTATGGTGTGATCACTGACCTAGAGCCAGACATTTTGGAATGTGAAGTCAAGTGGGCCTTAGAAAGCATCACTAAGACCAAAGCTAGTGGAGGTGATGGAATTCCAGTTAAGCTTTTTCAAATCTTGAAAGATGATGCTGTGAAAGTGCTGCACTCAATTTGGAGCAAATTTGGGAAACTCAGAAATGACCACCGGACTGGAAAATGTCAGTCTTCATCCCATTCTCAAAGAAGGGCAATGCCAAAGAATGATCAAACTACCACACAATTGCACTCATCTCACACACTAGTAAAGTCATGCTTAAAATTCTTCATCAATATGTGAACCTCCAGATGCTCAAGCTGGTTTTAGAAAAGGCAGAGGAACCAGGTTATCAAATTGTCAACATGCTCTGTATCATGAAAAAAGCAAGAGAGTTCCAGACAAACATCTATTTCTGCTTCATTGAGTATGCCAAAGCCTTTGACTGTGGGGATAACAATAAACTGTGGAAAATTCTGAAAGAGATGGGAACACCAGACCACCTGACCTTGCCTCTTGAGAAACCTGTATGCAGGTCAGGAAGAAACAGTTAGAACTGGACATGGAATAACAGACTGGTTCCAAACAGGAAAAGGAGTACGTCAAAGATGTATATTGTCACCCTGCTTATTTAACTTCTATGCAGAGTACATCATGAGGAACGCTGGGCTGGAAGAAGTACAGGCTGGAATCAATATTGCTGGGAGAAATATCGATACCCTCAGATATGAAGATGACATCAACCTTATGGCAGAAAGTGAAGAGGAACTAAAAAGTCTCTTGATGAAAGTGAAAGGGGTTAGTGAAAAATTTGGCTTGAAGATCCACATTCAGAAAACTAAGATCATGGCATCTGGTCCCATCACTTCATAGGGAATAGATGGGGAAACAGTGTCAGACTTTATTTTTTTGGCTCCAAAATCACTGAGGATGCTGATTGCAGCCATGAAATTAAAAGACGCTTACTCCTTGGGAGGAAAGTTATGATCAACCTAGATAGCATATTAAAGAGCAGAGACATTACTTTGCCAACAAAGGTCCGTCTAGTCAAGGTTATGACATTTCCATTGATCATAATGGAATTGAGAGTTGGACTGTGAAGAAAGCTGATCGCCAAAGTATTGATGCTTTTGAACTGTGGTGTTGGAGAAGACTTTTGAGAGTCTTGGGCTTCAAGGAGATCCAACCCTGGATGTTCATTGGAAGGACTGAGGCTAAATATGGAGCTCCAATACTTTGGCCACCTCATGCGAAGAGTTGACTCACTGCTAATGGTTCTGATGCTGGGAAGGATTGAGGGCAAGAGGAGAAGTGGACGACAGAGAATGAGATGGCTTGATGCAATCACCAATTCGATGGAGGTGAGTTTGAGTGAACTCCGGGAGTTGGTGATGGGCAGGTAGGCCTGGCGTGCTGCGATTCATGGGGTCACATAAAGTTGGATTCGACAGACCGACTGAACTGAACTGAACTGAACTCTTACCCAACCAAACTTGGGTTACTCACTTCTGTGCAATAGTTTATTGTGGAACCAAGCAAGGTGTCCTAGCAGCTGGTGCTTCAAAGACCCACACTGCCCAAATACTTTCAGGGTAACTATCTTATTGACAGAGTGAGGTTAGGCATGGGGTGTCTGATTAGTTTGGGAACCTTCTACTAGTGGCCTGTTCCTGAGGATATTGGGAGGCAACATCGTTGCACATCTGGTTCCAACTACTCTGTGATCTGTGTACTTACATTTCAGCCTTGTTGGGGTTTTAGTATCTCTAAAACTGTTCACAGGATATTGCTCAGAATGTTATCTATGGCCCTTGAGGGGGAACTAAAGATCATTGACTTTGCTTAATGTTCAATCATTATTATTCTATATTGGTTGATTATTTTCCTTTTTTTTTCTGTCTTTTCTAGTTTCTCTGATTAAAATTACTCTTGGAACACGAGGAAGTCTAGAATCTCCTTCTCCTCTCTCTCGGTTTTCATAGTTTTCAATCTTAATGGGATTGCTTAGAACAAGAAATGAAATAAAGTGTTGGTTTTAGAGCATGATCATAAATGTTACTGAAAATCTCAATTGCAGGTTCAATTTCTGTCCCAGCTCTTGGAATGTTTGAGTCAACTACAACTTTGGCTATTTCATGTTGAGATTGAGCATGGAACTGGAAATAAATGTGACACCTAAGCTTGGTATCAATATTTTCTGTTATGCAAACATATCTGTTTATTTTATATAGATTAATGTAACCAGAACCCAGTTGTGGATGTGACCAGTGATAGAAGCAAGGTCCGGTGCTGTAAAGAGCAGTATTGTATAGGAACCTGGAATGTTAGGTCCATGAATCAAGGCAAATTGGAAGTGGTCAAACAGGAGATGGCAAGAGTGAACGTTGACATTCTAGGAATCAGTGAATTAAAATGGACTGGAATGGGTGAATTTAACTCAGACGACCATTATATCTACTACTGTGGGCAGGAATCCCTTAGAAGAAATGGAGTAGCCATCATGGTCAACAAAAGAATGCGAAATGCAGTATTTGGATGCAATCTTAAAAATGACGGGATGATTTCTGTTCGTTTCCAAGGCAAACCATTCAATATTACAGTAATCCAGGCCTATGCCCCAACGAGTAATGCTGAAGAAGCCGAAGTTAATCGGTTCTATGAAGACCTACAAGACCTTTTAGAACTAACACCCAAAAAAGATGTCCTTTTCATTATAGGGGACTGGAATGCAAAAGTAGGAAGTCAAGAAACACCTGGAGTAACTGGCAAATTTGGCCTTGGAGCACGGAATGAAGCAGGGCAAAGGCTAATAGAGTTTTGTCAAGAGAATGCACTGATCATAGCAAACACCCTCTTCCAACAACACAAGAGAAGACTCTACACATGGACATCACCAGATGGTCAACACCGAAATCAGATTGATTATATTCTTTGCAACCAAAGATGGAGAAGCTGTATACAGTTAGCGAAAACAAGACCAGGAGCTGACTGTGGCTCAGATCATGAACTCCTTATTGCGAAGTTCAGACTTAAATTGAAGAAACTAGGGAAAACCACTAGACCATTCAGATATGACCTCAATCAAATTCCTTATGATTATACAGTGGAAGTGAGAAATAGATTTAAGGGACTAGATCTGATTGATAGAGTGCCTGATGAACTCTGGATGGAGGTTCGTGACATTGTACAGGAGACAGGGACCAAGACCATCCCCATGGAAAAGAAATGCAAAAGAGCGAAATGGCTGTCTGAGGAGGCCTTACAAATAGCTGTGAAAAGAAGAGAGGCGAAAAGCAAAGGAGAAAAGGAAAGATATAAGCATCTGAATGCAGAGTTCCAAAGAATAGCAAGGAGAGATAAGAAAGCCTTCGTCAGTGATCAATGCAAAGAAATAGAGGAAAACAACAGAATAGGAAAAACAAGAGACCTCTTCAAGAAAATTAGAGATTCCAAGGAAACATTTCATGCAAAGATGGGCTCGATAAAGGACAGAAATGGTATGGACCTAACAGAAGCAGAAGATATTAAAAAGAGGTGGCAGGAATACACAGAAGAACTGTACAAAAAAGATCTTCACGACCAAGATAGTCACGATAACGTGATCACTGACCTAGAGCCAGACATCTTGGAATGTGAAGTCAAGTGGGCCTTAGAAAGCATCACTACGAACAAAGCTAGTGGAGGTGATGGAATTCCAGTTGAGCAATTTCAAGTCTTGAAAGATGATGCTGTGAAAGTGCTGCACTCAATATGCCAGCAGATTTGGAAAACTCAGCAGTGGCCACAGGACTGGAAGAGGTCAGTCTTCATTCCAATCCCAAAGAAAGGCAATGTCAAAGAATGCTCAAACTACCTCACAATTGCACTCATCTCACACGCTAGTAAAGTCATGCTCAAAATTCTCCAAGCCAGGATTCAGCAGTATATAAACCGTGAACTCCCAGATGTTCAAGCAGGTTTTAGAAAAGGCAGAGGCACCAGAGATCAAATTGCCAACATCCGCTGGATCATGGAGAAAGCAAGAGAGTTTCAGAAAAACATCTATTTCTGCTTCATTGACTATGCCAAAGCCTTTGACTGTGTGGATCACAATAAACTGTGGAACATTCTGAAAGAGATAGGAATCCCAGACCACCTGACCTGCCTCTTGAGAAACCTGTATGCAGGTCAGGAAGCAACTGTTAGAACTGGACATGGAACAACAGACTGGTTCCAAATAGGAAAAGGTGTACGTCAAGGTTGTATATTGTCACCTTGCTTATTTAACTTATATGCAGAATACATCATGAGGAACGCTGGTCTGGAAGAAGCACAAGCTGGAATCAAGATTGCCGGGAGAAATATCAATAACCTCAGATATGCAGATGACACTACCCTTATGGCAGAAAGTGAAAAGGAACTCAAAAGCCTCTTGATGAAAGTGAAAGAGGAGAGTGAAAAGGTTGGCTTGAAGCTCAACATTCAGAAAACAAAGATCATGGCATCTGGTCCCATCACTTCATGGGAAATAGATGGAAAAACAGTGGAAACAGTGTCAGACTTTATTTTTTTGGGCTCCAAAATCACTACAGATGCTGATTGCAGCCATGAAATTAAAAGACGCTTGCTCCTTGGAAGGAACGTTTTGACCAACCTTGATAGTATATTAAAAAGCAGAGACATTACTTTGCCAACCAAGGTCCGTCTAGTCAAGGCAATGGTTTTTCCCGTGGTCATGTATGGATGTGAGAGTTGGACTGTGAAGAAGGCTGACCGCCGAAGAATCGATGCTTTTGAACTGTGGTGTTGGAGAAGACTCTTGAGAGTCCCTTATACTGCAAGGAGATCCAACCAGTCCATTCTAAAGGAGATCAATCCTGGATGTTCATTGGAGGGACTGATATTAAAGCTGAAACTGCAATACTTTGGCCACCTCATGCGACGAGTTGACTCACTGGAAAAGACTCTGATGCTGGGAAAGGTTGGGGGCGGGAGGAGAAGGGGACGACGGAGAATGAGATGGCTGGATGGCATCATCGACTCTGTGGACATGAGTTTGAGTGAACTCCGGGAGTTGGTGATGGACAGGGAGGCCTGGCGTGCTGTGATTCATGGGGTCGCGGAGAGTCGGACACGACTGAGCGACTGAACTGAACTGAACTGAACTGAATGTATATCTATTATGTATATATATATATATATATATTTCCATAACTTTATTTTCCTCATTAAACCTGGACTAATGTTTGATAATTGGTAGCTATTTACTAAAAGGAAAGAGGAGAGTGATATAAAGGAGTCCTCATATTCTTTCCACTTATATATATTCAATAACTGAGTAGACTTTTGAATCATTCCACTTTTGGGTTTTAATTTTTTTCCATTGCTCCTCTGCCTAACAGGAATTAAAAGCAATTGCACATTTTTTTTTATACACACTCACATGCACATATGTGCATATATATGTATATGTCAAAATATAATTTTAGACAACTTTATTTAAATGGTCAAAGTCTTTGCTTATTCCCAAGATCTTAAATGAACATTTTGGGACGCCCAACGGTACGTAACAACTTTCTGGCTGAATAATATAGATCCTATTCTGAACGGCTGTCCCTTAATGGAGCTGATCATCCACTATGTTTCTGTAATAGAGATGGGGTTCATACACATGAGGACACCTTGAGCCCATAAAACTGCAACTCTCATTTACTTAGAGATATTGTTCTAAGACTGCTGTTGCTCTCCTCACATTGGATATAATTTTAAACTCAAATTAATGGGTAAAACAGATGCACCCTGCACTGTGCATAGATCATAATCAGGTTCTCTGGCTAGCTGAACACGGAAATTAAATGATGTGTACATTAAAATAACTTTTTTATAATTCAGTATGTACATTTTTATTTTATCACTTTAAACTTCTCATTACCAAATATTTCAATAGAAATCATGGATGATCAAAACTTCTCTCCCTTCATGCCACAGGGGTTCGGCTTCCTGTCCCCCTCTACATCATATCATTATTTCTTGTCCTCCTTTGTATTTTTGTAGTTGCCACATTAGAGATAACATGAAGAGGCTCAATATATTATGTTAATAGAGAAATGTATTATCGGCTGTTTTTTTTGTCAACATTTTACAGAGTTGTCAGAGAAGCATGGCACAAATGCTCCAACAGGAAACTTAAAACCAGCAGTATTATATATGATGAGTAACGATCATCTTAGAATACTCTTAGAAAACAATTTTTTATCCAAAACACTGAGGGGAAAAAATGGTACAAGAATAAAATAATTCTCAATGTTGATAGGGAAACATAGGATAAACAGTACACTTGAATTCTCAGTATTACACAAAGTAAGACCACAGCATCTGGTCCCACTGCTTCATGGAAAATAAAGGTGGAAAAGGCAGAAGCAATGACAGATTTCCTCTTTTGTGGCTCTATATTCACTATGAATGTGATGGCAGCTATAAAATTAGAATACAGGTGCTTCCTGGAAGAATGGCGCTCACACATTTAGTAAGAGTGTTAAAAAGTGAATATTTGACTAGACCAAAGGAGGTACATTGAATACACTAATGGTCTTTCCAGTAGACATGTACAGATGTGAGAACACCAAACTGCTCTACTGGGGATGACTTGTGAGTGTCCACTGGATTGCAAGGAGATCAAGCCATTCAAACATAAAGGAAATCAACTCTGAAGATTCATTAGAATCACTGATGTTGAAGCTGAATCTCCAAAACTTTGACCACCTGGTCAAAGAACTGACTCATGAGAAAAGACCCTGATTCTTAGGAAACAATTAAATCTTGTTTTATGATTTGATTGAGGGAGGAGGAGAAGGGTCTATAACTTCACTCATTCAATGAACATGATCTCAGGCAGACTCTGGGAAATGGTGGGGGGCAGAAAGGCCTTGTGTGCTGCAGTCCAAGGGGACACAAAGAGTCTGACATGGCTTTATGACTGAATAAAAACAAGATTTCAGTTAATAAAATGGATCTTCCAGGGTCGCGGTGGGGTCTCATCATGTTAGAGGAATCCTGAGTCCACTTTCTCCCACACAAATCCATCAAAAGATAGATTGCACATGGAACACCTTCCAGAAACCAATTTGTGACCGATGTTGATGGGCCCTAGAAACCGATAAAGGAAAATCAGTCTCTTAAAAAGTAGGTAAGGAAAAATAAGTAATGAAAGGGAGGAAAAGTTTCTAGGGATCGAGACTCGACTTGGAGAAGGAGTCTTAAAGAAGGAGAAATTTGCACAAAATAGGAAACCCTCTCTCATAGGTGTCAGTTGGGGAAGAAATAGAACTGGAGAGAGGAAGAAGAAAAACACAGATTATGCCAATAAATGCAATCACTAGCCAAGAAATGATTCAGATACTCCCATCCACTGTCATACATGGGGCATCGAAGGGATGTCTGGGATGTATCAAACACACTATGGTTAGAATCAGGCATTAGTGCCCTGAGGATAATGTGACGAAGCTAAGGTAACACGCAAACCTAAACCATGGGGACACTGGAGACAGAAATTTTAGAAAGGACCTTTCCTGTGAGAAGGCTCTACGGCCACATCTTGAACCATGACATACTCACAGAACAGAAGATTGTGCACTAGAAAATACCAAAGAAGACCAAGCCAGTGTCCATTAAAACCCATTCCTCCACCGAGGGAGAGTGGAACGTGTACAACTGCCAGAGGCAGAAGGAAATAGGCTACTAGAATCTTGGCCGAGACATATATCCTGCCAAGCTCTAAGCTTGCTGACAGTTGCTAATGATGAATTCCTCACTTCATGGACAGTTCACATAGGCCAGAAACATGACAGCTTGCAGTCAGTTAGCCTGAGGAGACACATGGCACACTTGAGACTGTGCCCTCTGCAGACACAGGCAGCAAACTGAGTGGCTGAGATCAGAGAGCTGCATAGGATGCATGACTCACCTGGGATTGTGCTTTGCTTCCAACCAGTCACCCGAGATTTTGGACTTGGGAAGAACACAAAACACATAGACAATCGTGGTCATGGCCCTTGACAAGCACCTAACTGCCTGATTGGCTGAGAAGTGCATGAAACACAGGGCCCACTTGGGACTGTGCCCTCATGTATCAACCAGGAGGCTGAGCAGGGTGGACCCAGAAAGTACAGGTAACATTTGTCATTGCCACCGCCATGTGGTCAATAGACCTCAAGCACCCTCAATATCCCAATGGCATTTGTTTTCTGTGTCCCACCTCTCACCCCCAAAACACTGAACAGGTGAGGTCGAATAAGAGTCTACTGCACCCTCGTTTCATGTTGAAAACCAGATATGGAGAGGCTTTCAAATAAAAGAAGGTAATATAAACAAAGAAGCATAAACCAACACAGAAGTGACAGGTTAAACGTAATAAGTCTGCAATATTTGGCCAGACTGTTCAAGTGAGGAACAACAGTCACCTTTGACAAGTACAAGCTTCAACAAGAGACTCTCTGACACTGTATTGACACCAAAAAGCACACAACTACTTTAAGATTCTGAGATCTATTTCCTCATTTTTTTTTAAATTTATTTATTTTATTGGGAGTCTGATTACTTTATATTAGGGTATTGGTTTTGCCGTACATTGGCATGAATCTGCCCCAGGTGTTCATATGTTCCCCATCTTGAACCCGCCTCCGACCTCCCTCCCCATCCCATCCATCTAGTTCATCCCAGTACACCAGCCCCGGGCATCCTGTGTCATGCATCGAACCTGGACTGGCGATCCGTTTCACATATGATAATATACATGTTTCAATGCCATTATCCCATCATCCCACCCTCGCCCTCTTCCACAGAGTCCAAAAGACTGTTCTATACATCTGTGTCTCTTTTGCTGTCCCGTATACAGGGTTATGGTTATCACCTTTCTAAATTCCATATATATACCTTTTAGTTTAGTTTAGTTTTATTTCAGTCGCTCAGTCGTGTCCGACTCTCCGCGACCCCATGAATTACAGCACGCCAGGCCTCCCTGTCCATCACCAAATCCCGGAGTACACTCAAACTCATGTCCACAGAGTCGGTGGTGCCATCCAGCCATCTCATTCTCCGTCGTCCCCTTCTCCTCCCGCCCCCAACCTTTCCCAGCATCAGAGTCTTTTCCAGTGAGTCAACTCGACGCATGAGGTGGCCAAAGCATTGCAGTTTCAGCTTTAGTATACTGTATTGATGTTTTACTTTCTGGCTTACTTCACTCTGGATAATAGGCTCCAGTTTCTATATGACTTCTTTAACTTTAACTATTTTAGTCCTTTATTATAACCTAAACGTTTATTTCTATTAACTATTATTAGCTTTCAAGCAAAACACACGTAAATCTATTTTTTAAACACTTTTTATATATGAGAGAATGAATTTGGAATCCTTTTTCTTTTTTATACTATTTAAAGAAGTCTATATTTTATTTTTGGTTCTTAACTTTTACTTTCCAAAAATTGATATCAATGTTGTGACTTTAGTTAACAAAATTTTTACGATCTGATTTCACTTATGGATTCATATTCCCGAATTGATTGCTCTCTCCCCTTTCAACTCTCCCATGTCTCCTCGTAGGCACCTCTTTCTCCCTCTTCCCTTTTATCTGCTGTCTGAAATTCTGTGAATCCCTTTGATTCTTTCTGGATGAGAAGAGTTGTGCCACCATTAACCTCGGTTTTTATCTTCTGCATTGCATGGATGTGGATTTTTGATGTTACTGCAACTTTGGAACAGAAACCCAGAGGGCAGGACGTAGATTCCAGAACTTTAGATCAACATTGAACTTCTTACCTCAAGGAACATTAAAGGATAAGCACACACCCCAGAGTTTCCGTGTCTATATGGAAAGCAATCTCCATACTTGAGTCAGTAAGTTCAGTACAAGAGAACCCACAGCTATTCTCCAGTAAAACAGAAACACAACAATGAATATTATAAAAGCCATACCAGATCCACAAACACCCAAAGCACAGTCCATGGACAATTCATTGCACTTCAGAGAGAAGAGACAGATCTGCCTGCCAGTGCACACACACAAATGATCCGAAACATTAAACCTTGAGAAGTCACTGGTCCAATCCCACCCACAAAAGACAGGTTCCACAACATAGCGGAGGTATAATCCTCCGGACTGCAGGAAGGAGACCCAAATCACAG
Source organism: Moschus berezovskii (assembly GCF_049115385.1). Taxonomy (NCBI): domain Eukaryota; kingdom Metazoa; phylum Chordata; class Mammalia; order Artiodactyla; family Moschidae; genus Moschus; species Moschus berezovskii. Next base: position 14,318,760 of record NC_142489.1, on the reverse strand, counting down.
TAATCGAAACAAAATGAAAAGGCAGAGAAATATGCAGCTGCTGAAGGTAAATGATGAAAACCCACAAAAACAAAGAAAAGAAGAGGAGTTAGGATGTTTTCCTGAAAAAAAATTCAGAATAATGAGAGTAAAGATCAAAATCTTGCAAGATACATAGAATTGCCAGTAAATTCACTGGGGGACCGAAATAAGAAGAAATAAACATGTTTACCATGGATCTAGAAGAAATAAAGAGGAGTCAAGCAGTAAAAATCAATACAATAACTGAGATTAACAACACCCTGGAAGGAACCAACAGTAGAATAACTGAGACAGAGAAAGAATTAATTAGGTGGAGGTAGAAAGGAGGAAATAAATGAAGCACATTAAAGTGTGCAACAAAAACAAGTTAGACAGGCATAGCTCTGATTGGGGCAGTGAAAAATATCCCACAATGAGAAACTTAAGTGTCTAGATGGAGAACACCAAAACAAAAAGGGGTGGGGTACTTGGAAAATTCTTGAGGAAGTAAAAGTTGAAAGTACCCTTAAATGAGTCAAGCCGCAAGAATTGGGACCAGATACGAAACAACTGAATGTTCAAAAACCAGGAAAAGAAAGTGACAAATCTCTGTATTGTCACTCAGCTTATGTGAATCTACATTAGAGTATACTATTAAAATACCAGATGAGTAAATCACAAGCTGGCATCAAGGATTGGGAGAAACATCAACAGCCTCAGATTATATAGATGGCAACACTGAAACAATAGAAAGTGAAGAAAAAATAAAGAGTCTTTTGATGAGGGTGAATGAGAAGCGTGTAAAACCATGCTGACAACTCAACATTCATAAAAACAAAGAAAAAGGCATCTGGTCCCATCACTTCTCTGCAAACAGAAGGGGTAAACATGTGAATTTCAAGATTTCCAATTGGGTATCAGAAAAGGAAGAGGAATGAGAGATCAAAAATTGCCAACATCCGATGTATCATGGAAAAAACAAGAGATTTCTAGAAAAAAAAAATCTCTTTCTACTTTATTGACTATGCAAATCAGCTGACTGTGTGGATCACAATAGACTGTGGAAACTTTTGAAAGAGATGGAAATACCAGACAACCTGACCTTTCTCTTGAGAAAACTATATGCAGGTAAGGAAGCAACAGTTAGTGCTGGACATGGAACAACAGACTGGTACCAAATAGGAAAAGAAGTATGTCAACGCTGTATATTGTCACCTTGCTTATTTAACTTCTATGCAGAGTACATCATGAGGAATGCTGGACTGGAAGAAGCACAAGATGGAATCAAGTTTGCAGGGAGAAATATCAATAACCTCAAATATGCAGATGACAGCACCTTTATGGCAGAAAGTGAAGAGGAATTGAAAAACTTCTTGATGAAAGTGGAAGAGGAGAGTGAAAAATTTGGACTAAAGCTCAACATTCAGAAAGCTAATATCATGGCATCTGGTCCCATCATTTCATGAGAAACAGATGGAGAAACAGGGGAAACAGGGTCAGACTTTATTTTTTGGGCTCCAAAATCACTGCAGATGGTGATTGCAGCCATGAAATTAAAAGACTGTTAGTCCTTGGAAGAAAAGTTAAGACCAACTTAGATAGCATTTGAAAACCAGAGACATAATTTTGCCAACCAAGGTCCGTCTAGTCAAGTATATGGTTTTTCCCGTGGTCATGTGGATGTGAGAGTTGGACTGTGAAGAAAGCTCATTGCCGAAGAATAGATGCTTTTGAACTGTGGTGCTGGAGAAGACACTTGAGAGTCCCTTGGTCTGCAAGGAGGTCTAACCAGTCTATTCTAAAGGAGATCAATCCTGGGTGTACATTTGAAGGACTGATGCTGAAGCTGAAACTCCAATACTTTGGCCACGTGATGCAAAGAGTTGATTCACTGGAAAAGACTCTGATGCTGGGAGAATTGGGGGCAGGAGGAGAAGGGGATGGCAGAGGATGAGATGGCTGAATGGCATCACCGATTCGATGGTCATGAGGTTGAGTGAACTCCAGGAGTTGGTGATGGACAGGGAGGCCTGATGTGCTGTAATTCATGGGGTAGCAAACAGTAGGACACGACTGAGACTGTTCTGAACTAAACGGAAATATGTGGAAACAGTGACAGGCTTCATTTTCTTTGGCTCGGAAATTACTAAGAATAGTGATTGCAGTTATCAAACTTAATGTCACTTGCTTATGGATGTAAAAGCTTTGACAAACCTAGAAACTGCATTAAAATGAAGACACACCACCTTACTAAATTTTCAGTTAAAAATAAAAGTCAATGATGGTTAGCCTTGTCCAACTCAAAGAAACAAAGCCATGCCATGTGGGGCCACCCAAGACAGGCAGGACATGGTGGAGAGATCTGACAGAATGTGGTCCACTGGAGAAGGGAATTGCAAACCACTTGAGTATACCTGCCTTGAGAACCGCATGAACAGTATGAAAAGGCAAAATAATAGGATGGTGAATGAGGAAATCCTCACGTCGGTAGGTGCTCAATCTGCTACTGGAGATCAGTGGAGAAATAACTTCAGAAAAGATTAAAGGATGGAGCCAAAGCAGAAACAGTACCCAACTGTGGATGTGCCTGGTGATAGAAGCAAGGTCTGATGCTACAAAGAGCAATATTGCATAGGAACATGGAGTGTGAAGTCCGTGAATCAAGGCAAATTGGAAGTGGTCAAACAAGAGATGGCAAGAGTGAATGTAGACATTCTAGGAATCAGTGAACTAAAATGGACTGGTATGGGTGAATTTCATTCAGATGACCATTATATCTGCTACCGTGGGCAGGAATCACTTAGAAGAAAGGGAGGAGCCATCATGGTCAACAAAAGAGACTGAAATGCTGTACATTGATGCAGTCTCCAAAACGACAGAATGAACTCTGTTCGTTTCCAAGAAAAACCATTCAATATTACAGTAATCCAAGGCTATGCACAAACCAGTAACGCTGAAGAAGCTGAGGTTGAACGGTTCTAGGAAGACCTAAAGGACCTTTTAGAACTAATACTCAAAAAAGATGCCCTTTTCATTATAGAAGACTGAAATGTAAAAGTAGGAAGTCAAGAAACACTGGAGTAACAGGCAAACTTGGGCTTGGAGCAGGGAATGAAGCAGGACAAAGGCTAATAGCGTTTTGCCAAGAGAACGCACTAGTCATAGCAAACACCCTTTTTCAACAACACAAGAGAAGACTCTACACATGGACATCACCAGATGGTCAACACCGAAATCAGATTGATTATATTCTTTGCAGCCAAAGATGGAGAAATTCTATACAGTTAGCAAAAATAAGACAAGGAACTGACTGTGGCTCAGATCATCAAATCTGTGTTACCAAATTCAGACTTAAAATGGAGAAAGTAGGGAAAACCTCTAGACCATTCTGATATGACCTAAACCAAATCCCTTATGATTATACAGTGGAAGTAAGAAACAGATTTAAGTGACTAGATCTGGGAGATAAAATGCCTGATGAAATCTGGACAAAGTTTCTTGACATTGTACAGGAGACAGGGACCAAGACCATCCCCATGGAAAAGAAATGCAAAAAAGCAAAATGGCTGTCTGAGGAGGCCTTACAAATAGCTGTGAGAAGAAGAAAAGCAAAAAACAAAGGAGAAAGGGAAAGATATAAACATCTGAATGCAGAGTTCCAAAGAATAGCAAGGAGAAATAAGAAAGCCTTCCTCAGCGATCAATGCAAAGAAATAGAGGAAAACAACAGAATAGGAAAGACAAGAGATCTCTTCAAGAAAATTAGAGATACAAAGGGAACTTTTAATGCAAAGATGAGCTCGATAAAGGACAGAAATATTATGGACCGAAGAGAAGCAGAAGATATTAAGAACAGTTGGCAAGAATACACAGAACGGTACAAAAAGATCTTCACAACCAAGATAGTCACGATGGTGTGATCACTGACCAAGAGCGAGATATCTTGGAATGTGAAGTCAAGTGGGCCTTAGAAAGCATCACTATGAACAAAGCTAGTGGAGGTGACAGAATTCCTGTTGAGCTACTTCAAATCCAGTAAGATGATACCGTGAAAGTGCTGCACTCAATATGCCAGCAAATTTGGAAAACTCATCAGTGGCCACAGGACTGGAAAAGGTCAGTCTTCATTCCAATCCCAAAGAAGTGCAATGCCAAAGAATATTCAAACGAACGCACAATTGCACTCATCTCACACACTAGTAAAGTCATGCTCAAAATTCTCCAAGCCAGGCTTCAGCAATACGTGAACCGTGAAATTCGAGATGTTCAAGCTGGTTTCAGAAAAGGCAGAGAAACCATAGCTCAAATTGCCAACACCCTCTGGATCATGGAAAAACTAAGAGAGTTCAAGAAAAACATCTATTTCTACTTCATTGACTATGCCAAAGCCTTTTACTGTGGGGATAACAACAAACTGTGGAAAATTCTGAAATAGATGGGAATACCAGGCCACCTGACCTGCCTCTTGAGAAACCTGTATGCAGGTCAGGAAGAAACAATTAGAACTGGACATGGCACAAAGTACCGGTTCCAAATATGAAAAGGAGTGTGTCAAAGTTATATATTGTCACCCTGCCTATTTAACTTCTATGCAGAGTACATCATGAGGAACTCTGGGCTGGAAGAAGCACAGGATGGAATCAAGATTGCTGGGAGAAATATCAATACCTTCAGATATGAAGATGACATCACCCTTACGGAAAAAGGCGAAGAGGAACTCAAAAGCTTTTCGATGAAAGTGAAAGAGGAGAATGAAAATGTTGGTTTGAACCTCCACATTCAGAAAACTAAGATCATGGCATCTAGTCCCATCACGTCATGGGAAAGAGATGGGGAAACAGTGGAAACAGTGTCAGACTGTATTTTTTGGGCTCCAAAATCACTGCAGATGATGATTGCGGCCATGAAATTAAAATAATATTACTCTTTGGAAGGAAATTTCTGACCAACCTAGATAGCATATAAAAGAACAATTACTTTGCCAACAATGGTCCGTCTAGCCAGGGCTATGTTTTTTCCAGGGATCATGTATGGATGTAAGAGTTGGACTGTGAAGAAAGCTGGTAGCCGAAGAATTGACGCTTTTGGACTGTGGTGTTGGAGAAGATCTAGAGAGTCCCTTGGACTGCAAGGAGATCCAACCAGTCCATTCTAAAGCAGATCAGTCCTGGATGTTCATAAGAGAGACTGATGCTAAAGCTGAAGCTCCAATACTTTGGCCACCTCATGCGAAGTGCTGACTCACTGAAAAAGACTCTGATTCTGGGAGGGATTAGAGGCAGGAGGAGAAGGGGACGGCAGAGAATGAGATGGCTGGATGTCATCACCGACTCGATGGATTTGGGTTTGATTGAACTCCGGGAGTTGGTGATGGACACGGAAGCCTGGCATGCTGTGATTCAGGGGGTTTCAAAGAGTTAGACATGACTGAGGGACTGAACTCAACTGAACTGAACTGAACTGAATGATGGTAATGTTGGAGGCTATGGGATGTTTTTGAGTAATATATATAGCTTTTGACTGCTAGTTTATTTAGCACCTTTTATTGCTAATTCAGGAAATACTTAAAATATTTCATTTGGCAGGCACTATGTCTTAGCTGATGTGAAAAATACATAAGGCAACTTGGGTACAGATACAACACATATAAGAATTGGATAACTGTGTTTAACTTAGTAGGAAGGAAGACAGGTTCTTTCCATTCCCAAGCAACTGTTTAGGAAAAGTTGTGAAATGTGGCTTATTATGACTTGGAGAAGACTCTTGAGAGTCCCTTATACTGCAAGGAGATCCAACCAGTCCATTCTAAAGGAGATCAATCCTGGATGTTCATTGGAGGGACTGATGCTGAAGCTGAAACTGCAATACTTTGGCTACCTCATGCGGCGAGTTGACTCACTGGAAAAGACTCTGATGCTGGGAAAGGTTGGGGGCGAGAGGAGAAAGGGACGACAGAGAATGAGATGGCTGGATGGCATCACTGACTCTGTGGACATGAGTTTGAGTGTACTCCGGGAGTTGGTGAGGGACAGGGAGGCCTGGCATGCTGTAATTCATGGGGTCGCGGAGAGTCGGACACGACTGAGTGACTGAACTGAACTGAACTGATGACTGAAAATATGTTACCTGATTGTAGCTCTAGAAATTCTGTGAAACAGATAGATAATGAAGCTTGTAAGGGAAAGAAATGTCATGTCTTCCAAGAACTGATTACCTTGCTGAGATGCATTCACCAAAAGGATTTAAGTCTATCTTTGTAGGAACAGCAAAGCAACATCAAAATATACATTAGGAAATATAGTGTGGTGTGTTGGTGGGAGGAAATAAAGGCATGACATGAGGAGAGCAGAGCAAGAATGGCCCTTTTCAATACAACTTGTAAAATGCCTATCTTTTGCTGACTGTGGTGCAATGTTTGACTATGTCATGTTATCATTGGCATCCCAACATGGTATGGTAGTGATCATGATTATCGAGTAGGCTACATTTACATTTTCAAGTGAAATGCATTTTTTTTAAATGAAGAAAACCTTCTGTTTAACCTCTTAGCTTTCTATGCAATGACTGGTATAATATGATAAAACTGGGAAAGCATTAAAATACATATGCTCATTTGTTGTTTCTAAATTTGACTTGTTTCTGATCCTTCCCACATACCATCCTAACTTAGACACCCAGTCAGTTCTGCCTGTATGATTTCAGAAGTCAATTTATTTACTTTTTGCCTTTTCACATTGTTTACATTTTCTATTTTTTCAAACAATTCATTAGATGTAATATACCTATGATGCATGCTGAATGTTTCCTTGAACAGAAAATTTTATATTAAAGAAGAGCAAAACATCCAGGAACTGAAATGCTCATTTACTCTTAATTATTTCAAAGTGAAATTGACACTATGAAAATGAACATACAACTTTATTCTTCAAATAAGAGAATTGTAGGAATTTGTTGACATCTCCCAACATTAATTTTAATCTTCAGTATCGTGCATAATCTGACACCTATTTGGTACACCAGTTGTATTCAGTTCAGTTCAGTTCAGTTCAGTTCATTTCAGTCGCTCAGTCGTGTCCGACTCGCCACAACCCCATGAATCACAGCACGCCAGGCCTAAATAATGAAGACGGTTGATGCATTGACCTAGAAAAAGCGGCAACAATGTATCAGAGATCTCCGGTACTGGGACACATGAATGGCCTGCGTGTTTTAGTTTAAGAAAAGGTTTGTTATGGGCTGCCACATGACCGCACACACCTGGAAAGGTAGAAGTTTCCACCCTCAGTCCAAAATCACTGTTGCATAATGGAGATACAATGTGGTACTGCAAAATAGTAGTAGACATAGCTGCCACAGTATGTCTAATAGACACTGCAGCCATTTGGTTTACAGCATCTGCTAGGTGAAATCCCGTGAACAATGCTCCACCTAGATTGTGGGATGGAGAGGGAGATGGGAGGGTGTTCCGAAAGGGAGGGGATATATGTATATCTATCCCTGATTTATTTTGAGTTCTGACAGAATACAGCAAAATTCGGTAAAACAATTACCCTTCCATTAAAAAAATAATAACAATAAGAGAAACAGCAGGGTGATATATCACAATATGCTCCTCTGGTCTAACTAATATTGATGTTGGAGAAAAGAAAGAATTTCAAGTTAGGGCACTTGTATCAGCAACTATCTGGATGGCAGAACGCTTTAGTGTGAATGGCACACTTAAACTTCTGCAGGCTGAAAATACATTCGCTTTTCTAGTTCCAGGGTTGAAGTCAGAGTTATGACCATCCATATTACCCATTGCTTTAACATGCTTCTTCTTCTTATCTCGGACTAATGAAGATACTGTAGAGACATTTATATGATCAACTCTTCTTTTAATTCTTATTAAATGTGAGGATAACCTCGTTCAAAATATGGCTATGATAGAACTGAAACTAAAACCAAAGGGGGAAAATATTTCGTAACTCTTTCAACCAAGATAGATCAGAAAACCAGAGAAAAATTGATTCCTTTAATCATGTAAATAGTATCAAATAATCACCTTTCATTAGTAGTTTTAAAAATTTACATAGTCGTAGAAATTATGATCCTCAAGTAAAATATGTTATAAATCTGTGGTAAATATCATTTAAATGGCTTTAGGATTTGAACTTTTCCCAATTTTTTTTTTTTTGGTCAAAATATAATTTAAGCCATTATTATTAATCTGGCCAAACAAATGACGGAGAAAACATCACCAAATGCTCAACACTGAAATCAGATTGATTTTATTCTTTCAGTCAAAGATGGAGAATCTCTATACAGACAGCAAAAACAAGACCAGGAGATGACTGTGGCACAGATCCTGAACTCCTTGTTGCAAATCCAGACTGAAATTGAAGGAACTGGAGAGAACCCCTATACCATTCATGTATGACATAAGTTAATTCACTTATGACTATACAGTGGAAGTGAGAAATAGTTTAAGGGACTAGATCTGACAGAGAGGTTGCCTGATAAATTATGGATGGAGGTTCATGACATTGTACAAGAGACAGGAATCAAGATCATCCCCAAGAAAAAGAAATGCAAAAAAGCAAAATGGCTGTCTGAGGAGGCCTTAAAGTGGCTGTGAAAGAAGGGAAGTGTAAAGCACAGGAGAAAAGGAAATTTATACCCATTTGAATGTAGAGTTCCAATGAATAGCAAGGAGAAATAAGAACAACTTCCTCAGTGATCAATGAAAAGAAATGGAGGAAAGCAATAGAATGGGAAAGACTAGAGATATCTGCAAAATAATTAGAAATACTGAGGGAACATTTCATGCAAAGGTGGGCTCAATAAAGGACACAAATGTTAGGGACCAAAGAAAAGCAGAAGATATTAAGAAGAGGTGGCAAGAATACACAGAATAACTGTATATAAAAGATCTTTAGGACCCAGAAAATCACGATGGTGTGATCATTCACCTAGAGCCAGACATCCTGGAATGTGACGACAAGGGGGCCTTAGGAAGCATCACTATGAACAAAGCTACTGTAGGTGATGGAATTCCATTTGAGCTATTTAAAATCCTGGAAGATGATGCTGTCAAAGTGCTGCACTCAATATGCCAGCAAATTTGGAAAACTCAGCAGTGGCCACCGGACTGGAAAATGTCAGTCTTCATTCCAATCCCAAAGAAAGACAATGCCAAAGAATGCTCAAACTACAGCATAATTGCTCTCATCTCACATGCTAATCATCCGGTGCTAGAAAGTATCTTTAAAAACTAAATCATGACTTGACCTACAGAGGCCAGTAGAGTCATATCTCTGGTCTTTCCAAAGGTATGTACAGATATGACAACACCAAGGGATTACTGATTGTTAACTGCTCTGCTGGGAAAGACTTGTGAGATTCTTTTGAACTGCAGGAACCCCAAACAAATGAATTGTAAAGAAAATCATCTTTGAAGACACATTAGAAGGACTGATACTGAAAATAAAGCCCCGAAGCTTTGTCCACTTGAGGCAAAGAGCTGACTCATGAGAAAAACCGTGATCTTTAGAAAATGTTGAAAGCAGGAGGATCAGTAGATGAGAGAGGATGAGACATCTGGAGAGCATCAGCGATTCAAAAGACATGATCTCGGGGAAACTATGGGAGACAGTGAGGGACAGAGAGGAAGGTGCTAGAGTCCAAGGGGATACAAAGAGTAAAACATGGCTTAGTGACTGAAGAACAACAGCATTTCAGTTAATAAAATGGGTCTTGCAGGATAGCAGTTGGTCCCAAAATATCAGAGGAATAGGAGGACAAGACCACTCCCTCCCCAACAAATTCATCTAAGCATCGACTGCACGTGGAAGAACTTCCAGAAAACAAATTGTGAATACTGTTGAATGGGCCAAGATACCCAGAAGTCAAACATGTTTTCCTTTCAAAAGGAAGTAGGAAAAGATTAAAGAGACACAAAGAGAGACAAAGTATTTAGGGGCTGAGGCTGGTCTTGGAGAGGAAGTTGTAAATGAGAAGTTTGCAAACAATTGTAAACCCTCTCAGGACAGTGACAGTGGAGAACTCTGGGATTGCTTAGAGCAACATAACCAAGGGAAAGAAAAACAAAAGCAAATGTGCCTAACTGTAATTACCAGCAGAGAAAAAAATCAGATAAACCTGTCCACCATCACTGAGGTGGACCTGGGAGGGATGCCCATACTGTATCATCTGCCCTATGATAAGGACCCAGCTTTAATGCTCTGAGGATGATCTGACAGGTCTAAGGTGACGTAGCAACCTAAACCATGGGAACACCAGAGACAAAAATGCAAAAAAGTCCTTTCTTGAGATGATTCTCTATGGACATATAGTGAAAACAGACACTCACAGAACCAAAGATTGCACATTCAGTTCAATTCAGTTCAGTTCAGTGGCTCAGTCGTGTCCGACTTTTTGCGACCCCATGAATCACAGCACGCCAGACCTACCTATCCATCGCCAACTCCCGAACTTCACTCAAACTCATGTCCATCGATTCGGTGATGCCATCCAGTCATTTAATTTTTGTCGTCCCCTTCTCCTTCTGCTCCCCGTCCGTCCCAGAATCAGAGTCTTCCAGTGAGGCAACACTTCCCATGAGGTGGCCAAAGTATTGAAGTTTCAGCTTTTGCATCAGTCTTTCCAATGAACACCCAGGATTGATCTCCTTTAGAATGAAATGTTTGGATCTCCTTGCAGTCCAAGTGACTCTCAAGTCTTTTACAAAATATCAAAGATGTGCAGACAGGCTGTCATTTATGGCCCTGTCCTCCACGGAGGCAGAGAGGAATGCTTGCATCAGACAGAGGCAGAAGCACGTGGCTGCTGTTATATCAGCCTCAGAGACCACATCTCCCACCAAGCTCTGAGCAGGCTGCCAGTTGCTAACCATGTCTTCCTGGGTTCATGCTCAGTTCACATAGGTCAGGAGGGTCAAAACATGAGTTCAGCACGCCTCTGGAGACACACGGAATTCTTGCAAAATTCTGGGAAATATGAATGTCCTGTCTGTTGTAGTTTAGGAAAAGGTTTGTCATGGGCTGGCACATTACCCTACCCAGCTGGAAAGGTAGAAGTTTCCACCCTCAGTCCAAAATCACTGTTGCATAATGGAGACATGATGTGGTACTGCAAAACAGAAATAGACATAGCTGCCAAAGTAAGTCAAGTAGACACTGCAGCCATTTGGTTTAGAACAACTGTTAAGAAAAGACAAAAAGAAAGACCATGAGAGAATACTTGAGGAGATAAGATTTGAAAACTTCCCTAAAATGGGGACGTAAATAATCACCCAAGTCCAAGAAACCCAGAGAGTTCCTAACAGGATAAACCCAAGGCGAAATAACCCAAGTCACATATTAATCAAATTAACAAAGATCAAACACAACGAACAAATATTAAAAGCAGCAAGGGAAAAACAACAAATAAAACACAAGGGGATCCCCATATGGATAACAGCTGATCTTTCAATGGAAACTCTTCAGACCAGAAGGGAATGGCAAGACATATTAAAGTGATGAAAGAAAGTAACCGACAGCCCAGATGACTGTACCCAGCAAGGATCTCATTCAAATATGAAGGAGAAATCAAAAGTGTTACAGACAAGCAAAAGCTGAGAGATTTCAGCATCACCAAACCAGCTCTCCAACAAATACTAAAGGATCTTCTCTAGACAGGAAACACAGAAAGGGTATATAAACTCCAACCCTAAACAATAAGGAAAAAGGCAATGGGATCATACTTATCAATAATCATCTTAAACGTAAATGGGTTGAATGTCCCAACCAAAAGACAAAGGCTGGCTGAGTGGACACAACAACAAGACCCCCGTATATGTTCTCTACTAGAGAACAAATACGTCAAAAAAGGGATACATTCAGACTGAAAGTGAAGGGCTGGAAAAAGACATTCCAAGCAAATAGAGATAGAAAGCAGGAGTAGCAGTATTCATATAAGATAAAATAGACTTTAAAACAAAGGCTGTGAAAAGAGACAAAGAAGGAAAGTACATAATGATCAAAAGATCAATCCAAGAAGAAGATATAACAATTTAAATATTTATGCACCCAACATAGGAGCACAGCAATATGTAAGACAATTACTAACAAGTATGAAAGGGGATATTAACAACAGCACAGAAATAGTGGGAGACTTTAATAGCCCACTCACACCTATGGATAGGTCAATTAAACAGAAAATTAACAAGGAAACACAAACTTTAAATGATACAATAGACCAGTTATTCCTAATAGATCTCTATAGGACATTTCATCACAAAACAGTGAATTTCACCTTTTTCTCAAGTGCGCACGGAGCATTTTCCAGGATAGATCACATCCTGGGCCATAAAACTAGTCATGGTAAATTCAAAAAAATTGAAATCATTCCAAGTATCTTTTCTGACCACAACGCAGTAAGATTATATCTCAATTACAGGAGAAAAACTATTAAAAATGCCAAAATATGAAGGCTGAACAACACGCTGCTGGAAAATAAACAAATCATAGAAGAAATCAAAAGAGAGATCAAAATATGCATAGAAATGAATGAAAATGAAAACACAACAACCCAAAACCTCTGGGACACTGTAAAACAGTGTTAAGGGGAAAGTTCAAAGCAATACAGGCACACCTCAAGAAACAAGAAAAAAGTCAACTAAATAACCTAACTCTACATCTAAAGAAACTAGAAAAGGAAGAAATGAAGAACCCCAGGGTTAGTAGAAGGAAAGAAATCATAAAAATTAGGGCAGAAATAAATGCAAAAGAACCGAAAGAGACCATAGAAAAAATCAACAAAGCCAAAAGCTGTTTCTTTGAGAAGGTAAATAAAATTGACAAACCACTAGCCAGACTCATCAAGAAACAAAGGGAGAGGGACCAAATCAATAAAATTAGAAATGAAAATGGAGAGATCACAACCGACAACCCAGAAATACAAAGGATTATTACAGAATACTATCAGCAATTATATGGTAAGAAAATGAATAAATTGGAAGAAATGGACAAATTCTTAGAATAATAAAACCTTCCAAATCTGAACCAGGCAGAAATAGAAAATCTTAACAGACCCATCACAAGCATGAAATTAGAGGCTGCGATTAGAAATCTTCCAACAAAAAAAAGCCCAGGTCCAGACGGCTTCACAGCTAAATTCTACCAAAAATTTAGTGAAGAGCTAACACCTATTCTACTCAAACTCTTTCAGAAAATTGCTGAGGAAGGGAAACTTCCAAACTCATTCTATGAGGCCACCATCACCCTAATCCAAAAACCTGGTAAAGATCCCACAAAAAAAGAAAACTACAGGCCAATATCACTGATGAACATAGATGCAAAAATCCTTTACAAAATTCTAGCAATCAGAATCCAACAACACATTAAGAAGATCATACATCATGACCAAGTGGGCTTTATCCAAGTAATGCAAGGATTCTTCAATATATGCAAATCAATCAATGTAATACACCACATTAACAAACTGAAAAATAAAAATCATATGATTATCTCAATAGATGCAGAGAAAGCCTTCAACAAAATTCAACATCTGTATGATAAAAGCCTTCCAGAAAGTGGGAATAGAAGGGACATATCTCCACATAATAAAAGCTATATATGACAAATCCACAGCAAACATTATCCTCAATGGTGAAAAGCTGATAGCATTTCCCCTAAAGTCAGAAACAAGACAAGGGTGCCCACTCTCACCACTATTATTCAACACAGTTCTGGAAGTTTTGGCTAGAGCAATCAGAGCAGAAAAAGACATAAAAGGAATACAAATCGGAAAGGAAAAAGTAAAACTTTCCCTGTTCACTGATGACATGATCCTCTACACAGAAAACCCTAAAGACTCTACCAGAAAACTACTAGAGCTAATCAATGAATACAGTAATGTTGCAGGATATAAAACCAACACACAGAAATCCCTTGCATTCCTATATACTAATAATGAGAAAATAGAAAGAGAAATTAAGGAAACTATTCCATTCACTGTTGCAATGAAAAGAATTAAATACTTAGCAGTGTATCTACCTAAGGAAACAAAAGACTTGTACATCGAAAACTATAAAACACTAGTGAAAGTAATCAAAGAGGAGACTAAGAGATGGAGAAATATACCGTGTTTGTGGATTGGAAGAATAAATATAGTAAAAATGAGTATACTACCCAAAGTAATTTATACTTCCAATGCAATCCCTTTCAAGCTACCAACGGTATTTTTCCCAAATCTAGAACAAATAATCTCAAAATTTTATGGAAATACAGAAAACCTCGAATAGACAAAGCAATCTTGAGGAAGAAGAACGGAACTGGGGGAATTAACCTGCCTAACTTCAGGCTCTACTACAAAGCCACAATCATCAAGAGAGTATGGTACTGGCATAAAGACAGAAATATAGATCAATGGAACAGAATAGAAAGCCCAGGGATAAACCCACGCTCCTATGGACACCTTATCTTTGACAAAGGAGGCAAGAATATAAAATGGAGAAAAAACAGTCTCTTCAACAAGTGGTGCTAGAAAAACTGGTCAGCCACTTGTAACAGAATGAAACTAGATCACTTCCTAAAACCACACACAAAAATAAACACAAAATGGATTAGAGATCTAAATGTAAGATCAGAAATTCTAAAACTCCTAGAGGAGAACATAGGCAAAACACACTCTGACATAAATCACAGCAAGATCCTCCAAACCTACCTCCCAGATTACTGAAAATAAAAGCAAAAATAAACAAACGGGACCTAATTAAAATCAAAAGCTTCTGCACACCAAAGGAAACTATAAGCAAGGTGAAAAGACAGCCTTAAGAATGGGGGAAATTAATAGCAAAAGAAACTGACAAATAATTAATCTCCAAAATATACAAGTAGCTCCTGCAGCTCAATTCCAGAAAAATAAATGACCCAATAAAAAAATGGGCCAAAAAACTAAACAGACATCTCTCCAAAGAAGACATAAAGATGGCTAACAAACACATGAAAAAATGCTGAACATCCCTCATAATTAGAGAAATGCAAATCAAAGCTATAATGAGATACCATTTCACACCAGTCAGAATGGCTGCTATCCAAAAGTCTACATGCAATAAATGCTGGAGAGGGTGTGGAGATTAGGGAATCCTCTTACACTGTTGGTGGGAATGCAAACTAGTACAGCCACTATGGAGAACAGTGTGGAGATTCCTCAAAGTCTGGAAATAGAACTGCCATATGATCCAGCAATCACACTTCTGGGCATACACACCGAGGAAACCAGAAGTGAAAGAAAGACATGCACTCCAATATTCATTGCAGCACTGTTTATAATAGTGAGGACATGGAAGCAACATAGATGTCCATTTGCAGATGGACGGATAAGAAAGCTGGTGCATATACACAATGTAGTATTACTCAGCCATTAAAAAGAATGCATTTGAATCAGTTCTAATGAGGTGGATGAAACTGGAGCCTATTATACAGAGTGAAGTAAGCCAGAAAACAAATCACCAATACAGTATACTAAAGTGTATATATATGGAATTTAGAAAGTTGCAAATGATAACCCTGTATAAGAGACAGCAATAGAGATACAGATGTATAGAAGAGTCTTTGGGACTCTGTGGGAGAGGGTGAGGGTGGGATGATGGCATAAAGGCATTGAAACATGCATGTTGTCATATGTGAAACAAATCACCAGTTCAGGGTCAATGCATGTTTAAGGATGCTCGGGGCTGGTGTGCGGGGATGACCCAGAGGGAGCATAAAGGGAGGAGGGAGTTGGGAGGGGGGTTCAGGAGGGGGATGTCATGTACACCTGGGGCGGGTTCATGTCAATGTATGGCAAAACCAACCAATATAGTATTGTAAAATAATTAGCCTCCGATTAAAAAAAAATTAAAAATATAGTTAAGTTTGAGACTCCATAAAAGTCTCAGCAAAAAAAAAGTGGGGGGGGTCTATGGTTATATAAATAATCAGGTCAAGTTTATTGAGAACAGATCTATTTTTTAAAGAAATCTTAATCTGGTTATATTTGGTAAAAATGAGGGTGATTTTAGGGAGAAAAGAATGTTTCAATAAATGTTAAATCCCAGTTTGTTAATGGTGGTCTACCAATGGAGATAGTAAGACTCATTTCTTGGATAGTTCCTTGCTGTTATGTGATATTAATGTAAAATTTAACTGAATTCTTAAAGAACACCCTAAGTTTGTTTCTGAAGCTTATCTCAGTGATCTATCTTTGGATGAAGATCAGATGCCTCGTGACCTGCAACCAGGACTAAAAAAAATAATTAAAAAAAGAACATAATTTCAGGGACTCTCTCAAACCTGGATGGAAGGACTTTTTTCAGAAGAAACTACACTACACCAGGATGAGATGACGACATCAGAGGTAGACAGCTTGCTCAAGATGCTGGACCTGATTCGTATGATCATTTATAATGTTTTATTGACTTCTTAGCCCTCTGCAAATAAATCAAAGGCTTTTCTACCATAGGCCTGATCCTATGCTAGTTTTAGAAATTAGTCCCATTGTCGGGTTTGTAGACATGTAAAAGCTCATTCTGCTTATACAAAAACTCTGTTAGACTTGTGTCATCCTAATGTCCTTAAACCATGGCAACAGTCTGCTTCTAAATTGGAAAATTAAAAACAATAGCTGGAAATCAGAGTCAGGGCTATGGGAAATCCAAAATGGCTGCTTGGCTTTTCCCAGCACCCTGACAAACCTCATTTTTTATTTGATGGGTTAAAGCTTCCCTGGCTACAGGGCCTCCATAATGAAAAATCATGGAATATTAAGTTTTGTAAATTGTTAAATTAAGTTTCTAGTTTTGTAATGTCTATTGTTTTTCTAATGTCTAGTGAGTCTAAGACTCACTGCTGAGACAGTTCCTTGTTACGTGATACTGCTAAAAGATTTAATTAAGTTATTAAAAAGGACACTCTAGGTTAGTTTCTAAGGCTTATCTCAGTAACCAATCTTCAGATAAAGGTCGGATGCTCCATAATGTACAACCAGCAGATTAACAACAGACTATAATCATTTAACGAATGAAGTCAGGTGACTTGAGGTGTACCAGGCTTTATCTAATGAAAGTTCTTGACTTATAATTCTTATTTTACTAATAACTGCTAGCTATGACATTGTAAAGGAGACAGGGACCAAGACCATCCCCATGGAAAAGAAATGCAGAAGAGCGAAATGGCTGTCTGAGGAGGCCTTACAAATAGCAGTGAAAAGAAGAGAGGCGAAAAGCAAAGGAGAAAAGGAAAGATATAAGCATCTGAATGCAGAGTTCCAAAGAATAGCAAGGAGAGATAAGAAAGCCTTCGTCAGTGATCAATGCAAAGAAATAGAGGAAAACAACAGAATAGGAAAAACAAGAGACCTCTTCAAGAAAATTAGAGATTCCAAGGGAACATTTCATGCAAAGATTGGCTCGATAAAGGACAGAAATGGTATGGACCTAACAGAAGCAGAAGATATTAAGAAGAGGTGGCAGGAATACACAGAAGAATTTTACAAAAAAAGATATTCACGACCAAGATAGTCACGATAACATGATCACTGACCTAGAGCCAGACATCTTGGAATGTGAAGTCAAGTGGCCTTAGAAAGCATCACTGCGAACAAAGTTAGTGGAGGTGATGGAATTCCAGTTGAGCTATTTCAAGTCTTGAAAGATGATGCTGTGAAAGTGCTGCACTCAATATGTCAGCAGATTTGGAAAACTCAGCAGTGGCCACAGGACTGGAAGAAGTCAGTCTTCATTCCAATCCCAAAGAAAGGCAATGCCAAAGAATGCTCAAACTATCGCACAATTGCACTCATCTCACACGCTAGTAAAGTCATGCTCAAAATTCTCCAAGCCAGGCTTCAGCAGTATGTAAACCGTGAACTCCCAGATGTTCAAGCAGGTTTTAAAAAAGGCAGAGGCACCACAGATCAAATTGCCAACATCCGCTGGATCATGGAGAAAGCAAGAGAGTTTCAGAAAAACATCTATTTCTGCTTCATTGACTATGCCAAAGCCTTTGACTGTGTGGATCACAATAAACTGTGGAACATTCTGAAAGAAATGGGAATCCCAGACCACCTGACCTGCCTCTTGAGAAACCTGTATGCAGGTCAGGAAGCAACAGTTAGAACTGGACGTGGAACAACAGACTGGTTCCAAATAGGAAAAGGTTACGTCAAGGTTGTATATTGTCATCTTGCTTATTTAACTTATCTGCAGAGTACATCATGAGGAATGCTGGGCTGGAAGAAGCAGAAGCTGGAATCAAGATTGCTGGGAGAAATATCAATAACCTCAGATATGCAGATGACACTACCCTTATGGCAGAAAGTGAAGAGGAACTCAAAAGCCTCTTGATGAAAGTGAAAGAGGAGAGTGAAAAGGTTGGCTTGAAGCTCAACATTCAGAAAACAAAGATCATGGCATCTGGTCCCATCACTTCATGGGAAATAGATGGAAAAACAGTGGAAACAGTGTCAGACTTTATTTTTTTGGGCTCCAAAATCACTGCAGATACTGATTGCAGCCATGAAATTAAAAGACACTTGCTCCTTGGAAGGAAAGTTATGACCAACCTTGATAGTATATTAAAAAGCAGAGACATTACTTTGCCAACCAAGGTCCGTCTAGTCAAGGCAATGGTTTTTCCCGTGCTCATGTATGGATGTGAGAGTTGGACTGTGAAAAAGGCTGATCGCCGAAGAATTGATGCTTTTGAACTGTGGTGTTGGAGAAGACTCTTGAGAGTCCCTTATACTGCAAGGAGTTCCAACCAGTTCATTCTAAAGGAGATCAATCCTGGATGTTCATTGGAGGGACTGATGCTAAAGCTGAAACTGCAATACTTTGGCCACCTCATGCTACGAGTTGACTCACTGGAAAAGACTCTGATGTTGGGAAAGGTTGGGGGCGGGAGGAGAAGGGGACGACGGAGAATGAGATGGCTGGATGGCATCACCGACTCTGTGGACATGAGTTTGAGTGAACTCCGGGAGTTGGTGATGGACAGGGAGGCCTGGCGTGCTGTGATTCATGGTGTCGCGGAGAGTCGGACACAACTGAGTGACTGAACTGAACTAAACTGATGGCTCTATTATTTTTTATGTCACTTGTTTCACTTAGCCTGTGATATAATGCTGAACTGACAGTTCCATATGAGATCAATAATTGTAATAATGTGACTCTGGGTATGGGAAAAAGCAACAAGAGGAAATATTTTTTCTGGATCAGGAGGGTAGTAAGATAGTGGTCCAGAGACTTTTGCTACTTGCAAGGCCTGGTCCAATTTTAGCACACTGAGTGGCCCATCACTTCCCTAGACCTGGGAATGAACCTTCCCAGAACCGCACGACACAATGGCCATGAAGTGGTGTCACATGGTCAGATATGTGGCTATGAAGGGACCCTGCTGACTGGAAGTTGGTACTTGCCAGCTGCCTCTACAAAGATTACATCATGACCATTGCAAGCTGCTAACCTTCAACACCCCCTTAAAGAAGTTCAGGTTGAAAATCAGGAATGAGGCACTCTGTGCTCTGAAAAAAAAAAAACAAAAACTGGCAGGACAGGCCTTCAGATAGATCTTTTCAGAAAAAGGTTTTATGAATTCCAATTCTTGCATCTTCTCATACTTAGAAAAACACTGACGTCATTAATGGTGAAATCTGATTTGGCTATTTAAAAAAAAATTATTTTACAATTAAAAGTCAAAATAGAGTAGCTATGGTTCAGGCATCCTGGAAAATAACTATTTCCAAGATATCCTGAAAAATGATGTTATGGGTGTGATTTCAGATTAGACGCTGTGACCTAACGTAGAACTTAATGCTCCTGTAATGTATTTTTGTTTCTGTAGTTTGCTTGCTGCTCATAAAACCAAAGTTACTCCATATTAAGATAAGGTTGTTTTCAAGTAAAGATTCCTACATTTTTTTTTTAATAAATAAATAAAATAAATGGAAAACCTTGGGAAAAAAAAAGATAAACATCAATACAGCATAATAACGCATATATACGGAATTTAGAATAATGGTAGCCTTAACCCTGTATAGGAGACAGCAAAAGACACATAGGTGCATAGAACAGTCTTTGGGACTCTGTAGGAGAAGGTGAATGTGGTATGATTTGAGAGAATGGCATTGTAGCATGTACATTATCATATGTGAACTGAATCACCAGTCCTGGTTCGAGGCATGATACAGGATGCCTGGGGCTGGTGCACGGGGATGACTTGGAGGGAGGATATGGGGAAGAGGGAGGTGGGAGAGGGATTCAAGAGGGGGAACACATGTACACCTGGGGCAGATTCGTGTCAATATATGGCAAAACCAACCAATATATTAATGTAAAGTTATTTGCCTCCAATAAAAAAATAAATAAATGAAAAAAATAAATAAAATAAAAATAGAACTATTAAAAAAAAAAAAGAACTGAAACTTAAACCAAAGTGGGAAAAATATTTCGTAACTCTTTCAACCAAGATAGATCAGAAAAACAAAGAAAAATTGATTATTTTATTCATAAAATGTAAATATTATCAAATAATCCCCTTCCATTGGTAGTTTTAAAAACTTACACAGTCGTAGAAATTATGACCCTCAAGTAAAATATGCTATAAATCTATGGTAAATGTCATTTAAATGGCTTTAGGATTTGATATTTTCCCAATTTTTTTTTTTTTTTTTTTTTGGTCAAAAGAAATTTAAGCCATTTTTATTAATCTGGCCAAAATATGACAGACAGAAGACATCACCAAATGCTCAATACTGAAAACTGATTTTATTCTTTCAGTCAAAGATGGAGAATCTCTATACAACCAACACAAACAAGACCAGGAGCTGACTGTGGCACAGATCATGAACACCTTGTTGCAAAATTCAGACTGAAATTGAAGAAAGTGGAGAAAACCACTATATCATTCATGTATGAAATATGTCAAATCCCTTATGACTATACAGTGGAAGTGAGAAATAGATTTAAGGGACTAGATCTGACAGAGAGTGTGCCTGATAAACTATGGATGGAGGTTCATGACATTGTACAGGGAACAGGAACCAAGATCATCCCCAAGAAAAAGAAATGCAAAAAAGCAAAATGGCTGTCTGAGGAGGCCTTACAAATAGCTGTGGAAAGAATGGAAGTGAAAAGCAAAGAAGAAAAGGAAATTTATACCCGTTTGAATGTAGGTTCCAAAGAGTAGTAAGGAGAAATAAGAAAGACTTCCTCAGTGATCAACGCAAAGAAAGAGAGGAAAGCAATAGAATGGGAAAGACTGTACATAAAAGATTTTCAGGACCCATAAAATTATGAAGGTGTGATCACTCAGCGAGAGCCAGACATCCTGGAATGTGAAGACAAGTGGACCTTAGGAAGCATCACTACGAAAAAAGTTAGTGTAGGTGATGGAATTCCATGTGAGCTATTTAAAATCCTGGAAGATGATGCTGTGAAAGTGCTATACTTGATATGTTAGCAAATCTGAAAAACTCAGTGGTGGCCACAGGACTGGAAAAGGTCAGTTTTCATTCCAATCCCTAAGAAAGTTAATACCAAAGAATGCTCAAATTATAGCATAATTGCTCTCATCTCACATGCTAATCAAGCGATGCTAGAAAGTGTCTTTAAAAACTAGAACATGACTTGGCCCACAGAGGTCCGTAGAGTCATATCTCTGTTCTTTCTAAAGGTATGTACAGATGTGAGAACACCACTAGATTACTGATTGTGAACTGCTCTGCTGGGGAAGACTTGTGGGATTCTTTTGAACTGCAGGAATACCAAAAAATGAATTGTAAAGAAAATCATCTTTGAAGACTCATTGGAAGGGCTGATGCTGAAAATAAAGCCCCGAAGCTTCGTCCACGTGAGGCAAAGAGTTGACTCATTAGAAAAGACCCTGATCTTTAGAAAATGTTGAAAGCAGGATGATCAGTGAGTGAGAGAGGATGAGATGTTTGGATAGCATCAGTGATTCATAGGACATGAAATTATGGGAGACAGTGAGGGGAAGAGAGGACTGATGTACTAGAGTCCAAGGGGATACAAAGAGTCAAATATGGCTTAGTTGCTGAAGAACAACAGCAATTCAGTTAATAAAATGGGTCTTGCAGGATGGCAGTTGGTTCCAATATATCAGATCAATAGAAGGACAAGACCACTCTCTTCCCAGTAAATCATCTAAGCGTCGACTGCACATGGAAGAATTTCCAGAAAACAAACTGGGAACACTGTTAACTGTTCCAAGATACCCAGAAGTCAACATGTTTTTTTCCAAAGGAGGTAGGGGAAAATAAAAGAGACACAAAGAGAGACAAAGTATTTAGGGGCTGAGGTTGGTCTTGGAGAGGAAGTTTTAAATGAGGAGAGCTTGCAGACAATTGTAAACCCTCTCAGGACAGTGACAGTGGAAAACTCTGGGATAGCTTAGAGCAACATAACCAAGGGAAAGAAAAACAAAACAAATGTGCCTAACTGTAATTACCAGCGGAGAAACATCTCAGATACTCCTGTCCACCATCATTGAGGTGGACCTGGGAGGGAAGCCTGGGCTCTATAATCTGCCCTATGATAAGGACCCAGCTTTAATCCTCTGAGGATGATCTGACAGAGCTAAAGTGATGTAGCAATCTAAACCATGGGAACATCAGAGACAAAAATTCAAAAAAAGGAGCTTTCTTGAGAGAAGTCTCTATGGCCACATAGTGAAAAAAGACATTCACAGAATAAAAGATTGCAATTTACAAAATATCAAAGATGTACAAACAGGTTGCCATTTATTGTCCTTTCCTCCATGGAGGCAGAGGGGAATGTTTGCATCAGACTGCAAGGAGATTCAACCAGTCCATTCTAAAGGAGATCAGTCCTTATTGTTCACTGGAAGGACTGATGATAAAGCTTAAATTCCAATACTTTGGCCACCTCATGCGAACAATTCACTCCGTGGAAAAGACTCTGATGCTGGGAGGGATTGTGGGCAGGAGAAGAAGGGGACGACAGAGAATGAGATGGCTGGATGGCATCACCAACTCGATGGACATGAGTATCAGTGAACTCTGGGTGTTAGTGATGGACAGGGAGGCCTGGCGTGGTGTGCTTCATGGGATCGCAGACTCAGACATGACTGAGGGACTGAACTGAACTGAACACTTATTCTACTCAAAATCTTCCAGAAATTTGCAGAGTAAGGGAAATTTCCAAACTCATTCTATGAGACCACCAACACCTTAACACCAAAACCAAAGATGCCTTAGAAAAAGAAAACTACAGGCCACTAACACTGATGGACATAGATGCAAAAATCCCTAACAAAGTGCTAACAAACAGAATCCAAAACCATTTTTAAAAGATCATACCTCATTGCCAAGTGGGCTTTATCTCAGGGATCCAAGGATTCTTTAATATCTGCAAGTCAATCAATGTAATACACCATGTTAACAAATTAAATGATAAAATCCATATGATAATATCAATATTCGGTGAGGTTTTGAAAAAATTCACTATTCATTTATGACAAAAAGACCACAACACCCTCCAGAAAGAAGGAATATAAGGAATATACCTCAACTTAATAAAAGCTACATATGACAAATCCACAACAAAGTTGATCCTCAATGTTGAAAAATTTAAAACATTCCCCCTAAAGTCAGGAACAAGACAAGAATGCCCTCTCTCATCACTACTATTAAACACAGATTTGGAAATTTTAACCACAGCAATCAGAGAGGAAAAAGAAATCAAAGGAATTCCTATTGGAAAAGAAGAATGAAAAATCTCACTCTTTGACTATATCATGATCTTCTACTTAGAAAACCCTAAAGACTTCACCAGAATATGGATAGAGCTAAGCAATAAACATAGTAAAGTTGCAGGATGTAAAATTAACACCCAGAAATTCCCTGAATACCTATACACTAACAATTAGAAAACAGAAAGATAAATAAAGGAAACATTCCCATTCACCATTGAAATGAAAAGAATAAAATTCTTAGGTATAAATCTACCTAAAGAAACCAAAGTCCTATATATAGAAAACTAAAAAAACACTGATGAAAGAAATCAAAGAGGAAATAAATAGATGTTAGAAATATGTCAAGTTTATGGATTAGAAATGTCAAAATAGTGAAAATGATTATACCACCTAAAGCAATCTATAGGTTCAATGCAATCCCTATCAAACTACCCACTGTATTTTTCACAGAACTATTAACAAATAATGTCACAATATTATGGAAATACCAAAACCCTAGAATACCCAGAGCAATCTTGAGAGGGACTAATTGACCTGGAGGAATGAACCTGCTTGAATTCAGGATATACAACAAAGCTGTAATCATCATGACTGTATGGTACTGGCACAAAGATAAAGTACAGGTGATTGAAACATATAGAAAGCCCAGAAATGAATCCAGACACCAATGGACAACTTCTCTTTGAAAAGGGAGGCAAGTATATACACTGGAAAAAAGTCTCTAAAACAAGTGGCGCTAGGAAAACTGGTCATCCACGTGTAAAAGAATGACACCAGCAATGAGGAACCATCTTAGGCCGGTCAGAATGGATACTACCCAAAAATCTACAGAAACTAAATTCTGGAGTGGTGTGGAGATAGGAGGACCCTCTTACACTGTTGGTGGGACTACAAACTAGTACAGACACTATGGAGAACGTTGTGGGATTAGTTAAAAAATTGGGAACAGTACTTCCATATGGTCTAGCGGTACCACTACCTGACATACACACCAATGAAACCAGAATTGAAAGAGACACGTGTACCCCAATGTTCATCACAGCACTGTTTATAATAGTCAGGGCATGGAAGCAACATAGATGTCCACTGGCAGAAGAATGGATAAGAAATCTTCTGTACATATACACAAAGGAATATTACTCAGTCAATAAAAAGATTTAATTTGAATCAGTTCTAATGAGGTGGATGAAACTGAAGCCTATTACACAGACAGAAGTAAGTCAGTACAAAAAACACCACTATGGTACACTAATGCATATAATGGAATTTCGAAATATGATATCAATGACACTATAGGCGAGAAGGCAATAGAGACACAAATGTATAGAAGAGTCTTTAGGACTCTGTAGGAGAAGGCGAGAGTGGGATGATTTGAGAGGACAGCACTGAAACATGTATATGATCATATGTGAAAGAGATCCCCAGTTTGGGTTTGGTACATGAGACAAGGTGCTCAGGGCTGGTTCACTGGGATGACCTGGAGGTTTGGGATGGGAGTGAGGTGGAAAGAATGTTCACATGAAGAACAAATGTAAACACATGGCTGATTCAAGTCAATGTATGGAAAACCCACTTCAATATTATAATTAGCCCCCAATTAAATATTTTTTAATGTATTAAAAAAAAAAAAAGCCTGTTGGATTTCTTCAGCTATCCAGTGGCTTAAGAATTTGCCTGTCAATGCAGGGGACATGGGTTTGAATCTTGGTCTGAGGAGACCTCACATACTACCAAAGTAGATAAGCCTTTGTGCCTACAACTACTGAACCTGAGAGCCCTAGAGCTTGAGCTCCGAAAGAGAAGGCATTGCCATGAGAAGCTAGTTCATTGCAATGAAGATTAACCCAAATTACTGCAACTAGAGAAACGTTGTGCACAGCAATGAAGACTCAGTGCAGCCGTAAATAAATAAATAAATACTAAAAATTATGAATAAATGAACTGTAGATACATAAAATTCTTCCATGTAATATGAAATTTTTGTATTTCATTGAATATCCAGTTGTTGATTTACTACTTGAAATATGGAAGTCCTGTATTTCAAATATGGAAAATAAGGGCAATATTTCTAAAAATATACATAAATTGTCTATATTTCATATATAAATATCTTGGTGTAGATTTTCCTATATGATTCTCTAAATTTCATATATGAAAATCTAGTTGTCACTTCTGTTTGCAAATTGGAATTCTCTGTAATTCACATTTGAAATTCAGGATGGTTATATTTGATACTGCGAACGTGGAATTCCCTAATTTTGTATGAAAATCTGGGTGTAGATTTTGTAGATGAAGAATGAAAATTTCTGTATTTCAATTCTTTACCATCAAAGTCACCAGGGAACTTACATACATTTAGGAAAACCTCCAAGAATTTATAAAATTAACACCAAAAATAGATGTCCTTTCACCATAGCTGACTGTGATGTAAAAACAGGAAGTCAAGCTATACGTGGAGTAACAAAGAAGTTTGGATTTGGGGTACAGAGTGATGCAGAACAAAGTGTAGTGGTAGAGTTTTGCAAAGAGAAAGGTTAAAAATGGAAACAGCGACAGTGTTCTTGGGCTCCAAAATCACTGGGGACAGTGATTACAGCCATGAAAATAAAAAAGACTCACTCCCAGGTAGAAAAGCTATGACAAACCTAGACACAGTATACTAAGAAGCAGAGACATCACTTTGTCGACAAAGGTCCATATAGGCAAAGCAGGTTTTTTCCCAGTGGATATGTATGGATGCCTCTCATGTGTAGCCCTACACAGCATGTCTTTGTGTCTGAGTTACACAAGGCAGTGGTCCATGTGACGGATTGATTAGGTTCCTGTGATGGTGGTTTCCGTCTTTCTGACCTTGAATGCCCTCTCTCAGCACCTACCATCTACTGGGGGTTCTCTTACTTTGGTTGTGGAGTATCTCTTCACTGCTGTTCCCTACAGCAAAGAACAGCCTCTGCTCCTTATGTTGGATGTGGGATATCTCCTCTTGACAGCTGGCTGGCGAAGTGCCACGCAGTCACAGCTCGCTGTTCCAGCAATTTTGGAAAACTCAGCAATGGCCAAGGATTGGAAAAGGTCAGTTTTCATTCCAATCCCGAAGAGAGGCAATGCCAAAGAATACTCAAACAATTACACAATTGCTTTCATCTCATGTGGTAATAAAGTAATGCTCAAAATTCTCCACTGCAGGGTTCAACAAGTTGTGAACCATCAACTTCCAGATTTTCAAGTTGGTTTTGGAAAAAACAGAGGAATCAGAGATCAAATTGCAGATATCTGCTGGATCTCTGAAAAAACAAGAGAGTTCCAGAAGTCATCAATTTCAGTTTTATTGACTATGCCAAAGTCTTTGACTCTCTGGATCACAATAAACTGTGGAAAATTCTTCAAGAGAAGGGAATATCAGACCACCTGACTTGTCTCTTGAGAAACCTGTATGCAGGTCAGAAAACACCAGTTAGAACAAGGCATGGAAGTAGGTCAAGGCCATATTGTCACCCTACTTATTTAACTACATGCAGAACACATCATGATAAATATGTGTTGTATGAAGCAGAAGCTGGAATCAAGGTTGCACGGAAAATATCAATAACTGCAAAGATGCAGATGACACCACACTTATAACAGAAAATGAGGAAAATCTAAAAGCCTCTTAAGGAAAGTAAAAGAAGAGTGAAAAAGTGTCTTTTTTTTTCACATCACCTGTGCAATTGCCACCTTTAATACTTGAAATATGGAATTTCTTATTTCACATAGGCAAATCAATGCCTATATTCCTATTTGAAATATCAATTTTCTACAATTTACATATGAATATTTGGTGAAGATTTTTTTCCTACATTACATATAGAATTTTCTACACTTCACAGCTGAAAATCAGGAGAGCTATTTTTCCTACAAGGAAGAAGGAGTTCTCTTTCTTGAACATGAACCCCTGGGTGCAGAATTTCCCTACATGAAAAATGGAAGTCTCTGCTTTTCAATTCTTCACATTCTATGTTACCAGGGAACTTTAATGGTTTTAGGAAGACCTGCAAATCTTTCTAGAAATAACACCGAGAAAAGATGTCCATTTAATTATAGGGTCCTGGAACATAAAAACAGAGAATCAAGTGATACCTGGTGCAATGGGCGTGGTTGACCTTGGTGTATGAAATAAGGCAGGACAAAGAATAGCAATGTTTTGGCAAATAGGGTAAAAATGAAAATAGAGACAGACAGTTTTCTTCGGCTCCAAAATCTCTGGGGACAGTGATCACATCCATGAAAATAAAAACCCTTGCTCCTGGGAAGAAAATCTATGATAAGCCTAGACACAATGTACTGAAAAGCAGAGACATCTCCTTGGCAACAAAAGTCAATATAGTCAGAGCTATGGTTTTACCCGTAGACATGTATGGATGTGCTAGATTCACTATAAAGAAGGCTGAGTGCCAAAGAATTGAGGGTTTGCAACTGGGTGAGAAAGATGGTTCTTGAGAGACCCTTGTCCAGCAAGGAGATCAACCCCATCAATCTTAAAGGAAACTAACCCTAAATATCCATTGTAAAGACTGATGTTGAAACTGAATTTCCAATACACTGGCTACCCTGGTGTGAAGAAATAATACATGGGAAAAGATTGAGGCTATACCTTGTCGCTAAAAAAATAATAATCATTATTGACTCTGATATGAGTAGATGGAGGACAGGAGAATGGGACGACAGAGGATGAGATGGCTGGTTACCATCACCGACTCAATGGACATGAGTTTGTGTAAACTCCGGGAGTTGGTGATGGACAGGAAGGCCTGGTGTGCTGCGGTTCATGGGGTTGCAAAGAGTTCAACATGACTTAGCAACTGAACTAGTGGAATTTGGAATGCAGTAACGATGAGTTTTTAGCAAAAAGAGGCACAGAGGTAAAACAGTTTTTAGACTATGAGGGAGTAGGCGAGGGTGGGACAATATGAGGGAACCACATTGAAACATGTTTATTACCATATGTCGAACAGATGATCAGTGAAAACTCAATACATTAAGCAGGACATTCAACACTACTTTTCTTAAATTGTGCAGAGGAATGGGTGAGGATTGAGGTGGAAATGGATTCAGGTGTTGTGAGATATATAAACCCCAGGCTGATTGATATCAATGTAAGGCAGAAAAACCCAACAAAATTGTAAAGTGAAGAGCCACCAATTAAAACTAATTAAATCAAAGAAAATAATATATATTTCATATTTTATACATGAACGCTAGGCAAGTAATGTACACTATGTAAAACTGATTTCTGGCACGTTGGTTCATCAAGAGGAAAGAAAAAATAAGTCCATTTGGGCACAATCAAGCTTCCTATGTTAACTACGCACATATTTTAGGAGTCATTTCTCTCACACAGTCCCAGTGTGTACCACACTATGTGAGGGAGTGTCCTGGTTGATGTTAGGCAACACAGTAGCCAGGATGTTTCCCTGTATGTTTCTCACATATGTGGAATATTTCTCCAGTGCAGCTGGCTCACTATCTGGGCTTCCTTCTCCCAGACTCTGCACTTTTTCAAAGAATTTTGGCCGTTTCTAAATCATAGGTCCTACTACCATGACCTCCATTTCCACAGGCCAGTACATATCACAAAGAATGATGGGTCCACAAACGGTGGTTTACAAGCCCCACAATACTTGACTTACTCTGGGTGACTCTTCAAACTCTCCAACCCCATTTCCAAGTACAAACACACCCCATGACAAGGCAGAGATTTTGAGCATTTTTATGTCTCTTAGGTAATTCCAGATTTGTGGAGCCATGTTCCAGTTATCAATGACCATCATTTCCTCATTCCTCTCCGGGACTGTGGTACCACAGATATACATTGACCATTCTCCCCAAGTCTGTGGACATCTCCTTTTCTAGTTGCTTCACATCTCACAACTTTGGTCTTCACCTATGGGTCTTTAGTGGGCTGGACATACACAGACAGATAAGCAGGCACAAATACAGTTGACAAAAACACATGCAACACATCTACACACATATGCAAAGCACAGGGACACAAAAGGAAACAGGGAATACTCACGTTTCAGGAGCTGAAGATGCTGTGTCCTGCAATGTGGACGATAACATCACCAGGCAAAATGGCTTGCCCTTTTGAGATACTTGTCCATTTCTTCCAACATCTGTTCAGTGGTATCTCCAACCAGCCTGAAGCCACTTCCAGCATTGACTGTGTGGCGGTGGAGAAAGGCTAAGCAATGAATATGCAAATTCACAGAATATGCCAAAGTCAACACAAAAATACAGTGGGACACTAGAGAGAAACCCCTACCAACTGACAGGGCTTCCTAGGATGAGGGTTGGGAGTGAAGAGCTCAGGTGATTTCAAACTGATTGAGCAGAAGGATGTCTGGTGGCAGCAGGACTCAGGGAAGGATGATTTCAACAAAGGTGCCTTTACCTCCATCAGAGTCTCCAAGGACTCTCAGTGTGTAACCACAGCTCCTTTGAGCGAGGTTTGGACACATTAAGTTCCTAAGTCTCAAGTCTCAGCCTGCCAGCTGCTACCTGCATGACCCTAATCCAGGCTCTGCAGTCGGCCTGCATGAGACTGAGTTTTCCCATTTGGGAAAGGAGAGTGTCCTGGCCTCCATACTTCAGGTCTCACCTCCTGACCCCCTCACAACCCGTATTTCTCTGTTACCCTGAGGTAGTACTGCAACGGATCAAACAACAGATCTTCACCAATGGACTTCTGGAAACACGAGCATGTTCAGCATGGGCCTTGTCAGGCCCCAAAGTCTTCCATGAGTAGCCAACAAATCCAACATCAATTGTCAATTCTAAGAAGGCCCACTGCAACCCCACTTCAGAAATCGTGAGTCAGCTGATAACCTTGTGGATTTCTCTAGTGTACTTTCTTTTCCATTATTTCATTTCACTTTCTTTTCAACTTTCCATTTAATTTTGATGTGTCTTCATTTCAGTCTCCATTCAACTTTCTGGAACTCTCCGTTCTTTATCTCCCTAGATTTCTAAGTTTCTTTCTTTCTTCAGGTTTTGGAACTGATCAGCCATAATTTTATCTATATCATATCAACTGCTTTCTATTTCTTCCTTTCTGAGACCCCCCAAATATCGCAATGCTGCTATTTTAACATTGTCAAAGAGATTATTTAAACTGGTCTTTATTTGTAAATTTGCTCATCTATTTGCAATTCTGCTTTGGTGTTTTTCATTACAGAATCTTCCAGGGCACAAATGCATTCTTCTGTGTCACTTTTTCTCTATTATTTCCTTCTAATGTGTTTTCTATTTCATTATTTTATTCTTCATGAGAGCTTTTTTTCCCTATTATTTCTCATTTTTTGTTAAAATGTTTACTTTGTCCATCTGCATTTTTCCCTATCTGATTTTGCATTCTTGTTACTCAGGCTTCAAACTGTATCTGTTAAATGATTTCTCTATTTCATGTGTAATGTATTCCATTTTTTGTTTTTCTTTCTCTTTTTCTTTCATTGGAGTCAAACACACAAGACTTCTCAATTTATCTTTCTCCTTGTGAAAAAGGTGAAATGAAACAATGACTGTTATGGTTAAAGTGGTGGCCTTATATGTGGCCAGTCTGTGTAATATACATTTGCCCGGTGGCTTTGGTTTGAGAGCTGGACATGACAAGAGTGGGCGTCCTGTGACACCTCAGTGTGTTCTGGCAGTGTTCACATTGGTAGGACACGGGGTTGGAGATAGTGGGCCTAGTTCCACTGACAAATATTATGGGGCTATTCTTCTCAGTGTCCAATAATACGACTTGAAGTTTGGATTTTCTCCCAGGTTTCAGGAGCGGAACTCATGAGGGCTGAGTCTGAGCTGATTCGGTTTGTCCTGAGTTCATTCTCTTCCCTGTCTCAAGAATGGCAACTTCACCCCCAGATGGGAGCACCTATAGAGCAAGAAGAACTTGAGTATGTGTTGAGTGTGGTTTGGGACATGGGATACGCATTGTGATGGTCCTGGATTCACTCCGATTCTTCTGCCTTGTTTCAAAAACAGATAGATGTGTACATGTTCTTCACTAGTGGAATTCAAGTTTTTTAGAGCCCTACTGTTCATTACAAACCAGCTTCATTCCAAGCTTTCAAACCAGCTGAGTGGACTCATCTTCCTGATGTCAGATCCCAGGCATACGGTCCCATTATACACTATGAATGTGTCACGCTGTGATGATTATCCAAGCCCGTAATATCCATCTCCTTATATGTGTCCTTTTTTGGGGCTCAAGTACCAACCTGATTGCTTATCCTCCCTTGTTTCCTGACTCTATGCACATGTTATTATAGCATTGGTTTATAGTGTCTTTCAGCTATAAAGTTAGCTGTGTCTTGTTAGTTTTCAGTCAGTGGCTCTAAATGTAGAGGCAGTTTTAATGTGCTGATTGGGCCTTCGACTATTCCACCAGCTTCTACTTTCCCAATAATTTGGCTGTTCTAGCCAGCACTTCTAAGTATTATATTAAGGAAGAGCAGCATTGTAGAGGTTGTTCCATTATAATGCCTCATTGTTTTTCAGGGTTTCAAAAGAATGATCTTGCACTAAAATGCAAGCTTTTGGCCAGTTGTTCTATACATTTCCCTTGCCAAATGGAATGATGAAGCAATCATATTGGACTGTCATTCTATGATTTAGTGAGGAGGTGGAAGTAGATAGTGAAATGATACATAGGAGAAAATAGAACACTGTCTTTGATTGTAAAAGCTTGAAAACTGCCAAAGAGAACCAACATGAATTTTGAGTCTAGGATAATAATTTGCATATGAGGATGAAGACTCAGTGTGTGAGAATTCAGCCAGGGGAGGGGATGGAACTTTTTTCCCCATCCATTTTGCAGACTCCTTGGCTGGTAGTACTTTAAACAGTGTCTCTACAAGAAGGCT
Source organism: Moschus berezovskii (assembly GCF_049115385.1). NCBI lineage: Eukaryota > Metazoa > Chordata > Mammalia > Artiodactyla > Moschidae > Moschus > Moschus berezovskii. Next base: position 14,286,101 of record NC_142489.1, on the reverse strand, counting down.
GTTATAATACTCACATAATATGGCTATCCTGGGTTGAAATCGACAAAGAATATTTGTTAAAGAGAACACTGTTGAGTATTCTGAGAGTTAAAGAGCTTTCACTGATCAGAATCATGGAAATCTATTAATTGCAGGGAAACGAGGATAAATTTATGAGGAATGTGCTTATGTGTCTTGAAGAGGAATCGTGTAAAGGTCAGTGATTATGGCGTTAGAGTTGTAAGGCCTAACAGAAGGGAGCAGTGGGCAGATGAAGTCATTCTAAAAGAGTGATCATCAGAAACAACCTAGGAATCTGTCAATGAGCATATATTTGCAAGACTCCTTTTTTCACCTCCTTAAGGAGTAAGAACTTCTTACCGTGAATACGCTTAGCCAATTGGGTTGTACTGCCTTTTACTAGAGAGATGCCAGAGTCCAGGTAGAATACAACAAACCTCCAGGAAGATTGCATTGTTTATCATGATGGTGCTGCTAGTTTCAAATGACACTGGTACATGTCATTATGAATCCATTGGCCCCAAATGACTCCACAAAGCCCAATAAAAGGTTGAAGTAAGTTATCCTTCCTTCCTAATTATGGGAACCTAAAGGCCCTTCAGGGTCTGAGCATGGGGGAAACACGTCAGGCTGAATTTTTCAAAGGTTTCTACTGTCAGGTAGTTGTTGTGTCTCAGCTGCCAAGTCATAAACTTGTCATCACCGTTTACCACCCTAGGTACTGAAACATGCTACATTTCCCTTTCCCATACTATCTCCTACAGCTTGTCCAAAATATGAGTTTAGGCTTCTCCTAAAGCTACCATTTCAATTTTATCAGCAAAGAATTCTAGTCGGCCTGGGCATTTATACCACTTGACTTTGTAGGAGTGGTATACAGAGAAATAGTACTGGGTGTGGGCTGGTTAGGGCCTTGAAGTCTGGATAAAAAGGAGAAACACACAGAATGCCTCTATTGTCTTTTTATTTGCATGGAGACATTGTATTCCTAACACAATGGTATTTCACTTGTCCTGTTTAAGTCTTGGCACTACCCATTGACTTTGTTTTTACCAGTAGAAATCTCTATTTTCCTTACATGAGAATATATTTTCCTCATATTTACAGCTTATACCATGACAGCGATATTAAGAAGAGGTGGCAAGAACACCGAGAAGAACTGTACCAGAGATCTTCATGATAATCACGATGGTGTTACCACACAATTGCATTCATCTCACAAGCTAGTAAAATAATGCTCAAAAATCGCCATGCCAGACTTCAACAATACATGAATTGTGAACTTCCAGATGTTCAAGCTGGTTTTAATAAAAGGCAGAGGAACCAGAGATCAAATTGCCAACATCTGGATCATTGAAACAGAAAGTGATTTCAGAAAGATAAAAAAACATAAACATATTTCAGCATTTTTTACTGTGCCAAAGTCTTTGTTTATATCACAATAAACTATTGTCAACTGTTCAAGAGATGGAAATACCAGGCCACCTCACCTGCCTTTTGAGAAATCTGTATGCTGTTCAGGAAGCAACTGTTAGAACTGGACATGGAACAACAGACTTGTTCAAAGTAGGAAAAGGAGCTGTCAACGCTGTATTGTCACCCTGATTATTTAACTTATATGCAGAGTACATCAAGAGAAATGCTGGACTGGATGAAGAACTAGCTGGAATCAAGATTGCTGAGAGAAATATTGATAACCTCAGAGATGCAGATGACACCTCCCTTATGGCAGAAAGTGAAGAAGATCTAAAAACTCTTTTGATGAAAATGATCAAGAAGAGTGAAAATGCTGGCTTAAAGCTAATTCAGAAAACTAAGATCATGGCATATGATTCCATACCTTCATGCAGATAGATGTGGAAACAGTGGAGAAAGTAGTTGACTTTATTTTGGGGGGCTCTAAATTCACTACAGATGGTGACTGCAGCCATGAATCTATCTATCTATTTAATTTATTAATTTTATCAGGAGACTAATTATGTATATGGTTTTTGGAATATATTTTCATGAATCATCCATGGGTGTACATGTGTTCCTCATGCTGGAACCCCTTCACCTCCTTTCCCATTCACCCCTCAAGTTCATCCCCCTACAGAAGCCCTGAGCACCCTGTCTCATGCATCACACCTGGACTGTTGATCTCTTCCAAATATGATAATATGCATGTTTCAATGCTATTCTTTCAAATCATCCCACCCTCACCTTCTCCCACAGAGTCCAAAACACTGCTCTATACATCTGTGTCTCTTTTGCTGTCTTGCATATAGGGCCACTGTTACCACCTTTCTAAATTCCGCAATATGCATCATTATACTGTATTGGTGTTTTTCGTTCTGACTTACTTCACTCTGTATAATAGGCTCCAGTTTCATCCACCTCATTAAAACTGGTTCAGATGTTCTTTTTAATGGCTGAGTGATAATCCATTGTATATATGTACTGCAGGTCTCTTATCCATTCATCTGCTGATGGACATCTAGGTTGCTTCCATGTTCTGGCAATTATAGACATGTACAGCCAAGAAATTATAGGACACTGCTTGGGAGGAAAGTTATGACTAACCTAGACAGCATCGTTAAAAGCAGAGATAATACTTTGCCAACAAAAGTCCATCTAGTCAAGGCTATGATTATTTCGGTAGTCATGTATGGATGTGAGAGTTGGACTATAAAGAAAGCTGAGTTCAGAGGAATTGATGCCTTTGAACTGTGGTGTTGGTGAGGATGCTTGGGAGTTCCTTGGATGCAAGGAGATCTAACCTGTCCATCCTAAAGGAGATCAGTCCTGAGTGTGCATTTAAGGACAAATACTGAAGCTAAAGACATATACTTTGGCCATCTGATGTGAAGAGCTAACTCATTTGAAGAGCCTCTGATACTGAGAATGACTTAAGTCAGGAGATAAGGGTACACAGGATGAAGTTGTTGGATGGCTTCACCGACTCAATGGACATGAGTTTGAGTAACCTCCAGGAGTTGGTGATGGATATGGAGGCCTGGTGTGCTGAAGTTCATGGTGTCACAAAAAGTCAGACAGGACTTACAAACTGAACTGAACTAAACAGAACTGACAGCCTTTCCTTAGGCAGTAATGTTAGCCTTGGGACCCAACACACCCTCCTTAAAAATCCTTTGCGTTGAAGTGTGGAGAGACATCACACACACACACACACACACACATACACACACACACACACACACACACTAATAGGCCATTTCAGTTCAGTTCAGTTCAGGCGCTCAGTAGTGTCTGACTCTTTGTGACCCCATGAATCACAGCACACCATGCCTCCCTGTCTATCACCAACTCCCGGAGTTCACTCAGACTCATGTCCATCGAGTCAGTGATGCATCCAGCCATTTCATTCTCTGTCGTCCTGGTCTCCTTCCACCCCCATTTTTTTTTTTAGACCTTTATAACTATCTGTCCAACCACTCACTACACGATATGGCTCTCAGATTGCTACTCTGTGGAACACATTGACTTATTATTGCCCTAGTGTCACCCATAGTAGTGACAATAGTCCTCCAGCATCATGCTCGCTTCCTGGTCATTATTACCACCTGAGAAAGCTAAGTACTTGGTCAATTTCATGTAAAGGATATTCTCCTGGGCGTATTTCAAGGACAACCATGCAGTCTTCTTGATTATCCATTGTTTTGGATCATTCCTAGCCCATTTACTGAGGTACTCTTTGCTCGAATCCTGAGGCATTAACTTTTCCTCTATTCCTTGTTTTAAGTTAACACAATATTTTCCCAGTAGAGACAGTGGGGCAGTCCTTGTCATTTTTATTATAATTTCGAGACATACCTTATTATCAAACAGTAACAAACACTTCAAAACCAAACTTTTTACTCTCAGATCCTAGAGAATATCACAACACATCTATAAGCATAAGGAAACTTGACAGAAAAGAAATAACATGGCCCTAGAGTTCTGCATTTTCTTTGTCCTGATGTGAAGTACCTCAGGTTATGGTGTTTTCCATTCTGTAACTGAATTCAAAGAATAAAAAGGAAAATTAACATAATAATAAGAATTAAAGTGAGAGGAGAAAGGAGCATGCTCCTTCAAAATGTTCCTTATCTAGGTCAGCCAGGACTTTCTAAACTGGGTACTTGATGGGTGAGATGACATGGCGGTTTTATCAAGTTGTACAGTTGATTTGTATAATTGTATACTTGATATCACCAGTTGGTTGACGCCGAAATCAGATTGCTTGTACTCAGTTCAGTTCAGTTCAGTTGCACAGTTGTGTCCGACTCTTTGCGACCCCATGAATCACAGCATGCCAGGCCCCACTGTCCATCAACTCCCGGAGTTCACACAAACTCATGTCCATCGAGTTGGTGATGCCATCCAGCCATCTCATTCTCTGTCGTCCTCTTCTCCTCCCGCCCCCAATCCTTACCAGCATCAGAGTCTTTTCCACTGAGTCAACTCATCTCATGAGGTGGCCAAAGTATTGGAGTTTCAGCTTTAGCATCAGTCCTTCCAATGAACACCCAGGATTGATCTCCTTTAGAATGGACTGGTTGGATCTCCTTGCAATACAAGAGACTCTCAAGAGTCTTATCCAGCACCACAGTTCAATAGCATCACTTCTATGGCGATCAGCTTTCTTCACAGTCCAACTCTCACATCCATACATAACCACTGGAAAAACCATAGCCTTGACTAGACGGATCTCAGTTGGCAAGTAATGTTTCAGCTTTTTAATGTGCTATCTAGTTTGGTCATAACTTTCCTTCCAAGGAATAAGCGTCTTTTCATTTCATGGCTACAATCAACAACTGCAGTGATTTTGGAGCCCCCAAAAAATAAAGTCTGCCACTGTTTCCACTGTTTTTCTATTTCCCATGAAGTGATGGGACCAGATTCCATGATATTTGTTTTTTGAATGTTGAGCTTCAAGCCAACCTTTTAACTCTAATCTTTCACTTTCATCAAGAGGCTTTTGTATTACTTGCAGCCAAAGATGTAGAAGTTCTATACAGTCAGAAGAACAAGACTGGGAGGTGACATGACTCATATCATGAACTCCTTATTGCCAAATTCAGTCTGAAATTGAAGAAAGTGTAGAAAACCACAAGAACATTCTGCTATGACCTAAATCAAATCCCTTATGACTATACAGTGGAAGTGAGAAACAGGTTTAAGGGACTAGATCTGACACAAAGATTGCCTGATGATCTATGGGCAGAGTTTCATGACACAGTATTGGAGACAGAATTCAAGACCATCTGCAAGGAAAGGAAATTAAAAAGAGCAAAATGGCTGTATATGGAGGCCTTACAACTGGCTGTGAAAAGACAGGAAGCAAAAAGCAAATGGGCAAAGGAAAGATAGACCCTTTTGAATGGAGAGTTCCAAAGAAAAGTAAGGATAGATAAGAAATACTTCCACAGTGATCTGTGAAAAGAAATAGAAGAAAACAATAGAATAGGAAAGAATAGAGATCCCTTCAAGAAAACTAGAGATAACTAGGGAATATTTTATGCAAAAATGGTCTCAAGAAAAGACAGAAATGGTAGGGACCTAACAGAAGCAGAAGATATTAAGAACAGGTGGCAAGAATACACAGGAAGACTGTACAAAAAAAAAAAAACACTTCATGACCCAGATAATCACCATGGTGCTATTACTCACCTAGAGCCAGAAATCCTGGAAAGTGAAGTCAAGTGGGCCTTAGGAACCATCATTAAAACAAAGATACTGGAGATGATGTAATTCCAGTTGAACTATTTCAAATCCTGAAAAATGATGCTGTGAAATTGATGCACGCAATATGCTGGCAAACTTTCAAAACTAAGCAGTGCACACAGGGCTGGAAAAGGTCAGATTTCACTCCAATCTCAATGAAAGGCAATGGCCAAAAATGCTGAACTACAACACAATTACACTCATCTAACACGCTAGAGCCAGGCATCAGTAACATGGGAACTGTGAACTTCCAGATGTTCAAGGTGGAATTAGAAAAGGCAGAGGAACTAGAGATCAAATGGTCAACATCCACTCGGTTTTTGGGAAAACAAGATAATTCCAGGAAATCATCTATTTCTGCTTTATTGACTATGCTAAAGCCTTTGAATTGTGGATCACAATGAACCGTGGAAAATTCTTCAAAAGATGGAATACCACACAACCTGACCTGCATATGGAGAAACTTGTCTGAAGGTCAGGAAGTAATATATAGAACTGGACATGGAACAACAGATTGGTTCCAAATAGGAAAAGGAGTAAATCAAAGCTGTATATTGTCACCCTGCTTATTTACCTTATATGCAAATTACATCATGAGAAACACTGGGCTGTAGGAAACACAAGCTGGAATCAAGATTGCAGGGAGAAATATCAATAACCTCAGATATGCAGATGACACCACCCTTATGGCAGAAAGTGAAGAAGAATTAATAACCTCTTAATGAACGTGAAAGAGGAGAATAAAAAGTTGGCTTAAAGCACAACATTCAGAAACTGGTCCCATCACTTCATGGCAAATAGATGGGGAAACAGTGGAAACAGAGGCTGACTTTAGTTTTCTTTGCTCCAAAATCACTGCAGAAGTTGATTGCAGCCATGAAATGAAAAGACGCTTACTCCTTGGAAGGAAAATTATGACCAGTCTAAACAGGATATTAAAAAGCAGAGAATTACTTTGCCAACCAAGGTCTGCCTAGTCAAGGCTATGATTTTTCCAGTAGTCATGCATGGATCTGAGAGTTGGACTATAAAGAAACCTGAGTGCAGAAAAATTGATGCTTTTGAACTGTGGTGTTGGAGAAGATTATTGAGAGTCCCTTGGACTTTTAGGAAATTCAACCAGTCCATCCTAAAGGAGATCTGTCTTGGTTGTGCCTTTTAAGGACTGATGTTAAAGCTGAAACTGTGGTATTTTGGCCAACAGATGCGAAGAGCTGACTCATTTGAAAAGACCCTGATGCTGGGGAAGATTGAGAGCAAGAGGAGAAGGGGATGACAGATGGTTGGAGGGTAACATCAACTCAGTGGACATGGGTTTGGGTGGACTGCAGGTGTTGGTGATTGGCAGGGAGGCCAGTCGTGCTGCCATTCATGGGTTCGAAAAGAGTCAGACACGACTAAGCGACCGAACTGAACTGAGCTGATAGTTGATTTGAGAAAGATACCTTTAAACTGGATGCCTTAATAAAATTCAGATTTTCTTGTACCTACAGCCATCATGGGAATGTAATTCAACATATCAATATAACCGGTTCAAGATTTTGTAAATCTTGAATTCCTGTGAATGAAGAACTATTGCTTTTTTAAATAAATAAGTAAAGTAGATTTAAAAGAGCGCATAGATTTCCATTTATCCATAATATATGGCAGCAGGTAAAAGACGTTGTTTGACAAATATAATGAATATATTAAAGAGCAATGCAATAGAATTAAATACAAAAAAAAAAATTTAAACACCATAACATATAAAATGCACAAGTACATAGAATGGGTCAACTAGACAGTTGATTGTTGATGGTTCTGCCCTACCTCTTTTAAGGTAATGTTTTTTTGGGGAAATTTTTTCAACCTTTAGACATGCACATATGCAGCAAAATATAATGTACACTCAGTTTTATTTTTATTCCTGTTTTCTTCATAAGTGTGTTATGAATTTGGATGTAATATTCTGAGATTTTCATTGCATTTATCATTAAGGTGTACACATTTACAGTTCTACTTTTGACTTCCAATGTAATGTAAGATTCATTAGGAATAATGATGCTTATAAAAAAGCTAATATACATTTAAAACTTAATTTTTTTAAAGTATACAGACTTTCCATTATTTTGTTAATTTCTCCCCTAAAGAAAACTTAGAGAATGCTGCCATCCTTCACGTCGTAAAGAATAGTAAACGAGAGAGTGACTAAATAGCAATCATATATCACTCTCCATGTTTTTGCCTTCTATCTGAATCTGTTCACCACAGTGCATTAAAACTTCCCTGTCCAGTGGTCATGTATGGATGTGAGAAGGACTGTGAAGAAAGCTGAACGCCCAAGAATTGATGCTTTTGAAAGGTGGTGCTGGAGAAGACTCTTGAGAGTCCCTTGGACTGCAAGGAGATTCCTGGGTGTTCATTGGAAGGACTGATGTTAAAGCTGAAACTCCAATATTTTGGCCACCTCATGCGACGAGTTGACTCACTGGAAAAGACTCTGATGCTGGGAGGGATTGGGGGCGGGAGGAGAAGGGGACGACAGAGAATGAGATGGTTGGATGGCATCACCGACTCGATGGACATGAGTTTGAGTGAACTCCGGGTGTTGATGATGGACAGGGAGACCTGGCGTGTTGTGATTCATGGGGTCTCAAGGAGTCAGACATGACTGAGTGACTTAACTGTACTTAACTGTGCTGTACGTATAGATCAGAAGTATATATGTGTATGCTGTAATCTCCTAATTCCTACCACCACCAGGCATTTCATCCTTGATAACCGTATATTTCTTCTCCATTGCTGTGTCCCTATATGCTTCTCATAAAGAATCATTTTTACCTAGATCCCATATATTTGTGTTGTGATATTTATTTTCCTCTTTTGACTTAGCTTCATTGTATCTGACACTGTCTCTGTCCTTCTATACCTATACAATTTACCTGATTTCCTTCCATCTTAAGACTCAGAGATGTATGTACCAACTCATTTTATCCATTCCTCTCTAGATGAATGGATATTTTGGTTGCTTCCATGTCCTGATATTGCAAGTATTGCTGCCATCAATATTGAGGTTGTGCATCTTTTGGAATTATTATTTTCCTCATGAAAATTATTGACAATTATTGGGATTTCTAGATCATACAGTAGCTTCATTCTTATTTTTAAACGATCCCCTATAGTCTTCTCCATTTTAATCTATGTGCATTCCTAACAACAGTACAGGATTGTTCTGTTTACTCAGCACCCACTCCAGCATTTTTTGTGTGAATTTTTTTTTTCTTTGATAATGGTTCTTCAGACAAACTTGAGTTGATACAACCATTGAAGACTTTATTTCCCTTTCTCTCACAGTTAGTGATGCTTATCATCTTTACAAATGGTATTGGACATCTGTATGTTTTTTAGGAGAAATGTCTATTTCATCATCAATTCATTTGTTCCAATTGGGTTGTTCATTTTGCTGTTATTGAGCCACATGAGCTTCTTCCATATGTTGGAGATTCTTCTGTTGTCATTATCTTCAGTTGCAAATGTTTTTCCCAAAATGAGACTTCATTTCTGTCTTGCTTATCTTCCTGTGCAAAATGTCTAAGTTTAATTACGTCTTGTTATATATTTTTGGTTTTATTTTCATTACCCAAGGAGGTAGGTCAAAAAAAAAAAAAAAGATGCTGCTGTATTTCATGTCACAATGTATTCTACCTATGCTTTCCTCAAATATTATTGATTTACAGTTTCTGGCCTGATATGTAGGTCTTTAAACCATATGGAATTTGTCTTATCCTATGGTGCTAAGGAGAGACTAAATGTGATCCACTGGAGGAGGGAATGTAAATCACCCCATTATACTTGCTATGGGACCTCTATGAACTGTATAAAAAGGCAACAAAGTGTGACACCAAAAAATTAGTCTCCCAGAATTGTTCAGTTCAGTTCAGTTGATTCACCCAGTATTGTCTGACTCTTTGCGACCCCATGAATCACAGCATGCCAGGACTCCCTGTCCATCACCAACTCCCGGGGTTCACTCAAACTCATGTCCATCGAGTTGGTGATACCATCCTGCCATCTGATTCTCTGTCGTCCAGGTCTCCTCCCACCCCAATCCCTCCCAGCATCAGAGTATTTTCCAGTGAGTCAACACTTCGCATGAGGTGGCCCAAATATTGGAGTTTCAGCTTTAGCATCAGTCCTTCCAATGAACACCTAGGATTGATCTCCTTTAGAATGGACTGGCTGGATCTCCTTGCAGTCCAAGGGACTCTCAAGAGTCTTCTCCAACACCACCTTTCAAAAGCATCAATTCTTGGGCGTTCAGCTTTCTTCACAGTCCAACTCTCACATCCACACATGACCACGGGAAAAACTATAGCCTTGACTAGACGGACCTTGGTTGGCAAAGTAATGTCTCTGCTTTTTAATATGCTATCTAGGTTGGTCATAAAGTTCCTTCCAAGGAGTAAGCCTGTTTTAATTTCCTGGCTTCAATCAGCATCTGCAGTGATTTTGGAACCCCAAAAAAATAAAGTCTGACACTGTTTCCACTGTTTCCCCATCTATTTCCCATGAAATGATGGGACACGATGCCATGATCTTCATTTTCTGAATGTTAAGCTTCAAGCCAAACATTTTACTCTTCTCTTTCACTTTCATCAAGAGGCTTTTGAGTTCCTCTTCACTTTCTGCCATAAGGGTGGTGTCATCTACATATCTGAGGTTATTGATATTTCCCCTGGCAATCTTGATTCCAGCACAGTGTTCCCCATGATGTACTCTATATATAAGTTCAATAAGCAGGGTGACAATATACAACCTTGATGTACTCCTTTTTCCTGTTTGGAAGTAATCTGGTTTTCCATGTCCAGTTCTAACTGTTGCTTCCTGACCTGCATACAGTTTTCTCAAGAGGCAGGTCAGGTGGTCTGGTATAACCATCTCTTTCAGAATGTTCCACAGATTATTGTGATCCACACAGTCAAAGGCTTTGGCATAGTCAATGAAGGAGAAATAGATGTTTTCCTGGAACTCTCTTGTGTTCCCCATGATCCAGCGTATGTTGGCAATTTGATCTCTGGTGCCTCTGCCTTTCTAAAACCTGCTTGAATATCTGTGAGTTCATGGTTCACATATTGCTGAAGCCTGGCTTGGAGAATTTTGAGCATGACTTTACTAGCATTGAGATGAGTGCAATTATGCGGTAGTTTGAGCATTCTTTGGCATTCCCTTTCTTTGAGATTGGAATGAAGACTGACCTTTTCCAGTCGTGTGGCCACTGCTGAGTTTTCCAAATTTGCTGGCATATGGAGTGAAGCACTTTCACAGCATCATCTTGAAGGATTTGAAATAGCGCAACTGGAATTCCATCACCTCCACTAGCATTGTTTGTAGTGATAATCTCTAAGGCCCACTTGACTTCATATTTCAAGATGTCTGGCTCCAGGTAATTGATCACGCCATCGTGATTATCTTGGTTGTGAAGTTCTTTTTTGTACCGTTCTTCTACGTATTCTTGCCACCTCTTCTTAATATCTTCTGCTCCTGTTAGGTCCATACCATTTCTGTCCTTTATCGAGCACATTTTTGCATGAAATATTCCCTTGATATCTCTAATTTTCTTGAAAAGGTCTCTTACTTTTCCTATTCTGTTGTTTTCCTCTTCCTCTATTTCTTTGCATTGATCGCTGAGGAAGACTTTTTATCCCTCCTTGCTATTCTTTGGAACTCTGCATTCGGATGCTTATATCTTTCCTTTTCTCCTTTGCTTTTCGCTTCTCTTCTTTTCACAGCTATTTATAAGGCCTCCTCAGACAGCCATTTTGCTTTTTTGGATTTCTTTTCCATGGGGATGATCTTGGTCTCTGTCTCCTGTACAAAGCCACTAACCTCCATCCGTAGTTCATCAGGCTCTCTATCTATCAGATCTAGTCCCTTAAAACTATTTCTCACTAAGTCTGTATAATCGTAAGGGATTTGATTTAGGTCAAATCTGAATAGTCTAATGGTGTGCCCTACTTTCTTCAATTTACGTCTGAATTTGGCAATAAGGAGTTCATGATCTGAGCCACAGTCAGCTCCTCGTCTTCTTTTTGCTAACTGTATAGAGCTTCTCCATCTTTGGCTGCAAAGAATATAAACAATCTGATTTTGGTGTTGACCATCTTGTGAAGTCCATGTGTAGAGTCTTCTCTTATGTTGTTGGAAGAGGGTGTTTGCTATGACCAGTGTGTTCTCTTGGCAAAACTCTATTAACCTTTGTCCTGCTTCATTTCATGCTCCAAGGCCAAATTTGCCTGTTACTCTAGGTGTTGCTTGACTTCCTACTTTTCCATTCCAGTCCCGTATAATGAAAAGGACATCTTTTTTGGGTAGGTGCCTAATATGCTACTTGGGAGAAGCAGAGGTTAATAACTAACATTTCCAGAAAGCAGTAATTGGTTGCCCCAAGGTGGAAATAAACCTCATTTTATATGTGTCTAGACATGAAAGTACAACGGAATTCTGTAAAGAACAGTATTGCGTGGTAACCTAGAATGTTAGATCCATGAACAATTTAAATTGAATGAGGTATAACAGGAGATGGCAACAGTTAACTCATTGGAGAATAACCTGAATCTGGGAAAGATTGAAGGCAGCAGGAGAAGGGTTAAACAAGGATGAGATGATTGGATGACATCACCCATGCAATGGGTATGAACTCTGGCAAACTCCAAGAGGTGGTGAGGGACAGAAAGGACTGGCATGCTGCAGTTCATGGCATCCCAAAAAGTCAGCCACAGAAGAGTAACCAGGTCGTTTTCTAACTGTATTCTAATACTTTTTGCTGTCCGGATTTTCCAGCTTTACTTGTCACATATGTTATCTTCTTTCCATTGCATATTGTTTCCTCATTTGTCAAAGAATAGGTGATCATTTGGGCAAGAGATTATTTTAGGGTTTTCTACGTGTTCCATTGGCTTTAATCCCAATATTGTGCTAATTGCACGCCATGTTCAAAACTATATGTTTTTTGTATAGACTGAAGTGAGGAAACCTGCGTCCTGAAAATCAGTTTTTCTTTCTCAAGTTTGCATGGTTATTCAAAATCTTTGTGTTTCCATCAAGTTGTAAAGATTTTTTTGTTGTTGTTGTTCTATTCTGTGAAAAATGTCATTGGTAATTTAATAGGGATGCCACTGAAATTGTAAACTCCTTTTTGTAGTGTAGTCATTTTCACATATTGATTTTTACAATCCAAAGAATAAGATAGTTCTCACTCCATTTCTGTCACCTTTAAAAAAAGTTAACTTATATATTTTATTTGGAGGCTGATTACTTTAAAATATTGTAGTATTTTAGCCATACATTGACATGAATCAACAATGAGTGTACATGTGTTCCCCATCCTGAACCCCCTCCCACTTCCCTCTCCATCCCATCCCTCAGGGTCATTCCAGTACACCCGCCCTAAGCACCCTGTCTCATGCATCAAACCTGGACAGGTGATCTATTTCATGTATGGTAACATACACATTTCAATGCTATTCTCTCAAATCATCCCATCCTCTCCTGCTCCCACAGAGTCCAAAAGCCTGTTTTTTACATCTGTGTATCTTTTGCAGTCTCAAATACAGGGCCATTGTTACCATTTTTCTAAATTCTATATGTGTTAATATTCTGTATTGGTGTTTTTCTCTCTGACTTAGTTCACTCTGTATAATAGGCTCCAGTTTCATCCACCTAATTAGAACTGATTCAAATGCATTCTTTTTAATAGCTGAGTAATATTCCATTGTGTATATGTACCAAAGCTTTCTTATCCATTCATCTGCCAATGGCTATCTCTGTTGCTTCCAAGTCCTGGCGGTTGTAAGCAGTGTTGCAATGAACGTTGGGGTACACATCTCTTTCTCCATTCTTGTTTCCTCGGTGTGCATTCTTAGCAGTGGGATTGCTCTGTCGTATGGCAGCACTATTTTTCTAGTTTTTTAAGGAATTCTCCACCCTGTTCTCCATAGTGACTGTACTAGTTTGCATTCCCACCAAGAGTGTAAGAGGATTCCCTTTTCCCTGCACCCTCTCCCAAGGATGTGTCATTTTATTTGGCTCATCCATACCTTATTCTTTCTGGCACAAAACTCCTTTTTCTGTTTAGGCAGGGTTATTCCCGAGTATTTTATTTTTCCTGTTACAATGGTGAATCAGGTTATTTTCTTAATTTTTGTTTTGTTTTTCTGTTGTTATTTATAGGAATGAAGGAGATTTCTTCCTGTTTATTTTTTATCCAACAACTTCCCTAAAATCATTATTATTAATTTTCTGGTGCTATCTTAGGATTCTCTGACACAATAACTAATGTCAAAAAACAGTGACAGTTTTACATCTTATTTTTCAGTTTGCTGGTAATTTTTTTTTCTTCTTCTTCACTGATTACTGTAGCTAGGAGTCCTAAGAAGTTGAAGATGATCCTCCTGTTTCCACTTCCTGTTCAGCCTTTTACATAAATAAGTATTTAATTGTATCAAAGGTGCTTTCTGCATCTATATTTTAGATGTGTTCAAGAGTTATCTTTGGAAAGTTTTGTTATCTTTCATTGTTCTTTTCTCCTCTGGTCACCTGATGCAAAGTGCTATCTCATTAGAGAATGCTGTAATACTGGGAAAATTTGAAGTAAAAAGAGAAGTGGGTAGCGGATGACGAGAGGGTTAGATAGCATCACCAACTCTATGGACATGTGTCTGAACAAATTCTGGGAGATGGGGAAGGTAAGACTGATGGGACACAGTCCATGGGGTGGCAAAGGGATGGGCATGAATAACTGACTGAACAACAATAGCAAAACATTCTTTCCTGTTATTGACAGTAGTAGTTAACCGTGACTACTTCATTTTCTATCCCACCATACCCTATCTATATCTTAATTGCACTAATTTCACCACGTACCGTGCAAAGATTCAGCCACATTTGCTGTCATTATTGTCCCCCAAATGGTCCAAAATTTATGTGATTTCTCAACTACACATGATCCAGCGGTCTCCTAACCATTCTCCAGCATCCATTTATGTTCCTCAGAAACTCTCTACCTTGCTATAGCCAGAGAAAATTGTCACTCACTAGCTAAGTCATGCGCTAGAAAGCAAGTTCTTGAAAATAAATACCCTTTCAGAATTCTGTATTCTAACTTTGTCTCAGTCTTCACATTGTTCGTTTGTCCCATTTCTTCAATCACACAGAAGTTTCAGGCTGTGTGTTTTTTTCTTCTCAGTCTCACTGTCTGTGCAGACACGGTTCTTCTGTCTTATTTGATTTTCTTTTTTTTATTAATGTCTGTGAGATCTTATTTTAAATTTCTCTGAAACTTTTTTCACTTTACAGATCATTTTGAGATTTTAAATTTAGATTAACCTGATTGACGAACTTTGATAGATTGTCCTCTTCAAAAGGAATAAATTATGACAACCCACATCTATTTTAGCTTGTGATTTACTCACCTGTATTCAGGCATAAAGGATTGCATTTGAATAATACAACCTGAATGGGTGTGAATCTTAGTCACTGAGTCATGCCCAGCTCTGCAACCTCATGGACTGCAGCCCATCCTGCTCATCTATCCATGGATTTTCCAGCAAAGATACTGGAGTGGGTTGCATTTCCTTCTCCTGAATAACATGAACAGTGGAACTAATAAGAAATGAAAATGTTAACTGATAAAATTTAATAAATTCTGAACTTGAAGGGTTAATTCTCTCCAAAGAAAAGAAAGTATCTTGATTGCAAGCTAAAATCACCAATTTTTGTTGTCTGTCCCAAAATCAGGTAAAGAAAAAAAAACCATCAACTTCTCTGAAAAGCATATTTTTCAGTTATTAATATGACTAAGGAATATTTTTTTAAAAAAGCAAAAAGAAATCTCAGAGATCTATATCATAGATAGTAAATAGAGGCAAATAATGGCATTTCTCTTCAAGACAAATTGAGGCTAGAATTTGAATCTTTCTAACTTTCTTTTTCTTGGTGAATGTTATTTGGCATTCCTAGTGGTAAGTTTTCTTCAGGATTCCTTAAATCCGGTTCCATATTTGTTTTTCAAGTGAATTACTGGTGAGGATTTTCAGGAGAAACGGAATGAGGGAAGCAAAATACAGCAGAGTGAAACTAAATCCAATCTCAGTTGGAGGCAAAATGGCACTGGGTTTAGAGTTTCTACATCAAATGAGTCAGTTCAGTTCAGGTGACTTCAGTCGCTCACTTGTGTCTGACTCTTTGCGACCCCCTGAATCACAGCACGCCAGGCCTTATGGTCCATCACCAACTCATGTGTAAATATGTATATTTTACAAACGAGCATACTAGTGCAGGTTTTCATCTTCATATATGGAATTCTCTATGTACCAAATATGAAAATCTGCATGAATGTTTTCTGACAACACATGAAACTTTGCATATTTGGAAAAAGAAAGGCTGGTGATTTTTTTTCTGAAATACTAACTGTGAATTTCACATGTAGCATTATAAGTTCAGTGTTGAGACCTGAAATAGAGTTGTGTGTGTGTGTGTGTGTGTGTGTGTTTAAATAGGAGAACATGTGGATACATTCTCAAATATGTAATTAGAAAGCCTGAATGCTTATAAACAGGATTGCACAAAGATATTCGTACATATGTTATGGACATTTGATATTTTGTATATGAAATTATCACTTCATATTTTCAAGCATGAAGTGTGACATTCCTATATTTTTAATTTGGTAATCTGAAAGCAGAGGGCGTATTATTCTAATGAATTATGGAATAAACACTATTTCACATTTGAAAAGTTGAACACATTTAATTATAGAAGTTTGGAATTTCCTGTGCATGATATATGAACAACTGAGCTGCAATTTTAACACGGAATATTGAATTCTGTACCTTTCAAATATGAATAAATAGGTATCAGATATACTCCCTGAAATATGGAATACTGTATATTTCACATATGAAATTTTGAACATATCTTATCTTACATGAAATATTCAGAATTTTCAGTGTGACACATGAAAAGCTGCACTCTGATTTTCCTACATGAAATATGGAAATCTCTGTGTTTAGGGTAAGAAAACCTGGACACAAATTACCTTATAAAATAGATAGACTTCTTTATGTTTTGCATGAGAAAATCTGGGGACAGATTCTCTACTGAAACATGACATTTTCTACATTCAACATATAAAATTCTGGGCATAGTGTTTTTGTTGAACTAGAAATATAACATCCTTGTGTATAACTAACATGTGAGAATCTAGACACAACTTATCCTAAATGAAAAGTGGAAAACTCTTTCACATTTAAAACGTGGGTTGGATTTTCTTTTCCTCCGTGACCTATAACATTCTCTGTATTTCACATATGAAAATTTAGGCCAAAAAAAAAAAATTAGGTGAAATTTGGAAATGTTTGTATTTCCCAGGCAAAACTCTAAAATCAGTCATCCCCAATGCAACTCTGTGTATTTTACATATAGCTTGACATTTTTTCTATATTTTTACATACAAAATTTTATGTTGATATTCACATAAGAAAAGCAACTAACTCATTTTCCTGTATGATGAACGTTGTGTAAAAATGTTCCATCATGAAATGCAGAATTTTTTACATTACACACACACAAAAAAAATCTTGGTGCTGATTTTCCAACGTGAAAGATAGAATCCTTATATTTCACACTTGGAAACCTGGGAGTGACTAGCGGTCCCTGGATAATGGAATTTTCTATGTTCATGTTTGCTAATCTAAGTTCAATAATTCCTATATGAAATATTGTATTCTCTCTGTACACATATGAAAATCCTGGTGCAAAATGTTATGAAATATGGTTTTCTCTGCGTATGACATATGGCAATGTAATCACAGATTTTCTTAAGTGAAATTGGGGATCATCTGCATTTCATATTGAAAATGGAGTCTCATAATTTCCATAAAGAAATATGGAATACTCTGTATTTCATGTATGAACATCCACTTGCGGATATTCCAACATGTAATGTGGTATTTTCTATATTTCATATGCCAACACCTTGGCGCTAATTTTCTAACATGAAATATGGATTTTTCATTATTACACATGTGAAAATATGACTATCTGGAATACACTACATTTCTTTTTTTCCTTTTTTATTTCTTTTTTCTTATATTATTGTATTGCTTTTGCCATACATTGACTTGAATGTGCCCCTGGTGTGCATGTGTTCCCCATCTTGAACCTTCCTCCCACAACCCTCCCCATCTCATCTCTCTGGTTTGTCTCAGTGCACCAACCCGGAACGTCCTGTATCATGCATCAAACCTGGACATGTTTCAATGCTATTCTCACAAATCATCCCACCCTCGCCCTCTCCCACAGAATCCAAAAGACTGTTCTATACATCTGTGTCTCTTTTGCTGTCTCGTATACAGGGTTATCATTATCATCTTTCTGAATGCCATATATATGCATTAGTATACTGTAATGATGTTTTTCTTTCTGGCTTACTTCACTCTGTATAATAGTCTCCAGTTTCATCCACCTCACTAGAACTCATTAAAATGAATTCTTTTTAATGGCTGAGTAATACTTCATAGTGTATATTTACCACAGCTTTCTTATCCATTCATCTGCAAATGTACATCCAGGTTGCCTCCATGTCCTGGCTTTTATAAACAGTGCTGCGATCAACATTGGAGTACATGTATATCTTTCAATTCTGCTTTCCTCAGTGTGAATGCCAAGGAGTGAAATTGCTGGGTAGTATGGAAGTTCTATTTCCAGTTTTTAAGGAAGCTTCACACTGTTCTCCATAGTGGTTGCACTAGTTTGCATTCCCACCAACAGTGTAAGAGGGTTCACATTTCTCCACACCCTCTGCAGCATGTTTTGCTTGTAGACTTTTGGAAAGCAGCCATTCTGACTGGCGTGAAATGGTACCTCATTGTGGTTTTGATTTGCATTTCTCTGATTATGAGTGATGTTCGGAATCTTTCATATGTTTGTTAGCCATCTGTGTGTCTTCTTTGGAGAAATGTCTCTTTAGTTCTTTGGCTCATGTTTTGATTAGGCCATTTATTTTTCTGGAATTGAGCTCAGGATTTGCTTGCATATGTTTCAGATTAATTCTTTGTCACTTGCTTCATTTGTTATAATTTCCTCCTATTCTGAAGGCTGTCTTTTCACCTTGCTTACAGTTCCCTTTGCTGTGCAGAAGCTTTCAATTTTCATTAGGTCCCATTTGTTTATTTTTGTCTTTATTTCCAATATTCTGGGAGGTGAGTCATGGAGGATCCCGATGTGATTTATGTCGGAGAGTGTTTTGCCTATATTCTCCTCTAGGAGTTTTATAGTTTCTGGTCTTACATTTAGGTCTTTAATCAATTTTGAGTTTATTTTTGTGTATGGTGTTAGGGAGTGTTCTAGTTTCATTCTTTTACAAGTGGTTGACCAGTTTTCCCAGTACCACTTGTTTTCTCCATTGAATATTCTTGCCTCCTTTGTCAAAGATAAGGTGTCCCTAGGTGCATAGATTTATCTCTTGGCTTTCTATTTTGTTCCATTGTTCTATATTTCTGTCTTTATGCCAGTACCATACTGTCTTGATGACTGTGGCTTTGTAGTAGAGCCTGAAATCCAGCAGGTTGATTCCCCCAGTCCCATTCTTCTTTCTCAAGATTGCTTTGGCTCTTCGAGGTTTTTTGTATTTCCATACAAATAGTGAAATTATTTCTTCTAGCTCTGTGAAAAATACTGTTGGTAGCTTGATAGGGATTACATTGAACCTATAAACTACTTTGGGTAATATATTCATTTTCACAATATTTATTCTTTCAATCCATGAACAGGGTATATTTCTCCATCTATTAGTGTCCTCTCTGATTTCTTTCACCAGTGTTTTTTAGTTTTCTATATATATGTTTTTGTTGTTGTTGTTGTTTTAGGTAGATATATTCTTAAGTATTTTATTCTTTCTGTTGTAATGGTGAATGGAATTACTTCCTTATTTTCTCTTTCTATTTTCTCATTATTAGTGTATAGGAATGCAAGAGATTTCTGTGTGTTGATTTTATATCCTGCAACTTTACTGTATTCATTGATTAGCTCTAGTAGTTTTCTGGTAGAGTCTTTAGGGTTTTCTGTGTAGAGGATCATGTCATCAGCGAATACTGAAAGTTTTCCTTCTTCTTTCCAATTTGTATTCCTGTCTTTTTCTACTCTGATTGCTGTAGCCAAAACTTCCAGATCTATGTTGAATAGTAGTAGTGAGAGTGGACACCCTTGTCTTTTTCCTGACTTCAGGGGAAACACTTTCAGTTTTTCACTATTGCGAATAATATTTGCTGTGGATTTGTCATATATAGCTTTTATTATGTTGAGGAATGTTCCTTCTATTCCCACTTTCTGCAGGGATTGGATCATAAATGGATGTTGAATTTTGTCAAAGGCTTTCTCTGCATCTATTGAGATAATTATATGTATTTTATTTTTCATTTTGTTAATGGGGTGTATTCAGTTCAGTTCAGTTCAGTTCAGTCGCTCAGTCGTGTCCGACTCTCCGCGACCCCATGAATCACAGCACGCCAGGCCTCCCTGTCCATCACCAACTCCCGGAGTACACTCAAACTCATGTCCACAGAGTCGGTGATGCCATCCAGCCATCTCATTCTCCGTCGTCCCCTTCTCCTCCCGCCCCCAACCTTTCCCAGCATCAGAGTCTTTTCCAGTGAGTCAACTCGTCTCATGAGGTGGCCAAAGTATTGGAGTTTGTATTACATTGGTTGATTTGTGGATATTGAAGAATCCTTGCATTTCAAATATGCAAAGTTTCATGTGTTGTAAGGAAACATTCATTCAGATTTTCATATATGATGTATCAAGAATTCTATATATGAAGATGAAAATCTCCACTAGGGCTTTCATATGTAAAATATACACAATTACACATTTGATGTAGAAAATTCTGCACCCACTGCAATTTCACCTCCACTTGAGATTTGATTTAGGTTCACTCTGATGTATCTTGCTTACCTCATTTCGTTTCTCCTGAAAATCCTCACCAATAATTCACTTGAAAGACAAGTATGGACCATGATTTAAGGGACCTTGATGAAAAATTACCTCTGGGAATGCCAAATAACTTTCACAAAGAAAAATAAAGTGAGAAAGGTTCATATTCTAACCTCAATTTCTCTTGAAGAGAAATGCCATTATTTGCTATTTCTTTTTACTTTTGTTTATATATTCTTAGCCATATTAATAATTGAAAAAATATGCTTTTCAGATAAGCTAATGATTTTTATTTTAACCTGACTGTGGGATAGACAACAAAAGTTGGTGATTTAACCTGCAATCAAGATACTTTTTTTAGGGTGTGAATTCTCTTGCAAATTCAGAATTTATAAGCTGAAAAATTATATTTATTAGTTTCAGCATTCTTGTTGCCCTGGAGAAGGAAATAGCAACCACTCCAATATCTTTGCCTGGAAATGTCCATGGGCAGATGAGTTTGTTGGGATGCAGTCCATGAGTTTGATGAGTTGGGCATGACTCAGTGACTAAGATGCATACCAATTCAGGTTGTATTATTCAAATACAGTCCTTTATGCCTGAATAGAGGCGAGTAGAATCACAGCAAAAATAGATGCGTGTTTTCATAATTTATTCATTTTGGAGAGGACAATCTATCAAAACTCATCAAAAAGGTCAATCTAAAGTTAAAATCACAATATGATCTGTAAAGTGAAAAAGAGCTCCCTGAGGAATTTAAAATAAGATCTCACAGACATTACTTAAAAAGAAAAATTAAGGAAAAGAGAAGAACAGTGTCTGCACAGACAGTGAGGCTGACAAAAACAGAACACAGCCTGAAACTTCAGTGTGATTGAAGAAACGGGAGGAACGAACAATGTGAAAACTGAGACAAAGTTATAATACAGAATCCTGAAAGGGTATTTATTCTCAAGAACTTGCTTTCTAGCGCATGACTTAGCTAGTGAGTGACAATTTTCTCTGGCTATAGCAAGGTAGAGAGTTTCTGAGGAACATAAATGGATGCTGGAGAATGGTTAGGAGACCACTGGATCATGTGTAGTTGAGAAATCACATAAATTTTGGACCATTTGGGGGACAATAATGACAGCAAATGCTGCTAAACCTTTGCATGGTGCATGGTGAAATTAGTGCAACGAAGATATAGATAGGGTATGGCGGGATAGAAAATGAAGTATTCACGAATAACTACTACTATCAATAACAGGAAAGAATGTTTTGCTATTGTTGTTCAGTCAGTTATTCATGCCCATCCCTTTGCCACCCCATGGACTGTGTCCCATCAGTCTTACCTTCCCTTTCTCCCAGAATTTGTTCAGACTCATGTCCATAGGGTTTGTGATGTTATCTAACCCTCTCATCATCTGCTACCCACTTCTCTTTTTACCTTCAATTATTACCAGTATCAGAGCATTCTCTAACGAGACAGCACTTTGCATCAGGTGGCCAGAGGAGAAAAGAAAAATGAAAGATAATAAATGTTTCCAAGGAGAGGTCTTGAAACATCTAAAATACAGATGCAGAAAACACCTTTGAGAAAATTAAAGACTCATTTATGATAAAAGCTGTAAAGGAAGTGGGAACAGAGAGGATCATCTTCAACTTAATAAAGGCCATGTATGAATACACCCAAAAAAGATGTCCTTTTCATTCTAGGGGACTGGAATGCAAAAGTAGGAAGTCAAGAAACACCTGGAGTAACTGGCAAATTTGGCCCTGGAGCACGGAATGAAGCAGGGCAAAGGCTAATAGAGTTTTGTCAAGAGAACGCACTGGTCATAGCAAACACCCTCTTCCAACAACACAAGAGAAGACTCTACACATGGACATCACCAGATGGTCAACACCGAAATCAGATTGATTATAATCTTTGCAACCAAAGATGGAGAAGCTGTATACAGTTAGCGAAAACAAGACCAGGAGCTGACTGTGGCTCAGACCATGAACTCCTTATTGTGAAATTTAGACTTAAATTGAAGAAAGTAGGGAAAACCACTACACCATTCAGATATGACCTCAGTCAAATCCCTTATGATTGTACAGTGGAAGTGAGAAATAGATTTAAGGGACTAGTCTGATTGATAGAATGCCTGATGAACTCTGGATGGAGGTTCGTGACATTGTATAGGAGACAGGGACCAAGACCATCCCCATGGAAAAGAAATGCAGAAGAGCGAAATGGCTGTCTGAGGAGGCCTTACAAATAGCTGTGAAAAGAAGAGAGGCGAAAAGCAAAGGAGAAAAGGAAAGATATAAGCATCTGAATGCAGAGTTCCAAAGAATAGCAAGGAGAGATAAGAAAGCCTTCGTCAGTGATCAATGCAAAGAAATAGAGGAAAACAACAGAATAGGAAAAACAAGAGAGCTCTTCAAGAAAATTAGAGATACAAAGGGAACTTTTAATGCAAAGATGGGCTCGATAAAGGACAGAAATGGTATGGACCTAACAGAAGCAGAAGATATTAAGAAGAGGTGGCAGGAATACACAGAAGAACTGTACAAAAAAGATCTTCATGACAAAGATAGTCACTAAAACGTGATCACTGACCTAGAGCCAGACATCTTGGAATGTGAAGTCAAGTGGGCCTTAGAAAGCATGACTACGAACAAAGCTAGTGGAGGTGATGGAATTCCAGTTGAGCAATTTCAAGTCTTGAAAGATGATGCTGTGAAAGTGCTGCACTCAATATGCCAGCAGATTTGGAAAACTCAGCAGTGGCCACAGGACTGGAAGAGGTCAGTCTTCATTCCAATCCCAAAGAAAGGCAATGCCAAAGAATGCTCAAACTACTGCACAATTGCACTCATCTCACACGCTAGTAAAGTCATGCTCAAAATTCTCCAAGCCAGGATTCAGCAGTATGTAAACCGTGAACTCCCAGATGTTCAAGCAGGTTTTAGAAAAGGCAGAGGCACCAGAGATCAAATTGCCAACATCCGCTGGATCATGGAGAAAGCAAGAGAGTTTCAGAAAAACATCTATTTCTGCTTCATTGACTATGCCAAAGCCTTTGACTGTGTGGATCACAATAAACTGTGGAACATTCTGAAAGAGATGGGAATACCAGATCACCTGACCTGCCTCTTGAGAAACCTGTATGCAGGTCAGGAAGCAACTGTTAGAACTGGACATGGAACAACAGACTGGTTCCAAATAGGAAAAGGTTACATCAAGGTTGTATATTGTCACCCTGCTTATTTAATTTATATGCAGAGTACATCTTGAGGAACGCTGGTCTGGAAGAAGCACAAGCTGGAATCAAGATTGCTGGGAGAAATATCAATAACCTCAGATATGCAGATGACACTACCCTTATAGCAGAAAGTGAAGAGGAACTCAAAAGCCTCTTGATGAAAGTGAAGGAGGAGAGTGAAAAGGTTGGCTTGAAGCTCAACATTCAGAAAACAAAGATCATGGCATCTGGTCCCATCACTTCATGGGAAATAGATGGAAAAACAGTGGAAACAGTGTCAGACTTTGTTTTTTTGGGCTCCAGAATCACTGCAGACGCTGATTGCAGCCATGAAATTAAAAGACGCTTGCTCCTTGGAAGGAAAGTTATGACCAACCTTGATAGTATATTAAAAAGCAGAGACATTACTTTGTCAACCAAGGTCCGTCTAGTCAAGGCAATGGTTTTTCCAGTGGTCATGTATGGATGTGAGAGTTGGACTGTGAAGAAGGCTGATCGCCGAAGTATCGATGCTTTTGAACTGTGGTGTTGGAGAAGACTCTTGAGAGTCCCTTATACTGCAAGGAGATCCAACCAGTCCATTCTAAGGGAGATCAATCCTGGATGTTCATTGGAGGGACTGATGCTAAAGCTGAAACTGCAATACTTTGGCCACCTCATGTGACGAGTTGACTCACTGGAAAAGACTCTGATGCTGGGAAAGGTTGGGGGCGGGAGGAGAAGGGGACGACGGAGAATGTGATGGCTGGATGGCATCATCGACTCTGTGGACATGATTTTGAGTGTACTCCGGGAGTTGGTGATGGACAGGGAGGCCTGGCGTGCTGTGATTCATGGGGTCGTGGAGAGTCGGACACGACTGAGCGACTGAAATGAACTGAAGTGATGAATAAACCCAGCACTAGATGTTTCTCAGATGTGGAACCTGAAAGTATGTTGCCTAAGGTTGGGAAAATGACAAAATTTGCCACTCACCACTGTTATTCAACACAATTTTGGGACTCCTAGCTAAAGCAATCAGTGAAGGAAAAAAAAATTGCCAGCAACTGAAAAACAAGATGTAAAACTGGCACTGTTTGGTGACAGAAATTACTGATACAGAGACTCCTAAGATTGCACCAGAAAATTAATAGACAATAACTTTACGGAAGTTGTTGGGAAAAGAAATAAACAGGAAGAAATCTCCTGTATTCCTCTAAATAACAAGAGAAAACCAAAACCAAAAATTAAGGAAACAAATCTGATTCACCATTGTAATAAGAAAAATAAAATCCTTGGGAATTAGCCTGTCTAACGGGGCGGGAGGAGAAGGGGACGACCAAGAATGAGATGGCTGGATGGCATCACTGATTCTGTGGGTATGAGTTTGAGTGATCTGCAGGAGTTGGTGATGGACAGGGAGTCCAGGTGTGCTGTGATTCTTGGGGTCGCGGAGAGTCGGACACAACTGAGCGACTGAACCGAACTGAACTGAACTGAACTGAACCAGAGAAAAGACTCCTAGTCTGAAAAGAATAAGGTATGGATGAGACAAATCAGAGATGACACAAATGGAATGAGAGATATACTATTCTTTGGACTATAAAAATCATTATGTGAAAATGGCCACACTATAAAGAAGAGTTTACAGATGCAATGTCATCACAATTAAATTACCAATGACATTTTCCACAGAAATAGAACAACAAAAACAAGAAAATCTTTACAACTTGATGGAAACACAAAGACTGATTAACCAGGCAAACTGAAGATAGAAAAACTGAGCTGCAGGACTCAGGTTTCCTCACTTCAGTCGTTATAAAAATCTATAGTTTTAAACATGGCATGCAATTGGCACAATATTTGGATTAAAGCCAATGGAACAGATAGTAAACCATAAGATAATATCTTGCCCAAATGATCACCTAATCTATGACAAAAGAGGCAACAATATGCAGTGGAAAAAAGAAACTATATTTGATACGTTAAGCTGGAAAATCTGGACAGCTAAAAGTAAAAGAATACAGTTAGAACAGTACCTGGTTTTTCTGTGACCGAGTTGTGTCTGACTTTCGGGATGCCATGAACTGCAGCATGCCAGTCCTTCCTGTCCGTCGTCACCTCTTGGAGTTTGCCCGAGTTCATATCCATTGTATAGATGAGGCCATCCAATCTTCTCATCCTTGTTTTCCCCTTCTCCTGTTCCCTTCGATCTTTCCCAGAATCAGGGTATTTTCCAATGTGTTGGCTATTGCCATCTCTTATTATGCCCCATTCAATTTAAATTGTTCAAGGATCTAACATTCCAGGTTGCCCTGCAATACTTTTCTTTACAGCATTTCATTTACTTTCATCTCCAGACACATAAACAATGAGGTTTATTTCCACTTTGGGGCAACCACTTATTGCTTTCTGGAAACATTAATTATTACCCTCTGCTCCTCCCAATCAGTATATTTGGCACCTACCATTTTGGGAGACTCATCTTTTGGAGTCATACCTTGCTGTCTTTTTATATAGTTCATGGAAGTCCCGTAGCAAGTATAATGGGGTGGTTAGCCATTCACTCCTCCAGTGGATCACATTTAGTCACTCCTTTCAGTTCAGTTCAGTTCAGTCACTCCTTAGCACCATAGAAAAGACAAATTCAAGACGGATTAAAGACTTACATATAAGGCCAGAAACTGTAAATCAGTAATATTTGAGGAAATAATAGGTAGAATACATTGTGACATGAAAAGGAACAGCAACATTTTTTTTGACCTATCTCCTTGGGAAATGAAAATAAAACCAAAATTAAATAAAGAGACCTAATTAAACTTAAATATTTTGCACAACCAACGAATAAGCAAGACAAAAATGAAGTCTCGTTATGGGATAAACATTTGCAACTGAAGATAAAGACAACAGAAGAATCTCCAAAATATGGAAGCATCTAATGTGCTCAATAATAGCAAAACAAACAACTCAATTGGAACAAATGAATAGATGATAAAATAGACATTTTCCCTAAGACATACAGATGTCCAATAATATTGGAAAATATGCTCAGCATTACTAACTGTGAGAGAAATGGAAATAATATCTTCAATGGTGGTGTCAACTCACATTTGTCTGAATACCTATATATATATATACAAAACAAATGCTCTAGACATTTGTGGAGATGGTGTGGAGAAAAAAAACAATTCTGCTAGGAATGCACATTGATCGATTAAAATGGAGAAAGAACAAGGTTCGTTTAGAAATAAGAATAAAGCTACCATGTGATCAAGAAATTCTAATAATTGTCAATAATTTTCATGAGGAAAATCATAATTCCAAAAGATGCACAACCTCAATATTGATGGCAGCAATATTTTCAATAGTAGGCCATGGAAGCAACAGAAATAGCCATCTAAAGAGGAATGGATAAAATGATTAGAAACATACATACCAGAGTCTTAAGATGGAATGAAATCAGGTAAGTTGCATACATGTAGAAGGAGAGCGACAGTGTCAGACACAGTGAGGCTAAGTCAAAAGAGGAAAAGAAATATCACATATTAACACAAACATAAGGGATCTAGGTAAAACTGGAATAGATGATTCTCTATGAGAACCATAGATAGGGACACAGCAATGGAGAAGAAATATATGCTTATCGAGGATTAAATACCTGGTGGTGGTAGCAACTGGGAGACTACAACAGAAACATATGTACTTTTGATCTATATGTACAGCACAGGGAAGTCTACTTAATGCACGGTGGTGACCAGATTTAGAAAGAAGTCAAAAACATGGAGATAGATATGTGGCTGCTGTTTAGTCACTATCTTGTTTACTTGTTTATGACCTGAAGGACTGCAGCATTCCCTAATTTTGCTTTAGGGGAGAAACTAACCAAATAATGTAAAGCAAGTATACTACAAAAAAAAATTAAGTTTTAAAGGTATAATAACCTTTCTTAAACATCAATATTTTAAATGAATCTCACTTATCTTGGAAGTCAAAGGTAGAACTGAAAATGTGTACACCTTAAAGACAAATGCAATGCAAATCTGACAAAGCTATATCTAAATTCATAACACATTTATTAAGAAAACATCAATAAAAATTAAAGTGAGTGTAGGTTATATTTTGCTACATATGTGCATGTCTAAAGATAGAAAAAATTTCCCCAAGAGAAAAGTTACCATAAAAGAGGTGGTACAGAACCATCAACAACCATCTCTGTCTAACTGACACATGCTATGTATTTATGCATTTTATATATTCTAGTGTTTTTAATTTGTTGTATCTAATTCTATTGCATTGCTTCTTTAAGATGTTCATTGTATTTATCACACAACGTCTTTTACCTATCTGTTATGGATGAATGGCAATCTGTGTGCTCTTTTAAATCTCCGTTATGATTTACTTTTAAAAACAATAGTTCTTCATTCACATGAATTTCAGCTTTACAGAATGTTTAACTGGTTATATTGATATGTTGAATTACATTCCCATGATGGCTGTAGGTACAAGAAAATCTGAATTTTACTAAGGCATCCAGTTCAAAAGTATCCTTTGCAAATCAACTATCATTTCAGTTCAGTTCAGTCGCTCAGTCATGTACAACTCTTTGTGACCCCCTGAAAAACATCAGGCCTTCCTGTGAATCACCAGCTCTCGGAGTTTACACAAACTCTTGTCGATTGAATCAGTGATGCTGTCCAGCCATCTCATCCTCTGTCAGCCCCTTCTCCTCTTGGCCTCAATCCCTGCCAGCATCAGGAACTTTTCCAATGAGTCAACTCTTCGCATGAAGTGACAACCTATTGGAGTTTCAGCTTCAACATTAGTCCTTCCAATGAATACCCAGGACTGATCTACTTTAGGATGGACTGGTTGGATCTCCTTGCAGTCGAAGGGACTCTCAAGAGTCTTCTCAAAAACCACGGTTCAAAAGCATCAATTCTTCAGCACTCAGCTTTTTTCACAGTCCAAATCTCACATCCATTTATGACCACAGGAAATCCATAGCCTTGAGTGGATGGACCTCTGTTGGCAATGTCATGTCTCTGCTTTTTAATATGCTATCTATGTTAGTCTTAACTCTCCCTCCAAGTAGTAAGCGTCTTTTAATTTCATGGCTGCAGTCACCATCTGTCGTGATTTTAGAGCCCCACCAAAATAAAGTCTGACACTGTTTCCCCTGTTTCCCTATTTCCCATGAAGTGATGGGACCAGAAGCCATGATCTTAATTCTATGAATGTTGATCTTTAAGCCAACTATCTCACTCTCCTCTTTCACTTTCATCAAGAGGCTTTTTAGTTCCTCTTCACTCTCTGCCATAAGGGTGGTGTCATCAGCATACCTCAGGTTATTCATATTTCTGGCAATTTGAATCCAGCTTGTGCTTCTTCCTACTCAGCGTTTCTCATGATGTACTTTGCATAATTTTTATAAGCAGGGTGACAATTTACAACTTTGACGTACTCTTTTTACTATTTGGAACCACTCTGTTGTTCCATGTCCACCTCTAACTGTTGCTTCCTGAACTGCATAGAGGTTTCTGAAAAACAGGTCAGGTGGTCTAGTATTCCCATTTCTTTCAGAATTTTCCACAGAATAAACTGTGATCCACACAGTGAAAGGCTTTGGCGTAGTCAATAAAGCAGAAATAGATGTCTTTCTGGAATGCTTTTGCTCTTCCAATGATCCAGCAGATGTTGGCAATTTGATCTCTCGTTCCTCTGTCTTTTCAAGCTTGTTTTAGAAAAGGCAGAGGAACCAAGATCAAATTACCAACATCTGAACTATATACAGATCATATTTCTTGCCAGAAAATCTGCACCCTGGTTTTTTATGTGAAATGAACAAAAATCCTTATTTCATATCAAAATGTCCTCATCATTTTTATATGTGAAATATAGAGAATTCCATATGGCATGGAGGTATATCTGCTAGCAGATCTATATAGTGATATACAGAGAATTCCATATATCAGCTAGAAACAGCTACACCTAAATGGTGAAATAAAAAATATAAAGAGTACCATATTTTATGTCAGAAAGTAAGTGCCTTGGTTTTATATGTGAAATTTAGAAGATTTCAAAATGCACATGAGACTATCTGCACCCATATTTTCATGAATTAATTGCTGAGGTTCCATATTTTATGTGCGAAATTTTTTGCCCAAGTTTTAGAAACAAGAAATAGAGATCATTCTGTATTTCATGCAGGAAAATGGCATCAAAATTTTTACATGTGAAATATACAGATTTCCATAGGTCATGTGGGGAATCCAAAATCTAGAAATTCACATGTTCCTATAGAGATGTACACATTTCCCTGTAGAAATATTTGCACCCAGACTTTCATGTGACATATAGTTTATTCCGTATTTCAATTTGGGAAAACTTCACATGGACTTTCATCAATGAAATACAGATAATTATATATTTAAATAGGGAAATCAGGTATCAGACAGTCAAAAAGAAAAAGTCGATTCTTTTTCTGCTCCTCCAAGATCTTAAATTCTGAATCATCAGTTCAGTTCATGTGCTCAGTCGTCTGACTCTTAGCGATCCCAAGGACCACAGCACTCCAGGCCTGCTGTCCATCACCAAATCTCACAGTTTAAGCAAACTTATGTACATTTAAGCCATGATGCCGTATAACCATCTCATTCTCTGTCATCCCCTTCTCCTTCCTTCAATCTTTCCCAACATCAGGTTCTTTTCAAATGAGTCAACTCTTCTGAATCATGGACAATTCCATGTTTTATGTGCAAAATATCTGACACAGGTTTTCCAGTGTGAATAATAGAGGCTTTGTAATTCATATGAACAAATCTGTCCTCAGATTTTCAAATGTGAAATATACCAGATTCCATATATCTTGTCAGAAGATTCTTTCGGTGAAATATAGAGAATTTTATTGCTCAATCATGAAAATCACATTGTCTTATATGAAATAGATGATTCCATTTTTTTGTAGCAAAATCGATGCCATTTTTCAAATATAAAATGCACAGTAATCTGTATTTCATGAAGGAAAGCAGCACACAGATTTTCAAATGAGAAATTTGAAAATTACATCAAGATTTTCCTATATCATGCAGAAAACTCTATGTCCAAACTTTCATATGATATACAGAAAATTCCCTACTTTAAATTGAAAAATCTGTCCCCAGATTTTCATATATGAATTATAGAGAGTTTCATAGTTCATGTCCTAAAACCTGCAGGTGGTGGTTCTGATGTGAAACTGAGAATTTTATCTTTCATGTAGGACTATCTGGTGTGATTTCAATATATGAAACAGAAATTTCAGTAATGCATCCATAATCACATGTTATTTCACATAAGAAAATATATCCCTAGATTTTCATATTTGAAATGTAAAATATTTCATGTCATTTTTCATGGCCATATTCCATGTCAAAATATTTTAATTCAGATTTTGGTGCATGAAATATTGAAACTGTCATAGTTT
Organism: Moschus berezovskii; assembly: GCF_049115385.1. NCBI lineage: Eukaryota > Metazoa > Chordata > Mammalia > Artiodactyla > Moschidae > Moschus > Moschus berezovskii. Next base: position 14,254,748 of record NC_142489.1, on the reverse strand, counting down.
AAGAGGAAAGTTGTGTACCAAGACATCCTTTTATGAAGTAGAGAAATTTCCATATTTCCTGCAGGAATATCTAATTTTTCTATGGACAAAAAAGGATTTCCATGTTTCAAGTTCAACAATCTCATCCCAATTGATATATGTGAAATCCAGTTGTTGGTGATATTCTGTCACTCAGTCACATCCAACAGTTTGCAACACTGTGAATGGCAGCACTCCCGACCTCCCTATCCTTTACTGTCTCCAAATCTTTAGTGAGACACATGTTCATCGACTTAAGTGATGCTGTCCAACGATCTCACTCCCTGTTGCCCCATTCTCCTCCTGTCCTCTATCTACCCATATCAGAGCCAATAATAATTGTTATCTTTTTCAGTGACAAGGCAGAACCTCAACATTTTCCCATGTATTATTTCTTCACACCAGGGTGACAAAGTATTGGAATTTCAGTTTCAACAGCAGTCTTTCCAATGGATGTTTAGGGTTAGTTTCCTTTAGGATTGGTGGGGTTCAATTCCTTGCTAGACAAGGGTCTCTCAAGAGCCATCTTTAGCACTCAGCTGCAAAGCCTCAATGCTTTGGCACTCAGCCTTCTTTATAGTGAAGCTAGCACATCCATACATTTCTTCTGCTAAAACCATAGCCCTGACTAAATGGACTTTATTGCCAAAGAGATATCTCTGTTTTTCAGTACATTGTGTCTATGTCTAGGCTTATCATAGCTTTTCTTCCCAGGAGAAGGGGTCTTTTATTCTCATGGATGTGATCACTGTCCCCAGAGATTTTGGAGCCAAAGAAACCTGTCTGTCACTATTTTCATTTTTACCCTTTCTATTTGCCAAAACTTTACTAGTCTTTGTCCCGCCTCATTTCATACACCAAGGTCAAATATGCCCATTGCACCAGGTATCCTTTGATTCTCTCTTTTTACATTCCAGAACCCTGTGATGAAATGGACATCTTTTCTCAGCTTTAATTTTAGAAAGATCTTACAAGTCTTCTTAAAACCATTCAAGTTCCCTGGTGGCATAGATGGTAAACAATTGAAAAGCAGAGACTTCCATTTTTCATTCAGGAAAATCTGCACCCATATATTCTTGCTCAAGAAAAGGAACTCCGCATTCCTTGTAGGAAAAACAACTATCCTGATTTTCATCTGTGAAGTGTAGAAAATTCTATATGTAATGTAGGGAAAAAATCTTCACCAAATATTCATATGTAAATTGTAGAGAATTGATATTCAAATAGGAATATAGACATTGATTTGCCTATGTCAAATAAGTAATTCCATATTTCTAGTAGGAAATTTGACAACTGTATAGGTGATGTGAGAAAAAATGATTTCATACTTCATGGAAAAAAGCATCATGCCTAGAGTTTCAAATACGGAAAATGTAGAGATCCATATTCCATGTAGGAAAATCAGAGCGAGATTTTCATTTGTGAAATACAGACAATTGAAAATTTGGGCCCATATTTCGCTAAATGAAATATAGGAAATTCATTTTTTCATGGAATCCATCTGCGATAGGGTTTTAATGTGTGAAATACAGAGAATTCCATACTTAAAGGAAGAAATTCAATGCCCAGATTTACATATGTGAAACAATCAAAATCCTTATTTTGTGTACTAAAATCGATGGCTAGCATTTAATAAGTGAAATACACAAAATTCCAGATGTCATGTAGGAAATTTAGCATCCAGTTATGTATAGGTGAAATACATTAATTTCCCATTTTCATGTAAAAAATATGCATACAGATTTTCACATGAAATAGATTTTCATTTTTTTCTTCTTCTTTTTCTTTCTTTCTTTTTTTTTTTTTACTGCAAAGACTTATTTTTACTCAAAATGATACAGAGAATCATTGAGGGGTACTGAATGGTGGAAGAAAATGAATTGACAGGATACAGTGACAGAACTGATGCTTTCAAACTCTGCTGGTAGAGTAGACGCTTGAGAGTTCCTTGCACTGCAGGGAGATCAAACCAGCCAATCCTAAAGGAAATCAGTCCAGAAATTTCATTGAAAGGACTGATGCTGAATCTGAAGCTTCAATACTTTGACCACCTGAAGCAAAGAGCCAACTCATTGGAAAAGACCCTGATGCTGGGAAAGATTGAAGGCAGGAGGAGAAGATGATGACAGAGGATGAGAAGGTGGGATGGTATCACCGATTGGATGGACATGATTTTGCGCAAGCTCTGAGAGTTGGTGATGGACAGGGAAGCCTGGTATACTGCAGTCCATGGGATCACAAACAGTCAGACCTGACTTAATGACGGAACAACAACAAATAAAGAAGTTTAGCAGTACTGATGGCTTGAAACCCTTCAGTATAGGTGAAGATGATGAGAAGTGTTCAAATGCAACATTTGCCAAAGACTGAAATGTGGCCTGTGAAGGAAGAAAATCAATGATGACTGTGCCATTTTTTTTTTTTTAACAATTGGAATTGAGTTGCAATTTTTTGAGAAAAAGACTAAAGCAGGTTTTGGAGTCAGGCAAGAGATGTGCTAAATTGGAGACAATTATTAGTCAATTATGTAGAAATATCTAGGAGATTAGAAGTTTCTTTTTCAGAAGAAAGAACTATCATTTGAAAGTTTCTTTTAAATTATTATAAGAGATTTTCCCAGTTTCTGTCATTTGAATAAGTCCTTGGTGGGATCTAGAATGCTGACCTTCTTCTAGACATGCTCAGTATACTTAAAACCCAGACTGAAAAAGCCTGTCAAGTTTAGGACCTGATTCCACATCTCTTGGGGTGTTACTTTGTTCCCTTTTGTTCAAAATAGCTAATTGTCTTCTTCATTAAACTGAACTGTATGCAGTACTTGTACCATTCTGAAATGGACCACATTAAGAAAGAAAAGACTGGATATGATGAATGTCCAAACTCTATTCTCAATAAAAAATGCCCTATTTGCCTAGCAGCAGTGGGTTTTAGCCTTGTAATTCCTACAGTGATGTTTTCCCAGTGGCCCTGTTTAACACACTTAGCTCTCGGGGTTTCTTGCTGGACTCACTGATTTTTGACATGAATTAGAAAATTTGATAGAACAAGAGTTCCTCTGGGTGTATGGAATGGCCTGTAGGTACTTGATCAGTACTTACTTACAAAGTCTGAGCCAATTTATGGGTAAAGGGATTAACTAGAGATTGAGTAACGTATTCACAGAGGTTAAAGTTTAGACAGAAGGGCTCCCAGCACAACGTTCGTCAAGTACAGGGATGAAGTAAGAACTATACTTCAATTCTGACATTTAAATGATTATTTCAAATGAGGGAAACCCTCCCTAAATCTTTCAAGCCAACTTATTTGTTCTTCCTAAAGTATCTATTAAATGACTAGGTATTGAGATCCAGTTGAAGATATACAATGTTATCTACACACGTTGTTAAGCATAGTGTTCTGGTGACATTCAGCAGTGTTCAGTAATTAGCTTAATGAACAGATGTAAAAGTATATTAGTTATCCAGATGCTAATTTGCAGTAACATGTGCTGCCTGATTTGTGAGGGTTCTTGTCTGAACTACAACCAGTAAGATTTGTTGCTTAATTAGGAAATCATTTTGTGTGCGTGTGTGTGATTCCCACCATTAGAACCATTAGTCTTGTTTAATTTGCTCTAAACTTTTGAACACTCTTGGTAACGTCATTCTTATGACTTTAGGCACTATACAGGAGACACGATGAAATCTACCTTTCTGTGGGGTGCCTTAATTAGTGCACAGCTGTAGGCAATGCAGAGAGGGGAAGATTCACAGCTGTAATATGCAGCTTATAAAAGGAGATGGTAATGCACTCTCCCACTGCATATTGCATCAGCCATTCCTTCCAAGGTTTGGTAAACAAATGTGTTATCCCTCACCGAATAGATTCACAAACAATTGAAAACGAAACTGTGCACCCTTTTGGCTAAGACCAAGTGAGATTTCCATTTTCATTCTGGAAATTGAGGGTTGAGAAATTCACATATGCAATATAGAGAATTCCATATTTCATACAGGGAATAAACATGCATACATTCGTATTTGAAGCACTGAGTTCTGTGCTTCACGTAGAAACATTTTGCCCATACGCCAATATGCGACCTACAGAGAATTCCATATTTAGAGATGGAATTCTCTCTAAAGAGAATTACAGATGAAGAATCTCTAATTAAGGGATATCAAGGTCAGCATCCCGCTACAGGACATGACTCATCAGTGCCAGGGGCATTGAAGTCTGCTCATTTACTGTACAGAGACCCTTTCAAAGTGGTTCTGTTTGCTTCCTGCTTCCACATGAGAACATGTGCCAGCTAACCCTATCACCTCAGCCCTGTGTGGATGGGAGCAGCAGTAGGATCATCCTAAGCCATCCACTGCAAAGCGCTGATGCTTAAAAATTTTGTGAAGACTTGAGTGATGTTGGAAACTGCAAATTCTGCAGGTTCAGTTCAGTTCAGGCCCTCAGTCATGTCCTACTATTCATGAGCCCATGGCCTTCAGTATGCCATGCCTCCCTCTATAACATCAACTATGGGAGTGGGCTCAAACTGATCTCCACTGAGTCTGTGAAGCCATCAAACCATCTCATCCTCTGTCATCCCGTTCTCCTCCTGCCTTCAATCTTTCCCAGCATCAGGGTTTTCTCCAGTGAGTCAGTTCTTCACATAAGGTGGCCAAATTACTGGAGTTTCAGCTTCAACATCAGTCCTTACAAAGAACACTTAGGACTGCTGTCTTTTAGGATGGACTAGTTGGATCTCCTTGAAGTCCAAGGAATTCTCAAGTGTATTCTAAAACACCACAGTTGGAAAGCATCAATGTTTCAGTGCTCAACTTTCTTTATAGTCCAAATCTCACATTCATACCTGACTAGTGGAGAAATCATAGCCTTCATAAGATGGACTTTGTTGACAAAGTAATGTCTCTGCTTTTTACTATGCTGTCTACCTTGGTCATATGTTCCCTTCCAAGGAAGAAGTGTCTTTTAATTTCATGGCTGCAGTCACCATCTGCAGTGATTTTTGAGCCCAAACAATTAAAGGCAGCTGCTTTTTAGCTTCTTTCCCCATTTATTTGTCATGAAGGGATGGGACCAGAGGCCATGATCTTAGTTTTCTGAATGATGAACTTTAAGCCAGCATTTTCACTCTCCTCTTTCACTTTCATCAAAAGGCTCTTTAGTTCTTTTTCATTTTCAGCAATAAGGGTGGTATGATCTTCATATCTGAGGTGATTGATAGTTCTCTCGGCAATCTTGTCTCCAGCTTGTGCTTCATCCAGCCCAGTGTTTCTCATGATGCATATAAGTTAAATGAGCAGGGCAACAATATACAGCCTTTTCCTATTTGGAACCAGTCTGTTGTTCCATGTCCAGTTTTCACTGATGCTTCCTGACCTGCTGTTTTCAGGGGGTAGGTCAGGTGGTCTGGTATTCCCATCTCTTTCAGAATTTTCCACAATTTATTGTGATCCACACACTCAAAGACTTTGGCATAGTCAATAAAGCAGAAATAGATGTTTTTCTGGAACTCTCTTGCTTTTTTGATGAGCCAGAGGATGTTGGTAATCTGATCTCTAGTTCCTCTGCCTTTTCTAAAGCCAGCTTGAACATCTTGAAGTCCATGATTCATGTATTGCTGAAGTCTAGTGGGAGAATTTTCAGCATTACTTTACTCATGTGTCAGTTGAGTGTAACTGAACGGTAGTTGGAGATTCTTTGACATTGCCTTTCTTTGGCAATTCTACTCAGCAGGCAGCATCAGCGAATGCTACAGAGCCATCTGGCTCCCAAACCTTACATAAAAGAAAGATGTGCCTGGTCCTGGGGCTGAAAGATTACTGCTACATTTGAGAAAGACAGAAAGGTCTTTGTAGGGGCTCTACATATCCGATCTCTTTGCTTTGTAATCTGGGCCATTCTGTTTCTTGGCTACTTTGCATTACCCTGAATGGCCCTGAGTGCTCTCTTCCCGCCACTCTGACATCCTTGGTCTTGATTCCCTGGCTTCAAACTGCCAGCCAGGCCACTTCTGGAAGTTCGCATGCAGTTTTGGGCCAGTGAGTGCAGACACAGACACAGATACACCCAACACTAAAAGAAAATTTTCACAGATGCAGAACTATACCTTTACTTGTCCAGGATAATGAACTTGGGTAAGGACCTCTCATTTTCTCTGGTGGTTTTCTTCCATTTACTTGTCAATCACATTAGCGTCCTCTTCTATCTACACTGTTTATTCTGGAAGGTTACAAAATGTTTGGATATGTTCATGAGGAGGACTGACCTGCAAAGAGTTGGGTGGGCTGGAAGTGCTCATGGTGAACAGCTGAATGAGTGGTGCTATTCTATATTCCTTCATCATATTGACTGATTCACAGTGTCAGTCACACTGGCATGATTCCATTCCATGCACTTTCCTTCCAGCAACCACACCAGAATAACATAGGGATTCGCACGGTACTAACTTTGAGCACCCCATTTCAGCAAACTCTCCCAAAATCATTGTTTGTTAATGCCATGCATTTATGGCAGGCCCAGTACCAACTCAGGCCCAAGACCTTCTGAGAGAGGTGCGCCTGTACCTCCTAATTGTGTAATAGTCTGTTTGGAGATATTTTTACTCCCCCTTCCCCTATGGTTATCTCCCTGTGGCAGGGAAAGGCCAAATCGGGGCCTTCAAAAGGCCAAAGAGAATGTGACAGGACTGTGTCTGAAGCAATATCATGAAGAAGGTACATATGGATCCAAAGAACCTCTGCTGAAACATGTCACTGAACGTGAAGCCCAAAAGGTCAGGCGGCTTCCCTTTTTGGCAACACCATAGATTACTTCTATCCACACATACGCAGAATCCCCACACAGATCACACCCTGGGGAGCCTGCCTGCCCTGGGCCCACAACTCATGGCTTCATTCTGCAGAAAGTGGCATTCCTCCCAAATGTTCCAAGAGGGCATGATTCCAGGCCAGACCTCCCTAACTTGCTAAATGCCAAGGCTCTCTTTCTTTTGCCCTCATGAGGCTGGGGCAGATCGTCCTATAGCTCAGGGTCCCTGCCAGGCTACTAGCCTATGGAGTTCAAGAACCATGAATCCAACTAAAGTTTTGGCTGGGAGACAACCAGATGCCCGCTTAAATTCCAATGTCTTTGTGAATCTCATGGTGCACATTTCACTCAGGATTACCGTAACGAAATCAGAGATTGTCCTCCAGTGAGACTTTCAGAACCATCCCTCAAGTGCAGAGAGACTTTTTCCCTCTCTGCCATCCACAGCCAAGGATGAGATCCCAGAGAAAGAAAGGAATATATGTCAGGATTTTTGGCCAAGAAGTGGAACACTTTGTGATGACTTATATTCCCTTCTCCCTAAGCCTGAAAACCTGAAGGCTCTGAACTGCTTTCAGGGGCATCAAAGTCTCCCACTGTCCTAGGATCCCTTGATGCAAGTAGCCCACAACCATTCAGTGCAAGTTATTTCTGTCCCTCATTCATCCTACACTTTGTGATCCCACCAACTAAAGCATGCCAGGCTTACCTGTGCATCAAAAACTCCCAGAGCTTGCTCAAATACATCTCCATCAAGTGGTGACGCAATATCTTTCTTGCTATTCTTTAGAAAATGGTGCTGCCCTCCAACTTTCTCATTTTTTGTCATCCAATTCTGCTTCCGTCATCAGTCTTTCCAAATATGAGTGTTTTACAGTGTCTGTTCTTTACATCGTGTCCAAAATACTGAAGTTTCAGCTTCAGCATCTGTCCGAATACCCATGCCCAATTTCTTTTAGGATTCACTCATTTCTTCTACATACAGTGCAAATCTCAATCGTCTTTTCCAATTCGATCAATCAAAATATCAGTTCTTTGGTAGTCAGATTTAAGGTCCAAATCTCACATCCATACCTTACTGCTGGGAAAACCATAGCTTGGACTAGATGGACCTTTTTCAGCAAAGTAATATCTCTGCTTTTTAATATGCTGTCTATATATATCATAGCTTTTATGGCTGCAGTCACCTTCTACAGTGATTTTGAAGTCCAAGATAGGAAAACCTGTCATGGTTTCCACTGTTTCCCCATCTCTTTGCCGTGAAGAATTGGGACCAGATGCCATGAACTTCAGTCATTGAATGTTCAGGTTGAAACCAAAAGTTTCACTCTCCAATTTCACTTTCATTAAGAGATTTCTTAGTTTCTCTTCACTTTCTGTCGTAATGGTGGTGTCGACGTATATCTCTGCTTGTTGCTATTTCCCCTGGCAAACTTGATCTCAGCTTGTTCTTCATGCAGCTTGGCATTTCACATGACGCAGCCTACAAAACTAAACAGGGTGATAATATAAAGCCTTGAGTTGCTACTTTCCCCAACTTTGGAACCAGTCCATTGTTCCCCATCCATGATAACTGTTGTTTCATCATCTTCATAGAAGTTTCTCAGGAGGCATGTCAGGTGGTATGGTATTCCCATCTCTTGAAGAATTTTCCACACGTTTTATGCTCCACAAGCAAGATTTTGACATAATCAATAAAGCAGTGGATGCTTTTCTGGAAATTGCTTGGTTTTTTTTAGCATACAGTGGGTATGGGCAATTTGATCTCCGGTTCCTCTGCCTTTTGTAAATGCAGCTTGAACCTCTGGAAATTCTTCTTTTACATACTGTTGAAAACTTCCTTGGAGAATTCCATGAATTACTTTTTGCTTTATGTGAAATGAGTGCAATTGTGTGTTAGTTCAAAGACTCTGACATTGTCTTTCTTTGGGAATGCGATGAAAAGTGATCATTTTCAGTCCTGTGGCCACTGCTGAGTTCTCCAAATTTGCTTTCATATTGAGTGCAGCACTTTCACAGTGTCATATTTTAGGATTTGAAATATCTCAACTGGATAGCCATCACCTCCAAAAGGTTTGTTCTCACTTATGTTTCCTAAAACCTTCTTGACTATGCATTCTAGAATATCTGGGACTAGGTGAGTGATGATACCATCGTGCTTTTCAGGGTTGAACATTTTCTTTGCGTAGTTCTTCTGTGTATTTTTGCACCTCTTCTCATATTTCTGCTTGTCTTTGTTGCCTAACATGTGGGTCCTTTATTGTGTCCTTCATTTCATAAAATGTTCCCCTGGTATATTTAATTTTCTTGAGGAGATCTCTAGTTTTTCTTATTCTATTGCTTTCCTCTATTTCTTGGCATAGATCAATGAGGAAGATTTTCTTATAAGCCATAACTATTCTTCAAAACTCTGCATTTAGGTGGGTGTAACTTTCCTGGTTTTTTTTTTTCTTCCACTTCTCTCTCTCTTTCTCTCTCTCTCTTTCTTTTTCCTTTTCCTCAGCTGTTTTTAAGGCTTCTTCAGGTAACCATTTTACCTTTTGCATTTCTTTCTTCTGGGGATATTGTTCATTGCTTCATTTTGTAATGTCACAAATTTCTGTACAAAGTCCTCTCTCAGATCTAATTCCTTGAATCAACTTGCATTTCCAATTACAGTCAAAATTGATTTTATTTAGGTTATACCTGAATGATCAAGGGGTTTTTCCTACTTTATTCAATAAAAGTATGATTTTTTTCAACGTGTATTGCTGATCTGAGCCACAGTCAACTCCCAGTATTGTATTGACTGACTGAATAGAGACTTCAGCAATAAGTGAACTGTGAACTTCCAGATGTTCAAGCTTCTTTTAGAAAAGACAGAGGAACCAGAGATCACATTGACAACATCTGTTCAATCATCAAAAAAGTAAGAGCATTCCAAAAAATAAATCTATTTCAGCTTTGTTGTCTATGCCAAAGCCTTTGACTGTGTGGATCACAATAAATTGTGGAAAATTCTGAAAGAGATGGGAATAGCAGACCACCTGACCTACCTCTTGAGAAACCTATATACAGGTCAGGAATCAACAGTTAAAACTGGACATGGAACAACTGACTGGTTCCAAATAGGGAAAGGAGTGTGTCAGAGCTGTATATTTTCACCCTGCTTATTTAACTTATATGCAGAGTACATCATGAGAAACCCTGGGCTGGAAGAAGAAGCTGGAATCAAGATTGCTGGGAGAAATATCAATAACCTGAGGTATGCAGATGACACCACCCAAATGGCACAGAGTGAAGAGGAACTGAAAAGTCTCTTGATGAAAGTGAAAGAGGAGAGTGAATAAGTTGGCTTAAATCTCAACTTTCAGAGAACTAAAATCATGGCCTCTGGTCACATCACTTCATGGAAATGGATGGGGCAACAGTGGAAACAGTGTCAGGATTTACTTTGGCGGACTCCAAAGTCACTGAAGATGGTGATTATGGGAATGAAAGCAAAAGACGTTTACTCCTCAGAAGGAAAGTGATGACTAACCTAGATATTATATTAAAAAGCAAAGATATCACTTTGCCAACAAAGGTCCATCTAGTTAAGGCTATTGTTTTTCCATTGGTCATGTATGGATGTGAGAGTTAGATGGTGAAGAATGTTGAGTGCCAAAAAATTGATGTTTTTGAACTGTGGTTTTGGAGAAGACTCTTGAGAGTCCCTTGGACTGCAAGGAAATCCAGCCAGTCCTAAAGGAATGATTCTAAAGGAGATCAGTGTTTTGTGATTTTTGAAAAGACTGATGCTAAAGCTGAAACTCTAATACTTTGGCCACCTCATGCCAAGAGTTGACTCGATAGACAATATCCTGATGCTGGGAGGGATTGGGGGCAGGAGGAGAAGGGGATGATAGAGCATGAGATGGTTGGATTGGCATCACCCACGCAATGGATATGAGTTTGAGTAACTCTAGGAGTTGGTGATTGACAGGTAGGCCTATTGTGCTTCGGTTCATGGGGTGGCAAATAGTTGGGCATGAGTCAGGACTGAACAGAACTGAACTGAACTGAAAGAGATTCTCTGTCCTCAAGTCCATAGTATATTATCAATTTGATTTCAGTATTGATCATCTGATGATGTGCATATGTGGAGTCATGTCTTGTGTTGTTGGAAGAGGGTGTATCCAATGACAATAACTTGTCTTGGCAGAACTGTTAGGTTTTGCTTGGTTTATTTTGCACCCGAAGGCCAAACATGTCTGTTATTTTAGGTAGTTCTTAATTTCCTACTTTTCCATTCCAGTCCTGTATGATGAAAATAGCATCTTATTTTGTGTGTGTAAGTCCTAAAATGTCCTACTGGTAATCACAGACCCACTCAACTTCGGCTTCACCCTGGCCTTCAGCTCAACTTCCACTTTAGCATTACTGGTCATGACATAGACTTGGATTACAGTACTACTGAATGGTTAGCCTTGAAAATAAGCAGAGATATTTCATTTTTATGTTATAATCAAGTACTGCAATTCACACTCTTTTTATTGATGAGGGTAGCTTCTTCCATTTCTTCTCTAGGGATTCTTGCCCACTTTAGAAGATAAAATGGTCATCTGAAATAAATTTCTCCATTCCACTCAATGAGCAAATGGATTGCTGAAACTTTGATCTTCACACTTGTCATCTCCTGTTTGACCACTTAAATTTTACCTTCATCATGGACCTAACTTTGTAGGTTCCTATGAAATATCATTCTTTAGAGCATCAAACGTTACTGTTATCACCACTCATATCCATCTCTTCATTTTCTCTGGAGTTACTTCCTCACTGAGTTCCAGAAGTATATAGGACACCTACCAACCTGAAGAGTTCATCTTTCAGTGTCCTATCTTTTTGGCTTTTCATATCATTCATGGGGTTTTCAAAGCAAGGATACTTAAATGGTTTTCCATTTCCTTCTGCAGTTGACCACATTTTGCTAGAATTCTCCACCATGTCCAATCCATCGTGGGTGGCCCTACCTGGCATTTCTCATAGTTTCATTGAGGTGGACAAGGCTGTGATCCATTTGAACAGTTTGGTTAATTTTCTGTGATTGTGTGTTTCATTCTCACTGCCCTCTGATGGATAAAGCTAAGAGGCTTATGGAAACTTCCTGATGGGAGAAACAGACTGAGTGAGCCTCGGTCCTGCTCTGATATATGGGGCCATATTCAGTGAATCTTTAATCCAATTTACTCTTGATGTATTTGGCTGTGTTCAGGCCTCGTTGTTTGAACTGAGCCCAAACTGTCATATGGGAAACGAAAGTATTTGGTATCTCCTTCAAAAGGATTTGAGCAAGCACTCTTGTATTCAGTGCCCGTGACCCCTCTGCATCCCACTCTCTGCCAGAGACTCCTGGACACTCACAAGCAAGTCTGACTCAGTCTCTTTTGGGGACACTGCTCCTTATTCTTTTTTTTTTTTAATTTTTATTTTATTTAATAATTATTTTAATTATTATTTAATAATTAAAAACCATTTCGTAAATATTTATCAAGGGCTATTTATGTGCTAGTCATTGTGCTGCTATGGGAGATAAAAAGGAATTAGACATGAATTCTGCCTGCTTACCATATATAGCCTAGCAAACATGCAAAAATCGGTCTAATGACAGTAGGAGTAAATAATAATAAGAAGAAAATAATGCACTAGCCTAGGCTGATGTGCAGTACATTCCAGACACAATAACTGGCATTTTGCCAGCATCATCTCTTTAGCATGTTAAGCAATCTTCTGTGATAGGAATTTTTTCCATTTTACAGGGGAGAGAACAGAGCTCAGAGAGGTTATACAGGTTATACATGACCAAGATCATCTCGTCTGGAAGTGGGACGGAACCAAGAGGCAAACCCAGGTCTGTCTGACCCAGATTCACCCTCCTAACCTCCATGCTGGACTTCCTCATTCTCTCTAACTCACCTGTGAAAGGAAACAGATTTTTTTTTTACCTTACATTAATATTTTGGTTTGTTTTGCCATACATTGACATGAATCCGCCCCGGGTGTATATGTGCTCTCCCTCCCGAACCACCCTCCCACCTCCCTCTTCCCTATATCCTCCCTCCATGTCATTCCCGTGCACCAGCCCCAGGCATCCTGTATCATGCGTCAAACCTGGACTGGTCACTTACGATAATACACATGCTACAATGCCGTTCTCCCCAATCATCCCACCTTCACCCTCTCCCACAGAGTCCCAAAGACTGTTCTATATGCCTATGTCTCTTTTGCAGTCTCGCATACAGGGTTCAGGTTTCCATCTTTCTAAATTCCATATATATGCGTTAGTATACTGTATTGATGTTTTTATTTCTGGCTTACTTCACTCTGTATAATTGGCTTCAATTTCATCCACCTCATTAAAACTGATTCAAATGCATTCTTCTTGATGGCTGAAAAATATTCCATTGTGTATATGTACCAAAGCTTTCTTATCCATTCATCTGCAGATCGACATCTAGGTTGCTTCCATGTCCTGGCTATTATAAACAGTGCTGCAATGAACATTGGAGTACATGTGTCTCTTTCGATTATGGTTTCCTCGGTGTGTATGCCCAGGAGTGCGATCGCTGGATCATATGGCAGTTCTATTTCCAGTTTTTTGAGGAATCTCCACACTGTTCTCCATAGTGGCTGTACTAGTTTGCATTCCCACCAACAGTGTAAGAGGGTTCCCTTTTCTCCACACGCTCTCCAGAATTTATTGCATGTAGACTTTTGGATAGCAGCCATTCTGACTGGTGTGAAATGGTATCTCATTGTGGTTTTGATTTGCATTTCTCTGATTATGAGGGATATTGAGCATTTTGTCATGTGTTTGTTAGCCATCTTTATATCTTCTTTGGAGAAATGTCTGTTTAGTTCTTTGACCCATTTTTTGATTGGGTCACTTAGTTTCCTGGAATTGAGCTGCAGGAGCTGCTTGTATATTTTGGAGATTAATACTTTATCAGTTGCTTCATTTACTATTATTTTCTCCCATTTTGCAGGCTGTCTTTTCACCTTGCTTAGAGTTTCTTTTGCTGTGCAGAAGCTTTTGATTTTAATCAGGTCCCATTTGTTTATTTTTGCTTTTATTTCCAATATTGTGGGAGGTGGGTCTTGGAGGATCCTGCTGTGATTTATGTCAGAGAGTGTTTTGCCTAAGTTCTCCTCTAGGAGTTTTATATTATCTGGTCTTACGTTTAGCTCTCTAATCCATTTTGAGTTTTTTTGGTGTATGGTGTTAGGAAGTGTTCTAATTTCATTCTTTTACAAGTGGCTGACCAGTTTTCCCAGAACCACTTGTTAAAGAGACTGTATTTTGTCCATTTTATATTCTTGCCTCCTTTGTTGAAGATAAGGTGTCCATAGTTGCGTGGGTTTATCTCTGGGCTTTCTATTTTGTTCCATTGAACTATATTTCTGTCTTTATACCAGTACCTTACTGTCTTGATGACTGTGGCTTTGTAATAGAGCCTGAAGTCTGGCAGGTTAATTCCTCCAGTTCCATTTTTCTTCTTCAAGATTTCTTTGGATATTCGAGGTTTTTTGTATTTACATACAAATTGTGAGATTATTTGTTCTAGTTCTGTGAAAAATATCGTTGGAAGCTTGATAGGGATTGCATTGAATGCATAAATTACTTTGGGTAGTATACTTATTTTCAAAATATTTATTCTTTCAATTCACGAACACGGTATATTTCTCCATCTATTAGTGTCCTCTTTGATTACTTTCAGTAGTTTTTTACAGTTTTCAATGTACAAGTCTTTTGTTTCCTTAGGTAGATATATTCCTAAGTATTTAATTCTTTTCGTTGCAACAGTGAATGGAATCAGTTCATTCAGTTGCTCAGTCATGTCCGACTCTCCGCGACCCCATGAATCACAGCATGCAAGGCCTCCTTGTCCATCACCAACTTCCAGAGTACACTCAAACTCATGTCCACAGTGTCGGTGATGCCATCCAGCCATCTCATTCTCCGTCGTCCCCTTCTCCTCCCGCCCCCAACCTTTCCCAGCATCAGAGTCTTTTCCAGTGAGTCAACTCATCGCATGAGGTGGCCAAAGTATTGCAGTTTCAGCTTTAGCATCAGTCCCTCCAATGAACATCCAGGATTGATCTCCCTTAGAATGGACTGGTTGGATCTCCTTGCAGTATAAGGGACTCTCAAGAGTTTTCTCCAACACCGCAGTTCAAAAGCATCGATTCTTCGGCGATCAGCTTTCTTCACAGTCCAACTCTCACATCTATACATGACCACGGGAAAAACCATTGCCTTGACTACACGGACCTTGGTTAGCAAAATAATGTCTCTGCTTTTTAATATACTATCAAGGTTGGTCATAACTTTCCTTCCAAGGAGCAAGCGTCTTTTAATTTCATGGCTGCAATCAGCGTCTGCAGTGATTCTGGAGCCCAAAAAAGCAAAGTCTGACACTGTTTCCACTGTTTTTCCATCTATTTCCCATGAAGTGATGGGACCAGATGCCATGATCTTTGTTTTCTGAATGTTGAGCTTCAAGCCAACCTTTTCACTCTCCTCCTTCACTTTCATCAAGAGGCTTTTGAGTTCCTCTTCACTTTCTGCCATAAGGGTAGTGTCATCTGCATATCTGAGGTTATTGATATTTCTCCCAGCAATCTTGATTCCAGCTTCTGCTTCTTCCAGCCCAGCGATCCTCATGATGTACTCTGAATATAAGTTAAATAAGCAAGGTGACAATATACAACCCTGACGTACACCTTTTCCTATTTGGAACCAGTCTGTTGTTCCATGTCCAGTTCTGACTGTTGCTTCCTGACCTGCATACAGGTTTCTCAAGAGGCAGGTCAGGTGGTCTGGTATTCCCATCTCTTTCAGAATGTTCCACAGTTTATTGTGATCCACACAGTCAAAGGCTTTGGCATAGTCAATGAAGCAGAAATAGATGTTTTTCTGGAACTCTCTTGCTTTCTCCATGATCCAGCGGATGTTGGCAATTTGATCTCTGGTGCCTCTGCCTTTTCTAAAACCTGCTTGAACATCTGGGAATTCATGGTTTACATACTGCTGAAGTCTGGCTTGGAGAATTTTGAGCATGACTTTACTAGCGTGTGAAATAAGTGCAATTGTGAGGTAATTTGAGCATTCTTTGGCATTGCCTTTCTTTGGGATTGGAATGAAGACTGACCTCTTCCAGTCCTGTGGCCACTGCTGAGTTTTCCAAATCTGCTGGCATATTGAGTGCAGCACTTTCACAGCATCATCTTTCAAGACTTGAAATTGCTCAACTGGAATTCCATCACCTCCACTAGCTTTGTTCGTAGTGATGCTTTCTAAGGCCCACTTGACTTCACATTCCAAGATGTCTGGCTCTAGGTCAGTGATCACGTTATAGTGACTCTCTTGGTCATGAAGATCTTTTTTGTACAGTTCTTCTGTGTATTCCTGCCACCTCTTCTTAATATCTTCTGCTTCTGTTAGGTCCATACCATTTCTGTCCTTTATCGAGCCAATCTTTACATGAAATATTCCCTTGGAATCTCTAATTTTCTTGAAGAGGTCTCTTGTTTTTCCTATTCTGTTGTTTTCCTCTATTTCTTTGCATTGATCAGTGACAAAGGCTTTCTTATCTCTCCTTGCTATTCTTTGGAACTCTGCATTCAGATGCTTATATCTTTCCTTTTCTCCTTTGCTTTTCGCCTCTCTTCTTTACACAGCTATTTGTAAGGCCTCCTCAGACAGCCATTTCGCTCTTCTGCATTTCTTTTCCATGGGGATGGTCTTGGTCTCTGTCTCCTGTACAATGTCACGAACCTCCGTCCAGAGTTCATCAGGCACTCTATCTATCAGATCTAGTCTCTTAAATATATTTCTCACTTACACTGTACAATCATAAGGGATTTGATTGAGGTCATATCTGAACGGTCTAGTGGTTTTCCCTACTTTCTTCAATTTAAGTCTGAATTTCGCAATAAGGAGTTCATGATCTGAGCCACAGTCAGCTCCTGGTCTTGTTTTCGCTAACTGTATACAGCTTTTCCATGTTTGGTTGCAAAGATTATAATCAATCTGATTTCGGTGTTGACCATCTGGTGATGTCCATGTGTAGAGTCTTCTCTTGTGTTGTTGGAAGAGGGTGTTTGCTATGACCAGTGCGTTCTCTTGACAAAACTCTATTAGCCTTTGCCCTGCTTCATTCCATGCTCCAAGGCCAAATTTGCCAGTTACTCCAGGTGTTTCTTGACTTCCTACTTTTGCATTCCAGTTAATTTCTCTTTCTATTTTCTCATTATTATTGTATAGGAATGCAAGGGATTTCTGCGTGTTGATTTTATATCCTGCAGCTTTACTGTATTCATTGATTAGCTCTAGTAGTTTTCTAGTAGAGTCTTTAGGGTTTTCTGTGTAGGGGATCATGTCATCAGCCAACAGTGAACGTTTTACTTCTTCTTTTCCAATTTGTATTCCTTTTATGTCTTTTTCTACTCTCATTGCAGTAGCCAAAACTTCCAGAACTATGTTGAACAGTATTGGTGAGAGTGGGCACCCTTATCTTGTTCCTGACTTTAGGGGAAATGCTTTCAAATTTTCACCATTGAGGATAATGTTTGCTGTGGGTTTGTCGTATATAGCTTTTATTATGTTGAGATATGTCCCTTCTATTCCCACTTTCTGGAGAGTCTTTATCATAAATGGATGTTATATTTTGTCAAACGTTTTCTCTGCATCTATTGAGATAATCATATGATTTTTATTTTTCAGTTTGTTAATGTGGTGTATTATGTTGATTGATTTGCGGATATTGAAGAATCCTTGCATTCCTGGGATAAAGCCCACTTGTTCATGACGTATGATCTTCTTAATATGTTGTTGGATTCTGATTGCTAAAATTTTGTTAAGGATTTTTGCATCTAGTTCATCAGTGATATTTGCCTGTAGTTTTCTTTTTTTGTGGGATCTTTCCCAGGTTTTGGGATTAGGGTGATAGTGGCCTCATAGAATGAGTTAGGAAGTTTTCATTCCTCAGCAATTTTCTGAAAGAGTTTGAGTAGAATAGGTGTTAGCTCTTCACTAAATTTTTGGTAGAATTCAGCTGTGAAGCCGTCTGGACCTGGACTTTTGTTTGCTGGAAGCTTTCCGATTACTTCCTCTATTTCCGTGCTTGTGATGGGTCTGTTCAGATTTTCTATTTCTTCCTGGTTCAGGTTTGGCAAGGTGTACTTTTCTAGGAATTTGTCCATTTCTTCCAAGTTATTCATTTTATTGCCATATAATTGCTGATAGTATTCTCTAATAATCCTTTGTATTTCTGTGTTGTCATTTATGATTTCTCCCTTTTCATTTCTAATTTTATTGATTTGGTTCTTCTCCCTTTGTTTCTTGATGAGTCTGGCTTGTTGTTTGTCAATTTTATTTACCTTCTCAAAGAACCAGCTTTTGGCTTTCTTGATTTTTGCTATGGTCTCTTTTGTTTCTTTTGCATTTATCTCTGCCCTAATTTTTATGACTTCATTCCTTCTGCTAACCCTGGGGTTCTCCATTTCTTCCTTTTCTAGTTTCTTTAGATGTAGAGTTAGGTTATTTAGTTGACTTTTTTCTTGTTTCTTGAGGTGTGCCTGTATTGTTATGAACTTGCCCCTTAGCACTGCTTTTACAGTGTCCCAGAGGTTTTGGGTTGTTGTGTTTTCATTTTCATTCATTTCTATGCATATTTTAATTTCTGTTTTGATTTCTTCTATGATTTGTTCATTATTCAGCAGTGTGTTTTTCAGCCTCCATATGTTGGCATTTTTAATAGTTTTTCTCCCGTAATTGAGATCTAATCTTACTGCATTGTGGTCAGAAAAGATGCATGGAATGATTTCAATTTTTTTGAATTTACCAAGGCTATATTTATGGCCCAGGATGTGATCTATCCTGGAAAAAGTTCCGTGTGCGCTTGAGAAAAAGGTGAAATTCATTGTTTTGGGGTGAAATGTCCTATAGATATCTATTAGGTCTAAGTGGTCTATTGTATGATTTAAAGTTTGTGGTTTTTTGTTAATTTTCTGTTTAGTTGATCTATCCATAGATGTAAGTGTGGTATTAAAGTCTCCCACTATTATTGTGTTATTGTTAATTTCCCCTTTCATAATTGTTAGTAATTGTTTTACATATTGCGGTGCTCCTATGTTGGGTCCATAAATATTTATAATTGTTATATCTTCTTCTTGGATTGATCCTTTGATCATTATGTAGTTTCCTTCTTTGTCTCTTTTCACAGCCTTTGTTTTAAAATCAATTTTATCTGATATGAGTATTGCTACTCCTGCTTTCTTTTGGTCTCTATTTCCTTGGAATATTTTTTTCCAGCCCTTCACTTTCAGTCTGTATGTGTCCCTTGATTTGAGGTGGGTCTCTTGTAGACAACATATATCCATTCAGCCAGCCTTTGTCTTTTGGTTGGGGCATTCAACCCATTTACGTTTAAGGTGATTATTGCTAAGTATGATCCCGTTGCCATTTTCATTATTGTTTTGGGTTCAAGTTTATATATCCTTTCTGTGTTTCCAATCTAGAGAAGATCCTTTAGTATTTGTTGGAGAGCTGGTTTGGTGATGCTGAATTCTCTCGGCTTTTGCTTGTCTGTAAAGCTTTTGATTTCTCCTTCATATTTGAATGAGATCCTTGCTGGCTATAGTAATCTGGGCTGTAGGTTATTTTCTTTCATCACTTTAAGTATGTCTTGCCATTCCCTCCTGGCCTGTAGAGTTTCTGCTGAAAGATCAGCTGTTATCCTTATGGGGATCCCCTTGTGTGTTATTTGTTGTTTTTCCCTTGCTGCTTTTAATATTTTTTCTTTGTGTTTGATCTTTGTTAATTTGATTAATATGTGCCTTGGGGTATTTTGCCTTGGGTTTATCCTGTTAGGGACTCTCTGTGTTTCTTGGAGTTGGGTGATTATTTCCTTCCCCATTTTAGGGAAATTTTCAACTATTATCTCCTCGAGTATTCTCTCATGGTCTTTCTTTTTGTCTTCTTCTTCTGGGACTCCTATGATTCAAATGTTGGGGCGTTTAATATTGTCCCATATGTCTCTAATATTGTCCTCATTTTTTAAAATTCTTTTTTCTTTTTCCTACTCTGTTTCATTTATTTCTACAATTCTATCTTGTAGCTCGCTTATCCTGTCTTCTGCCTCCGTTATTCTACTGTTTGTGCTCTCGAGAGTGTTTCTGATCTCGTCTATTGCATTATTCATTGTATATTGACTCTTTTTTATTTCCTCTAATTCCTTATTGAACATTTCTTCCATCTTCTCAATCCTTTTCTCCAGATTATTTATCTGTAACTCCATTTTGCTTTCCAGATTTTGAATTATTTTCACAATTAAAATTAGAAATTCTTTATCGGGTAGGTTCCCTATATCTTCCTCTTTTGTTTGTGTTGGTGGGCATTTATCCTGTTCCTTTACTTGTTGGGTATTTCTCTGCCTCTTCATCTTGCTTATATTGCTGTGTTTGGGGTGGCCTTTCTTTCTTCTGACAGTCTGTGGAGTTCTCTTTATTATGTAGTTACCTCGTTGTGTGTGGGGGTTGAATGGGTGACTTGTCAAGGTTCCCTGGTTAGGGAAGCTTGAGTAGATGTTCTGGAGGGTGGAACTGGATTTCTTCTCTCTGCAGTGCAATGAAGTGTCCAGTAATGAGTTTGAGATATCCATGGGTTTGAGGTGGCATTGGGCAGCCTGTATATTGAAGCTCAGTGCTATTCTCCTGTGTTGCTCGATAGCTTGCGTAGTATGTCTTTCACTGAAACTTGTTGACCCTTGGGTGGTGCCTAGTTTCAGTGTATGTATGGAGGCCTTTGATGAGTACCTATCAATTAATGTTCTCTGGAATCGGAGATTTCTGGTGTTCTCAGGATTTGGCCTTAAGCCTCTGCCTCTGGTTTTCAGTCTTATTCTTGCAGGAGGCTCAAGGGTTCTCCCTCTTCTGTTTTCTGGTCTCCTCAGTGTCTAATTCCCGTCCTGACACCAGGATACGGTGGTGGACACTTTTTTTTTCCCCCCAAGCTCTCCTATTCAGTCCTGCTGTAGGGAGGGAGGAACAGCTAACAAATATCCCTGCCGTCTTTGGGGAGTGCTCGTGGTGTCTCGGCTACACTGGGAATGCTCCCACTCGCGGTGTGTGTGCTTTCCCTGCTTTTGCTGCTCAGTCTCTAGGTTGCACTTCCAAGAGCTCTCCGCCGCCAGCGCTGGGTTGCATGCACTTCCCAGGTCTGAGCGGCTCAGGTTCTGGTCCTCGGGTACTCGACAAAGGCGCAGACTTGGCTGGGCCTGTGTTTTGTGCCTTCCCCGGTCCTAGCAGCTCAGGTGACCAGGCATTTCGCGAGCACAGTCACTGCGACTTATTGTCTTCCGGGTAACTGCCTCTCGGTTTTCTGGGGGTACAACCGGCACAGTTTCTCAGGCGGATATCAACCGGCCCGAACCCAAGAAGTCCTGGCCAGCAAGGAAGCCTGCCTGCAGCTTGGCAGGGGAAGCCTCTCTGGGCCCGTGGCTGCCCCCGCCCCTGCGCTGGCTGCCCTCCCCGCCCGCGTTGGCGGGGGCTGAGGGTTGGGACGCCCAAGCCCGGTTCTCCCGCTAAGCGCAGCCACCGGTCCTCCCTCCAAGTGCAGCCACCAGTTCTCCCTCCAAGTGCACAGTCGTTCTCCCTCTAAGCACAGCCGCCGGATCTCCCTCCAAAAGCGGGCACCGGCTCTCCCTCTAAGCGCGGGCGCTGGTTCTCCCTCTAAGCGCCGCCGCAGGTTCTCCCTCCAAGCGCGCAGCTGTTCTCCCTCTAAGTGCAGCCGCCGGCTCTCCCTCCAAGCGCGGGCGCCGGCTCTCCCTCCAAGCGCAGGCGCCGGTTCTCCCTCCAAGCGCGCAGCTGTTCTCCCTCTAAGCGCCGCCGCCAGTTCTCCCTCTAAGCGCTGCTGCCGGCGCCTCCCTGCCCAGCCCTCACCTGCTAGTGAAGGGTGCGGGCGTCTGCGCCGCTTCTCCGCTGAGAGTTTCCTCTGGGCACTTAGTCTGTGAGTTTTAATTATTTATGTCTTTTGTCTCCCAGTTATGCGGCCCTCTGAGATTCCACTCGCCAGTGTTTCAAGGTGTTGGAAACTTCTCTCTCTCTTTTTTTTTTTTTTTAATTTAAGCCTCCCTTCCCAGGAGGGAGCTCCGTCCCTCCCTCTTTTGTCTCTCTTTTAATCTTTTTATCTATTTCCTACCTCCTTTCGACGACTATGGGCTGCTTTTCTGAGTGCCTGATGTCCTCTGCTGGTATTCAGAAGTTTTTTTTGTGGGATTTACTCAGCGTACAAATGTTCTTTTGTAGATTTTGTTGGGGGGAAAGTGGCCGCCCTGTCCTATTCCTCCACCATCTTCCCGTGCTCCCTGCTCCTTATTCTTGACTCCTCATGCACTCAAGGTTTTGTGTGTGCCCTCCAACAGTCTGTTTCACTCCTGTGGAAGTTGTATATTCAAATCCCACTGGCCTCCAAAGTCAAATTCCCTTGGGTTCTCAGTCCCTTTGCCAGATCCCCAGGTTGATAAAACTGTAGGAGTCCTAGAACTTCCTTAAATGTACAAAACTTTCTTTGGAATAATCATCCTTCAACTTGTGCATTGCGTGCTAGGCAGCTTTAAGTTAGGTTGAAAGGTGACCTCCTCTGAGAGAGCTTATGCCACAAACTGCATGACCAGGTCTGTAGCAGACAGAGCCTCTCTTCCCTGTCAGGCCATTGCTGACCCATGCCTCTTCAGGAGACACTCAATCACTCAAATGCAGTTCTGAATCTGTCTCTGTGCGGTGTCTGGGTATAGGTGCACAAAATGTTTTATTGAGCACTTGAGGCATCGCTGCTATTTATTGATTCTAAATGCAAATTCACTGCCCCTACATTCTTGTTAGGAGTTTTGCTTTGCCCTGTGACATCTGTTGTTGTTTTTTGTGGGACCCAACGTTCTCCTGTCAAAGGTCCTTCAGAAACAAGCTGTAATTTTGGAGTTCTCACAGGGAAACTTGGGTTCACACCGTTCTACTTTCCCATCTTCGCTCCCTTATGGGCAAACACTGCCAAAGGGGGAAATGCCTCCATCCCACATCTACACTTTCTTCACCTTTCTGAGCTGTCAGATAGACTGGAAGTGCCTGGACAGGGCCAAGGTAAGCCTGTGTTTTCTAGGATGTGTGTGGTTTCACAATGAATGATCTTACCTTTTCATGTCATTTGTCTCACGTGATGCTATTGTTGGTCACTCATAAAGAGAGAGTGTGCTACCTGACTGACTGATCCGCAGCAGCACTCTCCCAGGGCCTTCCTCTAATTTGGAAAAATTTTGTAGTGCAGTAGGTTTACTTTCTGTTCCTCCTCCTTTCAATTTCTACTCTTTTCTGGAGGACCTTCACCTCTTCATATTCTTATTTTCAGTTATAGCCTTGTCCACCATTTCCACAGGCCAGCCCACTTCCCCCAGACTGAAGGGCCCACAGGCTGTTTTCAAAGCCCCACATCACTGGAGTTATACTGGATGAATCTTCAAGCATTCCGCATCCTCTTCCTGGTACAAACACACATGACCACAGCAGAACTGTGAGATTCTTCATGTCTCTTAATGTAAACCCAGATTTGTGAATTCACATTCCTGAGTTGTCACTGGTCATCCTTTCCTCAGTCCTGTCTTGAGCAGGCAGAACTACCTCAGAGATGCATGGACCAGGCTTTCCCAGTCTGTGGATGCCTGGTGCTTCTTTCCGCTTGCTCCATATTGTGTGGTCTGTAACTTTCATCTCTGTGTCAGCTGTGATTGGATGCACATCCACACAGGAAAACACACAAACACGGGAAACAAGCCTACGTGGCTAGACACACACAAATGTGTAAGGCACATAGAAATATAGGCAAACAGGGAACATAACTCTTTCTGCAACTGAAGTACGAGTACTTCATATGAAATATAGAGATTTCCTTATTTCTTATAGGAAAATATCCATTCTGAACTCAAATATGAAGTATACAGAAGTCCAAATTCTATGACAGAGTCTTCCCCGCAGGTTTTGATACAGTAAATACAAGCCATTTCCCACTTCATGGAATCCATTCTTTGTTTTGGGATATGTTTTCAGAAACACAACAAACTATCTACTTCATGAAGAAACAGTGGTGCCCATATTTTTACTTGTGCAATAGAGATAGTGCCAATTTAATACTGGTTTTCCATGTCTTCAAAAAGCAGTGCTAAGATTATCATGTGTGAAATTTTCAGAAATTCACACTTAATAGTAGAGAACCACCACCCAGATTCATGTGTGAGGTGTAGACTAGTCTACATTTCACATTAAAAATCAACCAACCAAACAAACAAAAAACAGCTTCCAGATTTTCTTAAAATGAAGGAAAAAATGCAGTATAGAAAAAAATGCATGGAGTAAAACAAGCATCACCATATTTGCAGGTAAAAATGTAGGTAATTCTCCGTTTGAGTTCAATTCAGTCCAGTCTCTTAGTCGTATTCAACTTTTGCGACCCCATGAACTGCAGCATGTCTTCCTTCCCTGTCCATCACCAACTCCCAGAGATTACTCAAACTCATGTCCATGGAGTCAGTGACGCCATCTTCTGTCATCTTCTTCTCTTATTGCCTTTAATGTTTCCCAGCCTCAGGGTTTTTTCCAATGAGTCAGTTCTTTGCATCAGGGGTCCGGATTATTGGAATTTGTGCTTCAGCATCAGTGCTTCCAATGTATATTCAGGACTGATTTCCTTTAGCCTCCTTGCAGTCCAAGAGACTGTCATGGGTCTTCATCAATGCCTCATTTTAAAGGCAATTCTTCCATGCTCAGTTGTCTTTAAAGTCTAAATCTCACATCCATACATTACTGCAGGAGAAACCATCGCTTTGAAGAGGTGGATCTTCGCTGGCAAAGCAATGCCTCTGCTTTTCAATAGGCTGCCTAGGTAGTTCATAGCTATTAATCCAAGTACCAAGTGCCTTTTAATTTTATGGCTGAAGTCACAATCTGCAAATATTTTGGAGCCCCCCAAAATAAAGTCTATCAGTATTTCCGTTGTTTCTCCACCCATATTTTAAGCAGGAATGGGACCATATGTCATGATCTTAGTTTTCTGAATGTTGAATATTAATTCAAAATTTTCACTCTTCTCTTTCATTTTCATCAAGAGGTTCTTTATATCTACTTCATTTTCTGCCATAAGAGTGATTTCATTTGAGGCTATTGATATTTCTCGCAGCAATCTTTATTCATGCTTGTGCTTCCTAAAGTCTGGCATTTAGCATGTTTTAC
This sequence comes from Moschus berezovskii, assembly GCF_049115385.1. NCBI lineage: Eukaryota > Metazoa > Chordata > Mammalia > Artiodactyla > Moschidae > Moschus > Moschus berezovskii. The sequence continues at coordinate 14,229,629 of NC_142489.1, read as the reverse complement.
ACTACTTATTAACTATGGGTGAAGGTTTGTGACATTCCACAGGAGACAGGAACCAAGACCATCCCCAAGAAAATGAAAAGCAAAAAAGCAAAACAGCTGTCTGAGGAAATCTTACAATGTTCTGTGAAAAAAAAGAGAAGCCAAAAGCAAAGGAGCAAAGGAAAGATTTATCCATTTAAATGCTGAGGTGCAAAGAATAGCAAGGAGAGTTAAGAAAGCCTTCCTGAGTGATCAGTGCAAAGAAATAGATAGGAAAAATAGAATGAGAAAGACGAGAGTCCCTTTAAGAAAATTTGAGATACCAAGGGACTATTTCATGCAAAGAAGGGCTCAATAAAGAACCGACATTTTATGGACCTAATGAAGCAGAAAATATTAAGAGCTACAGCAAATGCTCAGAACTGTTCAGAAAAGATCTTTACCACCTATATAATCACAATGGTGTGATCACTTACGCTCACCTAGGGCCAGACATCCTGGAATGGGGATTCAAGTGGGCTTTAGGAAATATCACTATGAACAAAGCCAGTGGAAGTGACAGAATTCCAGTTGAGGCATTTCAAATCCTAAAATATGATGCTGTGAAAATGTTGCACTCCACATGTCAGCAAACTGGGAAAACTCAGCAGTGACCACAGGACTGGAAATGGTCAGCTTTCATTTAAATCCCAAAGAAAGGCAATGCCAAAGAATGCTCCAAACTACCGCACAGTTCCACTCATCTCACACGCTAGAAAATAATGTTCAATATTCTCCAAGCCAGGATTCAAAAATGGGTGAACCGTGGACTTCCAGAATGTCAAGGTGGTTTTAGAAAAGGCAGAGGAACCAGAGATCAAACAGCTAACATCTGCTGGATCATCGAAAAAGCAAGAAAGTTCCAGAAAAACATCTCTTTCTTCTTTATTCCCTATGCAATAACCTTTGACTGTGTGGATCTCAATAAATTATGGAAAACTCTGAAAGAGATTGGAATACCAGACCACCTGACTTGGCCATTGAGAAACTTCTATGCAGGTCAGGAATCAATAGATAGTACTGGACATGGAACAACATCCTGGTTCCAAATAGGAAAATGAGTATGTCAAGGCTGTACTTTCACCCTCCTTATTGAACTTTTATGCAGAGTACATCATGAAAAACGCTGGGCTGAAGGAAGCACAAACTGGAATCAAGATTGCTGGGGAAATATCAACAACCTCAGATATGCAGGTGACACCACAATTATGACAAAAAGTGAAGAACAACTAAAGAGTTTCTTGATCAATGTAATGAGGAGAATGAAAACGTTGGCTTAAAGCTCAACTTTTATCAACTCAAATTGTGGCCTCCAGTCCCATCAGTTCTGGCAAATAGGTGAGGAAAGAGTGGCTGCCAATATTATTATTTTATTTTTCAGGGGGAGGCTCCAAAATCACTGCAGATGGTGATTGTAGCCATGAAACGAAAAATACTTACTCCTTGGAAGGAAACCTATGATCAACCTGGACGGCATAATAAAAAGCAGAGACCTGATTTGCCAAAAAAGCTCTGTTTAGTCAAGCTATTGTTTTTCCAGTAGTCATGTATGGATGTGTTATTTGGAGTATAAAGAAAGCTGAGTGCCAAGAATCGATGCTTTTTAACCATGGTGTTGGAGAAGACTCTTGAGTGTCCTTTGGACTGCAAGGATATCCAACCAGCCAATCCTAAAGGAGATCAGTCCTGGATGTTCACTGGAATGACTGATGTTGAAGTTGAAACTCCAATACTTTGGCCACCCAATGCAAACAACTGACTCAATGGAAAAGATCCTCACGCTGTGAAAGATCGAGGGTAGGAAGAGAAAGGGATGACAGAGAATGAGGTGGTTGGACAGTATCACCGATTCAATGGACATGAGTTTGGGTATACTCAAGGGGTTGATAACGGACAAGCAGGTCTGGCGTTCTGCAGTTCATGGGGTCACAAATAGTCGGACATGACTGAACGACTGTAGTAATTATTACATACAATTTAAATAAGCACGGTGACAATATGGACAGCACGATGTGGGTGAAGCTGTCCTGCTTCCAGACCACGATATCTCGTTACCTGTAGGGGCTCTCAGTCTGCTACATGCTGAAGCACAGCCGCTTGTCAAAGGGCTGGTCTCGTCTGTCCTTGATGAACTTCCTCTTGCCGGATGTCACACCCCTGACAAATGTCTGCAGGGTGGTCGTCCCAATGGCCGTCAGCGTGTCCATGAACAGGGAGTTGCCTTTCCTGTTCTCCGTCAGCCCTATAGTCATGCCCAAATTCAAGGGCCGGACACCTGTAGCACCAGCCCGTGTATCAGGGGCTGGTGCCCAATCTGCACCCGCTCAGCCCCTGGACCCAGGAGGGCCCCGACCAGATTCTGGGATGATGCCTCCAGGACCTTGGAGTTCTCCCGTCCCTGCTCCACGGGGTCCAGCTTCTCAGGGCTCTCGACCTGAAAGCCGTCCACCCCACTCCTGCTCTTGATGGGGCACTTGGGCATGAGCATCTTGATGCCTGACCTGGCCAGGTCCATGTTGTTTTGGGGTCCAGGTCCTGCGCAGGGATCTTTGGAACATTAGGCTGGCGACAAACAGCGGGCTACTCTTGGCCTCATGCCCCTTGCCGACAACTAGTGCTCTGGGGGCGGCCTTGAGAAGCTACTCTTGCTACATCTGGAGATCTGCTTCTGGGCATGGTTCAGGGAGGTCTGGTTACTTCTGCTGAAACTGCCCTACTTCTGCATCTTGCTGCAGCACCATTTATGGTCATTAATGTGATACTTACAATACACCAGGTGCTGCTCAAGAGTCTCTGAGCAACCCTATATATCCCCCTCCCCACGGGGCCACACCCTTATTCTTTTTTCTTTTTTGAAAGAGTTAAAAAATCTTAGTTTTATTCAATCCTTTTTCACAGCTGAGTATTTATTCTATAAAAAGTTTACAGATTGTTCAGTTTATATATATATTTCAAACTACAGAACGAAAAATATGGGCCCCACAGGTGCAAAAATACTGCATTGACTAAGCCAAGTAAAGGCAGATTTGCATTCTGTAAACTCTCCGCGAGGCCGGGAGGTGGTCGGTTCGAAGTAGAAACTTCGAAACTGTACAAAAATATGGTTTTGATTTCATTTTACTCTTCATACATTCAATATCATTGCAAGCTCAGAAGCCAATCAGGGGGACAGGCTTCTGGAATCGTCCCCACCCCTGGCAGCAATGAGGATGTCTAGGTGCACAGGACACTCTTGGACAGCATCCAATATTTGTTATATTGTGGAAACGTGAAAGCTGAGACCAAGAATATGAAACGTCGATATAATATGGCAGTTCTCTAAAAAGGAAGTTCTGCATTTAACAGTGTGCGAACAGAATTTTAACTTATTAAATAAAATATATTCTAAGTGAACCTAAAAATTACACTGTATACATATAAAAATACATCTTATTTGTGGTGTAATACATCGATCATATGTGCAAGTAGGAAACCAAAACTGTATATAAAGTCGGAGTTCTCACACAGCAACAAGAAGTACTTAAATAGCTATTTTTCAAAGGGTCAGAAAAACTCATGATAAACCTGCTAACTTGTAACTGAAGATACCACACTGAAGCTAACCGGTGATTCACTGATACTGTAAAACAAGCTTTGCCCTGGATAGAGTGGTTTCCTCCTGCTAACTGGGTAAAATCAGACCTTTCCAAAAGAGCGAAGAATCAGTTGATATCTCAGCATGAATCCTAGGCTTCCTTTATTTTCGGGATATGTCCATCAGTGGCTGTTTAGCCAGAAATATTTATCCTAAAAGACAAGTCTTCCATTTGATTTAGAATTTTCTATCTCTGAGGCTTTGGACCTCTTAGAGATAAGGCACACCGCAGATCTTATCATTTGTCTCTGTTTGGGGCAGGGATGGTGACGTTCGCTAACACCTCTTTCTTTTCTCCTAGAAGGAAATGAAACAAGGAAAACAAACATTATGTGAGACTTTTCTGACATCCAATCTAAGAAAAGACAATTTCCTCTAGAGTACTAGCAGAAGATAACAAAAATCTCGAGCTTCAAAGAGCAGCCCAGAGCTCACCTTTATACTTTTACACTTCTGTGTGTATTAAGTATAAAATATTGGTGCTTGAACAAACGACTTTTGTACTTATTTATTATAAGGTTACAGTACTTAAAAACGGCTTGACAATAAATAGCTTGGCTGTTCTCAAGTCCTGCTTCCCAGTGGGAGCTCCGGGCGAGCCTGGCCCAGGCTGTGAGGTCTGGCACGGTGTAGCCCTGGTGAGGTCGTGCGGCCCCGCCATCAGAACTCGTCGATCTTCCTCTGCAGATACTTGAGCATGGAGTCTATGCCCTGTGCCAAGCCCCAGATCTTCTGCACCACATCGCATTCCAGCTCGTTGGCCTGCTCCAGCTGCAGCCTGATGTGGCAGCACACAAGGGCCTTTGATTCCTCAAGCATGACGGGGTTGCAGGAGGCGAGCTCTTTGATGCGGACCATGACCTCTTGGGGGAAGGTCCCAGGCCAGAACACCTGGGAGACCAGTCCTTTGCCGTAGGCCTCCTGGGCCGTTAACTTCCACCCGGTGAGCAGCATTTCATTCGTGGATGCTCCTCCTATAACCTTGGGGAACGTGACAGAGGATCAGCTGCCTGGACTCTGTCCGAAGGTGGTATAGGGAGTCTGGAACCACACCTTGCCATTGGCCCAGACCACATCACAGAGAGGCATGATGGATGCTCCTAGCCCAGTGGCCTGTCCGTTCATGGCTACAATAATCGGCTTCTTGAACTGAATGATAGTGTTCACGAAGTTTCTGATGGCCTGGGCCATCCTAGTGCTCTCCCTCTTGTGGTCGTCTGTCAGGCACCATATGAAGTAGCTGAAGTCCAGACCGCAGCAGAAGACGTTTCCCATGGCGCTAAGCAGTACCAGCTTGCTGTTGTCGGCCACAGCCCTGCTCAGTGCACACTGCAGCTGCTGCATCACCGCTGGGATGAGCGAGTTGTGCGCGGACAACTTGGTGGACAGCATGATGTGGGTGAAGCCGTCCTCCTTCCGCACCAGGATATCCCAGTACCTGTAGGTGCTCTCCCTCTGCCACACGCTGAAGCACAGCCGCTTGTCAAAGGGCTGATCTTGGCTGTCCTCGCTGAACTCTCTCTTGCCGGCCGTCATGCCCCTGGCCTATGTCTGCAGGGTGGTGTTCCTGTTGGCCATCATCGCATCCCTGAACAGGGAGGTGCCTTTGCTGTTCACGGCCAGCCCCTTGGCCAAGACCGCTATCTCAGGCTGGACGCCTGTGGCACCAGTGGGTGTATCAGGGGCCGGCTCCCAATCCGTGCCCGCTCAGCCCTTAGGCCCAGCATTGCCCCAACCAGCACTGAGGCTGGCGAGTCCTCCGGCCCCTGCTCACGGGGTACGGTTTCTCGGGGCTCTCGTCCTGAAAGCCATCCACTGAGCTCCTTCTCTTGATAGGGCTCTTGGGCACGAACATCTTGTTGCCCCACCAGGCCAGGTCCATGTTTTTGCGGGGAGGCAGGCTCCACGCGGGGCTCTTCCAGAACTTCTGGATCACAGCAAACAGTGGGCTGCTTTTGGCCTTGTGCTCCTTGCCCACTACTAGTGCTCTGGGGGTGGCCTTGGAGAAGCTGCTCTTGCTGCATCTGGACATCTGCTTCCGGGCACTGTTCTGGGAGGTCCCCTTGGTTCTGGCGAAGCTGCCCTCCTTCAGTTTCTCGCTGGGGCACCAGTTGAAATCGTGGATGTACTCCTTGCAGTTCACCAGGTGCTGCTCTGGCTCCCAGGTGTCCTCGCTGTCTTAGCCTATACACCGAACCAAGTATTCTGTCTTCCCTTTCTTGGTTTTCCTTTTGCCAAGGATGCTTTCAGCATCGTACTGCTCCTCTGAGGCCATGGCAGGGAGCGGTGAGTGCGGTGTGGGGCAGGCACGGCCGCGAGGCCCTGGGCAGGCAGTGGCCCATACTTTGCTCCAGTCGGGTCCTGGGGAAGCTGCTCTTCCTGCTCTGTGCCCCGCTGTGCAGGGAGGGTGGGCCGGCGGGCGCTCATTCCTGTCACTGCGGGATGCTGCCCACGTCTGTGCAGGCGCAGCTACAGAGCAGCGCCCTCCGAGGCACACTCTTCAAAGAACCTTGAAGACCATTTCATTCTGGACCACCTATCAGTAGACTTCCATCCCACATCTTTTTCTCAGTGTTCACGTAGCTCTCATCAGTGTTCTAGGTTCCAGTGTGCAATAGCTGTCTTCAGACATTGAGAATAAACTGTATAAACGTGTCCTTTCTCCACTTGGAACTACCTTTTTCTAATTTTTAGACACTCTGTGATTTGCTCCAGAGGCCCTGAGCAGCTCTCTCTATATTCCTCCCCAGGGGGACATACCCTTATGATTTATAATGTCAGCAAGTCACTTCCACAGGCAATGGTGGCCCTGGCAGAGCATTGACAGCACACAGCCCCGACCTGACACCTCTAGGAGAGGATGGGTAGAAACTCAGATGGTTGGGTGGGATCAAAGAGGCATTTTTATGCCACTGATGAGACCTCGAAGCTCACCTGCCAACCGCACCACCCCCGCCCTCACTCAACACGGACATGTCACACGTCAGGGGTAGTGAGTCTCCTCCAAACCTGGTTTCACAGACTCATTATTCAGGCTTTTATTCTTTTCTCTATCACAATTCACCATTATCTCATTTTTAATATCTCGCCTAAACTCCCTCCTTGAAAAGTAGGATGTACAAAGTGTCTGTGGAAACGAGAATCATTTTCCTTTCTTCAGAAAAGCTGGTCTTAAGGCACATTTTAAACCATTTAATTCCTTGTCACCTACAAGAAAACTCCCATCCCATCACATTTTCGCACTCTTCAGGTAGCTCATCTCAGTATTTTCGTTTCTAGTCTGAAAGCCCTGTCTTCAGGCTGTGAGAATGCACTGTATACATTTGCCCTTGATCCACTTGGAGCTTTCTTTTCTCATTTTGATAAGGTGCAGCGGTCTGCTCCAGAGACCCTGAGCACTCCTATATATACAGCTCTCCAGGGAGCCACACCCTTCTGCTGTATGAGGTCAATAAGACAGGTCCGAAGCCAGTGGTGGCCCTGGCTGAGGCTTGACATCAAAAAGCCCTATGGTGACAACACTATGGGAGGTTGTGGAGAACTTCAGATTGTTTGCTGGGATGATAGAGGCATTTTCCATGCCCCTTAGGAGCCCGAGCAACTCACCTGCCATTCTCATCTCTCTCTAACCCCACACTGATGTGTCACATGGTAGAGGTAGTGTGTCTCCTCAAACCTGGGTTTACAGCCACACTAGTAATGCTTTTATTCTGTTCTCACTCACCATTCACTATTATTTAGATTTTAAGAACTTGCCTAAAATCCCAACTTGATAATAGTCTGTATTGAAGTTTCTGTGGAAAGCTACACTTGGGGTGGGCTTTTGCCAGTTTGAAGGTTCCAGAGGTCTGCTCACGAGGCCCTGAGCAACCATATATATGCCTCTCCCCATGGGGCCACACCCTTATTATTTTTTTCTTTTTTGAAAGAGTTAAAAAACCTTAGTTTTATTCAAACCGTTTTCACAGCTGAGTATTTATTCTATACAAAGGTAACAGATTGTACAATTTCCATATATATTTGAAACCACAGAACCAAAAAATTGGGCCCCACAGGTAGAAAAATACTGCATCGACCAAGGCAAGTAAAGGCAGATTTGCACTCTGTAAGCTCTTCGCGAGGCCAGGAGGTGGTCGGTTCGAAGTAGAAACTTCGAAACTGTATTAAAATATGGTTTTGATTTTATTTCACTCTTCATACATTCAATATGATTGCGCACTACTTGGGTGCAACCTCAAAAATGACAGAATGACCTTAGTTCATTTCCAAGGCAAACCACTCAAAATCACAGTTATGCTAGTCTCTGCCCTGAATTCTGATCCTGAAGAAGTTCAGATTCATCAGTTCCGTGAAGACCAAGAACACCTCCTTGAGTTAACAGCAAGTGAAAGATGTCCTTATCATCATAAGGGATTGGAATGCAAAAGGACAAAGTCAAGAGTTACCTGGAATAGCGAGCAAGTTTGGCCTTGGAATAAAAGATGAAGCAGAACAAAGACTAATCAAACTCTGTCAAGAGAATGTACTGGTCAAAGCAAAGATCCTTTGACAACCACACAAGAGATGGCTTTACACATGGACATCACCAAATGGTTCCTAATGGTATCAGCCTGATTATATAATCAGAGGGAGAAGTGTTTAAAGTTAGGGGGAAAAAAATCTGGAGCCCACTATGGATCACATCATCAGTAACAATCTGCCAAATTCAGAAGGTCAGGTGCACAACTACTAGGCCAGTCAGGGACTTAAAAATCAAATCCTCTATAAATATGCAGTGCAGATGGCAAAGAGATTCCAGGGTTTATATCTAGTAAACAGAACTACTCAAAAACCAGGAAAGGAGGTCTAAAATATTGTACAGCAAAGAGTGAGTGAAACAATGCCAAAGAAAAAGAAAAGTATGGAGGAGGACATAAAAATAGCTGAGGAAAGAAGAGCAGCAGAAAGCAAGTGGAAAAGGCAAAGGTACCCAAACAAAGTTCAGATTTCCTGAGAAGAGAAAGAAGATATAAAGCATTCCTACAGTACACAATGCAAAGATATAGAAGAAATCAAAAGAAAGAGAAAGACTAAAAAATACCTTAAAAAATCTGAATATATAAATTCAACATTTCATCCACAGGTGGGCTCAGTAAAGGATAGAAAGTTGAAAGGCCTAAAGGAAGGAAAAGAGATCAAGACAAGATAGAAAGCATGCAAAGAACTTTAGGGAAAAAAGATCGTACTGACCCAGATAACCAGGACACTGTGATGAATCCCACAGAGCCAGCCATTCTTGAGTGTGAAGTCAAGTGGGCCTTACAAAGCACTGCTGTCAACAAAGTTAATGTAGGTGATGGAATTCTGTCAGTGCTGCATAAAATTCCAAAAGTTGATGCTATGAAAGTGTGACACTAAATATGTCAGCAAATGTGGAAAACTTAGCAGTGGTCACAGGATTAGAAAAAGGAAACCATTACCCCAGTATGCAAGAAAGACGGTACTAAAGAATGATAAAAACCACTGCACAACGTCACTTGTCTTCTAAGCAGGTAAAGTTATGATCAAAATCCACTAAGCTTCTCTTCATCATTACATGAACTGAGGACCTCCAGATATTCAAGCTGTGTCAGACACATCAGAGGAATAAGAGTTGAATGGTCACCATTTGTTGGATTTTAGAAGTCAGAGAAGTGCTAAATTTCCTTTGATCACTCAGCAAATTTGTAAACTCAGCAGTGGCCACAGGAATGGAAATGGTCAGCATTCATTTCAATTCCAAAGAAAGGCAATGCCAAAGAATGCGGAAACTACCACACAAATGCATTCATCTCACACGTTAGTAAAGCAATGCTTAAAATTCTCTTAGCCAAGCTTCAGCAATATGTGAAACATGAACTTCTAGATGTTCAAACTGGTTTTAGAAGAGGTAGAGGAACCAAGAATCAAGTTGCTAATATCTGCTCATTCATCAAAAAAGAAAGATACTTCCATAGAAACATCTATTTCTGTTTTATTGACTATGCCAGAGCTTCTGAATGTGTGGATCACAATAAACTATGGCAAATTCTAAAGGGAATGGGAATACGAGGCCCCCTGATCTGCCCCTCGAGAAATATGTATGAAGGTCAGGAAGCAACATGTTAGAACAAGACATGAACAAGAGTCTACTTCCAAATAGGAAACGGGGTACATCAAGGCTGTATTTTGTCACCCTACTTATTTAAATTATACGCAGAGTACATCACGAGAAATGCTGGGCTAGAGGAAGCACAAGCTGAAAGCAAGATTGCTGGGAGATATTTCACTAACCTCAGATATGTACATGATACCACCCTCATGACAGAAAGTGAAGAAGAAATAAACAGCCTCTTGATGAAAGTGAAAGAAGAGAGTGAAAAAGTTGTCTTAAACTAAACATTCTGAAAACTAAGATCATGGCATCTGGTCCTATCACTTCATGGCAAATAGAAGGGGAAAAATGGAGATCAGTGACGTATTTTATCTTCTTGGGCTCTAAAATCACTCCAGATGGTGACTTTGGCTATCAAATTAGAAAAAAATATTTCTTGTCAGAAAAGCTGTGAGAAATCGAGACATGTGTGAAAAAGAAAAGATACCGGTTTGCTCAAAAACTTTCATATAGTCAAGTCTATGGTCTTTGAGGTATTCACATAGAGTTGATTGAGCAGGACCACAAAAGTGGCAGAACCCTGAAGAATTGATGCTTTTGAATTGTGGTATTGGAGAAGATTCTTGAGAGTTCCTTGGACAACAAGGAGATCAAATTAGTCAATTGTCAAGGAGATCAGCCCAAAATACCCAATGGATGTACTGCTAGTGAAGCTGAAGCTTTAATACTTTGTCCATCTAATGCAAAGAGACAACTCATTGGAAAAGACCCTGATAATGGGAAGTATTGAAGGTAGAAGGAGAAGCGGGTGACAAGAATGAGTATGTTGGATGGCATCACTGCCAATGTAATAGATATGAACTTGGGCAAGCTCCGGGAGATGGTGGTGCATATTGAGGCTTGCCTGATGCATTCCATGACATCACAAGGAGTCAGATATGACTTGGCCACTAAACCACAAAAGGGAGTGTCTTAATTGCATTCTTTCATCTTTATCTCTCAAGATTTTCCAGCAGGACCTATAAAGGATAATATAAATTCTCCATTGTATATTGTTGCCTCTTTTGTCATAGATTAGGTAAGCATTTGGACAAGAGATTATTTTAGGGTCTTCTATCTGTTACATTGGACTGTATTCCTTTTCTTTTCTTTTTGCAAGTTTCATCCTGTGTGGATTACTACAGTTTTGTATTACAGACTGAAAGCAGGAAACCTGATTCCTCTAGGTCTGTTTATTTTTCTCATGATAGCATGGCTATTCAAGGTCTTTTACATTTCCCAATAAGTTGTAAAAAAAAATTATCTAGTTCTGTGAAAAATGTCATTAGTAATTTCGAAGCAATTGCTTTGAATATGTAAACTGCATTTTGAGGCACAGCCACTTTCACAGTATTGATTCTCCAAGTCAAAGAGAATGTTATATCTCTCCATTTATTTTGTCACCCTTGATTTATTTCCTTCATGTCTCATTCAATTCAGTACACAAATCTTTCCCCGGGTTTATTCTCGGGAATTTTATTCTTCTTGCAGTGGTGACTGGATTCCTTTCTTAATTCGTTTTTGATGTCAGTGTATAGGAATGCCAAAGATTTCTGTGTGCTGATTTTATAGCCAGACAATTCCCTGAGTTCATGGAGTACTGCTAGTAATTATCTGGTTGTATGGTAGGATTCTCTGTGCATAGTATCATATCATCTGCAAACAGTGACAGTTTTACCTCTTATTTTCCTTTTCATTTGAAACTTTTTTCCTTCTTCTTCCACTTCTCTGATTGCAGTAGCTAGGTGTCCCAAGACTCTGTTGACTAACCATGGTGAATAGGAAGCATCTTTCACTTATTCATGAATTAGGGATCATGGTTTCAGATTTTTACTATAGAGAACCCTGTTTGTGGTGAGTTTACTCAAAAATGGCCTTTATGAGGTTAAAGAAGGTTCCCTCTATTCCCTCTTCCTCTACAGGTTTAATCATAACTAGGTGTTAAATTTTGTCAAAAGCTTTTTCTGAATCTATATCCTAAACAGATTCACCACCTCTCCTTTGAATACTTAGGTATCTTTCTGTTTGTTTTTTCCTCCTTTGGTCACATGATACAAAGAGTTGACCCATTAGATAGTGTCCTGATGCTGGAAATGATTGAAGGTAAAGGAGAAGTGGGTAGCCGATGCTGGGATGGTTAGATAACATCACTGATTCTATGGACGGAAATCTGAACAAATTGTGGGAGATAGTGAAGGGAAGCCTGGCAAGCTAAAGTCCATGGGGTTGCAAAGAGCCAGAGCTGACTTACTGAATGAATAACAACAAATGTTCTCCTTCTGTTCTTAACAGGAGTAGGTTTTCTTTTGTTTGTTTGTTTTGTTTTTGGACACTTCATTTTCTATCCCACCTCATCCGGTCTAGATTCTAATTATGTTACATTGGCTCCTTATCATGTTGAGATTCATCCACATTTTGCTGTTTTTATTGCTACCCACCTCGCCCAACATTTCTGTGATTTTTAACTCCAGATGTTTCATTGGTTTCTTAACCACCAGCATCCTAATATTTTCCTCAGATACACTGATGTTTCATTCTGTTCTGTTCATCTTGGTCTCACTCTGAGTGCATATGACATTTTTCTCTTTCCCTTGAGTTTTCTTTGCTGTTAATGTATATGAGACCTTATTTTAAATTCCTAATGAAGATTACTTTTACTTCGTTTTGCACATTCTTATGTGATTACTATTCCAGATTGACCTGTTTGATGCTCTTTGATATGATATGATATATTTTTCAGTTGAAATAAACAATCATATCATATGACTATTTCTGTTTATGATTTAATCACCGCTGTTCAGGATTAGAGGCCTGTATTTGAAAAATACAGCCTAAATAATGAAACAAGTAAGAAACAAAACTTAAACATATAAATCTTAATAAATTGTACATTTGAAAAGAAAATTATCTCTAAGAAAGGAGTGTATTGTTTGCAAGTTAAAACTGCCAACTTTGTCTACTCATCCCTAGATCAGTCCAAAACTATCATCAGCTTCTTTGAAAAGCATATTTTTAAATGATGATTAAGGCAAGTGTCAGACAAAAGAATGGACAAAGAATTAATCTGAAACATATACAAGCAACTCGTGCAACTCAATTCCAGAAAAATAAACGACCCAATCAGAAATTGGGCCAAAGAACTGAGCAGACATTTCTCCAAAGAAGACATACAGATGGCTAACAAATATATGATGATGGTCATTATCAGAGGTGCAAATCAAAACCACAATAAGGTACCATTCCATACCAGTCAAATTGGCTTCTATCCAAAAGTCTACAAGTAATAAATTCTGGACAGGTTGCAGAGAAAAGGGAAGCCTCTTACACTGTTGGTGGAATGCAAGCTAGCACAGCAACTATGGAGAACAGTGTGGAGATTCCTTAAAAAATAAAACTGCAATAGAACTGCCATATGACCGAGATTACACTGCCTGGCATACACACTGAGGAAACCAGAATTGAAAGAGAAAGGTGTACTCCAATCTTCATTGCATCACTATTTATCATAGACAGGGTATGCAAGCAACCTAGATGTCCATTCTTTGAAGATGAATGGATAAGAAAGCTGTGATGCATATACACACTGGAATATTCACTTCAGTTCAGTTCAGTCGCTCAGTAGTGTCTGACTCTTTTCACCCCATGAGTCTCAGCACGCCAGGCATCCCTGTCTATCACCAACTCCCAGAGTTTACACAAACTCATGTCCATCCAGTCATTGATGCCATCCATCCATCTCATCCTCTGTCGTCCTCTTCTCCTCCTGCCCCCAATCTCTCCCAGCATCAGAGTCTTTTGCAATGAGTCGACTCTTCACAGGACGTGCCCAAAATATTGGAGTTTCAGACTCAGCATCAGTCCTTTCAATGAACACCTAGGACTGATCTCCTTTAAGATGGACAGGTTGGATCTCCTTGCAGTCCAAGGGACTCTCAAGAATCTTCTCCAACAACACAGTTCAAAAGCATCAATTCTTTGGTGCTCAGCTTTCTTCAAGTTCAACTCTCACATCCATACCTGACCACTGGTAAAACCAGAGCCTTGACTGGATGGATATTTGTTGGCAAATTAACGTCTCTTTTTTAAATATGCTGTCTAGGATGATCATCACTTTCCTTTCAAGGAATAAGTGACTTAATTTCATACTGCAATCACCATCTGCAGTGATTTGGAGCCCAGAAAATCAAGTCCGACACTGTTTCCACTGTTTTCCCATCTATTTCCCATGAAGTGATGGCACTAGATGCCATGATCTTAGTTATTTGAATGTTGAGCTTTAAGCCAACTTTTTCACTCTCCTCTTTCACTTTCATCAAGAAACTTTTTAGTTCCTCTTCACTTTCTGCCATAAGCGTGATGTCATCTGCATATCTGAGGCCATTGATATTTCTACCGGGAATCGTGATCCCAGCTTGTGCTTCTTTTCGCCCAGCATTTCTCATGATGTATTCTGCATAACTTAAATAAGCAGGCTGACAATATATAGCCTTGACGTACTCTTTTTCATATTTGGAACCGGTCTGTTGTTCCAGTAGTAGAATATTACTCAGCCATTAAAATCAGTTCTAATAAGGTGGGTGAAACCAGAGTCTTACTTACAGAGTGAAGTAAGTCAGAAAGAAAAACAACAATAGCTTATTCTAATGCATATTTGTGGAATTTAGAAAAATGGTAATGGTAACCCTATATGCGAGACAGCAAAAGAGACACAGATGTAAACAACAGTCATAGGACACTGTGGGAGAGGGCGAGGGCGAGATGATATGGGAGAATGACATTGAAACATGTAAATTATCACATGTGAAAGAAATTTCCAGTCCATGTCCCATGCATGATACTGGGTGCTCAGAGCTGGTGCACTGGGATGACCCAGACAGATGGGATGGGAAGGGAGGTGGGAGCGAGTGTAAGGATGGGGAACACATGTACACCCATGGAAGATTCATGTCAATACATGGCAAAACCAATACACCACTGTAAAGTAAAAAAAAAGAAAAAAGAAAAAAAACTGCAAATAAAAAAGGCTAAGAACATATAAAAGCAAACAAGCAAAACGAAATTCAGAATTTTACATCAGGAGTACTAAATAACAACAGACAGGGGCATTTCTACTTTAGAGAAATTGTGGTTAGAGTAAAAATATTTTTCACTTTCCTTTTCTTGGTGAACAGTATTTGCTCTTCTGTAGTTGGAATGTTTTCATCAGTATCTCTTAAATCAGGGCCTATGGTTGCTCTTCAAGTGACTTATTGCTGAGGATTTCAAGGAGAAATGGAAAGAGGGGACCAAGATATATCAGAAGGAGTACAAAATCTAATATTAAGTGTAGACAAAATTGCACCACTTTGTATATAAATTTTTTAAAAAGTTTTTCTCACTTTGAATTAAGCCATTTGCTACCAAGTCACTCACTGTTTAAGTTTTACCCATGGAAATGGGATCTTCTCCTCTCACACCAGGAGTCTTTCATGTGACCAAAGGAAATTCTTTTCAGACTAAGGAGCTTTGTAAACAGATTAGTGGCCAGGGCTTATAGAACTTGAAGGGTGCCTATGAAAGAGAGCTGGGTGGGGCACTGTAAAAGACAGATAGTCTGGACACAGTCTCCCCAGCTTGCCATGCTTCATCTCTCTTTAAAAATTGGTCTTTTCTTGGGCTCCAGCTGGTCGATATCCACCTGAGAAGGTGTGCCAGTTGTAGACCCAGAAAACCGAGTGGCAGGGACAGGGGAGGCGATAAGTCACAGCGACCGCCCTCCCCAAACACCTGGTCACCTGAGCTGCTCAAACCGGGGAAGGCACAAAACACAGACCCAGCCAAGTCTGTGCTTTTGTGGAGTACCCTAGAAACTGAACTTGAGACGCTCAGACCTGGGAAGTGCATACAACCCAGCGCCGGCCTTGGACAGTTCCCGGCAGAGCAACCTAGAGCCTGTGCATTGTAGACTGGGACAACACACTCGCTGTGAGCGGGGGCAAACCCAGTGTGGCCGAGACTCTGCGAGCACTCCCCACAGATGCCAGAGATATTTGTCTGCAGCGTTCCTCCCTTCCCAGAACAGGACTGAAAAACTGACCCTTAAAAAGTGTCCACTCACCCCTTAGTATCAGGGAGGAAATTAGACACTGAAGAGACCAGCAAACAGAAGCTAAAACAGAGGGAACCATCTTGGAAATGACAGATAGAGAAGTCTAGAGACTACTCCAAGAATAAGAGCAAAAACCAGAGGCAAGAGGCTTAAGCCCAAATCCTGAGAACACCAGAGAACTCCTGACTTCAGGGAACATTAATTGATAGGAGCTCATCAAACGCCTCCATACCTACACTAAAACCAAGCACCACCCAAGGATCAACAAGTTCCAGAGCAAGACATACCACGCAAATTCTTCAGTAACACAGGAAAATAGCCCTGAGCTTCAATATACAGGCTGCCCAAAGTCACTACAAACCCACTGACATCTCAGAATTCATTACTGGACACTTCATTGCACTCCAGAGAGAAATCCAGCTCCACCCACCAGAACACCGACAAAAGCTTCCCTAGCCAGGGAACCTGGACCAGTCACCCGCCCAACCCCACACACAGTGAGGAAACTACATAATAAAGAGAACTCCACAAACTGCCAGAAGAGGGATAGGCCACCCCAAGCAAAACAATATAAGCAAGATGAAGAGGCAGAAAATACCCAGCAAGTAAAGGAACAAGATAAATGCCCACCAACACAATCAAAAGAGGAAGATTTAGGGAATCTACCTGATAAAGAATTTCGAATTTTGATGGTGAAAATGATTCAAAATCTTGAAAGCAAAATGGAGTTACAGATACATAACCTGGAGAAAGGATTGAGAAGATGGAAGAAAGGTTTAATAAAGACTTAGAGGAAATAAAAAAGAGTCAATATAAAATGAATAATGCAATAGATGAGATCAGAAACACTCTGGAGGGAACAAACAGTAGAATAACAGAGGCAGAAGACAGGATAAGCGAGCTAGAAGACAGAATTGTTGAAATAAACGAAACAGAGAGGAAAAAGGAATTAAAATAAATGAGGACAATATTAGAGAACTCTGGGACAATGTTAAACGCTCCGACATTCGAATCATAGGAGTCCCAGAAGAAGAAGACAAAAAGAAAGACCATGAGAGAATACTTGAGATAATAGTTGAAAACTTCCCTAAAATGGGGAAAGAAATATTTACTCAAGTCCAAGAAACCCAGAGAGTATCCAACAAGATAAACCCAAGGCGAAATACTCCTAGGCACATATTAATCAAATTAACAAAGATCAAACACAAAGAACAAATATTAAAACCAACAAGGGAAAAGCAGCAAATAACACACAAGGGGATTCCCATTGGATAACAGCTGATCTTTCAAAAGACTCTTCAGGCCAGGAGGGAATGGCAAGACATACTTAAAGTGATGAAAGAAAATAACCTACAGCCCAGATTACTGTACCCAGCAAGGATCTCATTCAAATATGAAGGAGAAATCAAAAGCTTTACAGACAAGCAAAAGCTGAGAGAATTCAGCATCACCAAACCAGCTCTTCAACAAATGCTAAAGGATCTTCTCTAGACAGGAAACACATAAAGGGTGTATAAATTCAAGCCCAAAGCAATAAAGAAAATGCAATGGGATCATACGTATCAATAATTACCTTAAACGTAAATGTGTTGAAAGCCTCAACCAAAAGACAAATTCTGGCTATATGGATACAAAAACAAGAACCCCATATATGTTGTCTACAAGAGACCCACCTCAAAACGAGGGACACATACAGACTGAAAGTGAAGGGCTGGCAAAAGATATTCCATGTAAATAGAGACCAAAAGAAAGCAGGAGTAGCAATATTCATATCAGATAAAATTGACTTTAAAATAAAGGCTGTGAAAAGAGACGTGGAAGGAAACTACATAATGATAAAAGGATGAATTCAAGAAGAAGATACAACAATTATGAATATTTATGCACCAAATATAGGAGCACCGCAATATGTAAGACAATTACTAACAAGTATGAAGGGGAAATTAGCAACAATGAAATAATAGTAGGAGATTTAAACACTCCATTTACATCTATGGATAGATCAACTAAACAGAAAATTAACAAAAAACCACAAACTTTAAATGATACAATAGACCAGTTAGACCTAATAGATCTCTATAGGACATTTCACCCCAAAACAATGAATTTCACCTTTTTCTCAAGAGCACACGGAAAATTTTCCAGGATAGATCACATCCTGGGCCATAAATCTAGTCTTGGTAAATTAAAAAAAAAAAGGGGGATTTCATTCCAAACATCTTTTCTGACCACAAATCAATAAGATTAGATCTCAATTACAGGAGAAAAGCTATTAACATTGCCAACATATGGAGGCTGAACAACACACTGCTAAATAATGAACAAATCACAGAAGAAATCAAAAGAAAAATCAAAATATGTATAGAAATGAATGAAAATGAAAACAAAACAACCAAAAACCTCTGGGAGAGTGTAAAAGCAATGCTAAGGGGGAAGTTCATAGCAATACAGGCACACCTCAAGAAAGAAGAAAAAAGTCAATTAAATAACCTAACCCTACAACTAAAGAAATAGATGGAAAAACAATAGAAAGAGTGTCAGACTTTATTTTTTTGGGGCTCCAAAATCACTGCAGATGCTGATTGCAGACATAAAATTAAAAGACGCATACTCCTTGGAAAGAAAGTTATAACCAAACTTGAAATTATATTGAAAAGCAGAGACATTACTTTGCTAACCAAGGTCCATCTAGTCAAGGCTATGGTTGTTCCCATGGTCATTTATGGAAGTGAAAGTTGGACTGTGAAGAAAGCTGAACGCCCAAGAATTTACGCTTTTGAACTGTGGTGCTGGAGAAGACTCTTGAGAGTCAATTGGACTGCAAGGAGATCCAACCAGTCCATTCTAAAGATCAATCCTGGGTGTTCATTGGAAGAACTGATGCTAAAGCTGAAACTGCAAAACTTTGGCCACCTCATGCGACTAGTTGACTCACTGGAAAAAACTCTGATGCTTGGAAAGGTTGGGGCAGGAGGAGAAAAGGACGACATTGGATGAGATGGCTGGATGGCATCACTGACTCTATGGACATGAGTTTGAGTGAACTCCGGGAGTTGGTGATGGACAGGGAGGCCTGAAGTGCTGTGATTCATGGGGTGGCGGAGAGTTGGACATGACTGAGTGACTGAACTGAATTGAACTGAACTGAACATCTAAAGAAACTAGAAAAGGAAGAAATGAAGAAACCCAAGGTTGGTAGAAGGAAAGAAATTGTAAAAAGTAGGGCAGATATAAATGCAAAGGAAACAAAAGAGACCATAACAAAAATAAACAAAGCCAAAAGCTGGTTCTTTGAGAAGGTAAATAAAATTGACAAACCACTAGCAAGACTAATCATGAAACAAAGGAAGAAGAACCAAATCAATAAAATTAGAAATGAAAATGGAGAAAACACAAATGACAACACAGAAATACAAAGGATGTTAGAGAATACTATCAGCAATTATATGGCAAAAAAATGATTAACCTGGAAGAAATGGACAAATTCCTAGAAAAGTACAACTTGCCAAAACTGAACCAGAAAGAAATAGAAAATCTGAATAGACCCATCACAAGCACGGAACTAGAGGCTGTAATCAGAAATCTTCCAGCAAACAAAGCCCAGGTCCAGACAGCTTTACAGCTGAATTCTACCAAAAATTTAGAGAAGAGCTAACACCTATTCTACTCAAACTCTTTCAGAAAATTGCTGAGGAAGGGATACTTCCGAACTCATTCTATGAGGCCACCATCACCCTAATCCCCAAAACTGGTAAAGATCGCACAAAAAAGAAAACTACAGGCCAATATCACTGATGAACATAGATGCAAAATACTTAACAAAATTCTAGCAATCTGAAACCAACAACACATTAAGAAGATCATACATCATGACGAAGTGGGCTTTACCCAAGAATGCAATCATTCTTCAATACCCGCAAATCAATCAACATAATACACCACACTAACAAACTGAAAAATAAAAATCATATGATTATCTCACCAGAAGCACAGAAAGCCTTAGACAAAATTCAACATCCGTTTATGATAAAAACCCTCCAGAAAGTCTGAATAGAAGGGACATATCTCAACATAATAAAAGCTGTATATGACAAACCCACAGCAAGCCTTATCCTCAGTGGCGAAAAACTTAAAGCATTTCCCCTAAAGTCAGGAACAAGACAAGGGTGCCCACTCTCACCACTACTATTCAACATAGTTCTGGAAGTTTTGTCTACAGCAATCAGAGCAGAAAAAGACATAAAAGGTATACAAATTGGAAAAGAAGAAGTAAAACGTTCACTGTTCGTTGATGACATGCTCCTCTACACAGAAAACCCTAAAGACTCTACCAGAAAACTACTAGAGATAATCAATGAATACAGTAAAGAGGCAGGATATAAAATCAACACACAGAAATCACTTGCATTCCTATACACCAATAATGAGAAAATAGAAAGAGATATTAAGGAAACTATTTCATTCACTATTGCAACGAAAAGAATTAAATACTTAGGAATATATCTACCTAAGGAAACAAAAGACTTGTAAGTAGAAAACTATAAAACACTAGTGAAAGTAATCAAAGAGGACACTAAAAGATGGAGAAATATGCCATGTTCGTGGATTGGAAGAATAAATATTGTAAAAATGAGTATAATACCCAAGGTAATTTATACATTCAATGCAATCCCTATCAAGCTTCCAACGATATTTTTCACAGAACTAGAACAAATAATCTCACAATTTGTATGGAAATACAAAAAGCCTCAAATAGACAAAGCAATCTTGAGGAAGAAAAATGGAACTGGGGGACTCAACCTGCCAGACTTCAGGCGCTACTACAAAGCCACAGTCATCAAGACAGTATGGTACTGGCATAAAGACAGAAATATAGATCAATGAAACAAAATAGAAAGCCCAGAGATAAATCCACTCACCTATGGACACCTTATATTTGACAAAGGAGGCAATAATATAAAATGGAGAAAAGACAGTCTCTTTAACAAGTGGTGCTGGGAAAACTGGTCAGCCATTTGTAAAAGAAGGAAACTAGAACACTTCCTAACACCATACACCAAAATAAACTCAAAATGGATTAGAGAGCTAAATGTAAGACCCGAAACTCTAAAACTCCTAGAGGAGAACGTAGGCAAAACACACTCTTACGTCAGTCACAGCAGTATCCTCCAAGACCCACCTCCCAGAATATTGGAAATAAAAGCAAAAATAAACAAATGGGACCTAATTAAAATCAAAAGCTTCTGCACAGCAAGGGAAACTATAAGCAAGGTGAAACGACAGACTTCAGAATGGGAGAAAATAATAGCAAATGAAGGAACTGATAAAGGATTAATCTACAAAATATACAAGCAGCTCCTGCAGCTCAATTCCAGAAAAATAAATGACCCAATCAAAAAATGGGCCAAAGAACTAAACAGACATTTCTCCAAAGAAGACATACAGATGGCTAACAAACACATGAAAAAATGCTCAACATCCCTCAGAATTAGAGAAATGCAAATCAAAAACACAATGAGATACCATTTCACACCAGTCAGAATGTCTGTTATCCAAAAGTCTACATGAAATAAATTCTGGAAAGGGTATGGAGAGAAGGGAACCCTCTTACATTGTTGGTGGGAATGCCAACTAGTACAGCCACTGTGGAGAACAGTATGGAGATTCCTCAAAACCTGAAAATAGAACTGCCATGTGATCCAGCAATCACACTCCTGGGCATACACACCAGGGAAACCAGAATTGAAAGAGACACATGTACTCCAATGTTCATTGCAGCACTGTTTATAATAGCCAGGACATGGAAGCAACCTAGATGTCCATCTGCAGACAAATGGATAAGAAAGCCTTTGTACATTTACACAATGGAGTTTTACTCAGCCATTGAAAAGAATGCATTTGAATCAGTTCTAATGAGGTGGATGAAACTAGAACCTATTATACAAACTGAAGTAAGCCAGAAAGAAAAACACCAATACAATATGCTAACGCATATTTATGGAATTTAGAAAGAGGCAAATGAGAACCCTGTATACGAGACAGCAAGAGACACGGATGTATAGAACAGTCTTTGGGACTCTGTGGGAGAGGGTGAGGGAGAATGGCACTGAAACGTGTATATTATCATATGTGAAATGAATCGCCAGTTCAGGGTCAATGCATGTTACAGGAATCTCGGGGCTGGTATGCGAGGATGACCCAGAGAGAGGAAAAGGGGAGGAGGGAGGTGGCAGTGGGTTTCTGGAGGGGGAACACATGGACACTCGGGGCGGATTCTTGTCAATGTATAGCAAAACCAACAAATATAGTATTGTAAAATAATTCAGTTCAGTTCAGTTCTGTCGCTCAGTTGTGTCCGACTCTCCGCGACCCCATGAATCACGGCATGCCAGGCCTCCCTGTCCATCACCAACTCCCGGAGTACACACAAACTCATGTCCACAGAGTCGGTGATGCCATCCAGTCATCTCATTCTCCGTCGTCCCCTTCTCCTCCGGCCCCCAACCTTTCCCAGCATCAGAGTCTTTTCCAGTGAGTCAAATCGCCGCATGAGGTGGCCAAAGTATTGCAGTTTCAGCTTTAGCATCAGTCCCTCCAATGAACATCTAGGATTGATCTCCTTTAGAATGGACTGGTTGAATCTCCTTGCAGTATAAGGGACTCTCAAGAGTCTTCTCCAACACCAGAGTTCAAAAGCATCGATTCTTCGGCGATCAGCCTTCTTCACAGTCCAACTCTCACATCCATACAAGACCACGGGAAAAACCATTGCCTTGACTAGACGGACCTTGGTCGGCAAAGTAATGTCTCTGCTTTTTAATATACTATCAAGGTTGGTCATAACTTTCCTTAGCCTCCAATAAAAATTTTAAAAAAGATGATAAAAAAAATAAAGTTATACTGATTTTAATTTTAAAAATAATTAAATGTCAACATTACTGTTGTAGGCAGAATAAAGACCCTTTAATATAAAAAAAATAATAATAAATAAAAATTGGTCTTTTTATTTATTGTACCCCTAAATATTGGCTACCTCTGATCTTTGAACCATTACATAAGGGAAGAAAGCCTGCTAAGGAGCAAAATAACCACGTGGTTGGTATTGAAAATACCTAAATATGAAAGAGCTTAGCAGTTCCAAGGAAATGTGTTGATTACGAAGATTATGAGAAAAATAAAAGTTAGAAGACAGCTTTGCAGGCCCACATTCATTCCATAGTTCCACCTCAGACAGTTTACATTTTATCTACTCTATGCAACATAATCTGTGGAAGAAATTGTTTAATTGTAGAGTTTGGCGGCTGCTAATCTGAAAATATCGTAAGTATTTAGAAGACATAGACATACAATGGGAGTTGCTTGTTCAAGTCCAGAAAGTTTTTAGTATGAGGTTTACTCAAAAACTCTACACTTGATGAAATTGTAGTACATTCTCAAGCTACTGTTAGGCTCACATTTCCCTAAGGTTGGACAAGGGACTACACCAAGAAACCTGATACTCTGTGCAAGTCACTGTTATCAGTATCATCATTTTCCATATTTCCATCGTATTGTACTCATCAGCAGTAGGAGAAAGCAATGGCAACCCACTGCACTACTCTTCCATGGAAAATCCCATCGACAGAGGTGCCTGGTAGTCTGTAACCCATGCGGTCGCGAAGAGTCGACACGACTGAGTGAGTTCACTTTCGCTCTTCACTTTCATACATTGGAAAAGGAAATAGTAATGCACTCCAGTGTACTTGCCTGGAGAATCCCTGGCATGGAGTTGCCTGGTAGTTTGCCATCTATGGGGAAACAAAGAGTCAGACACGACTAAAGTGACTTAGCAGCAGTAGCAGTAGCTATAGTGCAACTGTTATTGATCATGTTCAGTTTAGACAGAGAAATTTCTTTTATATATTATTGTAGAGCTATAAAAATCTAGCTGTGAGTTTCTTTGATGAATATCTTAACGATGAGCAATATTAAAGTTATCTGTCATGCTTGTGGCCCTATCTATGGCTATTCATCAGAAAGTGTCTGTGTTTAACTATGTTGGGAATTTATAAGCTATATGTATAGATATGCTAAAGCGAAGTTTATACTATTTAAACCTTAGTCTAAAGAGAAGATGGAGCCCAAAATGATGGTATTGAATATGAGGAATTCATATTAATGCAGAGACTTTGGACAGGCTACAGATACTGATATATTTGTGGAAGCTTCTTGTTGTTTCTGGGAGCTTTTGAAGATTAAAATACTTCTGATCTAGGCCATCAAGTAATGACGAGGTTTCAGTAGGAGACATTCGGAAAGAAGAGAAGGACACCTCTGGCAAAAGGAACACTGACGAGACCCGGAATAGGAAAATAATAAAACAAGGAGTTTAAGTGTACCTGAATGACAGATTTGCCTGTTACTCCAGGTGTTTCTTGACTTCCTACTTTTGCATTCCAGTCCCCTCTAATGAAAAGGATATCTTTTTTGGGTGTTCTAAAAGGTCTTGAGGTCTTCATAGAACCGTTCAACTTCGGCTTCTTCAGTGTTACTGGTTGGGGCATAGGCTTGGATGACTGTAATATTGAATGGTTTGCCTTGGAAAGAAACAGAGATTATTCCGTCGTTTATGAGATTGCATCCAAGTATTGCATGTCAGACTCTTTTGTTGACCATGTTAGCTACTCCATTTCTTTTAAGGGATTCCTGCCCACAGTAGTAGATATAATGTTCATCTGTGTTAAATTCACCCATTCCAGTCCACTTGAGTTCAGTGATTCCCAGAATGTCGATGTTCACACTTGCCATCTCCCGTTTGTCCACTTCCAATTTGCCATGATTCATGGACCTAACATTCCAGCTACCTAAGCAATATTGCTCTTTATAGCATTGGATCTTGCGTCTATCTCTAGTCACATGCACAAGACGGTTTTGCTTTTGCTTTGGCTCCATCCCTTCATTCTTTTTGGATTTATTT
This sequence comes from Moschus berezovskii, assembly GCF_049115385.1. Lineage (NCBI taxonomy): Eukaryota > Metazoa > Chordata > Mammalia > Artiodactyla > Moschidae > Moschus > Moschus berezovskii. The sequence continues at coordinate 14,204,782 of NC_142489.1, read as the reverse complement.
CTTCACTGATCTCCAGTAGCATACTGGGCACCTACCGACCTGGGGAATTCCTCATTCAGTATCCTATCATTTTGCCTTTTCATACTGTTCATGGGATTCTCAAGGCAAGTATACTGAAGTGGTTTGCCATTTCCTTCTGCAGTGAATGACACTGAGTTAGACAAGGCTGTGGTCTGTGTGATCAGATCGACAGGTTTTCTGTGATTATGATTTCAGTGTGTCTGCCTTCTGATGCCCTCTTGCAACACCTACCATCTTACTTGAGTTTCTCTTACCTTGGTTGTGGGATATCTCTTCACGGTTGCTACAGCAAAGCACAGCCACTGTTTCTTACCTTGGACAAGGGGTATCTCATAACTACTGCCCCTCCTGACCTTGAACGTGGAGTAGCTCGTCTCGGCCCTCCTGCACCTGCACATTCGCCACCACTTGGACATGGGGTTGCTCCTCTCAGCCACAACCCAGAGCTCAGGAGAGGGGTAACTCCTCTGGGCCATGCTTCTGCGTGGTTCTTCGCGCCGCCGGCATCGCTTCTGCACGGTCTGTCATGCAGTTTTGCCAAGAGAACACACTGGTTATAGCAAAAACCCTCTTTCAGCAACATAAGAGAAAACTCTACACGTGGACATCACCAGATGGTCAACACCGAAATCAGATTGATTATATCCTTTGCAGCCAAAGATGGAGAAGCTCTATACAGTTAGCAAAAACAAGCCCAGGAGCTGACTGTGGCTCAGATCATGAACGTCTTATTGCCAAACTCAGTCTTAAATTGAAGAAAATGGGGAAAACCACTAGACCATTCAGATATGACCTAAATCAAATCCCTTATGATTATACAGACGAAGTGAGAAATAGATTTAAGGGACTAGATCTGATAGATAGAGAGCCTGACGTACTATTGACCGAAGTTCGTGACATTGTACAGGAGACAGGGTTCAAGACCATCCCCATGGAAAAGAAATGCACAAAAGCTAAATCGCTGTCTTGGTAGGCCTGTGAAAAGAGGAGAAGCGAAAAGAAAAGGAGAAAAGGAAGCATATAAGCATCTGAATGCAGAGTTCCAAAGAATAGCAAGGAGAGAAAAGAAAGACTTACTCAGCGATCAATGCAAAGAAATAGAGAAAAACAACAGAATAGGAAAGACTAGAGATATCTTCAAGAAAATTAGAGATACCACGGGAACATTTCATGCAAAAATGGATTTGATAAAAAACAGAAATAGTATGGGCTTAACAGAAGCTGGAGAAATTGAGAAGTGGAAAGAACACAGAACTGTCCAAAAAAAAAAAAAAAAAGATCTTCCCGACCAAGATAATCACGATGGTGTGATCACTCACCTAGAGCCAGAAATCTTCGAATGTGAAGTAAAGTGGGCCTTAGAAAGCATCACTAGGAACAAAGCTAGTAGAGGTGATGGAATTCCACTTGAGCTGTTTCAAATAGTGAAAATGATGCTGTGATAGTGCTGCCCTCAATATGCCAGCAAATTTGGAAAACTCAACAGTGGCCACAGGACTGGAAAAGGTCCGTTTTCATTCCAGTCTCAAAGAAAGGCAGTGGCAAAGAATGCTCAAACGACCACACATTTGCGCTCATCTCACACGCTAGTAAAGTGATGCTCAAAATACTCCAAGCCACTCTTCAGCAATACACGAACCGTGAACTTCCAGATGTTCAAGCTGGTTTTAGAAAAGGCAGAGGAACCAGATATCAAATTGCAAACGTCCCCGGGATCATGGAAAAAGCAAGAGAGTTCCATAAAAACATGTATTTCTGCTTTATTGACCCATTTCTTTTTTCAATCATTTGTTATTTAGCCATTGAGCTTCATGAGCTGCTTTTGTAGTGTAGGGATTATTTGTCAGTAACTTCGTTTTCTGTTATTTTCTCCGTTTCATACAGTGCCTTTTCACGTTGCTTATAGTCTCCTACTGCATTTCGGACTCTTTTGTTGACCATGATGGCTACTCCATTTCTTCTAAGGGTTTCCTGCCCACAGTAGTAGATATAATGGTCATCAGAGTTAAATTCACCCATTCCAGTCCATTTTAATTCACTGATTCCTAGAATGTCGACGTTCACTCTTGCCCTCTCCCATTTGACCACTTCCAATTTGCCTTGATTCATGGACCTAACATTCCAGGTTCCTATGCAATATTGCTCTTTACAGCACCGGAAAAAAGCTAGTGGAGGTGATGGAATTCCACTTGGGCTATTTCAAGTATTGAAAGATGATGCTGTGAAAGTGCTGCACTCAATATGCCAGCAGATTTGGAAAACTCAGCGCTGGCCACAGGACTGGAAGAGGTCAGTCTTCATTCCAATCCCAAAGGAAGGCAATGCCAAAGAATGCTCAAACTACCGCACTAATCTCACACGCTAGTAAAGTCATGCTCAAAATTCTCCAAGCCAGGCTTCAGCAGTATGTAAACCGTGAACTCCCAGATGTTCAAGCAGGTTTTAAAAAAGGCAGAGGCACCAGAGATCAAATTGCCAACATCCGCTGGATCATGGAGAAAGCAAGAGAGTTTCAGAAAAACATCTATTTCTGCTTCATTGACTATGCCAAAGCCTTTGACTGTGTGGATCACAATAAACTGTGGAACATTCTGAAAGAGATGGGAATCCCAGACTACCTGACCTGCCTCTTGAGAAACCTGTATGCAGGTCAGGAAGCAACAGTTAGAACTGGACATGGAACAACAGACTGGTTCCAAATAGGAAAAGGTGTACGTCAAGGTTGCATATTGTCACATTGCTTATTTAACTTATCTGCAGAGTACATCATGAGGAACGCTGGGCTGGAAGAAGCAGAAGCTTGAATCGAGATTGCTGGGAGAAATATCAATAACCTCAGATATGCAGATGACACTACCCTTATAGCAGAAAGTGAAGAGGAACTCAAAAGCCTCTTGATGAAAGTGAAAGAGGAGAGTGAAAAGGTTGGCTTGAAGCTTAACATTCAGAAAACAAAGATCATGGCATCTGGTCCCATCACTTCATGGGAAATAGATGGGAAAACAGTGGAAACAGTGTCAGACTTTATTTTTGGGGGCTCCAAAATCACTGCAGATGCTGATTGCAGCCATGAAATTAAAAGACGCTTGCTCCTTGGAAAGAAAGTCATGACCAACCTTGATAGTATATTAAAAAGCAGAGACATTACTTTGCCAACCAAGGTCCATCTAGTCAAGGCAATGGTTTTTCCCGTGGTCTTGTATGGATGTGAGAGTTGGACTGTGAAGAAAGCTGATCGCCGAAGAATCGATGCTTTTGAACTGCGGTGTTGGAGAAGACTCTTGAGAGTCCCTTATACTGCAAGGAGATTCAACCAGTCCATTCTAAAGGAGATCAATCCTAGATGTTCACTGGAGGGACTGATGCTAAAGCTGAAACTGCAATACTTTGGCCACCTCATGCGGTGAGTTGACTCACTGGAAAAGACTCTGATGCTGGGAAATGTTGGGGGCCGGAGGAGAAGGGGACGACGGAGAATGAGATGACTGGATGGCATCACCGACTCTGTGAACATGAGTTTGAGTGTACTCCGGGAGTTGGTGATGGACAGGGAGGCCTGGCATGCTGTAATTCATGGGGTCGCGGATAGTCGGACACGACTGAGCGACTGAACTGAACTGAACTGAACGTCTCCTACTGATTGCTACAGAAAAAGATCAGATATCAAACGAAGTCATAAGTAATCCTGTCAGTCAAGGAAGAAAAGAGTTGAAATGTGCGTTTTAGATATCAGAGGACGCTGGTTCATCACCTGTAAGCAGGTTATGTGATGAGGGGAGAGACTTGAGACCTCAGTGGAAGAAAAATGGATTTCTTGATATCTACTATAAATAAGATATGTAAGGATTGCTGATTTCTTATCAGAGCTTCTTCCACACTATTATGTCAGTCAGTCATCTAATAGTCTACTTTTCCATGGTCTTTCTTTATCTCCAACACTTCTCTGGAACTTGGCTTCATTTGCTGTTATTTTCTCCCTTTCAAAGGGTGCCTTTTCACATTTCTTTTAGGTTCCTTCATTGTACAAAACCTTTTAACTTCAATTACGTCCCATATGTTTGTTTGTGTTTTATTTCCGTTTCTCTGGAAGGTGGGTCAGAGAGCATCTTACTGTGATTTATGTCAAAGTGTGTCCTGCCTACGTTTTCTTCTAAGAGTTTTATAGTTTCTAGTCTTAAATTTAGATCTTTAATCCATTTTCAGTTTAGTTTTGCATATGGTGTTAGGTAGGGTTATGGTTTCATTCTTTTCAAACTGGTTGATCATTTTTCCCTCAGCACCACTTGTTAAAGAGATTATCATTTTTTCATTGTACATTCTTTCCTCCTTTGTCAAAATTAAGATGCCCATGGATGGGTGGACTTATCTCTAGGCTTTCTATTTTGTTCCACTGATCTAGATTTCTGTCTTTGTGCTACTGTCTTGATAACTGTAATTTTGTAGTATAGTCTAAAGTCAAGCAGGTTGATTTCTCTATTTCCAGTCTTCTTTCTCAGGATTGTTTTTGCTTTTAGAGGTTTCCCTGTGTTTCTATATTTACTGTGAAAGTATAAATACTGTGAAAATATTTGTTCTAGTTTTGTGAAGAATACTACTGATTACTTGATAAGAGTTGCATTGAAACTATAAATTTCTTTGCTTTCTGTACTCATTTTCACTATATTATTTGTTAAAGTCCATCAACCTGGTATAATTCTCTGTCTCGTCTTTCTTTCATCATTGTTGTATAGTTTTCTATATATGCATATAAGTCTTTTTGTTTCTTTATGTAAATTTACCCCTAAGTATGCTATTCTTTTCACTGTAACGCAGAACAGGATTGTTTCTCTATTTTCTCGTTGTTCATGTATAGCAATGCAAGGGGCTTCTGGGTAAAAATTTAAAACCTGCAACATTTTGATATTCATTAATTAGCTCTAGTAATATTCTTGTGGTGTCTTTAGGGCTTTCTATGTAGAGGATCATGTCATCTGCAAATTGTGAGACTTTCCTTTTTTTTTTACAGACCTGGATTACTTTTTATTTCATTTTCTTCTCTGACTGTTGTGGCTGGGACTTCCAAATCAATATTGAATAGTTGTGGTGAGAGTGAGCACCCTTGGCTTACTCCTGATTTTATAGCAAATCCTTTCAATTTTTCACCATTGAAGATATTGTTTGTCGTGTGTTTCTCATATATGGCTTTTATTGCGTTGAGATATGTTCCTCTTACACTTGCTTTCTGGAGAGTTATCTTTTGTTAAAGACCTTCTCTGCATCTATTGAGATAATCACATTGTTTTTAATCTTTCAGTTTAATATAGTGTATCAGATCGATTTGCAAATATTAAGGAATCCTTGCATCCCTGGTATTATGCCCACGTGCTTTCTAAGGTAATGATGTATGACCTTTTTGGTATGGTTTTGGATTCTTTTTGCTAGAAGTTGCAGGAAAATTTCTGCATCTCTGTTTACCAATATGTTTACTGACATTCCATTCCGTTCCGTCGCTCAGTCATGTCCGACTCGATGCGACCCCGTGGACTGTGGCCTACCAGGCTTCTCCATCTACGGGATTCTCCAGGCAAGAATACTGGAGTGGGTTACCGTTTTCTTCTCCAGGGGATCTTCCCGACCCAGGGATCGAACCCGGGTCTCCCGCATTGGAGGCAGACGCTTTAACCTCTGAGCCACCAGGGAAGCCCTTACTGACATTAGCCTGTCTTTTTCTTTCTTTGTTGCATCTTTGTCTGGTTTCGTTATTAGGGTGATGGTGGCCTCATAGAATGAGTTGGGGAACGTATCAGCCTCTGCAATTTTCTAGAAGAGTTTGAGTTAGTTAAGTCTTTGTTCTTCCATAAACCATTTTTTTTCAAATTAAAAAAAAAAATTGTAGGATTCACCTGTCAAACCATCTGGTCCTGGTCTTTTGACCACTGAAAGATTTTTGATTACAGGTTTTATTTCAGTGATTCTGATTCGTCCATAAGTTTTTCTGCTTGCTCGTCCATTTATGGACAGTTATTCTTTTCCAAGATATTTTTTTTCCCATTTCTTCAACGTGGTTAATTTTTGTGACATATTATTTCTCACAGTAATCTCTTATGACCTTTGGTATGTCTGTGTTTTCTGTTGGAATTACTCTATTTTCATTTCTAATTTTATTATTTGGATTCTTCTCCACCACACCCACCACCCCTTTTTTTTCCCTTTTTTCCTTGATCACTCTGGCTAATGCTTGGTCTTTGATTTATGTTCTCAAAGAACCAGATTTTCATTTTATTGAGCTTTGCCATAGTCTTCTTTGTTTCTTTTTCACTTACTTCTGCTCTGATTTTTATTATTACATTCATTCAACTAACTTGGGGGTTCTTCTTTTCTTCTTTTTGTGTTTGCTTTAGATGTAAAGTAGCTCTTTCTTTCTTTGATGTTCATCTTCTTCCATGATGCAGATTTATATGCTATGAAACTCCTTCTTAACACTGCTTGTTACTGAATCCCAAAGTTTTTGGGTTGTCGTGTTTTAATTTTCTTTTTGTAATTTTATTTATTTTATGCAGGCTGATTATTTTACATTATTGTACTGGTTTTGCCATGCATTAACATGAATCTTTCCCAGGTATACATGTGTTTTAATTTTCATTTGATTGAAATTAAATTTGAATTCCTTTTTTATTTTTTCTGTGATCTGTTGCTTATTCAGATGTGTGTTATTTAGCCTCCATATATTTGGAGATTTATTTAATTTTTCTTCCGTGTTTGACATCTATTCTTACTTCATTGTGATTGGAATAGATGTCCGAAATTCTTTCAGTTTTCTTTCTTTTCTTTTTTTTTGTTTGAATTTAGCAAGAGTAGGTTTATGGACCAGGATTTTATCTTTCCAGGAGTCTGTTCCATGTGCACTTGAGGAAGGGTGTATCCATTACTAATGAGTGTAATGCCAATATATAACAATTAGGTGTGACTAGACCATTGTGCCATTTAGGAGAACCTCAATATGTAAGGTAAATTCAAGCAAGTAGAAAAGGGGAAATTAACAGTAACACAATTATAATGGGGGCTTTTATATCCCACTCACACCTATGGACACTTCACCTGAAAAGAAAATTAGCAAATAATCATGAGCTGTAAATGTGCTTTTGTAGGTTGTCTGTTTTTACACTTATTGCAGTGCCTCGGGTACGGGAGGAGGAGATACTCTAAAGTTGGCCATATTTAGAAGTGGCAGGAAGTTACCTAGCACAATTGGTAGAGTTGGAAAATTGATTTAAAAAAAAAAGTCCTAATACAAAGATGTGACTTCCAAGCTAGTGCTATCTTCCATTTTTATGAGTCGAGAAGTACTCAGCAAGAAAGTGAAATCCCTGATATGAGGGCAATATGATCTCAAAATTGAAATATGCCTAAGAGAACAGTCTACATGCATATAAATGAGTCCTGGCTGCAGTCCTATTAATTATGCTAAGTGGTAGTACATGTCTGATAGACCACATCTCCTGCAAGTCTCACACAACCTCCCCTAAATTACTATCTCCTGCATTTCTAAGCTATGGCACTGTACTTGGCATAGTATCATAGGCTGAGGCTTTAAGATTGTAAAAGCTCGTTGAGGACAGAGACCACATTAATTTATTACCTTTGGAAATATCTCCCCAAAGCCTGAAGCCAACTCTGGCGTAGCTACCACCACCCAAAAGGCCAGATGCTAACTCTGAAATGTGCCCTTCATTCTCATCTCCAACTTCCTGCATCTTATCACCAACCAGCGGTGTCTTTTGTCCCTTGCCCTGGAAAGATTCTTTGTTCTTACAGTCTTCATCATCATCCAGGGGTGACTACCCATTGTCTGTATTTCAAACTCTCTGCTGATTGAATGAACATAATTTAGGAATGGAAATCAGACGCTGCAGACAGGCCTGTACAGAAGCTTCTGAAGTTACATAGCGGGAATCTGCACTGACATGTGGCTACGTTGAATGTTATTAGTGACTTGAGTCCTATCAACTGTGTCATGAGGGAGACGAACATTTTCTCGGTGAAACTGTCCAAAGGGATTTCTGTATAACTTCATTTGGGTGAATGCCTTCTCTATAGTTTTCTATACCTGGTACTGTTCCCTCCAAATATTCCCAGTTGAATATACCTTGGCCTGATGTGCACACAATCTGTCCTTTAGGCTTGGCTAAGACGGGAGGTTCAGAGGTCTTGCTGGCCCAATTTCTCAAGTTGCTAGAGGACTTACAATCTACACTCTTTATCAATAACTGGTGCATGTCCCTTGAAGGGCTGCAGGTGTTAACAATGAGCTTTCCTGGAACTGTGGTTTTGCTGCTCTAATGTCCCTTCTTAGGGCTAAGGAACATGTGATTATCCATAGGCCCTTCAGTTTGGACTGGTATTATTTATTTATTTTTATCAGTTGTGCACTTTGCAAACTAGAATCGTGGTCTTTTGGGGTTCTCACAAATCCAGAGGACTGGCAGTGAGACTGGGGGCCATAGATGAGAACTTTTAAAAAGGGACATCATCACACCTGGCAAACTCTCTGTGGGAAAGGCCCAGGTGGCTCCAACATTTCGTGGGACACCTTGTGATCCTCTAATCTCCCCAAAGCCTACTGCAGCCTATTGTCTTGGTTAGGGGAGGTTAACGGAGGTGTGATTACCATGATGTGCTTGCTTTGTGTCATCACTAAAGCAATAGGCAGCAATGCCTTGGTCACTGTCCTTTGCAATGAGCAGTCCTCAGGATTCATCAGGTTTTATCCTCAGGATTTAGCAGGAAATCAATGGGAAAGATTAAAGGAGAGTTCTGTATGTTGTTGACCAGGTCATGCTGCCTTCCTGATGTGCTTATTTTCTTCTATCCCTTTCTCTAAATTATGCTCCTTCCATTGTTTGCTAGGAAATCTTACCCATTTAAGAGAATGTTCATCCCAGCTGAATCTCTGAGGAAACAGTGAAAACACTTAGGGAGCATTAATTATCTTTGAGGATTATCAGTTGATGGGTAAGAGAGTTCTTTATCACTTTCCTTTCCCTGAGAACCTAAGTAAGTACGGTGAATTCTGTTAAGTCAATCAGTCCTGCCCAACTCTTTCTGACCCCATGGGTTGCAGCCTGCCAAGCTTCCCCGTTCATCAGCAACACATAGAGCCTGCTCAAACCCATGCCCATGGAGTCAGTGATGCCATCCGAGCATTTCATCTTCTGTCGTCACCCTATCCTCCAGCTTTCAATCTTTCTCATCATCAGGGTCTTTTCCAGTGAGTCAGTCTGTCACATCAGGTGACCAACATATACAAGTTCCAGTTTCAGTATCAGGATTTCCAATCAATATTCAGGACTAATTTCCCTTAGAATTGACCACTTTGATCTCCTTGCAGTCAAAGGGACTCTCAAGAGTTTTCTCCAACACCACATTTCAATAGCATCGATTCTTTGGAAGTCAACTTTCTTTCTAGTCCAATTCTCACCTCTACCTGACTCTGTACATAGCTTTGACTAGACCGACCTTTGCCGGCTTTATAATATGCTGTCTAGCCTGTTCATAGCTTTTCTTCTAAGGAAAAAGTGTATTTTAATTTCATGACCAGAGTCACCATCTGCAGTGATTTTGGAGCCCCCCCAAATAAAGTTTCTCACTGTTTCCATTGTTTCCCCATCTTTATGACATGAAGTGATGAGGCCAGATGCCATGATTCTCATTTTGGATGTGGAGTTTTAAGTCATCTTTTTCTCTCTCTTTCACTTTCCTCAAATGACTCTTTAGTTCTCTTCAACTTCTACCATGTGAATCGTGTCATCTGCTTATCTGAGGTTATTGATATTTCTCCCAGCAACCTTGATTGCAAACACTGTTTCATCCAGCCTCACATTTTGTATGATTACATGTAAGTTCAATAAATATGGTGACAATATACAGCTTTGACGTGCTCCTTTCCCAACTCAGAACCAGTCTGTTGTTCCATATCCTGTTCTAACTGTTGCTTCTAGACCTCCATACAGTTTACTCGGGAGGTCTAGTAGTCCCATCTTTTGTCGAATTTCCCATTTTGCTATGATCTACCCAATCAAATTCTTTGGCATTGTCAAATAGGAGTAGATGCTTTCCTGGTGTTCTCTTGCTTTTTTCATTCCCCAACAGGTGTTGGCATAGTCTGTCCTTTTTAAATCCAGCTTGAACATGTGGAAGCTCATGGTTCACATTCTGTTGAAGCCTGGTTGGGGAGTTTTGAGCACTACTTTGCGAGTGTGTGAAATGTGTGCAGTTAAGCCATAGCATGAACATTCTTTGGATTGCCTTTTTTGCAGTTGGAATGAAAACTGACGTTTTCCAGTCCTCTGGCCACAGTTGAGTCTTCCAAGTTTGCTAGCATATGGATGGCAGCACATTCCTAGCATCATCTTTTAGAATTTGAAATAGCTCAACTGAATTCCATCACCTCCACGAGCTTTGTTGTAGTTATTCTTCCTAAATCCCGCTTGACTTCACATTCCATGATGTCTGACTCTAGGTGAGTGATCACAGCATTGTGCTTAACATGGTCACAAAGAACTTTTGTGTATAGTTCATCTGTGTATTCTTGCCACCTCTTCTAAATAACTTCTGCTTCTGTTACATCTGTGCCGTTTCTGTCCTTTAATGTGACCCTCTTTGAATGCAATTTTCCCTTGGTATCTCTGATTTTATTGGAGGGATCTGAAGTCTTTCCCATTCTCTTAATTTCCTCTATTTTTGGCATTGATAACCTGGGAAAGTTTTATCTCTCCTTGCTATTCTTTGGGACTCTGCATTCAAAGGTGTATAGTTTTCCTTTTCTTCTTTTCGTTTAGCTTGCTTCCTCTTCTCAGCTCTTTGTAAGGCCACATCACTTTGCCTTTTCGCATTTCTTTTTCATGGGGATGGTCTTGATCACTGCTTCCTATACAATGTCACAAATCTCCACCCATAGGTCTTCAGGCACTCGATCAGATATAATCCCCTGATTCTGTTTACCACCTCCACTGTATAATCATAAGGGCTTTGATTTTACATGTGTAAAATATATTAATTACCTATTACACATAGGGAAATCTTCACCCAGGGTTTCATCGAAGAAATACAGAGAACTCTATATGGTATTAGAGAAATACACGAAATATAACTGTTCAATGTTTGACTGTTTAGCACAGGTCTTAATTTCTGAATCATTGAAAATTCTCTATTTCAAGTTTACAAATCTGGGAAAAGTTTTCATTTGTGAATAATTGAGATTTCATATGAGAACCTTTCTCCCAAGATTTTCAAATGTGAAATACACAATTCCAAATCTCCTATCAGAAGACCTTCATTCAAAACTTCTTGATGGAAATACAGATAATTTCATAGCTCGAGCATGAAAATGTGTGGCAAATTCTATATGTCTTGTAGGAAAATTAGTGCAAGTTTTTCACATATTAAATAGACAGTATTCAGTATTTCAAGAAGGAAAGACAACACAAATTTTTTCAAAGGAGAAATATGAAAATAATCCCATATTTCATGTTAGAAAACCTGTGACCATGTTTTGATATGTGAAATGGACATTTTCATATCTCCTTTAAAATAATCTGCATCCAGATTTTCATAGCTCTAACGTGAAAAATTCCAAATTTTATGCAGAAAATTCTGTGTCCATACTTTCATGTGTGATGTACAGAGAAATCCATGATTCAAACTGGAAAAATTGTCCCCAGATTTGTATATGTGAATAATAGAGAATTTTGTATTCCACACACTGAAAACTGCACCTAGAGTTTCATATGTGAAACTTAGAATTTTATCTTTTATATAGGACTATCTCATTTCCGATGTCTATGCTTGAAACAGATCATACCTTCATCAAGAGGCTCCTTAGTTCCTATTGTTCTTCTGTCATTTGGATGTTGTCACTGGGATAACTAAGATTATTCGTATCTCCCACGTAAATGTTGTTTCTAGCTTGAGATTCATCTAGGATTTTATTGTTCATGATATTCTCAGAAACAGAAGTTAAATAAGTAGGGTAACAATATATAGTTTTGACCTAGTCCTTTCCGATTTTGAACCAGTTTATTGTCCCATGTCCAGTTCTAACTTTTGCACCTTTACTAGCATGCACATTTTCCAGGAGACAGGTAAGGAGTTCTGGTATTCTTATCGCTAAGAATTTTCCACAATTATTTTTCCTTTGTTTTGGTTTGTGTGTGATTCACAGTGTCCTAGTCATGAGCAGAGACAATTAATCAGATATAGATGATTGTATGGTATCCCCTTTCTTTTTCTATGATCCAAACATCAAGTAATATGTACCTCTTACGACTGAATCACTAACTACACATTCCTGTTGTGTTTGTTTATTTTGTATTTTAATTTTATTTTTTGGTCACTGTTACTATTGTCGTTTTCTCTCTTTTTCAAGTATTTAAGTAGGATCTGGTAATTTCCTGTGTTTGCCATTTCATTCTACAAGAATTAAATTATGGCCACAGCAGTCTCTGACCTTTCACACCCACTGAATGGAGTTAAGCTTTGAGATCCAAAATCAGACATCTATCCTGTGGGAAAATGTCAGGAATGTTAAAAAAAAAGCTAGATATATTCAAGTGCTGACTTTTTGAGCTCAATTATGCTATTATAGTTTACGTGGAACGTTCTGAATTTCTTCATGTTGCTGAAAATTCTTCATTAAGAGAAATTTCCAAGGGGGAAAGAAAAGCAGTAACAACAATAAAATACACTTGATTGCATTTGGAAGTCAAAACAGTAACAGTTATATGTACATGTATGAAACCTCCCACCAAACAGTTCAGTTCATTTCAGTTCAGTCGCTCAGTCGTGTCCGACTCTTTGAGACCCCATGAATTACAGCACGCCAGGCCTCCCTGTCCACCATCAACTTCTGGAGTTCACTCAAATTCATGTCCACAGAGTCGGTGATGCCATCCAGCCGTCTCATTCTCTGTCGTCATCGGCTTCTCCAACCCCCAATCCCTCCCAGCATGAGACTCTTTTCCGGTGAGTCAACTCATCGCATGAGGTGGCCAAACTATTGGAGTTTCAGCTTTAGCATCAGACCTTCCAATGTACACCCAGGATTGATCTCCTTTAGAATGGACTGGTTGGATCTCCTTGCAGTCCAAGGGACTCTCATGAGTCTTCTCCAACACCACAGTTCAAAAGCATCAATACTTCAACGATAAGCTTTCTTCACAGTCCAACTCTCGCATCGATACATGACCACGGGAAAAACCATAGCCTTGACTAGATGGACCTTGGTTGGCAAAGTAATGTCTCGGCTTTTTAATATACTATCTAGGCTGGTCATAACTTTCCTTAAAAGGAGTAAGTGTCTTTTAATTTTCTGGCTGCAGTCAGCATCTGCAGTGATTTTGGAGCAAAAAAAAAAAAAAAAAGTCTGACACTGTTTCCACTGTTTTTCCATCTATTTCCCACGAAGTGATGGGACCAGATGCCATGATCTTTGATTTCTGAATGTTGAGCTTCAAGCCAACCTTTTCACTCTCCTCTTTCACTTTCATCAAGAGGCCTTTGAGTTCCTCTTCACTTTCTGCCATAAAGGTGGTGTCATCTGCATATCTGAAGTTATTGGTATTTCTCCCGGCAATCTTGATTCCAGCTTGTTTTTCTTCCAGCCCAGCATTCCTCATGAAGTACTCTGCATATAAGTTAAATAAGCAGATGACAATATACAACTTTGACGTACTCCTTTTCCTATTTGGAACCAGTGTGTTGTGCCATGTACAGTTCTAACTATTGTTTCTTGACCTTCATACAGGTTTCTCAAGAGGCAGGTCAGGTGGTCTGGTATTCCCATCTCTTTCAGAATGTTCCACAGTTTATTGTGATCCACACAGTCAAAAGCTTTGGCATAGTCAATGAAGCAGAAATAAATGTTTTTTCTGGAACTCTCTTGCTTTCTCTATGATCCAGCGGATGTTAACAATTTGATCTCCTGTGCTTCTGCCTTTTCTAAAACCTGCTTAAGATTCTGGGAATTCATGGTTGATATATTGCTGAAGCCTGGCTTGGAGAATTTGGAGCATGACTTTACTAGCGTGTGAGATGAGTGCAATTGTGCGGTAGTTTGAGCATTCTTTGGCGTTCTCTTTCTTTGGGATTGGAATGAAGACTGACCTATTTCAGTCCTGTGGCCATTGCTGAGCTTTCCAAACTTTCTGGCATATTGAGTGCAGCACTTTCACAGCATCATCTTTCAGGATTTGATATAGCTCAAATGGAATTCCATCACCTCCCATTGCTTTGTTCGTAGTGATGCTAACCAAACAGAGTAATTCACGTTACGTTTCATGTTTTACTGTCAATGGTAAAAGAATAATAGTGCTTGCCAGGGAAAACAGAAGTTCCAAGAAGACAAAAATGTAGTTGGACATGAAATGCAACTCTCTCAATGAATGGATCACAAATACTATTTCTACACTGACAACAGTACTGCCAGAGAATCAGATAAATACTAGCAGAAGACCCTGGTCACCAAAGTGTCCCTTGTGGGTTTCAGACTTACCTGCGTGGAAAGGAATTAAGATGGAAGAAGGAGGGTAAGAGGAAGCAAGACAAAACCTGCACCTTGGGGTGGGAGATGGAGAAGCAGGGAAGAGATTTCCAGAACGACGCAAGCCCCTTCACTAAAGTGTACATTACTTGGGCTGAAAGGAAGCAAGGAGGAACAGCTAATGAAATATAAATTGTATAGAGCAAGAGTCACACAGACAATGGGTGTCATGTCCCTATACTGCCCAAAATGCAATGCAGCTCAACCAGTGTGCATGGGGTCTGGCAGCTGGAACAATGGATTTGGAGAGCCATCCTGGGAGAGGACTGCTGTTGACTATGTGGAGATGGCCTGATGGAGCAGGTAAGAGTAGTTATGTAGCAGGAATGCATTTTGAGTATTCCCAAACAGCCAAAGAGGCAGGACCTTACTGCTGTGTCACACTCAGGAGGTAGAGAAACTTTTGTAGCCCCTCCTCTTCCCACCTTTTCACACCTACTGCAAGGCAATAGAGAAAGACCAGCCAGAAGTACAATTCATTCCAAATATCTTCTGCCCATGGCTGCTGGCTCCTATTCATAATTGGCACCACCAGGGTTCTAGCATTCCAAGCAGCTGTATCACCTCCTGTGCTCACTAAGGCAGACCCCAGTGCTCCACAAGCGTCTCAGGGCAGACTCCTTTGGTGACCACAGGTGAAAGAAAGATGAAAATTACATCTTAGACCCAGGGACAGAGACATTAAGGAAGAGGATTGGAAATCTTACAACCAGTTGAGCATGCCACAGATTAAATACACACTATTAATGACATAGACCCTGTATCTACAGAATAGATCGAAGATGATAAGAGCTCAAGCAAGAGAAAACTACCAGACTCAGGCAGCTGTAAGAACGCACAGGAATCATAGCAGTTTTAAGTATGAGCTGTCCTTGGAGAGATCCAGAGTCCAGATTCCTCTATCGTTGAACAGCTTCGCAAAGAGGTATAGTTGTCCTCTGACTCATCTTGGGGACTAGGATACTGACAGATTAGAAACTAGGAAATTTGCATTATTCTTTTGATGCATTGTGTTGTTGTGTTGTTGGTGCACTATTTTGCCCAGTTGTAGGATTCTTTGTTATTACACATTGCTTTGGCATTTTAAGATTATTTCAACCATATTTTTATTTCTTGTATAGCTATTTCTACTTTTACTTTGGCTACCTATTTTCTGTGCCCTTAGTTGCTGTTGCATCTCTTCCTTTGTAAAAGGTATGCGTTTCTATATTAATTGTGATTTTCTGTTATTCTGTGGGGGCTGTATCTGATCTTCTTGTCAGATTTGCTTTCTTTATTCTTCAGTTGACACTCTGCTCTGGTAGTGTTTTTTGGCTTGAGATTTATTCGATTGGTTCCCTTTATGAATCTGTTGTCTTCTCTGTTGGGTTTATTGCTTGTGCTCCTTTTAATTTTGTGGTTTTTTTTTTTTTTTTTGGCCATTTACCTGTGTTACTTTTTTAAATCTCCTCCATCTCTTCCTGTGGTATCATGGTTCTCTGTGCATAAGTTAGGCCTGATCTTCTCAGGTGTCAGCACTGAAACCATGATCATGGGACACTAGAGAAATACTGTCTACAGTGAATATTAACTGGTGACAGTCTCCTCCTTCTTAATCTAAGATGCACTTCAACCAACGACCTGTGCAACCCAGGGCTGATGCCTCACACCACACAGCAAATAAGACAGAAGCACAAACAAAATCATCAGCAGATAGACTGGCTAATGTCAGACTAATCCCATAGACACCTGCAAATGACATGAACAGACATGGTCCCACCATTAGTGAGAGAAGTCTCAGCTGCAGACTCAAGAACATAGTTGCCAGTCTCTCCCACTCCACTAGTCATTCAACCAACTTTATTGACTTGGAGTGGAGACGAGGAGCAAAAACTATAACCCAGCAGCCTGAGAAGAAATGAACATTAAACACAATAAGTAGGGAAATACGAAGACAGAGAAATATGTTGTGGGTAAAGCAATGTGGTAAAAACTCAAAACACGATAAAAGACAAAACGGGCAGGATCCCTGCAAAATATTTGGAAGTAATGATAGTAAAGGTGAGAAAAATATTCCTGATATAGAATGGAGAAAAAACGAGAAACATTTTTGAAGGGCATAGAAAAGCGAATAAGTAACAACAAATAATTAACAATGGAAATTAATAAAAACTGACATTTGTCTACTATAGTCTAATACACACTGTTGTACTGCTGAAGTCAACACAACTTTGGGAAGCAATTATCCTCCAATTTAAAAGAAAATGAATTTTATTATTATTATTATTTTTAGTTAACTTGGACTTTTGTTTTTATTTATATTTTATTTTATATTTATTTTATATCCATGCTTTTATTACTTTTTTTAATCTCTCTGGATTTAATATTAATTTTTTTTTCAAAAACAAATTTAGGAATTCTTACTTCAAAACAACCTTATTTTAAACTGGAGTAACTTTGGTTTTACGAGCAGCAAGCAAAGTACAGAAACAAAAATGCATTACAAGAGCATTAAGTTCTACATTAGGTCACAGCGTCTAATCTGAAATCACACCCATAACATCATTTTTCAGGATATCTTGGAAATAGTTACTTTCCAGGATGCCTGAACCATAGCTACTCTATTTTGACTTTTAATTGTAAAATAATTTTTTTTAAATAGCCAAATCAGATTTCACCAATAATGACGTCATTGTTTTTCTAGGTATGAGAAGATGCAAGAATTGGAACTCATAAAACCTTTTTCTGAAAAGATCTAACTATCTGAAGGCCTGTTCTGCCAGTATTTTTTTTTTTTCAGAGCACAGAGTGCCTCATTCCTGATTTTCACCATGAACTTCTTTCAGGGAGTGTTGAAGGTCAGCAGCTTGCAATGGTCATGATGTAATCTTTGTAGAGGCAGCTGGCAAGTACCAACTTCCAGTCAGCAGGGTCCCTTCATAGCTACATATCTGTCCATGTGACACCACTTCATGGCCATTGTGTCCTGTGGTGCTGGGAAGGCTCATTCCCAGGTCTAGGGAAGTGATGGGCCACTCAGTGTGCTAAAATTGGATCAGGCCTTGCAAGTAGCAAAAGTCTCTGGACCACTGTCTTACTAGCCTCCTGATCCAGAAAAATATTTCCTCTTGTTTCTTTTCCCCATACCCAAAGTCACACTATTACAATTATTGATCTCATATGGAACTGTCAGTTCAGCATTATATCACAGGCTCAGTGAAACAAGGGACATAGAAAATAATAGAGCCATAGCTAGCAGTTTTTAGTAAAATAAGAATTATAAGTCAAGGACTTTCATTAGATAAAGCCTGGTACACCCCAAGTCACCTGACTTCATTCGTTAAATGATTATAATCTGGTGTTAATCTGCTGGTTGTACATTATGGAGCATCCGACCTTTATCTAAAGATTGGTTACTGAGATAAGCCTTAGAAATTAACCTAGAGTGTCCTTTTAAATAACTTTATTAAATCTTTTAGCAGTATCACGTAACAAGGAACTGTCTAAGCAGTGAGTCTTAGTAAACACTAGACATTAACAAAACTAGAAACTTAATGTAACAATTTACAAAACTTAATATTCCATGAATTTTCATTATGGAGGCCCTGTAGCCAGGGAGGCTTTAACGCATCAAATGAAAAAATGAGATTTGTCAGGGTGCTGGGAAAAGCCAAGCAGCCATATTGGATTTCCATAACCCTGACTCTGATTTCCAGCTATTGTTTTTAATTTTCCAATTTAGAAGCAGACTGTTGCCATGGTTTAAGGACATTAGGATGACACAAGTCTAACAGAGTTTTTGTATAAGCAGAATGAGCTTTTACATGTCTACAAACCCGACAATGGGATTAATTTCTAAAACTAGCACAGGATCAGGCGTATGGTAGAAAAGCATTTGATTTATATGCAGAGGGCTAAGAAGTCCAGAAAACATTGAAAATGATCATACAAATCAGGTCCAGCATTTTGGGCAAGCTGTCTACCTCTGATGTCGTCGTCTTCTCATCCTGGTGTAGTGTAGTTTCTTCTGAAAAAAGTCCTTCCATTCAGGTTGAAGACAGTTCTTTAAATTATACCTTTTTTTTTTTCAGTCCTGGTTGCAGGTTATGAGGCATCTGATCTGCATCCAAAGATAGATCACTGAGATAAGCTTCAGAAACAAACTTAGGGTGTTCTTTAAGAATTCAATTAAATTTTACATTAATATCACATAACAGCAAGGAACTATCCAAGAAATGAACCTTACTACCTCCATTGGTAGATCGCCATTAAAAAACTGGGATTTAACATTTATTGAAACATCCTTTTCTCCTTAAAATCACCCTCATTTTTACCAAATATAACCGGACACGACTGAGCGACTGAACTGAACTGAACTGAACTGAACCAAATTAAGACTTGTTTAAAAAATAGATCTGTTCTTAATAAACTTGACCTGATTAATATGTTTTAATTTCAATTGTGTATCCTCCACTGTAGTTCCTTCAGTTCAGTTCAGTTCAGTCGCTCAGTAATGTCCGATGCTTTGTGACCCCATGAATCACAGCACACCAGCCTCTCTGTCCATCACCAACTCCCGAAGTTCACTCAAACTCATATCCACAGAGTCGGTGATGCCATCCAGCCATCTCATTCTCTGTCCTCCTCTTCTCCTCCCACCCCCAAACCCTCCCAGCATCAGAGTCTTTTCCAGTGAGTCAGCTCATCACATGAGGTGGCCACAGTATTGGAGTTTCAGCTTTAGCATCAGTCCTTTCAATGAACACCCAGGACTGATCTCCTTTAGAATGGACTGGATGGATCTCCTTGTAGTCCAAGGAACTCTCAAGAGGTGTCTCCAACACCACAGTTCAAAAGCATCAATACTTTGGAGCTCAGCTTTCTTCACAGTCCAACTCTCACATCCATACATGACCACTGGAAAAACCATAACCTTGACTAGACGGACCTTTATTGGCAAAGTAATGTCTCTGCTTTTTAATATGCTCTTTAGGTTGGTCAAAATTTTCCTTCCAAGGAGTAAGCGTCTTTTAATTTCATGGCTGCAATCAGCATCTTCAGTGATTTTGGAGCCCCAAAAAATAAAGTCTGAAACTGCTTGCACTGTTTCCCCATCTATTTCCCACGGAGTGACAGGACCAGATGCCATGATATTATCTTTCTGAATGTTGAGCTTTAAGCCAACTTTTTCACTCTCCTCTTTCACTTTCATCAAGAGGATTTTTAGTTACTCTTCACATTCTGACATAAGGGTGCTGTCATCTACATATCTGAGGTTATTGATATTTCTCCCGGCAATCTTGATTCCAGCTTGTACTTCTCCCAACCCTGCATTTCTCATACGTGCTCATCATATAAGTTAAATAAGCAGGGTGACAATATACAGCCTTGCCATACTCCTTTTCCTATTTGGAACCAGTCTGTTGTTCCATGTCCAGTTCTGACTGTTTCTTCTTGACTTGCATATAGGTTTTTCAAGAGACAGGTTTGGTATTCCCATCTCTTTCATAATGTTCCTCAGTATATTGTGATCCATACAGTCAAAGGCTTTGGCATAGTCAATAAAGCAGAAATAGATATATAAATAGAACTCTCCTGCTCTTTTGATGATCCAGCGGATGTTGGCAATTTGATCTCTGGTTCCTCTGCCTTTTTATAACCAACTTGTGCATCTGGAAGTTCACAGTTCACGTTTTGCTGAAGCCTGGCTTGGAGATTTTTGAGGATTACTTTACTAGCATGTGAGTTTAGTGAAATTGTGCAGTAGTTTGAGCATTCTTTGGCATTGCCTTTCTTTGGGATTGGAATGAAAACTGACTTTGTCCAGTCCTGTGGCAACTGCTGAGTTTTCCAAATTTCCTGGTATACTGAGTGCAGCACTTTTAAAGCATCAAATTTCATTATTTGACATAGTTCAACTGTAATTCCGTCACCTCTGCTAGATTTGTTTTCAGTGATGCTTTCTAAGACCCACTTGACTTCACATTCCAGGATGTCTGGCTCTAGGTGAGTGATCACGGCATCGTAATTATCTGGGTCATGAAGATCTTTTTTGTACAGTTCTGTGTATTCTTGACACCTCTTCATAATATCTTCTGCTTGTGTTAGGTCCATACCATATCTGTCCTTTACTGACCCCATCTTTGCATGAAATCTTCCCGTGGGTTCTCTAATTTGCTTGAATAGATTTCTAATCTTTCCCATTCTATTGCTTTCCTCTTTTTCTTTGCATTGACCGCTGAGGCAGGCTTTCTTATCTCTCCTTGCTGTTCTTTGGAACTCTGTATTCAGATGCTTATATCTTTCATTTTCTCTTTTGCTTTTTGCTTCTCTTCTTTTCATGGCTATTTGTAAGGCCTTATCAGACAGCCATTTTGCTTTTCTGCATTTATTTTCCATGGGGATGGTTTATCCAACATTCTGTCTATCATATCTAGTCCCTTAAATCTATTTCTCACTTCCACTGTATAATCATAGGGAGGTGATTTAGGTCATACCTGAATGGTTGAGAGGTTTTCCCTACTATCTTCAATTTAAGTCTGAATTTGTCAATAAGGATTTCAAGATCTGAGCCACAGTCAGCTCCTGGTCTTGTTTATGCTGACTGTATAGACTTTCTCCATCTTTGGCTGCAAAGAATATAATCGCTCTGATTTCAGTGCTGACTGTCTGGTGATGTCCATGTGTAGAGTCTTCTTTTGTGATGTTGGAAGAGGCTGTTTGCAATGACAAATGCATTCTCTTGGCCAAACTCTATTAGCCATTGCCCTGTTTCATTCTGTACTCCAAGGCCAAATGTGCCTGTTACTCCAGGTGTTTCTTGACTTCCTAATTTTGTATTCCAGTCCCCTATTGAAGGGTTGAAAGCATATGATCACCTCAATAGATGCTGAAAAATATTTCATATAATTCAACAATCATCTGTGATAGAAACTCTCCAAAAATTGAATATAGAAAAAACTACCTCAATTTAACAAAAGCACACAAATCAAAACTACAATGATGTATCACCTTGCACCATTCCAAATGGCCATGATTAAAAAAAAAAAAAATCTACAACAGGGGACTGCCCTGCTGGTCCAGTGGCTAAGACACCATGATTCCAATGCAGGGGTCCCAGGTTTGATCCCTGGTCCTGGAATTAGATTCCATATGCAGTGACTGAGGGTTTTTGCAACCAAATAAAGAAGTAAATATATGTGTGTATATATATATTTATATGATTGCACACTAATATATGAAGGGGAAGGTGTGGAGAAAAGAGAAACCCCCTGCCTATAACCCAATAATCCCACTCTTTGCCATACACTAAAAGGAAACCTTAAACAAAAAATACATGCGTATGCCAGTAGCCATTGCAACACTATTTAGAGTAGCCAATAAAGGGAATCAACCCCAGTGTCCATCAAATGAAGAATGGATAAAGAAGCTATGGCCCATATATAGGATGGAAAATTACTCACCCATAAAAAGGGATAAAGTTGGATTATTTGTAGAGTTGCAGATGAATCTAGAGCCTATTACATAGTGAAGGAATTAAAAAACAGAAAGACCAATATTGCATATTAATGTATATAAGTGGAATTTAGAAAACAGTCATAGAAAACAGAGTTGTGGACACAGTGTGGTAAGGAGAGAATGGAATGCATTGAAAAATTGCACAGACATATGTAAAATACCAAGTATGTAGTAGACAGCTAGTGCTATGGAGAGCTCTAGTGGAGTGGGTTGTGGGATAGGAGAGGAGGCCCAAGAGGGAGATGGGAGGACTGCTCAAAAAGGATGTTCAGCTATATTTACTAATAACTGATTTATTTCGCTGGACCGCAGAAACTAACACAACATTGTAAGTTAATTATACTCCAAATTTTAATCATTTTGTTTCAACTGAAGAAAGAAAATCAGTCCTTGCCCAACTTGTGCAAGTGACAAATAAAGCATCCAGGACATGTCAGGTAAAATATGTACCCAGGACTGCTTTAGTGTGTATAGACTTAGCAAAAACAAACAAAGAAACAAACTTAAAATGCAGAACTAAGTTAGCCAGAATAAATTCAGACTCTACATTTAAGAGCCCCTTCACTTCACTAATTTGTCATTGTTTCTAAACATAAAGAAGGGGTTCCTAAAATAAAGCAAACAAATATGGTGATATGTTTTCAGAAAGTGATGTCACCAATTTATGAAGTCATGAAGCCCCTCAAGTTTTAATAAGCAACAGCAAACCTTTGACTTTTAGAACTATAGTAAGTAGGAATTAGTAAGCATAGGTTAAAACTGAGGTGCTGCACAAGAATCCCTTATATCGCAATATTAGAATGTGTGCTACTGACTGGGAAAAATGTATTGCCTAAAAGTGGAGAATTATGTTTTCTTCAGCAGGACTTTCATCCTAAGAAGGACTTTTTCATGAGAAGCAACTTCTCAAGTATTGCAAAAAAGACTGCTCTGAACAAGAATAGGTGGAGCCAGGTTTTACAGTTTTGGTACAATGATCCGGTATGGAGAATGTCCGAATATTATGGTTAATGAAGAAAAACTGGACACCTCAAGTGAATGGATTGAGACATTTTTTACATATGGGAAGATGCAAAAATCTGGGTTCCTTGAAATAATTCCTTTGATACACACCTAAACTAGGGCTAGTATCTATTCTTTCTGTCTCAAATCAGCCCTTCAGGCAATACTGGTGGCAGCTGCATTAACTAAGGACTTGATCAGTTCAGTTCAGTTCAGTCGCTCAGTTGTGTCCGACTCTTCGAGACTCCATGAATCACAGCATGCTAGGCCTCCTTGTCCATCACCAACTCCCGGAGTTCACTCAAACTCATGTCCATAGAGTCGGTGATGCCATCCAACCATCTCATTCTCTGTCGTCCCCTTCTCCTCCCACCGCCAATCGCTCCCAGCATCAGAGTCTTTTCCAGTGAGTCAACTCGTCGCATGAGGTGGTCAAAGTATTAGAGTTTCAGCTTTAGCATCAGTCCTTCCAATGAACACCCAGGATTGATCTCATTTAGAATGGACTGTTTGGATCTCCTTGCAGTCCAAGAGACTCTCAAGAGTCTTCTCCAACACCACGGTTCAAAGGCATCAGTTCTTCGTTGATCAGCTTTCTTCACAGTCCAACTCTCTCGATACAAGTCCTTAATTGCAAGGGCATACCTGCAATTGTATACCTCCTGCAAAATATATACTGTTACCTATATACAGCAAGATAATATATGTAAACTTTCAACATATACATAAACATGTATATGTGTAGCCGTATATATATGGTTGTCAGGGTTGCACTAGTAGTAATTATCCTGCCTTCTAACGCAGAAATTATAAGAGATGCAGGTCGATCCAGTGTTGGGACGATCTACTGGAACTGAGCATAAAAAGCCATTCTGATTTCCTCGCCTTGAGAATTCAGTGGATTGAGAATACCTGATGGGCGACAGTCTGTGTGATGCAGAGTGTCAGACAGGAGTGTCGTGACTTAACACATGAAATATCACTTTAACGGGTTGCTTAAATATATATGTATATAATACATATATACATTACAATACAATATACACTATAATATATATAAATAGTTATATTAATAATGTGTAATAGTATATATGTTATTATATCATTAATATATATTACATATGATATAATAGTATAATATTATATATATATATATGTACATGTATAGAATGCATGTTCCTTTCATTTATAACCAATGACATTTTCAGCAAAAAGTCAGTATATTACAGCATAAAAAAATGTCAGGTTCTCTGGGCTTATTTACAAACAGTGGGATAACCAATTCTACCCCCTTTTTTTTAAATGAATCTGTTCATTTATTTCCAGTTTTTAAAATTGTTTTAGTCTCTTTGTTATTCTAGCAATTTGACTGCTTCACATAGCTTTAGACTTTTGTTGACAGCAATATCTGTCCTAAATACCTAAAATTCCTCTTTATTTAGCATGTTTAATAGAAATGACATCTTATTCATTCTCATTTCAGTACTTAAATCTTCTGTTTTTGTTTGTTTAGCTTACCTAATATTCTTTTTACTAATTTTGTTTTTTATTCAATTTTCTCTATTTTACTATTTATATTATCTTATCAGTTCAGTTCCCATATCAATATTTGTTGATTTCCTCTTTCTCCTTGCTCTGAATTAAGATTTTTGTTTTCAGCTTCTGAAGAAGGCATTAGCTTCTTCCCAGGATGGCAGAGCTTTCATTTTATGTGACCTTAAATAAATGTGGGTTTCCATTCTGATGACCTGCTACCTTGTGTTTTCATTTTGAATCACCTCAGAATATGTTCTTATTTCCCCTGTGAGTAATTCTTTGCCTCATCGGGCCCTTCAGAATGTGTTGTTTAATTTTCCACACGTTACATTTCTCAAATTTTCCTCCCATTGTTGATTTCAATTTACATGGTTGGGAAGCCAGATACCATATTTGGTATGATTTACATAATTAAGGGAAATTCCATGACTTAATATAAACCCAATTATCAGGAATGTTCTGGAGATTATTCCATGTGCAGTAGAGATAGATGTGTATTTTTCTGTTCTTTCGGAGTGGAATGCTCTGCACATCTGTTTTGAGTCCACTGGTTTGTATTGTCGTTTAGGTTTTCTCTTCCCTTAGGGGTCTTATCTTCTTCGTGAATGATTTGAATATTTATTGCTGGATGTTTATTCTTGGACTATAATCCTTGCTCTTGTTTTGCAGGTTTTACACTTCATGTTAGCCTAAAGGCAGAGAAATCATTCAAATATTAGGTAACTGTAACTCTTTGATGATGTGAACTTATGAGTGTGTGCGTGATATACCAATATATCATTAATATAAATATAATATGAAAATATATAATTAATATAATCACTGGAAAGACTGATGCTGAAGCTGCGACTCCAATATTTGGTCACCTGATGTGAAGAACTGACTTATTTGGAAAAACTGTTGCTGGGAAAGATTGAAAGCAAGAGGAGAAGGGGACAACAGAGGATGTACGGTTGGATGGCATTACGAACTTAATAGATAGGAGTTTGAGAAAACACCGGGAGTTGGCTTCAGACAGGGAGGCCTGGGATGCTGCAATCCATGGGGGGGCAGAATCAGATATGACTGTGTGACTAAGCTAATATATTTAATGCCATTTGTTTCATACCATTTTTTATTTAAAGTCTGTTTTGTCTACTATTAATATAGTAACTATGACGCTGGATTACTTATTGTTTGCAATAAACGTTCCTTACAATGTAATGTTGAGAATCTATTCAATTGTAAGATTTATCTCTTTGACAGCCTATCTTTGCCATATTAAGAAAAAAAATTCATTTTCCCATCTTCTAGTATACCACCTTAAAGTGTGGGTTTTGTTGTTGTTGTTGCTATTAATTGTACTAAATAATATTTAAAGTGATTTTAAAAAGTATTTTGAGATATTTTGATTGATGTTGTTCAGTCATTCAGTCATGTCCAACTCTTTTGTCATTCCCTGTGCTTCAGCACACCAGGCCTCCCTCTCTTTCACTGTTTCCCACAGTTTGCTCTAACACATGTCCTTTGAACTGGTGATGCCATCCAACCTTCTCACCCTCTGTCACCCCTTTCTCCTCCTGTTCTCAACCTTTCCCAGTGTCATGGTATTTTCCAAAGTTGGCTCTTATCATCAGGTTGGCAAAATCCTCAAGTTTCATCTTCAGTATTAGTGTTTCAAAAGTATATTCAGTTTTGGTTTCCTTGAGGATTTATTGGTTTGATCTCCTTGCAGTCCAAGGGACCCCTAAGAGTTTTCTCCAGCATGACAGTTTGAAGACATTAGTTCTTCAGCTCTCAGCCTTCTTTAGATTACAATTCTCACATCTATACAGAGGTTTGTGACTGAGGAGATTTTTGTTAATAAACCCATGTAAATTCTTTTTAACACAAGATCTAGCTTTGTCATAGCTTTTCCTCCAAGAAGCAAGTGTCTGTTAATTTCAGGCCTGCAGTCACCATTCACAGTGATTTTGGAGCCCAAAGAAAATTCAGTCTGCCATGGATTCCACGGTTCCACCTTCTTTCTGCCAAGTAGTGACGGAATCAGGCACCCTGTGTTGGTCTTTTGAATGTTGAGTTCTCAGCAAGGTTTCTACTCTCCTCACTCATCCTCATCAAGACACTCTTTCGTTCCTCTTTACTTTTTCTTTTTACAGTGTTCCCATCTGCATATCTAAGGAAGTTGAAGTTTATCCCAGAAATCTTGATTCCAGTTTATTATTCATTCAGCCTGACATTTTGAAGAGTATAGTCTGCATATATCTCACATAAGCAGAGTGATAATGTGCAGTGTTCTTCCTCACCTTTCCCAGGTTTAAAATCGTCAGTTGTTCCATGTCTTGTTCCAACTCTTGCATCTTATGCTGCATACAGATTTCTCAGGTGACAGTAAGAAAGTCTGTGACTTCAGTCTCTCAAACTGTTCACAGTTCACTTTGATACACAGAGCCAATGTCTTTAGTGTAGTCAGTGAAACAGAAGTAAATGCTTTTCTGAAATTCCCTTGTTTCCTCTAGCATTCATTGAATGTTTCCTAATTGTTGTTTGGTTCGTCTATTGTTTCCAAGTCTAGCTTTCACATCTGGAAGTTCTTCGTTTATGTTCTCTTGAAGAATTTTGAGTTTTACACAGCTAGCATGTGAAAGGAGCAACAGTGCATGCTTGTTTGAAAATTCTTTGGCATTACCATCCTTTGTTGTTGGAATGAAAACTTACCATTTCCAAACTCATGGCCACTGATGGGTTTTCCAAATCTGATGACATATGAACTCAGAGTTCCAGTTTAAGGGCATCATTAAGAGTTTGGCAGTTTCATGTTAATGAATGCTCAAAGTTTTGCTTAAACCATTTGGTTTCTCCTTCATATCTGAATGAGATCCTTGTTGGTGTTAGGTTTGGCTCATTCATCATTTTGAGAATTTCTACCATCCTCTACTTGCCTGAAGAGTTTCTATTGAAAGAGCAGCTGCTATCTTTATGGGGATCCACTTGTATGATATTTATATCTTTCCTCTTCCTGCTTTTAATGTTTGTTTTTTGTATTTAAATTTGCAGCGTTTGATTAAAATATTTGTTGTGGGTGTTTTACTTTGGGTTCATCCTGTTTGGAACAGTCTGGTGTGTTGGGACTCAGGGAGCTATTTCCTTCCCCATTTAAGGGAGGTTCTCAACTTTTGTCTCTTCAATAATTTTCTCATGTGCCCCCCTCCCCCTTTTTTTTCTTTTCTTCTTTTTTTGGTCTTGTCCTTTAGGACATTCTCATGATAACACCTTTAATATTGTCCCAGACGTCTCAGATATTTTCAGGTTTTGCTTTTTTTTTTTTTTTTTTAATTTTACACACCCCAATGTGTTTTGTTTATTTCCTCCTTTCTGCTGCTGCGGCTGCTAAGTCGCTTCAGTCATATCCGACACTGTGGGATCCCATAGATGGCAGCCCACCAGGCTCCTCCATCCCTGGGATTGTCCAGGCAAGAACACTGGAGTGGGTTGCCATTTCCTTCTCCAATGCATGAAAGTGAAAATTGAAAGTGAAGTCGCTCAGTCGTGTCCAACTCTTTGTAACCCCCATGGACTGTAGCCTACCAGGCTCCTCTGTCCATGGTATTTTCCAGGCAAGAGTACTGGAGTGGGGTACGATTGTCTTCTCCTTTCTACCTCCATCTAATTAGTTGTTTCTCTGTCTCAGTTATTCTACTGTTGGTTCCTTCCAGGGTGTTGTTAATCTCAGTAATTGCATTGATTATTATCAATTGATTCTGCTTTACTTCTTCTAGATCCATGGTAAACATGCTTATTTCTTCTCAGTAGGGCCTCCAGGGTATTTACTAGCAACTCTACATAGCTTTCAAGATGTTAGTCATCTTTACTCTCATTATTCTGAATTATTTTTCAGGAAGAATTCCTATCCCCTCTTCTTTTGTTTGTTTTGGTGTGTTTTTATCATGTACCTTCAGCAGCTGCATAATTCTCTCCCTTTTCATTTTGTTTAAATTGCTGCGGTTTGGGTCCCCTTTCTGCAGACTGGAGGGTTATGGACACAATTTACTGTCGAAGCTGATGTTGTGGGTGGGATTGGACCTGTAACTTTCCAAGGTTTAATGTTTGGGGGATCTTGTGCCTCTGGTCTGTCAGGTAGCGCTGGATCACTTCTCTATGAAGTGCAATGAATTGTACTAAAATGTGCTTTGAGCTGTCTGTGGCTTTGGTATGGCTTCAGGTAGCACTTTTATATTATTTTTGTGTTTCTGCTTTGCTGGAAAATAGGTGCAGGTTGACTTGCACTGAAATTGCTGGCTTCAGCTCGGGGCTTGCTTTCCATGTAGGCATGGAAACTTATAAATGTGCTTCTCTTTTATTGTTCCTTGCAGTCAGGAGCTCAACAATGATCTAAAGATTGGGAATTGACTCGTGGTCTCTGGGTTTTGGTCCTAGAGTTACAGAAGTATCAAGAATTCTGCATCCTCAGACGGAAGATAAATTCCAAGGTTGATGATGAAGCAATTTTCCATAGCCAAAAACAATCAAACGGATTCACAGAGTTCTTTGGAGCAGAGCAAAGTGAGGTGGGAGATAGAGGTTTCTAGGAGGAGAAAAGGGAGAGTAAAAAGACCAGCATGCAATCAACTCAGGAAATAAATCAGTAAGTGAAAATAGATTCTAAAGATAGAATTCCTAAAGGTATAAACATTGATTAATAAAAAGTTTCAAAAGTCAAAGATTAAGAACCTAGAATAGAATTTAAACTACTATCAATTCAGTTCAGTCGCTCAATCGTGTCTGACTCTCTGTGACCCCATTAAACACAGAACATCAGGCCTCCCTGTCCAACACCAACTCCTGGAGTTCACTCAAACTCATGTCTATCGAGTCGGTGATGCCATCCAGCCATCTCATTCTCTGTCATCCCCTTTTCATCCTGCCCCCAATCCCTCCCAGCATCAGAGTATTTTCCAGTGAGTCATATCTTCACATGAGGTGGCCAAAGTACTGGAGTTTCAGCTTTAGCATCAGTCCTTCCAATGAACACCCAGGACAGATCTCCTTTAGAATGGACTGGTTGGATCTCCTTGCAGTCCAAGGGACTCTCAAGAGTCTTCTCCAGCACCACAGTTCAAAAGCATCAATTCTTTGGC
Organism: Moschus berezovskii; assembly: GCF_049115385.1. Lineage (NCBI taxonomy): Eukaryota > Metazoa > Chordata > Mammalia > Artiodactyla > Moschidae > Moschus > Moschus berezovskii. Next base: position 14,175,034 of record NC_142489.1, on the reverse strand, counting down.
GATCAGCTTTCATCACAGTCCAACTCTCACATCCATACATGACCACTGGAAAACCATAGCCTTTGCTAGACAAACGTTGGTTGGCAAAGTAATGTCTCTGCTTTTTAATATGCTGTCTATATCTATATCAGTTCAGTTCAGTTCAGTCGCTCAGTCGTGTCCGACTCTCCGCGACCCCATGAATCACAGCACGCCAGGCCTCCCTGTCCATCACCAACTCCCGGAGCACACTCAAACCCATGTCCACAGAGTCGGTGATGCCATCCAGCCATCTCATTCTCCGTCGTCCCCTTCTCCTGCCCCCAACCTTTACAAGCATCAGAGTCTTTTCCAGTGAGTCAACTCGTCGCATGAGGTGGCCAAAGTACTGCAGTTTCAGCTTTAGCATCAGTCCCTCCAATGAACATCCAGGATTGATCTCCTTTAGAATGGACTGGTTGGATCTCCTTGCAGTATAAGGGACTCTGAAGAGTTTTCTCCAACACCACAGTTCAAAAGCATCGATTCTTCGGCAATCAGCTTTCTTCACAGTCCAACTCTCACATTCATACATGACCACGGGAAAAACCATCGCCTTGACTAGACGGACCTTGGTTGGCAAAGTAATGTCTCTGCTTTTTAATATACTATCAAAGTTGGTCATAACTTTCCTTCCAAGGAGCAAGCGTCTTTTAATTTCATGGCTGCAATCAGCATCTGCAGTGATTTTGGAGCCCCAAAAGATAAAGTCTGACACTGTTTCCACTGTTTTTCCATCTATTTCCCATGAAGTGATGGGACCAGATGCCATGATCTTTGTTTCCTGAATGTTGAGTTTCAAGCCAACCTTTTCACTCTCCTCTTTCACTTTCATCAAGAGGCTTTTGAGTTCCTCTTCACTTTCTGCTATAAGGGTAGTGTCATCTGCATATCTGAGGTTATTAATATTTCTCCCAGCAATCTTGATTCCAGTTTGTGCTTCTTCCAGACCAGCGTTCCTCACGATGTACTCTGCATATAAGTTAAATAAGCAAGGTGACAATATACAACCTTGACGTACACCTTTTCCTATTTGGAACCAGTCTGTTTTTCCATGTCCATTTCTAACTGTTGCTTCCTGACCTGCATACAGGTTTCTCAAGAGGCAGGTCAGGTGGTCTGGGATTCCCATCTCTTTCAGAATGTTCCACAGTTTATTGTGATCGACACAGTCAAAGGCTTTGGCATAGTCAATGAAGCAGAAATAGATGTTTTTCTGAAACTCTCTTGCTTTCTCCATGATCCAGCGGATGTTGGCAATTTGATCTCTGGTGCCTCTGCCTTTTCTAAAACCTGCTTGAACATCTGGGAGTTCATGATTTACATACTGCTGAAGCCTGGCTTGGAGAATTTTGAGCATGACTTTACTAGCGTGTGATATATAAACTACTATAAATACTGGAAAAATGATAGAAGCCAAAATAATTCTTAAACTTGTAATGTATTATATAGAAATGAATGCAAGGGAATGATAAGGAACAAAAAAAAAGTTTACTTTAAAAAAATGAATAAAATAAAAAATAATCTAACAATTTCTCTAGAGTTGTTGTGAGCTTAGTGGTGTCAAATAAGTGTCACATGGTCTCTTTTTCCAACCCTTGGACTGCAGGGAGGTCCAACCAGTCCTTCCTAAAGGATATCAGTGCTGGGTGTTCATTGGAAGGACTGATCCTAAAGCTGAAATTCCAATACTTTGGCCACATGATTGGAAGAGTTGACTCAGTGGAAAAGGATCTGATGCTTAGATGGATTGGGGGCAGGACGAGGCGGGGATGACAGAGGATGAGAGGGCTGGATGGCATCACTGACTTGACGGACGTGAGTTTGAGTAAACCCCGGGAGTGATGATGGACAAGGAGGCCTGGCATGCTGCGATTCATTGGGTCGCATAGAGTCGGATATTACTTAGCGACTGACTGATGGACAGACTAACTAGCTAACTGAGTTGTTGTCAAAAGCTATTGTTCCCCAGAAATGCACATTTTCTGCGTTAACTTCAGAGTTTCAATTTGTTGCACCAGTCAATTCCAGGCTGGTTCACCCTTCTTTGCTTATGTTTACTTCCGCAGTTTGCAATTTTCTTCCATGACAAGTTTACACATGACTAGTTTGCACCATAACACTAGGGGGCAGCAGGCCCTTATATGACATTGAAAACAAAAACCGATGCGATATATGAGTCGGGATGCTTAAGGTAGATGGACCACAGTGGGTCTTCCACTGCCATAGGTGACATGTACTTTCTCGGTTCACCCTGCTCATGTTCCTGGGTGATCCGCAAGGGCACTGCCCAAAGTGGGCCTTGTGTCTGGTACCCTTCCCAAGTCTAAGCCACTCAGGCTCTCAGGTGCTCTGCAAGGGCGCTGAACACGATGAGTTATATGCTTTGTTTCCTTCCCAGGTCCAAACTGCTCAGGCAATTGTGTGGCAGGTTAGATACTGTCCAAGGTAGGCCATGCATCTTTTGTTGCAGGGTAAGGGGGTTAGAGAAGTCAAGGTTCAGAAAAAGACTGACTGGCACTTTAAAGGAACAGATCACGTTTAATGAGGTGAGAAAGGGCAGCAGTCAGATTTATGAGCTGCTGCACTTACCCAAGAAAATAGTATGCGTATATATAGGCATATATGTGGAAAGCCACTGTCTTAGGGGACCTGTTTTTCTCCAAGGTTGTTCAGAGTACTTATCTCTTCAATGGCTGGGGCAAGGAATTTTGGAGATCAGGCATAAGCTGGACTCGCTGGAAGCTGGGTGTAATCAGCCTTAATGTCCACTTTTATCTTCAGATGAGCAGAATGGTGGGCAGGACCTGGAGGAGAGTTTTAACTCCAGCCTTTTTTCATCCATGTAAATTTCCTTCATTGCTGGCTTTGTCAGAAGGACAATTGCAAGAATTCCGTGTGTCTCCAGAGGGGCGGTGAACTCACGTTTTGACCCCCCTGACCTACGTGAACTGGGCTTGAACCCAGGAAGACATGGTTAGCAACTGGCAGCCTGCTCAGAGCTTGGTGGGAGATGTGGTCTCTGGGGCTGATATAAGAGCAGCCTCTTGCCTCCTGCCTCTGTCTCATGCAAACATTCCTCTCTGCTTCCGTGGAGGAAAAGGTCATAAATGGCAGCTTATTAGCACATCTTTGATATTTTATAATGTGCAATATTTTGTTCTGTGAGTGTCTCTATGTGGCCATAGAGACGTCTCTCAAGAAAGGTCCTTTTATGCATTTTTGTCTCTGGTGTTCCCATGGTTTAGGTTGCTACAACACCTTAGGTCTGTCAGATCATCCTCAGAGCATTAAAGCTGGGTCCTTATCATAGGGCAGATGATGCAGCCCGGGCACCCCTCCCAGGTCCATCTCAATGATGGTGGACAGGAGTATCTGAGATATTTATCCGCTGGTAATTACAGTTAGGTACATTTGCTTTTGTTTTTCTTTACCGTGGTTATGTTGCCCTAAGAAATCCCAGAGTTCTCCACTCTCACTGATCTGAGAGGGTTTACAATTGTCTTCAGTCTTCTCCTCATTTATGACTTCCTCTCCAAGACCAGCCTCAGCCCCTAGATATTTTGTCTATCTTTGTGTCTCTTTTATGTTTTCCTACCTCCTTTTGGGGGGGAAAAAAAAACATGTTTGATTTCTGGGTTTCTTGGGCCAGTCAACAGTGTTCCCAGTTTGTTTTCTGGAAGTTCTTCCATGTGCAGTCCTTGCTTAGGTGAATTTGTTGGTGAGAGAGTGGTCTTTTCCTCCTATTTATCTGATATTTTGGGACCAACTGCCAACCTGCAAGACCCATTTTATTAACTGAAATGTTATTGTTCTTCAACCACTAAGCCATGTTTGACTCTATATCCCCTTGCACTCTAGCACATCAGGCCTCTCTGTCTCTCACTGTCTCCCATAGTTTCCCTGAGATCATGTCCTTTGAATCGCTGATGCTCTCCAAAAGTCTTATCCTCTTTCACCTACTAATTCTCCTGCTTTCAACATTTTTTAAATATCAGGGTCTTTTCTAATGAGTCAGATCTTTGCCTCAGGTGGACAAAGCTTTAGAGCTTTATTTTCAGCATCAGTCCTTCCAATTAGTCTTCAAAGTTGATTTTCTTCACAATTCATTTGTTTGGTGTTCCTGCAGTTCAAAGGAATCTCACAAGTCTTCCCCAGCAGATCAGTTCACAATCAGTAATTCCTTCATGTTCCCACATCTGTACATACCTTTGGAAAGACCATAGATATGACTCTACGGTCCTCTGTTGGCCATGTCACATTTTAGTTTTTAAAGACACTTTCTAGCATCACTTGATTAGCATGTGAGATGAGAGCCATTGTGCTGTACTTTGAGCATTCTTTGGCATTGCCTTTCTTAGGGATTGGAATGAAAACTGACCTTTTCCAGTTTGGGGCCACTGCTGCGTTTTTCAGCTTTGCTGACATATTGAGTGCAGCACTTTCACAGCATCATCTTCCAGGATTTGAAATAGCTCACCTGGAATTCCATCACCTATACTAGCTTTGTTCATAGTGATGCTTCCTAAGGCCCACTTGACTTCACATTCCAGAATGTCTGGTTCTAGGTGAGTAATCACGCCATCGTGATTTTCTGGCTCCGAAGATCTTTTATGTACAGTTCTGTGTATTCTTGCCACCTCTTCTTAATATCTTCTGCTTCTCTTTAGTCCCTAACATTTGTGTCCTTTATTGAGCCCATCTTGGCATGAAATGTTCCCTCAGTATCTCTGATTATCCTGCAGATATCTCTAGTCTTTCCCCTTCTATTGCTTTCCTCTGTTTCTTTGCATTGATCACTGAAGTCTTTCTCCTTGCTACTCTTTGGAACTCTACATTTAAATGGGTATAAATTTCCTTTTCTCCTTTGCTTTTCACTTCCCTTCTTTCCACAACTATTTGTAAGGTCTCCTCAGACAGCCATTTTGCTTCTTTGCATTTCTTTTTCTTGGGGATGATCTTGATTCCTGTCCCCTGTACGATGTCACGAACCTCCATCCATAGTTTATCAGGCACACTCTCTGTCAGATCTAGTCCCTTAAATCTATTTCTCACTTCCACTGTATAGTCATAAGACATTTGACTTATGTCATACATGAATGGTATAGTGGTTTTGTCCACTTTCTTCAATTTCAAAATTGAACAAATTTCAAATTCAGTCTGAATTTTGCAACAAGGAGTTCATGATCTGTGCCACAGTCAGCTCCTGGTCTTCTTTTTACTGTCTGTATAGAGTTTGTCCATCTTTGACTGAAAGAATAAAATCAATCTGATTTCAGTGTTGAACATTTGGTGATGTCTTCTCTCTGTCATTTGTTTGGCCAGATTAATAAAAATGGCTTAAATTATATTTTGACAAAAATAAATAAATAAAAGGAAAAAGTTCAAATCTTAAAGCCATTTAAATGATATTTACCATAGATTTATAACATATTTTACTTGAGGATGATAATTTCTACGACTAAGTAAGTTTTTAAAACTACTAATGAAAGGGGATTATTTGATACTATTTACATTTTATGATTAAAGGAATCCATTTTTCTTTGTTTTTCTGATTTATCTTGATTGAAAATTTACTAAATATTTCCCCCCTTTGGTTTTAGTTTCAGTTCTATCATAACCATATTTTGAAGGAGGTTATCCTCACACTTAGTAGGGTTAAAAAGAAGAGTTGATAATAAAAATGTGTCTACAGTATCTTCAATAGTCCAAGATTATAAGAAGAAGCATGTTAAAGCAATGGGTAATATGGATGGTCATAACTCTGACTTCAATCCTGAAACTAGAGAAGTGAGTGTATTTTCAGCCTGCAGAAGTTTAAGTGTGCCATTCATACTTAAGCGTTCTACCGTCCAAATTGTTGCTGATACAAGTATCCTAACTTGAAATTATTTCTCTTCTCCATCATTAATGTCAGTTAGACCACAAGAGCATACAGTGATACATCAACCTGCTGTTTCTCTTATTGTTTTTTTAATTGAAGAGGAATTGTTTTACCGAATTTTGCTGTATTCTGTCAGAAATCAAAATAAATCAGCCATAGATATACATATATCCCCTCCCTTTCGGAACACCCTCCCATCTCCCTCTCCATCCCACAATCTAGGTGGAGCGAGCATTGTTCACGGGGTTTCACCAAGCAGCTGCTCTAAATCAAATGGCTCCAATGAAAAATTGGCACCTATGTCTACTTCTATTTTGCAGTACCACATTTTATCTCCATTATGCAATAGTTATTTTGGACTAAGGGTGGAACCTTCTACCTTTCCAGGAGTGTATGGTAATGTGTCAGCCCATGTACAAACGTTTTCCTAAACTACAACAGGCAGGCCATTCATGTTTCCCAGTGCCAAAAGTCCCTGATACATTGTTGTCTCTCTTTCTAGGTCAATACGTCAAACATCTTCATTATTTGAAAATCATCCTAATACAACTGGTGTACCAAACAGGTGTCAGATTATTCAGGATACTGAAGATTAAAATTAATGTTGGGAGATGTCAACAAATTCCTACATTTCTCTTCTTTGAAGAATAAAGATATATGTTCATTTTCATAACGTCAATTTCTATTTTGAAATAATTAACGATAAAATGAGTATTTCAGTTCCCGGATATTTTGCTCTGCTTTAATATAAAATCTTCTGTTCAAGGAAACATTCAATATTCATCCTAGGTACATTACACCTAATGAACTGTTTGAAAAAATAGAAAATCTGAACAAAGTGAAAAGGCAAAATGTAAATAAATTGACTTCTGAAATTATCCAGGCTGAACTGACTAGGTGTCTAAGTTAGGATGGTATGGGAGAAGGAACAGATACAAATCAAATTTAGAAAAAGCAAATGAACAGTATTTACTTTAACAGTCAGAAGCTTTAGCAGTCAGAAGCTATATACATTATCTCAGTTTTATTACATTATGACAGTTATTGCAAAGAAAGCTAAGAGGTTAGACAGAAGGTTGTCTTCATTAATATATATATGTGTGTGTGTGTGTGTGTGTGTGTGTGTGTGTGTTTCATTTGAAAATGTAGATGTAGCCTACTCTGTAATCAGGATCACTGTCATACCATGACAGGGATACCAATGATAACATGACATATTCAAAGATTGCAAAACAGTCAGCAAAAAAAATAGGAATTTTACAAGTGGCATTATAAAGGGTCATTCTTGCTCTGCTCTCCTTATTTCATATCTTTATTTTCCCCCACCAAGACACCACCTTATATTTCCTAATGAATATTTTGATGTTCCTTTCCTGTTCCTACAAAGAGAGACTTAAATTCTTGTGGTGAATGCAGCATCTCAGCAAGGTAATCAGTTCTTGGATAACATGATAGTTCTTTCCCTTAGTAGCTTCATTATCTATCTGTTTCACAGAATTACTAGAGCTACAATCAGGCAACATGTTTTCAGTCATAATAAGCCACATTTCACAACTTTTCCTAAACACTTGCTTGGGATTGGAAAGAACTTATCTTCCTTTCTACCAAGTTAACCACAGATATCCAATTCTTCTGTGTGTTGCATGTCTCCCCAAGTTGCCTTATTTATTTTGCACATCAGCTAAGACATAGTGCCTGCCAAATGAAGTATTTTAAGTATTTTGAAATAGCAATAAAAAGATGCTAAGTGAATTAGCAGTCAGAAGCTATATACATTACTCAACAACATCCCAAGGCCTCCACTATTACCATCATTCACATTTATTTTTTACTGAGAATTTAGTAAGGAGGTGTGTCTTCTTTTTAATGCAATGTCTCGGTTTTTCATAACTTTTCCATCCAAAAGCAAGTGACATTTAACTTGATGACTGCAGTCAATATTCTTAGTTATTTTGGAGCCAAAAACATGAAGCTGGTCACTGTTTCCACATATTTCAGTTTAGGTCAGTACAGTGTCTCAGTCGTGTCCTACTCTTTGCTCCCCATGAATTACAGTACGTCTGGCCTCCCTGTCCATCACCAACTCCAGAGTTCACTCAACCTCTTGTCCATCGAATCGGTGATGCCATCCAGCCATCTCATTCACGGTTGTCCCCTTCTCCTCCTGCCCCCAATCCCTCCCAGCATCAGAGTCTTTTCCAGTGAGTTAACTCTTCTCATCATGTGGCCAAAGTATTGGAGTTTGACCCTCAACATCAGTACTTCCAAAGAACACCCAGGACTAATCTCCTGTAGAATGGATTGGTTGGATCTTCTTGCAGTCCAAGGGACTCTAAGGGTCTTCTCCATCACCACAGTTTAAAAGCATCAATTCTTCCATGCTCAACTTTCTTCACAGTCCAACCCTCACATCCATACATGACCAATGGAAAATACATAGCCTTGACTAGACCGATCTTGGTTGGAAAAGTGATGTCTCTAGTTTTAAATATGCTATCTAACTGGTCATAATTTTCCTTCCAAGACAAAAGCGTCTTTTAATTTCATGGCTGCAATCAGCATCTGCAATGATTTTGGAGCCCAAAGAAACAAAGTCTGACACTGTTTCCCATGTTTCTCCATCTATTTCTCATGAAATGATGGGAACAGAAGCCACGATCTTAGTTTTCTGAATGTTGAGTTTTAAGCCAACATTTTCACTCTCCTCTTTCACTTTCATCAAGAGGTTTTTTAATTCATCTTCCCTCTCTGCCATAAGGGTGGTGTCATCTGCGTATTTGAGGTTATTGACATTTCTCCCAGCAATCTTGACTCCCGCTTGTGCTTCTTCCAGTCCAGTCTTTATCATAATGTGCTCGTCATGTAAGGTAAATAAGCAGGGTGACAATATACAGCCTTGACTTACTCCTTTTCCTATTTGGAACCAGTCTGTTGTTCCATGTCCAGCACTAACTGCTGCTTCCTGACCTGCATACAGTTTTCTCAAGAGACAGGTCAGGCGGTCTGGCATTCCCATCTCTTCCAAAATTTTCCACCATTTATTGTGATCCACACTGTCAAAGGCTTTGCATAGTCAATAGAGCAGAAAGAGATGATTTTCTGGAACTCTCTTCCTTTTTCCATGATCCAGTGGATGTTGGCAATTTGATCTCTCTTTCCTTTGCCTTTTGTAAAACCAACTGGAACATCTGTAAGTTCACATGTTTACCAATTCTATATGCAGAGTAGTGATGGGACCAGATGCCCTTATCTTTGTTTTTATGAATGTTGAGTTGTCAGTATGATTTTGCTCTCTTCTCATTCACCCTCATCAAAGACTCTTTATTTCCTCTTCACATTCTATTTGTTTCAGTGTTGCCATCTATATATCTGAGGTTGTTTCTGTTTCTCCCAAACGTTGATGCAAGCTTGTGATTTACTCATCTTGTGTTTTAATAGTATACTCTACTTAAGATTCACATAAGCAGAGTGACAATGAGATCTGTCACTCTCTTTTCCCAGTTTTGAACATTCAGTTGTTCCATGTCTGGTCCCAATTCTTGTGTCTTGACTCATTTAAGGGCGATTTCAGTTTTCACTTGCTCAAGAATTTTCCAAGTACCCCACCCCTTTTTGTTTTGGTGTTCTTCATCGAGACACTTATGATTTTGATCATCTTTACTCTCATTAGTCTGAATTCGTTAGGAAAATTCCTAACTACTCTTCTTTTCTTTGTTTTTGTGGGTTTTTATCATTTACCTTCAGCAGCTGAATATTTCTCTCCCTTTTCATTTTGTTTCGATTACTGTGATTTGGGTCCCCTTTCTGCAGGCTGGAGAATTATAGCTCCACTCTGTTGTGGAACCTGCCTTTTGTGGGTGGGATTGGACCAGTCACTTCTCAAGGTTTAATGCTTCGGATAATTTGTGTCTGTGCACTGGCAGGGAGATCTGTATCTTTTTGAAGTGCAATGAATTGCCCATGGATTGTGCTTTGGGGTGTTTGTGGGTTTGGTATGGCTTAGTGCACCCACTTTTATAATATTCATTGTTGTGTTTCTGTTTTGCTGGAGAATAGCTATGGGTTCTCTTGTACTGAACTTGCTGACTCAAGTGTGGAGATTGCTTTCCATGTAGACACTGAAACTCTGGGGTATGTGCTTGTCCTTTAATGTTCCTTGAGGTAAGGAGTTCGATGCTGATGTAAAGTTCTGGAATCGATGTCCTGGCCTCTGGGTTTCTTTCCCCAGGTTACAGTAGCATCAAAAATTGACATCCATACAATACAGAAGATAAAACCCCAGGTTAATGGTGACACAACTCTCCTCATCCAGAAAGAATCAAAGGGATTCACAGAATTTCAGACAGCAAAGGGAGGAGGGAGAAAGAGGTGTCTAGGAGGAGATAGGGTAGAGTGGGGCTGGAGAAGACTATTGAGAGTCCATTGAACTGCAAGGAGATCCAACCAGTCCATTCTAAAGGAGATCAATCCTGGGTGTTCATTGGAAGGACTGTGATAAAGCTGAAACTCCAATAGTTTGGCCACCTCATGCGACGAGTTGACTCACTGGAAAAGACTCTGATGCTAGGAGAAATTGGGGGTGGGAGGAGAAGGGGACGACAGAGAATGAGATGGCTGGATGGCATCACTGACTCGATGGACATGAGTTTCAGTGAACTCCGGGAGTTGGTGATGGACAGGGAGGCCTGGTGTGCTGTGATTCATGGGGTCGCGGAGAGTCGGACATGACTGAGCGACTGAACTGAACTGAACTGAAAAGGGGAGAGAGCAATCAATTCAGGAAACACATCCATAAGCGAAGTCAGATCGTAAAGACTTTGTTACTAAAGTTTCAACATTTATACCAATTTTTGGAAAGTATAAGTTAAGAACCAAGAAGAAAATTTCGACTTGTTTAAATAGTGTAAAAAAACAAAACGGAGACCAAATTCATTCTCTCATATATATAAAAAGAAAAGTGTTTAAAATATAGATTTGTGTGTGTGTGTGTGTTTTGGAAAGGTAATAATAGTTGATAGAAATAAAAGTTTAGGGTATAACAAAGGGCTAAAATAGTTTAAAGTTAAAGAAACCATACGGAAATAGATCGCAGAATTTCAAAGCAGTTGTGTGCTTTTTGGTTTCATTACAGTGTCAGACAGTCTCTTGTTGAAGATTGTACTTGTCAAAGGTGACTGTTGTGCCTCAATTGAACAGTCTGAGCATATGTTGTTAACTTATCCCATTGAACTTGTCACTTTTGAGTTGGTTTGTGCTTCTTTCTTTATATTTCCTTCTTTTATTTGAAAGCCTCTCCATATCTGGTTTTCACCATGAAACGAGGGTGCAATAGCCTCTTATTCGACCTCACCTGTTCAGTGTCTTGGTGGTGAGAGGTGGGACACAGAAAACAAATACCATTGGGATATTGGGCGTGCTTGAGGTGGATTGGTCACGTCGGGCTTGTCAATGACAAATGTGACATGTACTTTCTGGGTCCATCCTGCTCAGCCTCCTGGTTGATACATGAGGGCACAGTCCCAAGTGGCCCCTGTGTTTCAATCACTTCCCAGCCAATCAGGCAGTTAAGTGCTTGGCAAGGGCCATGACCATGATTGGCTATGTGATTTGTGCTCTTCCCAAGTCCAAATGCTCAGGTGATTGGTTGGAGGCAAGGCACAGTCCCAGGTGGGCCGTGCATCTTATGCAGCTCTCTGGTCTCAGCGACTCAGTTTGCCGCCTGTACCAGAGGGCACAGTCTCAAGTATGCCATATGTCTCCTCAGGGTAACTGACCCCAGGTTGTCATGTTCCTGGCCTAGGTGAACTGTCCATGAAAGGAGGAATTCATCATTAGCAACTGTCAGAAAGCTTAGAGCTTGGTAGTGGATGTCTCTGGGTCCAGGATACTAGTAGCCTATTTCCTTCTGCCTCTGGCAGTCATACACTTTTCTCTCTCCCTCCGTGGAGGAAAGGGTCTTAAATGGACACTGGCTTGGTCTCCTTTGGTATTTTCTAGTGCAAAATATTCTGTTCTGTGAGTATACCATGGTTCAAAATGGGGCCTTAGAGCCTTCTTACAGGAAAGGTCCTTTCTAAAATTAGGTCTCTAGTGTCCCCATGGATTAGGTTTGTGTGTCACCTTAGCTTTGTCATATTGTTCTCAGGGCACTAAAGCCTGGTTCTAACCATAGTGTGTTTGATACAGCCCAGACCTCCCTTCGATGACCCATGTATGACAGTGGACGGGAGCATCTGAGTCATATCTTGGCTAGTGATTGCATTTATTGGCATAATCTGTGTTTTTGTTCTTCCTATCTCCGTTCTATTTCTTCCCCGACTGACACCTATGAGAGAGGGTTTCCTATTTTGTGCAAAGTTCTCCTCCTTTAAGACTCCTTCTCCAAGGCGAGTCTTGATCCCTAAAAATATTTTCTCCCTTTCATCACTTATTTTTTCTTACCTACTTTTTAAGAGACTGGTTTTCCTTTATTGGTTTCTAGGGCCCATCAACATTGGTCACAAATTGGTTTCTGGAAGGTGTTCCAAGTACAGTCTATCCTTTGATGGATTTGTGTGGGAGAAAGTGGACTCAGGCTCCTATTCCTCTAACATGATGAGACCCCACTGCGACCCTGGAAGATCCATTTTATTAACTGAAATCTTGTTTTTATTCAGTCACAGAGCCATGTCAGACTCTTTGTGACCCCTTGGATTGCAGCACACAAGGCCTCTCTGGCCCTCACCATCGTCCAGCGTCTGCCTGAGATCATGTCCATTGAATGAGTGAATCGATACAAACTTCTCCTCTCTCACTCATGTCTCCTCCTGATTTCATTGTTTTCTAAGAATCAGGGTCTTTTCTCGTGAGTCAGTTCTTTGCTCAGGTGGTCATAGCTTTGGGGACTCAGCTTCAGTGTCAGTGATTCTAATGCATCTTCAGAGTTGATTTCCTTTATGTTTGACTGACTTGATCTCCTTGCAATCTAATGGACACTCACAAGTACTCCCCAGCAGAGTATTTTGGTGTTCTCACATCTGTACATGTCTACTGGAAAGACCATAGATGTGACTCAATGTGTATCCTTTGGTCAAGTCAACTCTTCTTTTTTAACTTGCTTACTAAATTTGTGAGTGCTTTTCTTCCAGGAAGCAACTGCCTTCAAGTTTTATAGCTTCCATCACCATCACAGTGAATATAGAGCCACAGAAGAGGAAATCTCTCACTGCTTCTATCTTTTCCACCTTTATTTCCCATGAAACAGTGAGACCAGATGCTATGATCTTACTTTGTGTAATACTAAGAATTCAACCGGACTCTCTACCCAGTGTTTTCCTATGAACATTGAGAATTATTGTATTAATGTACCATTGTTTCCCCTCAGTGTTTTGAATAAGAAATTGTTTTCTGAGAATATTCTAAGGTGGTCGTTACTTATCATATATAATACTGCTGGTTTTAAGTTTCCTGTTGGAGCATTTGTGCCATGCTTCTGTGACAACTCTGTAAAATGCTGACAAAATATTTCGATCCTGTTCATGTTATCTAGTTAGGTTTTCTCTAATGTGGCCAGTACAAAAATACAAAGGAGGACAAGAAATAAGGATATGATGTGGAGCGGGGCAGGAAGCTGAACCCATGTGGCATAAAGGGAGAGAAATTTTGATCATCAATGATTTCTATTGAAATATTTGGTACCAGAAGTTTAAAGCGTTGAAAGAAAAATGTACATACTGAATTATGGAGAAGTGATTTTAATGTACACATCACATAACTTCAATGTTCAGCTAGCCAGAAGAGCCTGATTATGATCTATGCACAGTGCACTGTGCATCTGTTTTACCTATTAATTTGAATGTTTAAAATTATATCCAACGTGAGGAGAGCAAAAGCTTTCTTAGAAAAAATATCTCTAAGTAAATGAGAGTTGCGATTTAATGGGCTCAAGGTGTCTTCATTTGTATGAACCTCATCTCTATTACAGAAAGAATAGTGGAAGATCAGCTAGATTAAGGGACAGCCTTTCAGCAGAAAGTTATTAAGTAATATTGGGCTTCCCAAACAGTTCATTTAAGATCTTGGGAACAAGCAAAGTGTTTAACCACCTAAACAAAGTTGTCTAAAATTATATTTTGACATATATACATATATACACATATGCACAAGTGTGTGTGTATAAAAAAATGTATAATGGCTTTTAATTCCTCTTAGGTAAAGCAGCAATGGAAAAAAATAAAACCCCAAAGTAGAATGATTCAAAAGTCTTCTCAGTTATCGAATATACATAAGTGAAAATATTTCCAAATATGTTTCCTTGGCTGAATCTAAAATATGAGGGCTCCTTTATATCACCCCCTCTTTCCTTTTAATAAATATCTACCAATTTTCAAATGTTTGTCCTCGTTTAGAGACAAAAACAGTTATAGAAAAAAATATATATGCATATATTTATATAATAGATATACAAATATCAAAAAATAGATATGTTTGCATAACAGAAAATATTGATACCAAGCTTAGATGTCAGAATTATTTCCAACTCCATGCTCCATCTCATCATGAAATAGCCAAACTTGTTGACTGAAACACTCCATGAGCTGGGGAACCTGAAAAAAAAAAAAATTGAACCTGCAACTGAGATTTTCAGTAACATTTATGATCCCACTCTAAGTCCAACATTTTATTACCCTGCTTTTTCTAATCAGTCCTTTCTTAAGATTGAAAAGTTGGAAAACCGAGGGAGAGAAGTAGGAGATTCTTGACTTCCTCGTGTTCCAAGAATAATTTTAATCAGCGAAACTAGAAAAGACAGAAACAAAGGAAAATAATCAAGCAGTATAGAATAATAATGATTCAGCCATTAAGCAAAGTCAAGAATCTTAAGTTCCTCCACACGGGCCATAGATAACATTCTGAGCAATATCCTGTTAACAGTTTTAGAGATACTAAAGCCCAAACCAGGCTGAAATGCAAGTACCTAGACCACAGAGTAGTTGGAACCAGATGGTCAATGATGTCGACTCCCAATATCCTCAGGAACAGGCCACTAGTAGAATGTCCCCAGACTGATCACACTCCCCCGGCCCAACCTCACTCTGTCATTAAAATCATTCCCCTGAAAATATTTGGGGAGCGTGGGTCTTTGAAATACCAGCTGCTAGGACACCTTGCTTGGTTCTCCAATAAACTATTGTACAGAAGTGAGTAGACCCGTTTGGTTGCGTCACAGTATTGAATATTAAGAATGTGTGTATAGAAGGGTGATGAAGCACTTTTATTTCAGAAACCAAATAGATTTACTGATGTGACTTATCCATGTAAAAATTGTTAACAATGAGATTTTTCAGGCTCATGGTTTTGGTTACTATTTAGGTTAAGAGTCTGTATTTTAAGTTGATGCTGAAGTAAACACTGGTTGAACACTACCCTTCAATTGCTAGGAGACCAGTGACTTTGTGATGTCACAGCTACCTTTTCATTGCTATGACACTAGTGACTCTTTCAAACACTGTGATGGTCTAGGGAGTTTCTCTCTGTAGGCCAGCCAAGCAGCGTTTGAAGTTGCAGTGTGTAAAATCAGACAAATAAGAAAAGTATCTGAAGAAAGATTTTCCTGAGATGGCACATATTTCTTCATAAATTCAACATGCACCTCCTAAAGACAAATCCACTGGTTCAGAAACCTCCATCAGATCTTCTTTGTATGATTATACACTTGCTGGGGACTCAGTTTTGCAATCTATTATTGAAGAATATGCTTTTCAGGCTTTGTATGAGGAAGTTGTGGTAAAAAGGCCACGTTACACATTTTCTGTCTCTGAAACAGGTGAACTGAATGAATTTCTTTCACTCACTTTTCCACAAAAATTGTGGAATATAGTTGAAAGTGATCAATTTGAATCTATTTGGTGGGATGAGAGTGACACTTGTATAGTGATCAATGAAGAACTCTGAAAGAAAGAAGTCTTGGTAAAAGGGTGCCTTTCAGAATATTTGAAATCAATAATATGAAAAGTTTAGTTCGACAGCTTAATCTTTATGGGTTTAGTAAAAAGCGACAAACTTTTCAAAGATCTGCTTCACTATCAGACTTTCTGGAAGAAGAAAACAACAAGCATGTTACCATATGTAGCCAAAATGGAATTTAAAATTGAGATTGCAACTTGTTGAAAAAACATTATTTTTTGAAGTTGAGAACAGTTGGAGGATACAATATTTGATTTTAACAAACTTTCCAATCAACTTGAAACAAGATATAAGTCTTGAAGCTACTGAAAGTGGCATTTACTGTATATATACAACATATATTAGCTGAGGAGAATAATTGTTTCTAATATGTTAGCTGTTAAAACTACTCTGGAGGTGTTTTATTTGATGAAATTTAATTGGTAACATTAAAGGAATACTATTTTTTTCTTTTTTAAATTTATTTATTGTAATTGGAGGATAATTACTTTACATTTTGTACTAGTTTTTCTATACATTGAAATGAATGTGCCCCGGGTGTACATGTATTCCCCATCTTGAACCCCCCTCCCACCTCCCTCCCCATCCCATCACTCCAGTTAATCCCAGTACAACAGCACCGAGCATCCTGTATCATGCATCGAACCTGGACTGGCGATTCATTGCACATATGTTAATATATATGTTTCAATGCTATTCTCCCAAATCATCCCACCCTCACCCTCTCCCACAGAGTCCAAAAGACTTCTCTATACATCTGTATCTCTTGCTGTTTCGTGTACAGGGTTACTGTTATCATCTTTCTAAATTCCATATATATGTGTTAGTATACAGTATTGTTGTTTTTCTCTCTGCCTGACTTCACTCTCTATAATAGGCCCTGATTTCATTCACCTTATTAGAACTGATTCAAATGTATTCTTTGTAATTGATGAGTAATACTCTATTGTGTATATGTACCACAGCTTTCTTATCCATTCATCTGCAGATGGACATGTAAGTTGCCTCCATGTCCTGGCTATTATAAGCTGTCCTGTGATAAACATTGGAGTACATGTGTCTCTTTCAGTTCTGATTTCCTCTGTGTGTATGCCCAGGAGTGCGATTGTTGGGTCGTATGACAGCTCTATTTCCAGTTTTGTAAGGAAACTCCACACTGTTCTCCATAGTGGTTGTACTGTTTGCATTCCCACCAACAGTGTAACAGGGTTCCCTTTTCTCCACACCCTCTCCAGCATTTATTGTTTGTTGACTTTTGAATAGCAGCCATTCTGATTGACATGAAAAGTTACCTCATTGTGATTTTGATTTGCATTTCTTTGATTATGAGTGATGTCGAGCATCTTTTCATGTTTGTTAGCCATCTGTATGAAGGAATAAAGTTTTATAGTTTAGCTTTTATGGCAATTTTACCTTGGTTTATAAGGAAACTAAATAATTGTATCATTTGTCTTTAGTTACAGATCTACTATAATCCAAATTTCAAAAGAGGCTATCCTCAACTTTTAGTAAGAATAAAAAGAAGAGTTGGGATTAACAATGTGTTTCCAATATCTTCATTAGTTCGAGATTACAAGAAGAAGCATGTTAAAGCAAGTGTCAATGTAGATGATTGTAACTCAGATTTTCTTCCTGAAACTAGTGGAGAGAATACATTTTCAGCCTCCACCAGTTTAACTGTGTCTTTCATACAAAAACCTCACACCAGCCATATAGTCGCTAATACAACAGCTCTAGCTCTGTGTGACTTACCTTCCCCATCATCAATATCAGTTAGCCAAATAGAACAGATTGTGCGCTATCAACCTGCTGTTTTAAATCAGTTGAGCACTTTTAAATGGCACTCACATAGCAGCTACACTCAGATAAATGGCCACGTTGAGGACTTGGCTACTACAACTACATCTGCTTCTCAGAACCGCATCGTATCTCCATTGCTAAGTGCTAAATCGTGTCCGACTCTGTGCAAACCCATAGACGGCAGTCCACCAGGCTCCCCCATCCCTGGGATTCTCCAGGCAAGAGCACTGGAGTGGGTTGCCATTTCCTTCTCCACGTATCTCCATTACAGAGCAGTTATTCTGGACTGATGGTGGAGGCTTCTAAATTTCCACTTAGGTATAGTGATATGTCAGCCCATGACAGTCCTTTTCATAACCTTCAAGAGAGAGGCAACTCATGGTCCTCAGTGCCAATGATCACTTATATATCTGCCTCCTCTCTTTCAAGGCAAGTCATCAACAGTCATCATTATGTGAAAATCATGCTAGTTAAAACGGACTTATCATAAGTGTCAGATTATGGAGCCTAATGAAGATTGAAATTTTTGTTGGTAGATGTCAACAAATACCTACAATTCTTGTATTTGAACAATAAAGTTATATGTTCATCGTCATAGTTTCGTTTTCTGTTTTCAAACACTAAAGAGAAAAAATGAGGCTTTAGTTTAATATCTGGCAGTTTTATGCACTGTTTTATAAACTCTTCAGAACAATAAATCATTCGTTATGCATCCTAGGTCAATGACACCTGATCTAATATTTGTAGGCAAGAAAATGAGAACAAAGTGAAAAGAGGTAATGGATATAAAGTGATTTCTGAAATCATCCCTGCTGAAATGAATGGGTGTCTACATCAGAATTGTATGGGTGAAGGAAGAGACACAAATAAAAAAAAAAATGGAAATACACAGTATGTACCTTAGTGCATTCATAGTTACATTATATTCCATTAGATACTGGTAGACAGCAGATTATCTTCATTATGGAAATTCATTACCTACTTGAAAATATGAAATCATGATCATGATGATCACAACTGTACTGTCACCGTGATACCAAAGATAACATGGCATAATCAGTGACTGGCTCATGGTCAGCACAAAATACGTATTTTACAAGTGGTATTGTATAGGGTCATTTTTGCTCTGCTGTCCTTAAGCGAAAGTGGAAGAGAAGTAGCTCAGTCGTGTCTGACTCTTTGCGACCCCCGTGGACTGTAGCCTTCCAGGCTCCTCCATCCATGGGATTCTCCAGGCAAGGATACTGGAGTGGGTTGCCATTTCCTTCTCCAGGGATCTTCCAGACCCAAGGATTGAACCCAGGTCTCCCACATTGCAGGCAGATGCTTTACTGTCTGAGCCCCCAGGGAAGATGCTGTCCTTGAGGCACGTCTTTATTTCCTGACACCAAGATTCCACCCTATATTTCCTAATGCATGTTTAGATGTTGCTTATCAGTTCCCACAGAGACAGAATAAATTGCTGGAGGTTATTGCAGCACATCAGCGTGATTAACAAGTTCTGTGAAGACATGGTATTTTTTTTTCCCTTAATAATTTCATTATCTTTCTCTTATACTGTGCTTCCGGAGCTACAATCACTCAACCAAATTTCAGTCATGCTAAGCCCCTTCTCACAACTTTGTCTCAAATCTTTCTTGGGGTTGGAAGGAACTGCCGTTTGCCCTCCTACCAAGTTGAGCCCAGATATCAAGTCTTCAGTTTTCAGTTTACTCTCTTTATGTATCTTTCACATCAGTGAAAACTTAGAGCCTGCAAATGGTATGTTTTAATTACTTACTGAATTATCAATAAAGAAATGCAATAACCAATCAAATACCATATACATTACTCAACATATTCCTATAACCTTTATTTGCATAATTGGCCTTTCCTATTTACTGGTAACTTTTTCCAAGTTGATAAATAATTATTATATTTACATGAATGTTAAATGTGGGAATTAAAATTATAAAATGACTGCTGCTCTTATGTAGTTTACAGTCTATAAGAACCCATTCTAAGCCTACAGTTTCAGGCCCCAATTCCCTACGATTCAACAGTAGTTGTGGAGACATGTATGGGGAAAAAAAATCATTATTTTTAATAATCTAGAAAAATCATGGAGAAAGAGGGGATCAAAATCAATAGTTTACCCCTAATATATTTCACAATGAAATACTCTGAACAAAGTGTCTGCTTGTTGGACTATCCAGCTGTCATGAACACTACCTAGAAATCTTGGCAATCTCAAATTTGGGGTTATTCCTTTATATGAGGTTGGCAACATCAACTCATCTCCCGGTTTTAGGATGGTAACCCACATAGGACAACACCAACTTAAGTTCACCACTCTCATTCTTGCAACTGATGAACAGTGAAATCTGTGGAATATCTGTGTAGATAAGGGAGTGGTCCACAAACACAGGTTTTCTTTCACTGAAAAATTTCATTCAATGTAAGTGAGAATGCCACGTTTAGAGAGGTGAGCTTTTTGCTGCAATGCTAGGTGTTACTGAAATTGGCGTCCTTAGTTATCATTTCAAGCCCAAAGTTCAATGGCTTTGTTTTAGATTTCAGGTTTCTTATGAAACTAAAAGACCCTTACTCCTTGGAAGGAAAGTTATGACGATCTTAGATAGCATATTAAAAAGCAGAGACATTACTTTGCTAACCAAGGTCGGTCTAGTCAAGGCTATGGTTTTTCCAGTGGTCATGTATGGATGTGAGAGTTGGACTGTGAAGAAAGCTGATCGCTGAAGAATTGATGCTTTTGAACTGTGGTGCAGGAGAAAACTCTTGAAAGTACCTTGGACAACAAGGAGATCCAACCAGTTTATTCTAAGGGATATAAGTTCTGTTTGTTCATTGGAAGGACTGATACTAAAGCTGAAACTCCAATACTTTGGCCACCTCATGCAAAGAGCTGATTCACTGGGAAAGACTATGATTCTTGGAGGGGTTGGGGACAGGACAAGGGGACGACAGAGAATGAGATGGCTGGATGGTATCACCGACTCGATGGAGGTGAGTTTGAGTGAACTCCGGGATTTGGTGATGGACAGGGAGGCCTGGCATGCTGTAGTTCATGGGGTCGCAAAGAGTCGGACATGAGTGAGTGACTGAACTGACTGACTGACTATGTAGTCAATTTTGCATCCTTTGAGCAATATCACCTTAAAAGTGATTCCATTTTCTATTTCATTCCCATGTACTGATTATTCCTTCTCAGTTCCTTATTCCTTCTTTTCATGTTCTGCTTTGAGTGGCAGGTCCTTCTCAAAAAGAACAGGAATGATCCACTAAGTCCTCCGTGATAACTTGAAAAAGACATGGACAAGGATATTCAATTTATCACGTTGAAAAGCTACTGTTTTGTTCTCTCCTGAAAGCATATTATTAACCTGTACTTCAATTGTCCTACCAAGGGAAGCCTATTACATGGTCCAGTAACTTGGTTATCAATTGCCATATGGCTTTAATATATCAGTATCTGTAATTCTCCAAAGATTATAGAGAAAATAGCTTAATAATTTATGGATGCATTGTACATGAGTTCCATTTTTTTTCCTTTATGTACTTACTTTAAAATTGGTGTCTAAAATTGTAAACTTTAAAATAAAAATTTAAGTGAGGTAAATACAGAAGATTGAGTAAATAGTAGAAAAATTGATGGAAGAAGGTCCATCTAGTCAAGGTTATGGTTTTTCCAGTGGTCATGTATGGATGTGAGAAAAAGACTGTGAAGTAAGCTGATAGCCGAATAATTGATGCTTTTGAACCATGGTGCTGGAGAAGATTCTTAAGAGTCCCTTGGACTGCAAGGAGATCCAACCAGTCCATTCTAAAGGAGATCAGTCCTAGGTGTTCACTGGAAAGACTGATGCTAAAGCTGAAACTCCAGTACTTTGGCCACCTCATGCTACGAGTTGACTCACTGGAAAAGACTCTGATGCTGGGAGGGATTGTGGGCAGGAGAAAAGGGGACGACAGAGAATGAGATGGCTGTGGACGGCATCACCAACTCAATGTATGTGGGTTTGAGTGAACTCTGCGAGCTGGTGATAAACAGGGAGGCCTATCCATCTATTGATAGATGGGGTGGCAAAGAGTTGGGCACGACAGAGCTACTGAACGGTACTGAACTGAAGTGAACTGAAAGTCTGCTCTGCTTAAGGAAGACAAAAATGTTCCTGTGTATTCCCTTTATTTTTTTTTTATTTTGTGCTTGTGAATTATAAGGAACGCTTGTAATATATTTAATGGAAAATGATTGTAGGAATTGTTTGAATTGCCTAGAAATATAGGCAGGGCTATTTTCTGTTTTTATACAACTAGGTGTTCCCATTATAGCAAAGCAAGCTAACAGGTGGGTTATAACATGTCCTGTAACCTCACCTTGAAGAGGTATGGCCCATATAAAAACGGAATTTGTATCAATTGAGACATGTAAGAAGGAAGAGCGAGAAATTTCAGAACAATGCATTACATCCATTTGCCACAGTTCATTAGGTTGTAATCCTCGAGGATTAATACCTTGTGTAATAGATCGAAGATGTAAAGGCCTTCAAGTAGGGCAATTATTAATGATTTCTTTATCATGGCAGTATGGAACTTTCCACATTTGGTGTGATGAACCAGCATTATTGTGTAATAAAGCATGTGGCTCTTCAGGAGTAGCAAAAAGACAGGTTTAACAGCTTGTTCATTGCAATGAGCCATAGGGCCAGAAAACCAAGAATGTGCTCAGATATGGGTAATATAAATGGGGGAAGTGCAGTTCCTAGTAGGAGATTGTAGTTCGATAAAATGTTGAATAATAGACTGATTAGAATTTATGATTGAAGTTTCGATATATAATAATACAAATATTGAATATAAAGAATCATAAACTATAATGATATGGTAAGGACGTAGGTGAATAACCTGAATGAGAACATATAATTCATTTTGTTGGGAAGAGTGAGATTTAGTATAAAAAGCGTTCTCCTCTTTGAGAGACCAGAATGAGGTTTTAGCATTTTTAGTGTTGTCTATATAAAAAACATTAGCTAGAGGTATAGGTTGTGATGTGACAATGCGAGAGATAATAAATTCAGTATTTTTGAAGAAATTCCAAAATTTGTTAAAGAATAATGAAATGCAAATTTCCAAATTTTTTTGAAAAGGCTATTTGGAAGTCAGTATAAGTTTGAAAGCATTCTCAAATAGAAACTTACTAATAGGTACTACAGTTTGATAAGAATCAGAGCCAATTAGAGCTCCAGTTCTACTTCTCCAGTTGATAATTATTAGAGCAATCAAATCAAAAGAGAGTGTAAGTGATCTTGTCCCTCTAAAAAAGAGTATATATCCATTCTATCAGGGGTTCTTCTTGGGCAAGAAGTCTTGTAGGGGACTGGAGAGAGGGAAGGATAAATAAAGCTAGAGGTAACTCAAGTCTGATAGAAGAAAGAAGTTTTTGCAATTTTTTTTTTTTTTTTTACATTAAGAAGAGTTCTTCTCGTGCCTCTTAGGAGAGTGAACGAGGGTTATTTAGATCAGAATCTCCTTTTAAAGTGTTAAATAAATTATTCAGCTGATAATCTGGAATAGCCAAAGTAGGTCTACTCCAGGTTATATGCCTAAAATTTTTGAAAATCAGTCAAGGTTGGTAATTGATCAACACGAATCTGTGCAAGTTGGGGAGTGATACGTTGTATCTTAGCAATAAATCCCAAGTAATCGTAAGGTGTAGAGGTTCGAGTCTTTTCAGGGGCAATGATTAATCAAGAATCTTTTAAGTATTATTGAGCTGCATCATACATCTGCTGAGTTTCTAAAATGGAAGAAGCTGAAAACAACATAGCATCCATATAGTGAACAATAAGAAATTTGCGAAATTGCTTTCTTATAGGTTCAAGAGCTTTGGCTACACAATATTGAAACATGGTGTGAGAATTTATCATTCCTTGAGGCAATCCAGTCCATTGATACTGTTTGTGAGGCCCAATATG
Organism: Moschus berezovskii; assembly: GCF_049115385.1. Taxonomy (NCBI): domain Eukaryota; kingdom Metazoa; phylum Chordata; class Mammalia; order Artiodactyla; family Moschidae; genus Moschus; species Moschus berezovskii. Next base: position 14,151,412 of record NC_142489.1, on the reverse strand, counting down.
ATTAGGAAAAGGGAGAAAGTAAATCTTTATTGGTTTAGAGGGTGTAAAGGTATAGTAATAAATCAACCCTGCAAGCCTGTAATAGTAATATGCCAGTTTTGAGGAATAGTAGCAGGTGATGGAATTCATGGTTGCAATGCATTGATAAGTTTCATGGATGCATTAACCTTTCAAAAGTCAGTTAAAATAGGAAATTGGTTAGATTTCTTCCTTATTACAAAAATGGGAGTATTCTAAGGGGAACAAGATTCCTCAATATGTTTTAATTTCAATTGTGTATCCTCCATTGTAGTTCCTTCAGTTCAGTTCAGTTCAGTCGCTCAGTCTTGTCTGACTCTTTGTGACCCCTTGAATCACAGCATGCCAGGCCTCCCTGTCCAACCCAACTCCCAGAGTTCACTCAAACTCATGTCCATCGAGTGGGTGATGCCATCCAGCCATCTCATTCTCTGTCGTCCCCTTCTCCTTCGGCCCACAATCCCTCCCATCACCAGAGTCTTTTCCAGTGAGTCAACTCGTCGCATGAGGTGGCCAAAGTATTGGAGTTTCAGTTTTAGCATCTGTCCTTTCAGTGAACACCCAGGACTGATCTCCTTTAGAATGGACTGGTTGGATCTCCTTGCAGTCCAAGGGACTCTCAAGAGTCTTCTCCAGCACCACAATTCAAAAGCATCAGTTCTTCAGCCATCAGCTTTCTTCACAGTCCAACTTTTGTAAGGGGCTACTGCTCTGTCCAAATAGGCTCATCATATTTCAAAGTTATTTTTAATCATCGTATTGTTTATTAAATGAGCAGTAGCCCCTATGAAAAATGTGGAATATATATTGAGTTTGTCAGTGCATAAGTAAATCTCTTCTTATTAAATGAAAGGGTGCATCTATCACATAAGTTGTAAAGTTGCAGTTTGGCGTTCTGGTCCCTCACGTGGATATATTTGGACATTTTGGTAAACCTCCTGTACTTAGTTTGAGATACTCCTGCAATTTGGCAAGAATTTACTTATAAAGGCCCAGGTTTGGCCTTAAATGTTTGGAAATGATGCTAATATCAAATTCAGTATCAAGAAGACCAGAAAATCATTTGCAATTAATTTTGATATTTACAATGGGTCGTGCATATTCAGATACTATTGATGTCCATAAAGATTACTTTTTCTCTGTATCACCTAATTCACATGTCTCTACATCATTCAGTTCAGTTCAATTCAGTCACTCAGTCATGTCCAACTCTTTGAGACCCCATGAACTGCAGCATGCCAGGCCTCCGTGTCCATCACCAACTCCCGGAGTCCACCCACCATATTAATCGAGTCATTGAGGCCATCCAATTATCTCATCCTCTGTCGTCCCCTTCTCCTCCTGCCCTCAATCTTTCCCATCATCAGGGTCTTTTCAAATGAGTCAGCCCTTTGCAGCACTTAGCTGAAATATTTGAGTTTCAGCTTAAACATCAGTCCTTCCGATCAACATCCAGGAGTGATCTCCTTTAGAACTGACTGGTTGGATCTCCTTGCAGTCCAAGGGACTCTCAAGAGTCTTCTCCAGCACCACAGTTCAAAAACATCAATTCTTCGGCGATCAGCTTTCTTCACAGTCCAACTCTCACACCCATACATGACCACTGGAAAAAACCCTTGTCTAAATGGACTTTGTTGGCAAAATAATGTCTCTGCTTTTCAATATGCCTTCTAGGTTGATTATCATTTTCCTTCCAAGGAGGAAGCCTGTTTTAACTTTATGGCTGCAGTCACCATCTCTAGTGATTATGGAGCCCAGAAAAATAGTCAGCCACTCTTTCCACTGTTTCCCTTTCTATCTGCCTTTAGGTGATTGGACTGGATGCAATAAAGAAGTTAATAGAAATGTAAGGTAAAATAACTAATTGGGCAATTTGTCCCCCTTTTTGAATTGCCATAGTTTCTGAGATGATGTCATAATTTTTATTTCTCCCTTGTAATATGAATCAATTATTCCAGAATGAATAGAAATTCCCTTAGAATTCAGACTATATCAGCCAAATATAAGGCCGAAGATTTGTGGGAGTTAAGTGTCCATAAAGTCCAGTAGGTATTCTAGAAGGGACTATTTGAGGATAAAGAAGAAAATCATTAAGGGCTTGTATGTTGACCACAACCCTCCCTGATGTTGAAGGTTTGAGGGAAAAGATGGAGCTAGCCCTTGATTTTTGTTGACTGGGACCCGGGGAGCCCCCATCTTTTAGTTTCCCAAAATAGGATTCTCTTCAACGTCATATTTAGATCGAGGTTCTTTAGCCCAGTGTTCCACTTTACAACATCGAGGGGAGAATCCTGGAGGTTTTTAGTAGTTTTATTTTATTCTGTGTGTTTTTTAGAGTGCACTTTTTTTTTAATAGCTCTTATCCCCACAAACAAAACACCCTTCATTCCCCCTTTTAAAGGAAGTAGCTATTGTTTCAGCTAACATTTGCATTTTCTGAGTTTCTGATCCTAAGTTGTGACAAACCTTCAAATAATCAAGAACAGTCCTGGTCTTACGAATCAGAGAGATGGCTCTCTGACATTCCTGATTTTCATTCTCCACATACAAACAGTTTTTCATATTGCACTTTGGCCTTCCTCTCCGACAACACTACAAGAGATAGCAACTCCCAGTCTATCTAAAGGATAAAATAAAATTTCCAGTAGAAGATGCCACAGTGTTTAGAAGTTTTTTAGTAAAAGGCGAAGGAGAGCTGTACGTAGTTACAACATTTTTCATTTGTTTTATGTGAGAAAAACCAACGCCTTCTTATTGAGGCATTAGTTGCCCTTGAGCATTACCATTTCTTAACACAGGATAGAGAAAAAGATCATCGGCCTCGGAAACTCGAGATTGCAAACCCAGTAAATCAGAAAGCCTTCGTCATGAAGGAGAATAAGTGGATCGTCTGTTTTCATAAATATGAGTGGGTGTTAAGGGCTTATACACATACATTGTTGGCTTACATCAGATTCATCTTGTCCTCGAATCGGGGGACCTTCAGTTTTGTGTCCATTACAAGAGGAGGAGGAGCACTTGAGACAGCTGGAACAGGGATGGTGGGAAAGTTTTGAAACATTGTATGGTGCTCTAATTGGGCTTTTTGTAAAGTTGCATAATCTAATTCATATTCGTTTAATGAATATTCTGCTTGTTGACAATTATGGAGGGTGAGGTTAGAATTGCCTTGAAATGAAAAGATCACAGCTTTAATGAGGGCCCACAAGGGTCAGAAATTTGTTGGCTCGTTTAACATTTCTTTAACCCAGTTTCAAATTTCTAAATCCAAACTGCCTTCATCAGGGAACCAGCGATTATATTCAACCACTGTTTGGAAATGAGCCTGTATCTGCTGATGCGAAACCAAAAGTCGTTGAAATTTAAATAAATGATGAGATAACGTACAAAGGTGGTGGGGCATTCCAGCCCTTTCTCTCATAACCCCACACTTACTGACCCCCATAGGTCCTAACAGTCACTCCGTCTGTTTGCCAAGAGTGTTCACCAGGTCGCTGTTCGGGCGCCAGTTGTCACGGTCAGCGTAGACCAGGACCTGGAGTTGATGATAAGAAGGATGCAGGGGACCCAAGTGTTGAGTGAAACAGGGGTACTTTATTGGAAGAAACACACGCTTATATATTTTCAGTCAAATGATTACTCAACCATTGAAAAGAATGAAATTCCACCATTTGCAGCAAAATGGATAGTCCTTTCAGTAAAAAGTCACTGAAGGGAGTCACTGAAGTGAGTCCTTGAACGGAATACAAGCAGGTGTCCTTTCCCATGATCTCAGTCCTGAGAACTGCATGCAGCTCTGATCTTTCCTGCTTTGGAGGAACTGATAAGGAACAGAGAGTCCTTGAGAAACAGCACACAGAGAAGACAATATATTGGATCCCTTAAAGTTGAATGCATCCTGACAGACCCAGACATCCTGGAAGGCAAAATCAAGTAGGCCTTAGGAAGCATCAGTAAGAACAAAGCTGTTGGAATGAAGAATATCCAGTTGGGTTATGTATAATTCTAACAGATGATGCTGCAAAAATGCTGCACTCAATATGCAGGCAAATTTGGAATACTAAACAATGGCCAAAGAACTGGAAAACATCAGTTCCTTCCAATCCAAAAAAAAGTCAGTGCCAAAGACTGTTTCATCTCATGCACAATTGCACTCATCTCACACAGAGCAAAAAGTAATGCCTGACATTCTCCAAGGAAGGTTTCAACAAATGAAGAATTTCCAGAGGTTCAAGCTGGATTTAGAAAAGGGAGAGAAACTGGAGACTAAATTACCAGCACCTGTTGTGTGACTGAAAATGCAAGACAGTTCCAGAAAAACACCTATTTTTGCTTTATTGACTATGCCAGTCTTTGACTTGTGGAACACGAAAAAGTGGAAAATTCTTCAAGAGATGGGAATCCCAGGCCACCTGACCTGCTTCCTCAGAAATCTGTATGCAGGTCAAAGAGCAACAGTACCATGGACTTGGAAAAATGGACTGGTTCCAGAGTTGGGGAAAGTGGTACCTCAAGGCTCTATATTGTCACCAATTTGCTCAAACAAAAATTACCTCAGGTGAAATGCCGGGCTGGATGAAGCACAAACTGGAATCACGTTTGCTGGGAGAAATGTCAAAAATCACAGGTTTGCAGATGATACCACTCTTATGGCAGAAAGTGAAGAGAAAAAAAAAAAAGCCTCTTGATGAAAGTGAAAGAGAGGAGTTCAAAAGGTGGCTTAAAACTGAACTTTCAAGATCATGGCATCCGGTCCAACCACTTTATGGCAAATAGAAGGGAAACACTGGAAACAATGACAGGCTTTGCTTTCTTGGGCCCCAAAATCACTGTAGATGGTGACTACAGCCGTGAAATTGAAAGACGCTTGCTCCTTGGAAGAAAATCTGTGACAAATATAGACATTTTTGAAAAACCACAGAAAATACCTTTGCTGACAAATATCCATCTAGTCAAAGCTATGGTGTTTCCAGGAGTCATGTATGGCTGTGGATTTTGGACCATAAAACTGAGCACTGGAAGAACTGACATTTTTGAACTATAGTATTGCAGAAGACTCATAAGAGTCCTGCACTGCATGGAGATTAAACCAGTCAATTCTAAAGGAAATTTGTCATGAGTATTCACTGCAAGGACGGATGCTGAAGCTGAAAATTCAGTATTTTGGACACTTGATGTGAACAACTGACACTGTAAAAGACCCTGATACTGGGAAAGATTGAAGACAGGAGAACTGGATGACAGACAATCAGATGGTTGGACGGGATCATAATTTTCCAAAGAATAGCAGGAGAGATATTGAATCTCCACTTGATGAACACATGTTTGAGCAAGCTCTGGAAGTTTTAGATGACCAGTGAAGACTGGCATGATGTAGTCCATGGGGTCACAAAGTGTCAGATAAATGAGGGATGGAAGTGAAGTGAACTGATTTGTGATGGGCTCTTTGCATGAAGTGACCCTAGGACAGCGGGAGACATTGATGCCCATGACAGCAGTTCAGGACCTGCTGCTTTTCAGGCTAAGGGACTAGGGAATAGCAGTCCTGATGAAGACATGCCATTGCTCATGCCCAAAATCCTGACATGAATTCTTTCCTTTCTTTTTGTATCATCCTTGGTTGTGGATAGCAAAGGGACAATGTGAGTCTGTCTGCACATGAGGGTTGGTTCTCATAATTTCCCTGGAGTAAAATATCTGATTTTATCATGGTAATCTTTAAGGAGATATGCACCATGAGACTTTGACAGGTACCCTTGATTTGAAGTGGGCATCTTGGATGTCCCCCAGCCCAAATTTTAGCTGCATTTGTGGTATGCCAACTTTGTAGGCTATCAGGCATTCTGAGCTATAGGCAGATCTACCACAGTCTGATGAGGGAAGCAGAAAGGGAGCCTTTGCATTTAGCAAGTTACTGAAGCCTGGCCTGGAATCAAGCCCTCTTGGAACATTTGGGAGAAGAATGCTGCTTTCTGTACAATGGAGGCATGAGTTATGTGCCCAGGGCAGGCAGGCTCCTCAGGGTGTAATCCGTGCGGTGGCTATGTGTATGAGTGGGCAGAAATAAAGTGTAGTGGTGACAAAAATGGAGGCCACTGGACCATTTTGACCTCACATTGAGTGCCTGGTTTCAGCAGAGGCCCTTTGGATCTGCATGCACCTTGTTCACGATATTGATTCAGACACAGGCATGTCACATTTTCTTTGCCCTGTTGGAGGTCCAGACATCAGTTTGTCCTTTGCCTGCCACAGGAAGACAACCTTTGGGGAAAAATGGAAACAGTTGCAAACAGCCTATTACATAGTTGGGAGGAGCAGGATCGCCTTGATCAGAAGGTCTTGGGCCTGAATGGGCACTGGGCCTGCCACAAGGGCCCAGCATTGACAAGGAAATGGTTTTGAGAGGTGTAGGCTGAGATAGGTTGCTCCAAGACAGTGCAGTCCAAATCCACTTGCTATTTCTGGTGTGGTTCCTGGAAGGAAAGCACATGGAATGGAATCATTCCAAAGTGATTGGCACTGTGAAACAGTCAGTGTGATGAGAGAATACAGGACATGAGCACCCATCATTCAACTGTCTATCAGGAGCACTTCCAGCCCACCGAAGGTCTTTCCACATCAGTCCTTCTCATGAGTAAATCCCAAAATTTGTAATCTTCCAGAATAAAGAGTAGAGATAGAACAGGACACTAACTTGAATGACAAGTTAGTGAATGAAAACAACCGGAGAAAATGAGAGATACTTACCAAATTCCATGATCCTGGAAAACAAAGCTATGACAATTTGCATAATATCATATGCAAATGTGACAGTTTCCTTTTAGGGTTGTGTGTATGTATGTGTGTGTGTGTGTGTGCCCACCAGCAGAAATGTGCGTATGATCTGACAGAATTGGCCCGGCTGGGAGAAAGAAAATGAATACCGAAAAAATGAACAAACTTGTTTAAACTACATTAACCATGGGGCAGCCAAAGTACTGACGCCAGGGAATCAAGCCCAGGGATGTCACCAAGAAAGGATGCTGTAAGTGGAGACATGCTGCTGCACCCTGGATCCCTAGGCAGAAAGGAGTGGCAGGAAGAACACATTCAGGGCCATACAGGGAGATGAAAAGGAGCAAGAAACAGAATGGGCCATATTACCAGGCTCAGAGATGGGGCATGAAGAGCCCCTACAAAGAGTTTTCTGTCCTTCTCATGTGCAGCAGTATTCTTTCCCCTATAGGACCAGACACATGAGCACATCTTGCTGTTTTTGTAAGGTTTGAGAGGCTGACGGCACTATAGCATAAGCAGCTGCTACCTGCAGAGTATGCCTGTTTGAATCATCCTTCTTTAAAATTTTTACAGAAGATCAGGACTCTACAAAGCATGGCTTAAGATGATGCTCTAGCTACTCGCAGCCCCACAGCCCTGGGGTGATGGGGTAGGCTGGCACGTGTTCTCCCCAGGAGGCAGGATGAGAGCAGAACCACTTTGAAACTGTTTCTGTACAGGAAATGAGAGGACCTCAATTCCTCTGGCGCTGATGAGTCAGGTCGCTTAGGGGGATGCTGACCATAGCATCTCTTATTTAGAGATGCTTCATCTGTAAATCTCTTTATTTAGAAAGAATTTCATCTCTAAATATGAATTCTCTCTATGTCGCATCACGTATCCAGATTCCAAATTGACTACTAGAACTATGGAATTCCTATATTTCACATAGGAAATCAATGCCAATATTCATATCTGAAATATTAATTCTCTACAGTTCATGTATGAATGTTTGCTGAAGATTTTCCTTCATGACATATAGAATTATCTGTATTTGACAACTGAAAATCAGGATGGTTATTTTTCCTACAAAGAATGTGGAGTTCTCTTTCTTGAACATGACCATCTGCTTGCGGATTTTCCTACATGAACAATGGCAGTTTCTGTGTTTCACTTCTTTACCATCTAAGCTACCAGGGAACTTGAGCAGTTGTAGGAAGGCCTTCAGGGCATTTTATAATTAATGCCGAAAAAAAAAGATGTCCATTTAATCATAGGGTTCTGGAATGTAAAAGCATGAAGTCAAGAGATACATGGAGTAACAGACATGTTTAGCTGTGGTGTTCAAAATGAGGAGGGGCAAACAATAGCAATGCTTTGGCAAATAAAAAGGGTGAAAATGGAAAGAGTGACTGTTCTCTAGGGCTCTAATATCACTGGGAACAGTGATTACTGCCTTGAATATAAAAGACCCCTCTGGGAAGAAAAGTGATGGAAACCTAGACACAGGTACTGAAAAGAAGAGATATCTCTTTGCCAACAAAGTTCATATGGTCAGGGCAATGGTTTTACCAGTACACATGTACAGATGTGCTAGTATGGCTAGAAAGAAGGCTGAGTGCCAAAGAATCGAGGCTTTGCAACTGTGGTGCTGAACAAGGCTCTTGAGAGACCCTTGGACAGGAAGGAGACCAACCCCGTCAATTCTAAAAGATGTACACCCGGGACGGATTCATGTCAATGTATGCAAAACCAACCAATATAATATTGTAAAATAATTAGCCTCCAATAAAAATAAAATTTAAAAAGATTTATATCCAAATTAGTATACTTTCTTAAAATGGTATTCGTGAATTGTAGAGAGTATTCATTTGAGTAAAAATTATTAGTAGTATAAAAATCATAGAACTAATGTCCTCTTCATAAAGGTATCTGACTTTTCAGTACAAGGACACTTTTGTTAACAGAATGAATCAGACTCAATAATTATGCTCTGGATCCATCATAGGCAACACTTTGTACTAAATAATAATTATGATAACTTACTTTACCAATCATATTATTGTTTACAAAGCATTTTTGTTTTACTTCTCTAATATTCACAAAAAGCTAAGGCACATGGCCTTTTCTTTGTTCCTTTGCACTCTACCCTTCTCTACCGTTTCGTTGTTAGGTGAGTGGTTGACTAAATTATGCAAAGGTATTAAAGAGAAATGATTGTTCAATGTGAAAAAAAAATACATAAAAGAAACTAACCCCGAATATTCATTGGAAGGGCTGATGCTGAAACTGAAGTTTCAACACTTTGGCTACCTGGTGTGAAGAAGTGATTCATGAGAAAAAAAAAAAAAAACGAGGTTCTGTCTTGTCTTTAAAAAAAAGAAAAAGAAAATCATTGGTTCGATGTGGGAAGATGGAGGGCAGGAGAAGACTTCGGCGACAGAGGGTGAGATGGTTGGACAGCATCAGTTGACTCATTGAACACGACTCTCAGCAAAATGTTGGAGACAGTGAAGGATAGAGAGGCCTGGAGTGCTATAGTCCAGTGTTGCAAAGACTTGTACATGGCTGAGTGACTGAATGTCAACGACTTTATTTCACATGTATCAATCAAGAAGATAATTTTGAACCTGAAACATGGAATTTTCTGTATGTCCATAGAAAAATTAGATACTCCTGCTTGAAATGAGGAATTTTCTCTGTTTCATTAAAAGACATCTGCATGCAGAATTTCCCTCTTAAACTGTGTTTCAACATTTCATGAACCAAAATGTGAATAAAAATATGTTGACATGAAATATGGATTTGAAAAATGACATGAAATATTTTCTATTTCAAATGTGAAAATCTAGGGGTACATTTTCTTAAGTGAAATATCATATGACTACGGATGGACTATCGAATTTTCTGTTTCATATATTGAAATCCGACACCAGATAGTACTACGTGAAAGACAAAATTCACAGTTTCACATAGAAACTGTATGCAGATTTTATTACAGGAAATATGAAATTCTATATTTCACATATGAAAATCTGGGGATATCTGTATATCATATGAAAGTATGCACACAGAACTTTTGGCTTAAAATATGAAAATATTGACATTGCAATTACCTAAATGTAATTCAGTTCAGTTAGGTTCAGTTCAGTCGCTCGGTCATGTCTGATTCTTTGCAACCCATGATTCACAGCACGCCAGGCCTCCCTGTGCATCACCAACTCCCAGAGTTCAATCACATAATGTAATTATAATTAATTTTCATATTTCTCATTTGCAAATGTGTGTGGCGCTTTCTTTCATGAAATACAGAATGCTGTGGATTTCATTTTTGAAAAATGACATCGATTTTGCTACAATAGATACAAAATCTTCTATCTGATTTGAGGAAATATGATTTTCATGCTTGAGCTATAAAATTCTCTATATTTCACCGTAAAGGTCTTCCAACATGAAACATGGAATTCAGTATATTTCACATTTTAAAATCTGAGGATATGTTTGCTCATGTGAATTACAGAGCCTCTATTATTCACATTTGAAAACCTGTGTCAGGATTTTCATACATAAAACTGGAATTGTCCATGATTAAGAAATTAATATCTGGGACAAGCAATCAAATATAGGATCAACTTATTTCTTGTAGCACTGTCTGGTCCCTGATTTCCCTATTGAAATTTACAATTCTCTGTATTTCTTTTATAAAAATCCATGTGAAGATTTCCCAACATGAAATACATAATATTTATTTATTTTTAAAATTTATTTATTTTAATTGGAGGCTGCTGCTGCTGATGCTATCACTTCTGTCGTGTCCGACTCTGTGTGATCCCATAGACAGAAGCCCACCAGGTTCCCCTGTCCTTGGGATTCTCCAGGCAAGAACACTGGAGTGGGTTGCCATTTCCTTCTCCAGTGTGTGAAAGTGAAAAGTGAAAGTGAAGTCGCTCAGTCGTGTCCGACCCTTAGCAACTCCACGGACTGCAGCCTACCAGGCTCCTCCATCCATGGGATTTTCTAGGCAAGAGTACTGGAGTGGCTTTCCATTGCCTTCTCCGATATAGTCACTAGCTATATCGGAGGCTAATTACATTAAAAGAAAGAAATAAAGCAGGAAATCAAAAGAAACACATAATCAAGTATATTTCACACATGAAAATCTGGGTGCCAATGTTTCTACATGAAAATGTGAACGTTGCTATAGTAACAATTGGATTTCTAGGTTTTGGATTTCCCATATGTACTGTGGAAATCTGCATATTTCATATATGAAAATGTGGATGTCATTTTCCCTGCATGAAATATGGAATCATCCCTAGTTCTCATTTGAAAATCTGAGCGAAAGATTTCTCACATGAAATATGGAATCTCTGTAATTCATTCAGGAAAATACGGTGCAGATAGTCTCATGTGCATTTTGGAATCCTCTAAATTTCACACATAAAATTCAAGGCACATACTTTCCTACATGAAATATGGTATTATTTATATTTCATATTTCACCATTTAGGTGCACATATTTCTAGTTTATATATGGAATTCTCTGTATCTCACTAATTAGATCTGCAAGCAGATTTACCTCCATGCAATATGGGTATGAATGTGAGAGTTGGACTGTGAAGAAAACTGATCTCCTAAGAATTGATGCTTTTGAACTGTAGTGCTGGAGAAGACTCTTGAGAGTCCCTTGGAAACAATAAGCAAGGTTAAAAGACAGTCTTCAGAACGGGAGAAAATAATAGCAAATAAACAAATAATAGCAAAAAAACAACTGACAAAGAATTCATCTCCAAAATATACAAGCAGCTCCTGCAGCTCAATTCCAGAAAGACAAATGACCCAATCAAAAAATGGGCCAAAGAACTAAACAGACATTTCTCCACTGAAGACATACAGATGGCTAACAAACACATGAAAAAATGCTCAACATCCCTTATAATCAGAGAAATGTAAATCAAAACCACAATGAGATACCATTTCACACCAGTCAGAATGGCTGCTATCCAAAATCTACAAGCAATAAATGCTGGAGAGGGTGTGGAGAGAAGGGAACCCTCTTACACTGTTGGTGGGAATGCAAACTAGTACAGCCACTATGGAGAACAGTGTGGAGATTCCTTTAAAAACTGGAAATAGAACTGCCTTATGATCCAGCAATCGCACTCCTGGTCATACACACTGAGGAAACCAGAATTGAAAGAGACACATGTACTCCAATGTTCATCACAGCACTGTTTATAATAGCCAGGACATGGAAGCAACCAGATGTTCATCTGCAGACGAATGGATAAGAAAGCTTATCAGTCAGCTCAGTTCAGTTCAGTCGCTCAGTCGTGTCCGACTCTCCGCGACCCCATGAATCACATCATACCAGGCCTCCCTGTCCAACACCAACTCCCGGAGTACACTCAAACTCATGTCCACAAAGTCGGTGATGCCATCCAGCCATCTCATTCTCCGTCGTCCCCTTCTCCTCCCACCCCCAACCTTTCCCAGCATCAGAGTCTTTTCCAGTGAGTCAACTAGTCGCATGAGGTGGCCAAAGTATTGCAGCTTCAGCTTCAGCATCAGTCCCTCCAATGAATATCCAGGATTGATCTCCTTTAGAATGGACTGGTTGGATCTCCTTGCAGTCCAAGGGACTCTCAAGAGTCTTCTCCAACACCACAGTTCAAAAGCATCGATTCTTCGGCGATCAGACTTCTTCACAGTCCAACTCTCACATACATACATGACCACAGGAAAAACCATTGCCTTGACTAGACGGACCTTGGTTGGCAAAGTAATGTCTCTGCTTTTTAATATACTATCAAGGTTGGTCATAACTTTCCTTCCAAGGAGCAAGCGTCTTTTAATTTCATGGCTGCAATCAGCATCTGCAGTGATTTTGGAGCCCAAAAAAATAAAGTCAGACACTGTTTCCACTGTTTTTCCATCTATTTCCCATGAAGCAATGGGACCAGATGCCATGATCTTTGTTTTCTGAATGTTGAGCTTCAAGCCAACCTTTTCACTCTCCTCTTTCACTTTCATCAAGAGGATTAGTCAGCCATTAAAAAGAATATATTTGAATCAGTTCCAATGAGGTGGATGAAACTGAGCCTATTATACAGAGTGAAGTAAGCCAGAAAGAAAATCACCAATACAGTATACTAACGCATATATATGGAATTTAGAAAGATGGAAATGATAACCCTGCATTCAGTTCAGTTCAGTTCAGTCTCTCAGTCGTGTCCGACTCCCCGCGACCTCATGAATCACAGCATGCCAGGCCTCCCTGTCCATCACCAACTCCTGGAGTTCACTCAAACTCATGTCCACAGAGTCGGTGATGCCATCCAGCCATCTCATTCTCTGTTGTGCCCTTCTCTCCCGCCCCCAATATATGAGATAGCAAAAGCGACAGAGGTGTAGAGAACAGTCTTTGGGACTCTGTGGGAGAGGGGGAGGGTGTGATGATTTGGGTTAATGACATTGAAACATGTATATTATCATATGTGAAACCAATCACCAGTCCAGGTTCGACGCATGATACAGGATGCTTGGGCTGTTGCACAGGGATGACTCAGAGGGAGGATAAAGGGAGGAGGGAGGTGGAAGGGGCATTCAGGAAGGGGAACTCAAGTACACCTGGGGCAGATTCATGTCAATGTACCAATATAATATTGTAAAATAATTAACCTCCAATTTAAAAAAAAAAGGAATAATACATATTTCCCAGTGTCTCATCTGTCAGTGTCATAGTCCCCAACATGAGCCAGAGGACAACTACACCTCTTTGAGAAGCTCACCAAAGATGGAGAGGACTGGACTCTGGATCTCTCCAAGGACAGTTCAGACTCAACTGGTATAGTTCCTCTGCATTCTTACAGTTGCCTGAGCCTGGGCATTTTCTTTCGTTTTATCTCTTACCACGTTTTGATGCATTCCATAGATACAGGGTCTGTGTCGTGAATCATGTTTATTTAATCTGCAGCATGCTCAACTGGTTGGTAGATTTCCAGTCCTCTTCCTTAGTGGCTCTGTTCCTGGGACTAAGATGTAATTTTCATCCTTCCTCCACACGTGGTCACCAAAGGAGTGTGCCCTGAGACACTTGTGGAGCACTGGGGTCTGCCTTGGTGAGTACAGGAGGTGGCATAGCGTCTTGGAGTTCTGGAACCCTGGTGGTGCCAGTTACGAATAGGAGCCAGCAGCCATGGACAAAAGAGATTTGGACTTAATGAGATCCTTTTCTAGCCTGTGTTTGCCGGACCATGAGTGGTACTTCTGGCTGGTCTTTCTCTATTGCCTTGTAGTATTTGTTAACAGGTGGGAAGAGGAGGGGCTACAAAGGTGTCTCTACCTCCTGAGTGACACAACAGTAAGTCCTGCCTCTTTGTCAGTTTGGGAATTCTCAAAAGGCGTTCTCTGCTACACAACTACTTGTACCTGCTCCATCAGGCCTTCTCCACATAGTCAATAGCAGTCCTCTCCCAGGATGGCTCTCTAAATTCTGTGTTCCACTTTCCAGACCCCATGCACACTGGTTGAGCTGCATTGCAGTTTGTGCCATGACACACAGTGTCCGTGTGGCTCTCTATATATACAAATTATATTTCCTCAGCTGTATTACCTTGCTTCGTTTTGGTCCAGAGTAATGTACTCTTTCCTGAAGGGACTTCCCTCATTCTGGAAATCTCTTCCCTCCTTCCCCATCTCCCACCCCAAGGCACAGGTTTTGTCTTACTTCCTCATATCCTCCTTCTCCCATCTTAATTCCTTTCCACCCAGGTAAGTCTGAAGCCCACATGAGACACTCTGGTGACCCGGGTCTTCTGCTAGTGTTTATATGATGCTCTGGGAGAACTATTGTCAGTGTACAAGAAATATATGTGATACATTCATGAAGAGAGTTCCATTCCATGTCCTCCTACATTTCTGCCTTCTTGGAACTTCTCAGTTTTTCCTGGCAAGCTCTAGTATTCTTTTATGCTTGACAGTTAAACAGAAAACATTACTTAACATGAATCACTCTGTTTGATGGGAGGATGCGTATATACACATGTCACTGGTACTACTTTGACTTCCAGTATGAAATCAAGCACATTTTGTTCTTCTTGTTGTTGTTTTCTCCCCCTTGGAAATTTCTCTCAATAAGGAATTATCATTACCATGAAGAAATGCTGAACTTTCCACATAAAGTATAATAGCATAATTGGGCTCAAAAAAAAAAAAAAATCAGCACTTGAATATATCTAGCTACTTTTTGAACATTCCTGACATTTTCCCAGAGTACAGATGTCTGATTTCAGATCTCGAAGCTTAACTCTATTCAGTGAGTGCCAAAGGTCAGAGACTGTCATGACCATAATTGAATTCTTGTAGAATAAGATGGCAAGTTCATAGGAAATTACCAATTGGTACTTGACTGCTTGAAAGAGAGAAAACAACAGCAGCAACAATGACCAAAACAATAACGATGACAAACACAGGAATGTGTGGTTAGTGATTTAATCATAAGAGGTACACATTAATGGATGTTTGGATCATAGAAAAAGCAAGCGGATACCATACAATCAACTATATCTGCTTAATTGTTTCTGTTAATGACTAGGACACTGTGAATCACACACAAAGCAAAAAAAAGAAAAATGATTGTGGAAAATCCTTGAATGTAACAATACCAGAACTCCTTACATGTCTCCTGGGAAACGTGTATGCTAGTAAAGTTGCAACAGTTAGAATTGGACACAGGATAATAAACTGATTCAAAATTGGGAAAGGAATATATCAAGCTATATATTGTTACCCTATTTATTTAACTTCCGTGCAGAGAACATCATGAAAAATAAAATCCTAGATGAAGCTCAAGCTAGAAATAAAATTTATGTGGGAGACATGAATAACTTTAGTTATCCCAATGACAACACCCAAATGACAGAATAGCAATAGGAACTAAGTAGCCTCTTGATTAAGTTATTATCTGTTTCAAATATAGATATCTGAAATGAGATAGTCCTACATAAAATATGAAATTCTCAGTTTCACACATGAAAATTTAGATGCAGATTTTAGGATGTGAAATACAAAATTATCTATTAATCACATATACAAATCTGGGGACAGTTTTTCCAACTTGAAATATGGAATTCACTGTACATCACACATGAAAGTATGAACACAGAATTTTCTGCATAAAATCTGGAATTTTTCACGTTAGAACTGTGAAAATCTTGATGGAGATTCTTTTAAAACAAATATGAAAATGTCTATTTCACATGTCAAAGCATGATCACAGGTCTAACATGAAAAAGGGACTTTATTTCCACAGTTCACGTTTGAAAATCTTTGTGTTGTCTTTTCTTTATGAAATAGTCAATACTGTCTATTTAATATTTGAAAAACTTGCATTAATTTTCCTACTAGAAATGCAGACTTCTTCCACAGATTTTCATGCTTGAGCAATGAAATTATCTATATTTCCATAAAGAAAGTTTGAATGAAGTTATACTGATAGGAGATTTGGAATTCTGTGTATTTCACATTTGAAAATCTGGGGAGATATGTTCTCATACGAAATATGAAATCTCAGTTATACACATATGAAACCTTTTTCCATATCTATACATATAAAATAAATAATTTTCAATGATTCAGAAATTAAGATCTGAGCTAAACAGACAAACATCAAACAGCTATATTTAATATATTTCCCTAATATCATAGAGTTTTCTGTATTTATTTGATGAAATTCTGAGTGAAGATTTCCCTGTAGGAAATAGGGAATTAATATATTTTACACATGTAAACTTTTCTTCTGATGTTGGGAGGGATTGGGGGAAGGAGGAGGAGGGAATGACAGAGAATGAGATGGCTGGGTGACATCATCAACTCGATGGACATGAGTTTGAGTGAACTCTGGGAGTTGGTGATGTACAGAGAGGCCTGGCGTGCTGTGATTCATGGGGTCCCAAAGAGTCAGACATGACTGAGCAACTGAACTGAACTGAGCTGAACACATGTAAAATCCATACCCTTAGAATTATACAGTGGAGGTGATAAATTAATTCAGGGGATTATATCTGATAGACAGAGTACCTGAAGACCTACGGGTGGATGTTTGTGACATTGTACAGGAAGCAGTGATCAAGACCAACCGCATGAAAAAGAAATGCAAAAAGCAAAGTGGCGAGGCCTTACAATGAACAGAGAAGAGGAGAGAAGCTAAACGAAAAGGAGAAAAAGGAAAACTATACACATTTGAATGTGGAGTCCAAGGAATCGCAAGGAGAGATAAAATATTTCATAGATATCAATGGCAAGAAATAGAGGAAATAAAACAAAATGGGAAATACTACAGGTCTCTTCAAGAAAATCAGAGATGCCAAGGGAAAATTGCATGCAAAGTTGGGCACCGAAAATGACAGAAATGGTACGGATGTAACAGAAGCAGAAGCTATTTAGATGAGGTGGCAAGAATACACAAGTGAACTATACACAACAGATCTTGATGACCAACTTAAGCATGATGGTGTGATTACGCACCTAGAGCCAGACGTCCTGGAATGTGAAGTCAAGTGGGAATTAGGAAGCATAACAGCGAATAAAGCTCATGGAGGTGATGGAATTCAGTTGAACTATTTCAAATTAGAAAAGATGATGCTGTGAATGTGCTTCCTTCCATATGCCAGCAAATTGGAAGACTCAGCTGTTGCCAGAGGACTGGAAAAGGTCAGTTTTCATTCCAACTGAAAAGAAAGGCAATCCAAAGATTGTTAAAACTATGGCTTGATTGCACAGATCTCACATGCTCGCAAAGTACTGCTCAAAATTCCCCAAGCCAGGCTTCAATAGAATGTGAACCATGAGCTTCCAGATTTTCAAGCTGCATTTAGAGAGGGCAGAGGGAACCAATATCAAATTATCAACACCCTTTACGTCATAAAAAAAAAAAAAGCAAGAGAACACCAGGAAAGCATCTACTCCTGTTTGACTATGCCAAAGATGTTGATTGTTTAGGTCACAACAAACTGTGGAAAATTCTTCCAAAGATGGGACTACTAGACTGGGTTACATGCCTCTCGAAAAATATGTATGCAAGTCAAGAAGCAAAAGTTAGAACAGGACATGGAATAGCAGACTCGTTCCAATTTGAGAAAGTACGTCAAGAATGCATATTGTCACCCTGTTTATTGAACTTACATGTAGAGTTCAACATACAGAAGGCCAGGCTGGATGAAACAGTGTTTGCAATCAAGGTTGCTGGGAGAAATATCAATAACTTCAGATATGCAGATGACATGATTCACATGGCAGAACTTAAAAAGAACTAAAGAGCTTTTTGAGGAAAGTGCAAGAGGAGAGCGAAAAAGGTGACTTAAAACTCAACATTCAAAATGAGAATCATGGCACCCGGTCCCTTCACTTCATGGCATAAAGATAGGGAAACAATGGAAACAGTGAGAAACTTTATTCGGGGTGGGGGGCTCCAATGTCACTGCGATGGCGACTCTGATCATGAAATCAAAATACACTTTCTCCTTAGAAGAAAAGTGATGACCAGTCTAGACAGCATATTATAAAGCAGACAAAGGTCAGTGTAGTTAAATGATATGTACAGAGTAATGTAACGAGGTGTGAACTGGACTAGAAAGAAAGTTGACCTCCAAAGATCTGATGTTATTGAAATGTGGTGTTGAATAAAACTCTTGAGAGTCTCTTGGACTGCAAGGAGATCAAATGAGTCAATTCTAAAGGAAATCTGTCCTGAATATTGATTGGAAGGGCTGATGCTGAAATTGGAACTTAAATATTTTTGCCACCTGCTTTGACAGACTGACTCATTGGAAAAGACCCTGATACTGAGAAAGATTGAAGACTGGAGGAAAAGTTAAAGACAGAAGATGAAATGCTTGGGTGGCATCACTGACTCGATGGGCATGGGTTTGAGCAGGCTTGTGAGTTGGTGACTAATGGGGAAGCCTGGCATGCTGCAATCCATTGGATCAGAAAGAATTGGACAGGACTGCGTGACTTAAAGTAACTCACCATACTTACTTAGATTCTCAGTGAAAGGAAAGTGGTAAACAGCTCTCTTACCCATCAACTGATAATCCTCACAGATTTCTAATGCTCCTTAAGAGTTTTCACTCTTTCCTCAGAGATTAAGCTGAAATGAACGTTATTTCTATTATATGGGTAAAGATATTCTAGGAACAATGGAAGGGGCATAATTTACAGAAAGTACTGAAGAAAGTAAGCACAACGGGAAGGCAGTATGACCTGGTCAAAAACATAGAGTACTCTCCTTTAATTCTTCCCACTGATTTCCTTCTAAATCCCGAGGAAAAGAACTGACCAATACTGAGAACTAGTCGTTGAAAAGGGCAGTGAACAATGTATTACTGTCTATTGCTTTAGTGATGACACAAAGCAAGCACGTCATTGTAATCACGCCTCCGTTAATCTCCCCTAACCAAGACAATAGGCTGCAGTAGCCATTGGGGAGATTAGAGGATCACAAGATCTCCCATGAATTGTTGGAGCCACCTGGGTCTTTCCCACAGAGAGTTTGCCAGGTCTGATGAAGTCACCGTTTCCATGAAAAAGTTCTCATCTATGGTCACCACACTTATTGCCAGTCCTTTGGATTTATGAGAACCCCAAAAGACCGATTCTAGCTTGTAAGGTATACACCTGATCAAAAAACATTAAAAAAAAAAGAATAAAATCCAGTCCAAACTAAAAGGTATGTGAATAATCACATGTTCCTCAGCCCTAAGAAGGGCCATTAGAACAACAAAACCACAGCTCCAGGCAAGTTCATTGTTAACACCTGCAGCCCTTCAAGGGACATAACCTAGTTATTGATTAAGAGTATAGATTGTAAATCCTCTACCAACTTAAGAAATTGTGCCAACAAGACCTCTGAACCTCCCATCTTAGCCAAGCCTAAGGGAAAGACTGTGTGCACATCAGGCCAAGGCACGTTCAACTGGAAATATTTGGAGGTAACAGTACCAGGTATAGAACACTATAGAGAAGCCGTACACCCAAATGAAATCATAAAAAAAAAAGCCCTTTTGTACAGTTTTAGAGAGAAAACGTTCATCTTCCAGATGACCCAGTTGATAGGCTTCAAGTCACTAATAACATTCAACGTAGCTACAAGTCAGTGCAGATTCCCACTATGTAACTTCAGAAACTTCTGTGCAGGGCTGTCTGCAGCCCCTAATTTCCATTCATAAATTTTGTTCATTCAATGAGCAAGCAATTTGAAATGTAGGCAATGGGTAGGCACCTGTGGAAGATGATGAAGACTGCAAAAACAAAGATGTTTTCCAGGGCAAGGGACAGAAAATGTCACAGTTTGGTGATAATTGGAGGAAGTTGGAGAGGAGAATGAAGGGCAGATTTCAGAGATATCATCTGGCCTTTTGGGAGTGGTGGCAGCTGCTCCAGACCTGGCTGCCGGCCTTGGAGAGATATTTCCAAATGTAATAAATTAATATGGTCTCTGTCCTCAATGAACTTTTACAATCTTAAAGCCTCAGCCTATAATACTATATCAAGTACAGTGTCATAGCTTAGAAATATATCATTAAATTTGGGGAGGTTGTGTGAGGCTTGATGGAGATGTGCTTTATCAGACATGCTTGAACATTTAGCATGAATAATAGGACAGAAACCACGATTCATTTATATGCATGTAGACTGCTCTCTTAGGCATATTCCAATTATGAGATCCTATAACCTCATATGTGGCATTTCACTTTCTTGGTGAGTACTTCTAAACTTATAAAAATGGAAGATAGCACCAGCTTGGAGGTGACATCTTTATATTAGGACTTTTCTATCAATTTTCCAAATCTACCAATTGTGCGAGGTAACTTCCTGCCACTCCTAAATATCTCCAACTTTAGAGTATCTCCTACTGCCACACTAGAGGCACTACAGTAAGTGTAAACACAGATAACCTACAAAAGCACATTTGAATCTCATGATTATTTGCTAATTTTCTTTTTTTCTTTTTTATTGGAGGCAAATTACTTTACATTAATATATTGGTTGGTTTTGCCATACATTGACATGAATCTGCCCCGGATGTACACGTGTTCCCCCTCTTGAACCCCCCTCCCACATCCCTCTTCCCCATATCCTCCCTCCAGGTCATCCCTGTGCACCAGACCCAAGCATCCTGTATCATGCATCGAACCTGGACTGGTGATTCATTTCACATATGATAATATGCATGCTACAATGCCATTCTCCCAAATCATACATCTTCACCCTCTCCCATAAGTGTTCTATACACTTATGTCTCTTTTGCACTCTCATACATAGGTTTAAGCTTACCATCTTTCTAAATTCCATATATATATTCGTTAGTATTACAGTATTGATGTTTTTTGTTCGGGATAACTTCACTCTGTTTTCAGTTCAGTTCAGTTCAATCACTCAGTCCTGTCCGGATCTTTGAGACCCTATGAATCACGGCATGCCAAGCCTCCCTGTCGATCACCGACTCCTGGAGTTCACTCAAACTCATGTCCATCGAGTTGGTGATGCCATCCAGCCATCTCATTCTCTGTCGCTCCCTTCTCTTCCCTCCCCAATCCTTCCCAGCATCAGAGTATTTTTCAGTGAGTCAACTCGTCGCATGAGGTGGTCAAAGTATTAGAGTTTCAGCTTTAGCATCAGTCCTTCCAATGAACACCCAGGATTGATCTCCTTTAGAATGGACAGGTTGGATCTCCTTGCAGTCCAAGGGACTCTCAAGAGTCTTCTCCAACACCACAGTTCAAAAGCATCAATTCTTCGGCGATCAGCTTTCTTCACAGTCCAACTCTCACATCCATACATGACCGCAGGAAAAACCATAGCCTTGACTAGACAGACCTTTGTTGGCAAAGTAATGTCTCTGCTTTTTAATATACTATCTAGGTTGATCATAACTTTCCTTCCAAGGAGTAAGTTTTTTTTCATTTCATGGCTGCAATCAGAATCCGCAGTCTGTGTAACAGGCTCCAATTTCATCCACCTCATTAGAACTAACTAAAATGCATTATTTTTGATGGCTGAAAAATACTACATTCTGTGTATGTACCAAAGCTTTCCTATCCATTCATCTGCAGATGGACATCTAGGTTGCTTCCATATCCTCACTATTATACACAGTGCTGCAATGAACATTGGAGTACATGTGTTTCTTTCAATTCTGGTTTCCTCGGTGTATATGCCCAGGAATGCAATTGCTGGATCATATGGCAGTTCTATTTCCAGTTTTTTGAGGAATCTCCACAATGTTCTTCATTGTGCCTGTACTAGTTTCCATTCCCACCAACAATGTAAGAGGGTTCCCTTTTCTCCACACCATCTCCAGCATTTATTGCATGTAGACTTTTGGATAGCAGCCATTCTGACTGGTGTGAAATGGTATCTCATTGTGGTTTTGATTTACATTTCTCTGATTATGAGGGATGATGAGCATTTTTTAATGTGTTTGTTAGCCATCTTTATGTCTTCTTTGGAGAAATATCTGTTTAGTTCTTTGGCTCATTTTTTGATTGGGTCATTTATCTTTCTGGAATTGAGCTGCACGAGCTGCTTGTATATTTTGGAGATTAATTCCTTATCAGTTGTTCCATTTGCTATTAATTGCTCCCATTCTGAAGGCTGTCTTTTCACCTTGCTTATAGTTTCCTTTGCTGTGCAGAAGCTTTTGATTTTAATTAGGTCCCATTTGTTTATTTTTGCTTTTATTTCCAATATTGTGGGAGGTGGGTTATGGAGGATCCTGATGTGATTTATGTCAGAGAGTGTTTTGCCTATGTTCTCCTCTAGGAGTTTTATAGTTTCTGGTCATATATTTAGCTCTCTAATCCATTTTGAGTTTATTTTGGTGTATGGTGTTAGGAAGTGGTATAGTTTCCTTCTTTTACAAGTGGCTGACCAGTTTTCCCAGCACCACTTTTTGAAGAGACTGTCTTTTCTCCATTTTATATTCTTGCCTCCTTTGTCAAAGATAAGGTGTCCATCTGTGCGTGGGTTTATCACTGGGCTTTCTATTTTGTTCCATTGATCTATATTTCTATCTTTATGCCGGTAACATACTCTCTTGATGACTGTGGTTTTGAAGTAGAGCCTGAAGTCCAGCCGGTTTATTCCCCCAGTTCCATTCTTCTTCTTCAATATTGCTTTGGCTCTTCGAGGTTTTTTGTATTTCCATACAAATTGTGAGATTATTTGTTCTAAATCTGTGAAAAATATCGTTGGTAGCTTGATATGGAATGCATTGAATGTATAAATTACTTTGGGTAGTATACACATTTTCACAATATTTATTCTTCCAAAACACGAACACGATATGTTTCTCCATCTATTAGTGTCCTCTTTGATTACTTTCACTAGTGTTTTATAGTTTTCTATGTACAAGTCTTTTGTTTCCTTAGGTAGATATATTCCTAAGTTTTTAATTCTTTTCGTTCAAAAAGTGAATGGAATAGTTTCCTTAATTTCTCTATTTTCTAATTGTTAGTGAATAGGAATGCAACTGATTTCTCTGTGTTGATTTTATATCCTGCCACTTTATTGTATTCATTGATTATCTCTAGTAGTTTTCTGGTAGAGTCTTTAGGGTTTTCTGTGTAGAGGATCATGTCATCAGCGAATAGTGAAAGATTTTCTTCTTTTCCAATTTGTATTCCTTTTATGTCTTTTTCTGCTCTGATTGCTGTAGCCAAAACTTCCAGAACTATGTTGAATAGTAGTGGTGAGAGTGGGCACCCTTGTCTTGTTCCTGCATTATGGGAAATGCTTCCAGTTTTTCACCATTGAGGATAATGTTTGCTGTGGGTTTGTCGTATATAGCTTTTATTATGTTGAGATATATCCCTTCTATTCCCACTTTCTGGAGGTTTTTTTTTTTTTTTTATCATAAATGTATGTTGAATTTGTCAAAGGCTTTCTTTGCATCTATTGGAATAATCATATGATTTTTATTTTTCGGTTTGTTAATGTGGTGTTTTACGTTGATTGATTTGCAAATATTGAAGTATCCTTGCATTCCTGGAATAAAGCCCCCTTGGTCATGATGTATGATCTTCTTAATGTATTGTTGGATTCTGATTGCTAGAATTTTGTTAAGGATTTTTGCATCTATGTTCATCAATGATATTGGCTTATAGTTTTCTTTTTTTATGGGGTCTTCACCAGGTTTTGGGATTAGGGTGATTGTGACCTCAGAGAGTGAGTTTGAAATTTTCCCTTCCTCAGCAATTTTCTGGAAGACTTTGAGTAGAACAGGTGTTAGCTCTTCTCTAAATTTTTGGTAGAATTAAGCTGTGAAGCCATCTGGACCTGGGATTTTGTTTGCTGGAAGATTTCTCATTACAGCCTGTAATTCTGTGCTTGTGATGGGTCTGTTAAGATTTTCTATTTCTTCCTGGTTCAGTTTTGGAAGGTTGTACTTTTCTAAGAATTTGTCCATTTCTTCCAAGTTATTCATTTTATTGCCATATAATTGCTGATAGTATTCTCTAATAATCTTTTGTATTTCTATGTTGTCGGTTGTGATCGCTCCATTTTCATTTTAATTTTATTCAGTTGATGTATCCATAGGTGTGAGTGGGGTAATAAAGTCCCCCATTATAATAGTGTTACTGTTAATATTCCCTTTCCGACTCACTTGCATTTGCCTTACGTATTGAGGTGCTTCTAAATGTCCCAATGGACTAATTACACCTAATTGCTATATATAGGCATTACACTCATTAGTAATGGAATCACCTTTTCTCAAATGCACATGGAACATCCTCCAAGATAGATCTAATCCTGGCCTAGAAACCCACATTTGGTAAATTAAAAAAAAAAAGAAAAGAAAAGAAAAATGAAATAATTTCAAGCATCTTTTCCAATCACAATGATGTAAGTTTAGGTGTCAACTTCAGGGGAAAAAAAAAAAATATATATATATATATATATATATAGAGAGAGAGAGAGGCTACATCACACACATCTGAATAGCCAACAGATTACAGAAGAAATAAAAAAGGAAATAAAATTTAAATATAAACTAATGAAAATAAACACATGACAACCCAAAACTTTGGGATTCCATAACAAGCAGTGTTAAGAATGAGATTCGTAGCATATAAGCCTGCCTCAAAGGAGAAGTGGGACATCAATGAATCCGGGTAGCTTTACATCTAAAGCAAACACAAAAAGAACAAAAGAAGAACCACGAAGTTAATAGAATGAAAGGAATCATAAAACTCAGAGCAGAAATAAGTGAAATAGAAACAAAGATGGTTATGGCAAAACTCAATTAAATTAAAATCTAGTCCTTTGAGAACATAATCAAAGACAAAGCATTAGCCAGTGTGATTAAGAAAAAAAAAAATGGGCGGGGGGAGGTGGTTGTGGAGAAAAATAAAAATAACAAAATTAGAAATGAAAATAGGGAAATCACAACAGACAACACAGAAATACCAAAGGTCATAAGAGATTACTGTGAACAATTATATTGCACTAAAATGGATATCATTGAAGAAATTTAGAAATGCTTAGAAAAGAATAACAGTCCATAATTGAAGGAGCAAGAAGTAGAAAATCTTAACAAACACAATAGGATCATGGAAATTAAAGCTCTAATCAAAAAATTATCAATGATCAAAACACCAGGACCTGATGGTTTCACAGGTGAAGCCTACAATTTTATTTTATTTTTAGAATTTTCCAAATAAAGGTTTATGGAAGAACAAACACTTAACTAATTGAAATTCTTACAGAAAACTGCAGAGGATGGAAGTTCCCCAACTCATTCTACCGAGGCCACCGTCACCCTAATACCAAGACCAGACAAAGATCGAAGAAAGAAAGAAAACTATAGGCCAGTATCACAAAACCTATTGGCAAACACAGATGCAGAAATTTTCCTGCAACTTCTAGCAAACAGAATCCAAAATATATTGAAAAGATCATACATCATTAGCTTATAAGCACGTGAGCTTCATCCCAAGGATGCAAGGATTCTTTAGTATTTGCAAATCAAACTGATACACCACATTAAACTGAAAGATGAAAAACCATATGATTATATAAAACATGGAGAGAAACTGTTTGACAAAAGTCAGCACATACTTAACTCTCTAGAAAGCAAGTATAAAAGGTACATATCTCAACACAATAAAAGCCATATATGAGAAGCCCACAACAAAGAGTATGTTCAAAGGTTAATAATCAAAAACATTTCCTCTATAATCAGGAACAAGCCAAGTGTGCCCACTCTCACCACAACTATTCAAAATTGATTTGGAAGTCCTAGCCACAACAGTCAGAGAAGAAAATGAAATAGAAAGGAATCCAGGTTGTTAAAAAACGAAAAGAAATAAAGAAAGGTAAATCTCACTGTTTGCATATGACATGATCCTCTACATAGAAAGCCCTAAGGACACCACAAGAATATTACTAGAGCTAAGTGATGAACATGAAAATGTAGCAGGTTATAAATTAGTACACAGAAACCCCTTGCTTTGCTATATATGATCAATGAGAAAATAGAAAGAGAAATTAAGGACACAGTCCTGTTCACCATTGCAGTGAAAAGAATAGCATCAGTTCAGTTCAGCTGAGTCGCTCAGTCGTGTCCGACTCTCCACAAACCCATGAATCACAGCACGCCAGGCCTCCCTATCCATCACCAACTCCCGCAGTTCACTTAAACTCATGTCCACAAAGTCGGTGATGCCATCCAGTCATCTCATTCTCCGTCGTCCCCTTCTCCTCCCGCCCCCAACATTTCCCAGCATCAGAGTCTTTTCCAGTGAGTCAACTCATCGCATGAAATGGCCAAAGTATTGCAGTTTCAGCTTTATCATCAGTCCTTCCAATGAACACCCAGGATCGATTTCCCTTAGAATGGACTGGTTGGATCTCCTTGCGGTACAAGGGACTCTCTAGAATAGCATACTTAGGGGCAAATTTACATAAAGAAACAAAAATACTTATATGCATATACAGAAAACTATAAAACAATGATGAAAGAAATGAAAGATGAGACAAACAGATGAAAAATTATACGAGGTTGATGGACTTGAAGAAACAGTATACTGAAAATAAATATAAAACCAATCTATAGGTTCAATGCAACCCTTATCAAGCTACCAATTGTATTCTTCAGAGAACTAGAGCAGATATTTTCACAGTATGTATACTTTCACAGTAAGTACAGAAACACAAGGAAACCTCTCAAAGCAAAAGCAATCCTGAGAAAGAAGAATGTAAATGGAGAAATCAATCTGCCTGACTTCAGACTATGCTATAAAACTACAGTCATCAAAACAGCACAAAGACAGAAATCTAGGTCAACGGAACAAAACAGAAAGCCGAAAGATAGGTCCACACACATTTGGACATCTTAATTATGACAGGGGGCAAGAGTATACAATGAAGAAAAGACAATCTCTTTAACAAGTGGTGCTTGAAAAAATGATCAACCAGTTGTAAAAGAATGAAACCACAACCCCTCGTAACACCATATGCAAAACTAAACTCAAAATTGATTAAAGATCTAAATATAAGACTAGAAATAATAAAACTATTAGAGGAAAACCTAGGCAGAACACATTCTGTCATAAATCACAGCAAGATGTACTCTGATCCACCTCCCAGAGAAATGGGAATAAAACACGAATAAACATATGGGATCTAATTAAACTTAAAAGATTTTGTATATTGAAGGAAACTATAAGCAACATGAAAAGGCAAACTTTGAAAGGGAGAAAGTAACAGCAAATGAAGTCACTGATAAATAATTAATCCCTAGACTTGGAGAAGGAAATGGCAACCCACTCCAGTGTTCTTGCCTGGAGAATCCCAGGGACGGGGGAGCCTGGTGGGCTGCCGTCTATGGGGTCACACAGAGTCGGACACGACTGAAGTGACTTAGCAGACTACAAAAGCAACACATGAAGCTCAATGCCTAAAATATAAACAACTGAATTAAGAAATGGGCCAAAAAACTCAAGAGCCATCTCTCCAGAGATGACAAACAGATGGTTAATGAACACATGAAAAGATGCTCAAACTCACAGATTATCAGAGAGATGCAAATCAAAACCACAATGAGGTGCCTACTCATGGTAGTCAGAATGGCTGCCATCAAAACGTCTACAGACAAATGCTATAGAGGCTGTGAAGAAAGTGGAAGACTTCTATACTATTAGTGGGAATCCAGACTAGTATAGCCACTACTGTGAAGAGTATGGAGATAGTTTAAAGAACTGGAAATAGAATTTCCATATGACCCAGCAGTTCTACAGGTAGGCATACACACTGAGGAAAGCAAAATTGAAAGAGACACATGCATTCCAATGTTCATGGCAGTATAGTTTCAAGAGATGGGACATGCAAGCAACCTAGATGTCTACTGGGAGGCGATTGGATAAAGAATCATGATATATATACACTGGGATACATATACACAATGGGATATTCAGTTCAGTTCATTCGCTCAGGTGTGTCCGACCCCATGAATTGCAGCATGCTAGTCATCGCTGTCCATCACCAATTCCCGGAGTATACCCAGACTTATGTCCATCAAGTCAGTGATGCCATCCAGCCATCTCATCCTCTGTCGTCGCCTTCTCCTTCTGCCCCCAATCCCTCCCAGAATCAGTGTCTTTTCCAATGAGTCAACTCTTCGCACGAGGTGGCCAACGTTTGGAGTTTCAGCTCAGCTATTAAAAAGGACACATTTATGTCAGTTCTAATGAGATACATGAAACTGGAGCCTGTTATACAGAGTGATGTAAGGCAACAAAGAAACACCGATGCAGTTTATTAATGCATATATATGGCATTTAGAAAGATGGTATGGTAACCCTACATGCAAGAAAGCAAAAGAGGCAGAGATGTGAAGAACAGAATTTGGGATTGAATGGGATAAGGCCAGATTGGGAAATATGAGAGAATAGATTGAAACCTGTATATTGCCATATAAAGTAGTTGAGCAATGCACTTTTGATGAGAGAATCAGGGCACTCAGAATGGATTCTCTGGAACAACCCAGGAGGACGTGGTGGGCAGGGAGGTTGGAGGGAGATTCAGGATGCTGTTACACATGTACAGCCATGACTGATTCATGTCAATAGATGTCAAAATCCACCATGATAGTGTAAAGCAATTAGCCTCCAATTAAACCTAATTAATTAATTAAAATGCAAAAGCACAAATAAGTAAAGCTTCTGAGGAGTGTTGGATATAAAGAAAAACCATGGGAAAGTAGACCATCAGATGGCTGATTGACATAATAGTGTGGGAGAAGCTCTGACGAGAAATCAGAAACCCTTGTACATACTATTTGTCATAGACATCAATAAGTCCATTATTTTCCACTGAGTTCTCATCAAGTCTGTCCCCTCATTGCATACACTGCTTACAGGTGATGAACCAGCTTCCTCTGGTATTTGAACCACACGTTTCAACTTCTTCCTTACTCAATTGACAGGATTACTTATGACCTCGTTTGCCATCCCCACTTCTTTTACTATAGGAAAGAGTAGTCTAGACCATTGCTTCTGACACCTTCAAATATGTCATGGTGGAGGCCATCTTCCGTCTTCCTGACACCATCTCCATCTTCCCTTGAGCATACTGATCCCTCTATCACTTCTTCTGATGTGTTTCTCATTGGGACAATTGTGAGCACTCCCATGACCTCTAATCAATATTATTAAAATATGATATAGACAAATATCAAAAAATGCAGGGACAAGTTCACGAATACATGAAAACTCCTTCGGAAAAGGGACTCTCCGCCTTCCTGATGCATATTTGGAAAAGGTCTTTTAGCTTGGTGGGAAAGGATAATTGTGGAATATAATGGAATATATAGCCTCTTTCACATGTGACATAAAAATTGGCAAGAAAGTTTGGGAAAGGACAGGAAAAGAGACAGATACACTTGGGGGAATGGTTCTTGGAGTACTCTACTTCTATGACAGATGTGCTCAAGTGCTAAAGTAGCATGTTCCTAAGTAAGGAAGAGATTTATGTGGCTCTCAAAATTATCATTGCCTCTCAGTTCCAAAGTCTTCGGTGATGCTCCTTAAGCTCCAGACAAGAGAACATTGAAGAAGGAGGTTATTAATCACAAACAGAAAAATAATATCCCATGGACCAGACTCTCTAGACCCAAGACAATATGGAAAACCTTATTTCAGATAACAGGAAATAAGTTGCAAATTGTGGATAGAGAGAAGGAAGTACACCACTTTCCACATAGGAGACAGTCATCTTTAAGAGATGCATAGAGAAGTTTTAAAAAAAGGTGTAGGCCTTCAGTGTGAACAACATAAAGTAATATGAGAAAATAAAGAACATTTTTCATTCTGACCCTAAATTAATTGTATGCTTGTGTGCTCAGTCTCTTCCAACTCTTTGCAACCCCATGGAGTGTAGACCACCAGGCCCCTTTCTCCATGGATTTCCCAGGCAAGGAAATTGGAGTGGGTTGGCATTTTATTCCATTATATTTGATGTTTCGAGCCGAAGAAAACATTGCCCATGTATTTTCTTGCATCTCTTTCAAGAAAAAGCAACATATAAGCTTTTTGCTCCAGAGAGTCTTTCTGAAATTCCAAAGTTGAACTTGTGTAGGAGGCAGGTTTATAATATAGTGGATGGGGATAATTCAATCATAGAAAAGACAAATCAAATTAAAGAAAAAAGATAAACTTTAAGAAATCTGATTTACCTCAAAATTCAGTGAGGCCACTTTTTAATGTAAACCAGCTAAGTACAGAATCAGTTCATTTGAGTTCAGTCACCCAGTCGTGTCCGACTCTTTGCACCCCATGAATAACAGCACGCCAGGCCTCCCTGTCCATCACCACCTCCCAGAGTTCACTCAAACTCATGTCCACAGAGTCGGTGATGCCATCCAGCCATCTTATTCTCTGTCGTCCCCGTCTCCTCCCACCCCCAATCCCTCACAGCATCAGAGTCTTTTCCAGTGAGTCAACTCTTCACATGAGGTGGCCAAAGTATTGGAGTTTCAGTTTTAGCATCAGTCCTTCCAATGAACACCCAGGATCGATCTCCTTTAGAATGGACTGGTTGGATCTCCTTGCAGTCCAAGGGACTCTCAAGAGTCTTCTCCAACACCCCAGTTCAAAAGCATCAATTCTTCAACGATCAGCTTTCTTCACAGTCCAACTCTCACATCCATACATGACCACGGGAAAAACCATAGCCTTGACTAGACGCACCTTGGTTGGCAAAGTAAAGTCTCTGCTTTTTAATAGAGAATAGACCTTTTTATTGACAGGATAAATAGGTTAGATAGATAGAGGAGAGTGCAGAGAAGTGGAACATAAATCTCTGTTTCTGAACCACAAGTTTCTTTTTTTTTTTTCCTAAACCTCATCTCCCACAAGTTCCTTGTAATTTTAATGATGTTGCAGATCATCTCTGTTGCCTTGATGTTAACACTAAACAGACCCATGAGCTAATCGCACTCATTTTGTCTCAGACGTCCAGGAATAAGTCAAAATATCACTTCTTTTTATGAGTTTCAAGAGAACAGGTAATGAAAAGTCCTAAATGGACCCAAAACACACTGGAATGCAAAACCATTTGAAGAGGAGGAACTTCTAACCAATAATTCTAACCAATTATCCCTCCTGGTCATGGTTTGTGACAAGATCAATAAGTATTAGTCACAGTGTTAATCTTTGTACCTACCATTAATGTATGAAGTATAGTTTGGTGCTGATTTGAAGAGACCCTAGGTATGTATCTAGAATGTTCAGTGCACATGAGGAAATCATGCAGGGCCTGGTTAGTGTCAAATTCCAATAAAATAGAGCTGAAGAAAATTAAATACATTTTGGATCACGCTGATAGTTTATGAGGAACTGTGACTGCTGATGCTGTATTTCAGCAATGATTCCAACCTATTTGGTCCTACCACCTATTCCTGTGTCTACAGGAAATTCTCAGGGAGGTGAAAATGTCACCAGTTCATTTCCCTGAAGTTAGAGTTAATGGATGTGATAGAAAAGAAATAGGCCAAGCATCAATCTCTTCCACTAGTGTTACTAATCCCAGGCAAGTTGAAAAAACAGCATTCCAAGACACTAAGCAGACGTGGCCCTCAAAAGTCTGTTTATTAACATCTTTACTCCACACAAGATATCAGAACACCTCACTTCTACATGGAAATACATCCTATGATTTCACTTACATATAAAGTTGAGGTTTTGATCTCTTCTGTCATACATGCCCAGTGCACATGTCCACACATAATCTGTCCTTTAGGTACACGTAAATTCAATTTTTTTTTTCTTTTCCTATTCCGGGTCTTGTCAGTGTTCCTTCTGCCAGAGGTGTCCTTCTCTTCTTTCCCAGTGTCTCCTACTGAAACGTAGTCATTACATGAAGGCCTAGATCAGACGTAGTTTAATCTTTAAAAGCTCCCAGAAACATCAAATGGTTTCCACAGATATATCAGTATCTATGGTCTGTCCAAAGTCTGTGCATTAATATAAATTCCTACTATTCAATACCATCATTTTTGGCTCTATCTTCTTTTTAGACTAAGGTTTAAATTGCACTTAAGCATATCTATTCATACAGTTTATAAATTCCTAACATAGTTAAACACAGACACGTTCTGATTAATAATCACAGATAGGGCCACAAGAATGACAGATAACATTAATATTGCTCATCGTTAAGACATTCATCAAAGAGATTTACAGCTAGATTTTTATAGCTCTAGAATAATATATATTAAAAAAATTATCTCTCAAAACTGAACATGATCAATGTTCACAGTTGCACTACGGCTACTGCTGCTATTGCTGCTGCTGCTAAGTCACTTCAGTCGTGTCCGCCTCTGTGTGACCCCATAGATGGCAGCCAACCAAGCGCCTCAATCCCTGGGATTCTTCAGGCAAGAACACTGTAGTGGGTTGCCATTTCCTTTTCCAATTTACCAAAGTGAAAAGCAAAAGTGAATTATCTGTTGTGTGGACTCGGTGACCACATGGATTGCAGCCTACCAGGCGGTTCTGTCCATATGATTTTCCAGGCAAGAGTACTGGAGTGGGTTGCCATTGTCTTCTCCTGCTGATGAGAACAGTACAATGGGAATATGGAAAATGATGATATTGATAATACTGGCTTGCACAGAGTATCAGGTTGCTTGGTGTAGTCCCTTGTCCAACCTTAGGGAAATGTGAGCCGAACAGTAGCTTGAGAATGTACTACAATTTCATCAATGTACTACATTTTCCTCAGTGCCTGAGGAAACCTCATACTAATAACTTTCTGGACTTGAACAAGCAACTCCCTTTATGTGTCTATGTTTTCTATACACTTAAGATATTTATCAGATTATCAGTGGCCAAACTCTAAAATTTAATATTGTCTCCCTCAGATTATGTTGCATAAAATAGATAAAACATAAACAGTTTGAGGTGGAACTATGGAATAAATGTGAACCTGCAAAGCTCTCCTAATTTTTATTTTTCCCATAATCTTCCTTGGAACTTCAAAGCTCTTTCATACTTAGGTATTTTCAATACCAACCACTTGGTTATTTTTCTCCTTAGCAGCCTTTCTGCACATATATAGTGGTCCAAAGATCACAAGTAGCCTTTTCTCAGGCATACAATAAGAGTAAAGATCAATTTTTAAAGAGAAATGAAGTATGGCAATTTTCATAGCAAACACCCTATTCCAACAAAACAAGAGAATACTCTAAATATGGACATTACCAGATGGTCAACACCGAAATCAGATTGATTATATTCTTTGCAGCCAAAGATGGAGAAGAACTATACAGTTAGCAAAAACAAGACTGAGAGCTGACTGTGGCTCAGATCATGAACTCTTTATTGCCAAATTCAGACTGAAATTGAAGAAAGTAGGGAAATGTTAGAACTAGAGCATTCAGATATGACCTAAATCAAATCCCTTATGATTATACAGAGGAAGTGAGAAATAGATTAATGGAACTACATCTGACAGATAGAACGCCTGATGAACTATGGACGGAGGTTCGTGACATTCTAAAGGAGAGAGTGATCAAAACAATCCCCAGAGAAAAGGAATGCAAAAAAACAAAATAGCTATCTGGGGAGGCCTTACAAATAGCTGTGAAAAGAAAAGAAGCAAAAAGCAAAGGAGAAAAGAAAAGATACAAGCATTTGAAAGCACAGTTGCAAAGACTAGCAAGGAGAGATAAGAAAACCTTCTGCAGCCATCAATGTAAAGAAATAGGGAAAAACAATAGAATAGGAAAGACTAGAGAAGGCAATGACACGCCAATTCAGTACTCTTGCCTGGAAAATCCCATGGGCAGAGGAGCCTGGTGGGCTAAAGTCCATTGGGTCATTAAGAGTCGGACACGACTGAGCGACTTCACTTTCACTTTTCCCCTTCAGGCATTTGAGACGAAAATGGCAAGCAACTCTAGTGTTCTTGCCTGGAGAATCCCAGGGACGGGGGAGCCTGATGGGATGCTCTCTTTGTGGTCGCACCGAATCGGATAAGACTGAAGTGACTTAACAGCAGCAGCAGAGATCTCTTCAAGAAAATTAGAGATACCAAGGGAATATTTCATGCAAAGATGGGTTCAATAAAGGACAGAAATCATATGGACCTAACAGAAGCAAAAGATATTAAGAGGTAGCAAGAATACACAGAAGAACTGTACAGAAAAGACCTTCATGACCAAGATAATCAGGATGATGTGATCACTCACCTAGAGTAAGATAACTTGGAATGTGAAGTCAAGTGGGCCTTAGAAAGCATCACTATGAACAAAGATGATGGAATTCCAATTGAGCTATATCAAATTCTGAAAGATGATGCTAAGA
The DNA here is from genome assembly GCF_049115385.1 of Moschus berezovskii. Lineage (NCBI taxonomy): Eukaryota > Metazoa > Chordata > Mammalia > Artiodactyla > Moschidae > Moschus > Moschus berezovskii. Next base: position 14,116,769 of record NC_142489.1, on the reverse strand, counting down.
AAGTGCTGCACTCAATATGCCAGTAAATTTGGAAAACTCAGCAGCGGCCACAGGACTGGAAAAGATCAACCTTCATTCCAATCCCACAGAAAGGCAGTGTTAAAGAGTATTCAAACTATCGCACAATTGCAGTCATCTCACACGCTACTAAAGTAATGTTCAAATTTCTCTAAGCCAGGCTTCAGTAATACGTGAACTTCCAGATGTTAAATCTCATTTTACAAAAGGCAGAGGAACCAGAGATCAAATGGCCAACATCCGCTGGATCACGGAAAAGCAAGAGAGTTCCAGGGAAATGTCTATTTCTGCTTTATTGAATATGCCAAAGCCTTTGACTGTGTGGATCACAATAAATGGTGGGAAATTCTGAAAGATACGGGAATACCAGACCACCTGATCTGCCTCTTGAGAAAGCTGTATCCAGGTCAGGAAGCAACAGTTAGAACTGGACGTAGAACAACAGACGGTTCCAAATAGGAAAAAGAGAACATCAAGGCTGTATAATGTGACCCTGCTTATTTAACTTATCTGCAGTGTACATCATGAGGAAAGCTGGGCTGGAAGAAGCACAAACCGGAATCAAGATTGCCGGGAGAAATATCAATAACCTCAGATATACAGATGACACCAACCTTATGGTAGAAAGTGAAGAGGAACTAAAAAGCCTCTTGATGAAAGTAAAAGAGAAGAGTGTGAAAAAAATCGGCTTTAAGCTTAAAATTCAGAAAGTTAAGATCATGGCATCTGGTCCCATCACTTCATGGGAAATAGATGGAGAAACAGTAGAAATAGTGTCAGACTTTATTTGGGGGGGGGGGTGCAAAATCACTGCGGATGCTGATGGCAGCCATGAAATTATAAGATGCTTACTCCTTGGAAAGAAAGTTATGAGGAATCTAGATAGCATATTGAAAAACAGAGACATTACTTTGCCAACAAAGGTCCATCTTGTAAAGGCTAGGTTTTTTTTCCAGTGGTCATGTATGGACATGAGAGTTGGAGAGTTAACTCACTGGAAAAGACTCTGATGCTGTGATGGATTGGGGGCAGGAGGAGAAGGGGATAACAGAGAATGAGATGGCTGGATGTCATCACCAACTCGATGGACATGAGTTTAAGTGAACTTGGTAGTTGGTGATGGACAGGGAGGCCTGGCGTGCTGTGATTCATGGGGTCGCAAAAAGTCGGACAGGACTGACCAAGTGAACTGAACTGAACTGAACTCAACTGAAGTGTGGCAAGCTTGGGAGACTGTGTCCAGACTCTCCCTCTTTTAAAGGGCACCACCCAGGTCTCTTACATTAGGCACCCATCCACTTTCACAAGCACTGGCCCCGAGCACCCTATATCATGCATCAAACACGGACCAGAAATTGTTTCACATATGATAATTTACATGCTTCAATGCCATTCTCCCATATCATACCGCACCCACAGAATCCAAAGAATATTCTAAACATCTGTGTCTCTTTTGCTGTCTTGCTTATAGGATTATCATTGTCATTTTTCTAAATTCCATAAATATGTGTTAGTATACTGTATTGGTGTTTTTCTTTCTGTCTTATTTCACTCCGTATAATAGGCTCTGGTTTTATCCACCTCATTAGAACTGATTCAAATGTATTATTTTTAATGGCTGAGTAATAGTCTACCACTGGAAGAACAGACTGGTTCCAAATAGGAAAAGTTCAGTTCAGTTCAGTTCAGTTCAGTCACTCAGTCGTGTCCGACTCTCCGCGACCCCATGAATCACAGCACGCCAGGCCTCCCTGTCCATCACCAACTCCTGGAGTACACTCAAACTCATGTCCACAGAGTCGGTGATGCCATCCAGCCATCTCATTCTCCGTCGTCCCCTTCTCCTCCCGCCCCCAATTATTCCCAGCATCAGAGTCTTTTCCAGTGAGTCAACTCAAGTTTATATATTGTCAGCCTGCTTATGGAACTTATGCAGAGCACATTACTAGAAACGCTGGGCTGGAAGAAGCACAAGGTGGAATCATGATTCCTGAGAGAAATATCAAGAGACTCCGATATGCAGATGACACCACCCTTATGGTTGATACCATTAGGAACCATCTGGTGCTGCCCATGTGTAAAGCCATCTCTTGAGTGGATGTCAAAGGATCTTTGCTATCACCTGTTCATTCTTTTGGCACAGTTTGATTACTTTTTGTTCTTCTTCATTTTGTATTCCAAGGTCAAACTTCCCTGTTACTCCAGATATCTCTTGACTTTCTCCTTTTACATTCCAATCCCTCATGGTAATAAGGACATCTTTCACTTGCTGTTAGATCTAGGAGGTCTTCTTGGTCTTCACCTAACTGATCAATCTGAACTTCTTCAGGATTAGGATTCAGGGCAGAGACTAGCATTACTGTGATTTTAAGTGGTTTGCCTTGGAAAAGAACTAAGGTCATTCTGTCATTTTTGAGGTTGCACCCAAGTAGTGCGTAGTGAAGTGATTCTAAAATTATAGCAGACTGGGGAAGTAGAATCGTAGAACAAAATAGAAAATTGTCTTAGAGTGTAAAAGCTTGATTATTGCATAAAAAAGCCTCAACGTGGAATTTGGGGAGAATATAAGAATTTCTCTGTGAGGAAGACTCATTCTGTGAGAGTTCAGCAAGATGAGGACAAAGAGCTTTCTTTCTATCCATTTTTGGGAACTCATGACTAGAAGCACTTTTAGGAGTGTCTCTGTAAGAAATTTGCTGTAAAATTCAATAAGCAAGGTCCTTTGCATTGAAAATAAGAAAGAATACTTTGTTAAAGAGTCCGTTGTTTAGTTTTCTATGTTTGCTGGCATATTGAGTGCAGAACTTTCACAACATTATCTTTCAGGGTTTGAAATAGCTCAACTCGAATTCCATCACCTCCACTAGCTTTGTTCATAGTGATGCTTCTTTAGGCCCACTTGACTTCACATTCCAGGGTGTCTGACTCTAGGTGAGTGATCACACCATCGTGATTATCTGGGTCATTAAGATCATTTCGGACAGTTCTTCTGTGTATTCTTGCCCCATCTTCTTTTTATCTTCTGCTTCTGTGACATCACTACCATTTCTGTCCTTCATTGAGCCTATCTTTGCCTGAAATGTTCCCTTGAGTTCTCTAATTTCCTGAAAGAGATCTCTAGTCTTTCCCATTCTATAGTTTCCTCTATTTCTTTACATTGATCACTGAGGAAGGCTTATCTCTCCTTGCTATTCTTTGGAAATCTGCATTCAAATGGGTATAATTTCTTTTTCACCTTTGCTTTTCACTTTCTGTCTTTTCATAACTATTTGTAAGGCCTCCCCAGACAGTCATTTTGTTTTGTTTTGTTGCATTTCTTTATCTTGGGGGTGGTCTTAATTCCTGTGTCCTGTACTGGGTCACGAACCTACTTCCATAGTTCATCAGGCCAGATTTAATCCCTTAAATCTTGGCTTGGGTATCAGGATTCTACAAAGGATTATTTCAGTTGGTCTTTTCGCTGTTCCTGGACCCACAGTGTTAGGGTGACAGGATAAGTTGGGATGTGTTCTCACCTGGAGGAGGATATGAAGAATGCCATGGCCAGTAGAAGGAAAGAAATTATACAAATTAGTAGCTAAATAAAAAGAAACAAATGTGACCATAGCAAAAATCAACAAAGCTAAAAGGTGGTTCATTGAGATGATAAGTAAAATTGAAAAACCATTAGCCAGAGTCACAAAAAAACAAAGGAAGAAGAATCAAGTCAGTAAAATTAGAAATGAAAATGGAGAAATCACAACAAGCAACACAGAAATCAAAGGATCATAAAAGGCTACTATCAATAACTATATGCCAATAAAATGGATAACTTGGAAGAAATGGAGGAATTCTTAGAGCAGTATCAGTTCAGTTCAGTCCAGTTCAGTTCAGTCGCTCAGTCGTGTCTGAATCTCCGCAACCTCATGAATCACAGCACGCCAGGCCTCCCTGTCTATCACCAACTCCCGGAGTTCACTCAAACTCATGTCCACAGAGTCGGTGATGCCATCCAGCCATCTCATTCTCAGTCGTCCGAATCTCCTCCCGCCCCCAACATTTCCCAGCATCAGAGTCTTTTCCAGTGAGTCAACTCGTCGCATGAGGTGGCCAAAGTATTGCAGTTTCAGCTTTAGCATCAGTCCTTCCAATGAAAACCCAGGATTGATATCCTTTAGAATGGACTGGCTGGAACTCCTTGCAGTACAAGGGACTCTCAAGAGTCTTCTCCAACACCACACTTTCCAAAACTGAAGCGGAAGGAAATAGAAACACAACAGACATTTTACATGCATGGAAATTGAAACTGTAATCATAACTCTTCCAGCATACAAAAGCCCAGAACCAGATGACTTCACTGCTGAATTCTAAAAAACTTTGAGCAAAGCTAACACCTATTCTCCTCAAATTCTTCCAAAAATTTCAGAGTAAGGGAAACTTCCAAACTCATTCTATGAGGCCTCCATCACCCTAACACCAAAACCAAACAAACATGGCATAAAAAAAGACACTAAGGCCAATAACACTGATGAACATAGATGCAAAAATCCATAACAAAATCCTAACAAACAGAATCCAATAGCATATTAAAAACATCATGACCAAATGGTCTTTATCTCAGTGATACAAGCTTTCTTTAATATTCTTAAGTCAATCAATATAATACAGAAACTTAACATGTTAAAACTACATTAAATTGAAAAATAAAAACCATATGATTATCTCTATAGATGCAGAGAAGGCCTTTGACAAAATTCAAAATCATTTTAAGATAAAAATCCTCCAGAGAGAAGGAATAAAAGGAATATAGCTCAACATAATAAAAGGTATATATGACAAACCTACTTCAATGGTGAAAAATTGAAAGCAATCTTCCTAAAGTCAGAAACAAGACAAGGTTGCCCACTCTCACCACTATTATTAAACACAGATTTGGAAGTTTTAGACACAGCAGTTAGAGAGAAAAAGGAAATAAAAAGAATACAGGTTGGAAAAGAAGAATTAAAACTCTCACTCTTTGTATATATCCTGATCCTCTACATAGAAAACCCTAAAGACTCCAGCAGAAAATGACTAGAGCTAATCAATGAGTACAGTAAAGTTTCAGGATATAAAATTCACACCCAGAAATCCCTTGTATATCTATACACTAAAAATTAGAAAGCAGAAAGATAAATTAAGGAACATTCCCATTCACCATTGAAATGAAAAGAATAGAATACTTAGGAATAAATCGACCTAAAGTAATAAAAGTCCTCTATGTAGAAAACTATAAAACACTGATGAAAGAAATCAGAGATGACATAATGAGTTGGATAAATATTCCATGTTTATGGTTCGGAAGTATCAAAACAGTGAAAATGAGTAAACTATGTAAAGCAATCTATAGATTCAATGTGCTCCCTATCAAGCTACCAACGGTATTTTTCATAGAACTATAAAAACATAATGCCACAATTTGTATGGACCTGCCAAAAACCTTGAATAACCTAAGCACTCTTGAGAAAGAAGAATGGACCTGGAGGAATGAACCTGCTTGACTTCAGTGTATACTACAAAGCTGTAATCAAAATGACAGTATGGTACTGGCACAAAGACAGAAGTATAGATCAACAGAACAAAATAGAAAGCCCAGATATAAAATCACACATATGTGGACAATGGAGGCACGTATGTACAATGGAAAAAAGACAATCTCTTAAACAAGTGGCGCTGGGAAAAGTGGGCATCCACATGTAAAAGAATGAAGCTAGAAATGAGGTACCATCTCATGCCAGTCAGAATGGATACTACCCAAAAGTCTACACAAAATAAATTCTGGAGAGGGTGTGGAGAAAAGGGATCCCTCTTACACTGTTGGTGGGTCTGCGAACTAGTGCAGGCATTATGGAGAACAGTGTGGAGATTAGTTAACAAACTGGAAACAGAACTGCCATACGACCTAGCAATCCCACTGCTGGACAATAACACCAAGGAAACCAGAATTGAAACAGACCCGTGTACCCTAATGTTCATCACAGCACTGTTTATAATAGCCAGGACATGGAAGCAACCTAGATGTCCACTGGCAGAAGAATGGATAATAAATCTTTGGTACATATACACAAAGGCATATTACTCAGTCATTAAAAATAATTAATTTGAATTAGTTCTAACGAGGTGAATGAAACTGTATCTTATTATACACAAAGAAGTAAGTCAGAACAAGAAACATCACTATATATTCCATGCATATATATGGAATTTCAAAATATGATGTCAATGACCATATATGTGAGACAGCAATAGAGACAAAAATGTATAGAATAGTCTTTTGGACTCTGTGGGAGAAGGCTGGGGTGGGATGATCACATTGATACATACATTGAGAGGATCGCATTGAAACATGTATATTCCCATATGTGAGACGATCACACCAGTTTGGATTCGATACACGATACAAGGTGCTCAGGGCTGGTGCACTGGGGTGATCCGGAGGTTTGCCCTGGGGAGGGAGGTGGAAGGAATGTTCAGCATCAAGAATAAATGTGAACAATGGCTGATTCATATCAATGTACAGAAAACCCACTTCAATATTATAAAGTAATTAGCCCCCAATGAAATGGCTGGATGGCATCACCGACTCTGTGGACATGAGTCTGAGTGAACTCCGGGAGTTGGTGATGGACAGGGAGGCCTGGCGTGCTGTGATTCATGGGGTTGCGGAGAATCGGACATGACTGAGCGACTGAACTGAACTGAAAATAAATAAATAAATAAATAAAAGTGCTGGACTTAGCCAGTGATCTAGTGGCTTAAGAATTTGCCTGTCAATGCGGGGCACATGGGTTTGATCCTTGGTCTGAGGAGACCTCACACGCTACCAAAATAGATAATCCTGTCTGCCTAAACTACTAAACCTGAGCACTTTAGAGCTTGTGCTCCACAAGAGAAGGCACTGCCATGAGAAGCTAGCTCACTACAATAAAAAGTAGAACCCAATTACTGCAACTAGAGAAACGAAATGAATACTCAGTGCAGCCATAAGTAAATAAATAAATGATAAAAAATTATGAATAAATGAACCCTAGATATGTAAATGTATTATATGTGATATGAAATTCTTGTATTATATTGAATATCTATATGTTATGTTGATTTACTATTTGAAATATGGAATTCCTATATTTCAAATATGAAAATCAAGGGCAAAATTTCTAAACAAAATACAAATTCTCTATATTTCACATATAAGAATCTAGGTGTAGATTTTCCTATATGATTCTCTAAATTTCACATATGAAAATCTAGGTGTCAATTCTATTTGAAAGTTGGAATTCTCTATAATTCTCATTTGAAATTCAGGTTGGTTATGTTTGCTACTTCCAATGTGGAATTCCCTAATTTTGTATGAAAATCTGGGTGTAGATTTTATAGATGAAGAATATAAGTTTCTGTATTTCAATTCTTTACCATCAAAGCCACCAGGAGTCTTTCATACATTTAGGAAAGCCTCCAAGAATTTATAAAATTAACACCAAAAATAGATGTCCTTTTCACCATAGCTGACTGGGATGTAAAAACAGGAAGTCAAGCTATACGTGGAGTAACAGAGAAGTTTGTATTTAGGGTACAAAATGATGCAGAACAAAGGCTAAAGGAAGAGTTTTGCAAATAGAAAGATTAAAAATGTAAACAGCGACAGTGTTCTTAGGCAACAAAATCACTGGGGACAGTGATTACAGCCATGAAAATAAAAGACTCTCACTCCCAGGAAGAAAAGCTTTGACAAAACTAGACACAATATAATTAGAAGCAGAGACATCATTTTGTCAACAAAGGTCCATATACGCAAAGCAGATTTTTTTCCCAGTGAATATGTATGGATGCCTCTCATGTGTGGCCCTACACAGTATGTCTTAGTATCACTGAGTTAGACAAGGCAGTGGTCCATGTATGGAATGGTTAGGTTTCTGTGATAGTGGTTTCCGTCTTTCTGACCTTGAATGCCCTCTCTCACCACCTACCATCTACTGGAGTTTATCTTACTTTGGTTGTGGAGTATCTCTTCACTGCTCCTACAGAAAAGAACAGCCTCTGCTCCTTATGTTGGATGTGGGATATCTCCTCCTGACAGCTGGCTGCTCCAGTGCCACACAGACACATTCGCTGCTCCAGCAAATTTGGAAAACCCAGCAATGGCCAAGGAATGGAAAAGGTCAGTTTTCATTCCAATCCCAAAGAGAGGCAATGCCAAAGAACGCTCAAACTATTAAACAATTGCCTTCATCTCACGTACTAATAATGCTCAAAATTCTCCAAGGCAGGGTTCAACAATATGTGAACCGTGAACTTCCAGATGTTCAAGCTGGTTTTGGGAAAGGCAGAGGAATCAGAGATCAAATTGCAGACATCTCCTGGATTGCTGAGAAAACTAGAGAGTTCCAGAAATCATCTATTTCTGCCTTATTGACTATGCCAAAGCCTTTGACTCTCTGGATCACAATAGACTGTGGAAAATTCTTCAAGAGATGGGAATATCAGACCCCCTGACTTGTCTCTTGAGAAACCTGAATGAAGGTCAGAAAACAATAACTAGAACAAGGCATGGAAGTAGGTCAAGGCTGTATTGTCACCCTACTTATTTAACTATATGCAGAACACGTCATGAGAAATATGACTCGTATGAAGCAGAAACTGGAATCAAGACTACACGGAAAATATCAATAACTGCAAAGACGCAGATGACACCACCCTTATGAGAGAAAATGAGGAAAATCTAAAAGTCTCTTATTTCACATAGGAAAATCAATGCCTATATGCTTATTTTAAATATCAATTCTCTACAGTTTACATATGCAAATTTGGTGAAGATTTTTTCCCTACATTACATATAGAATTTTCTGCACTTCACAGATGAAAATCAGGAGAGTTATTTTTCCTACAAGGAATGAGGAGTTTTCCTTCTTAAACATGAACATCTGGGTGCAGAATTTCCTACCTGAAAAGTAGAAGTCTCTGCTTTTCAATCCTTCACCATCTATGTTACGAGGGAGCTTGAATGGTTTTAGGAAGACCTGCAAGTCTTTCTAGAAATAACACGTAGTAAAGATGTCCATTTAATTATAGGATTCTGAAATGTAAAAACAGAGAATCAAGAGAATCAACCTGGTGCAATGGGGATGGTTGGCCTTGGTGTATGACATGAGGCAGGACAAAACTAGTAGTGTTTTGGCAAATAGAAAGGGTAAAAATTAAAATAGTGACAGACAGTTTTCTTCAGCTCCAAAATCTCTGGGGCAGTGATTACAGCCATGAAACTAAAACCCCTTGCTCCTGGGAAGAAAAGCTATGATAAGCTTAGACACAATGTACTGAAAAGCAGAGACATCTCTTTGGCAACAAAGGTCCATATAGTCAGAGCTATGGTTTTACCCGTAGACATGTACGGATGTACTAGTTTCACTATAAATAATTCTGAGTGCCAACTAATCGAGATTTTTCAACTGTGTGCTAAAGATGGCTCTTGAGAGACCCTTGTCCAGCAAGGAGATCAACCCCATCAATCCTAAATGAAACTAACCCTAAACATCCATTGTAAAGACTGATGTTGAAGCTGAAATTCCAATACTTTGGCTACCCTGGTGTGAAGAAATAATACATGGGAAAATATTGAGGTTATGTCTTGTCACTAAAGAAATAATTATTATTATTGGCTCTGATATGAGTAGATGGAGGACAGGAGGAGCAGTGGGCGAAAGGGTGTGAGATCTTTGGACAGCATCACTTTACTCGATGAACATGAGTCTCAGCAAAGTGTTGGAGACAGTAAAGGATAGGGACGTCTGGAGCACTGCCGTCCATGATATTGCAAACTGTTGGACATGACTGAGTGACAGAATATTACCAGAAACTGTATTTCCTATATATCAATCTGGATAAAATTTTCGAACTTGAAACATTGAAATCTGTTTATGTCTATAGAAAAATTAGATATTTCTGCATGAAATATGGAATTTTCTCTACTTCATTAATGAAAGGCTTGGTACAGAACTTTCCTCTGAAACTTTGACAGTTTCAGTCTTTCATGCATAAAAATCTGTACAAAAATATTTTGACTTGGGATATGGACATGAAAAATGACATAAAATATTTTACTTTTCAAATATGAAAATCTAGGGATACATTTTCTTATGTGAAATAACATGTCATTATTGATGCACTATCGAAATTTCTGTTTCATATATTGAAATCACACCAGATAGTCCTACTTGAAAGATAAAATTCTGTTTCACATATGAAACTCTAGGTGAAGAATTTAGGACATGAAATATGAAACTCTCTATAATTTACATATGAAAATCTGGGGACATATTTTTCAATTAAAAGCAGGGAATTTTCTGTATATCATATGAAAGTATGGACACTGAATTTTCTGCATGAAATAGGAAAATCTTGAGGTTATTTTCAGATTTCACATTTAAAAATCCGTGTGCCGCTTTCCTTCATGAAATACAGAATGCTGTATATTTCGTATTTGAAAAATGGCATTGATTTTGCTACAAGAAATATGGAATCCTCTATTTCATTTAAGAAAATATTAGTTTCATGATTGAGCAACAAACTTCTCTATATTTCACCGAAATAATCATCCGGAAAGAAATATGGAATCTCATATATTTCACATTTGAAAACCTGAGGACAGTTTTGCTCATATGAATTACAAAGCCTCTAGTATTCATATTTGAAAACCTGTGTCCGATTTTTCGCACATAAAACATGGAATTGTCCATGATTCAGAAGAACTGACTCACTTGAAAAGAACCTGATGTTGGGAAAGATTGAAGGCAGGAGAAGGGGACGACAGAGAATGAGATGGTTAGATGGCATCACGGACGCAATTGACTTAAGTCTAGTTAGACTCTGAAAGTTGGTAATGGACAGGAAGGCCTGGCCTGCTGTGGTTCATGGGATCGCTAAGAGTCGACCACGACTGAGCAACTGAATTGAACTGATGATTCAGAAACTAAGATCTGTGTTGAGCAGTCAAACATAGAATCGACTTATTTCTTGTCTGACTGTCTGGTACCTTACTTCCCTATTGAAATTTAGAATTCTCTGTAATTCATTTATGAAAGTCCATGTGAAGTTTTCCAAACATGAAATACAGAATAAACTTTGTCACATGAATGTCTGGGTGCCAATATTTCTACATGAAAACGTGTATATCTCTACAGTAACATGTGACTTTCTAGATTTCGGATTTCCCACATGAACTATGGAAATCTGTATATTTCACATATCAAAATCTGGATGTCATTATCTCTGCTTAAAATGCAGAATCATCCCTATTTATTTTATGGAAAACCTGGGAGAAAATGTTCACACATGGAATATGTACCTCATCAATTAATTCATGAAACTATGGGAGCAGATAGACTCACGTGCATTTTGGACTCCTCTAAATTTCATATATAAAACAAAGGCACTTTCTTTCTGACATAAAATATAGTATTTTTTAAATATATATTTTCACCATCTAGGTGAAATATTTCCAGCTGATATATGGAATTCTCTGTATATCCCTATTTAGACCTGCTAGCAGATTTACCTGAATGTAATATGGAATTCTCTATATCTCACACACAAAAATCGATGAGGACGTTTTGACACGAAATATGGATTTTTGTACAAGCAAGTTTTAGAAAAGACAGAGGCACCAGAGATCAAATTGTGAACATTTGCTGGATCATGGAGAAAGCAAGAGAGTTCCAGAAAAACATCTATTTCTGCTTCATTGACTATGCCAAAGACTTTGACTGTGTCGATCACAATAAACTGTGGAACATTCTGAAAGAGATGGGAATCCCAGACCACCTGACCTTCCTCTTGAGAAACCTGTATGCAGGTCAGGAAGAAACAATCAGAACTGTACATGGAACAACAGACTTGTTCCGAATAGGAAAATGAGTACATCAAAGCTGTATATTGTCATCTTGCTTATTTCACTTATATGCAGAGTACATCATGAGGAACGCTGGTCTGGAAGGAGAACAAGCTAGAATCAAGATTGCTGGGAGAAATATCAATAACCACAGATATGCAGATGACACTACCCTAATGTAAGAAAGTGAACAGGAACTCAAAAGCCTCTTGATGAAAGTGAAAGAGGAGAGTGAAAATGTTGGCTTGAAGCTCAACATTCAGGAAACAAAGATCATGGCATCTGGTCCCATCACTTCATGGGAAATAGATGGAAGAACAGTGGAAACAGTGTCAGACTTTATTTTTTGGGGCTCCAAAATCACTGCAGATGCTGATTGCAGTAATGAAATTAAAAGACGTTTACTCCTTGGCAGGAAAGTTATGACCAACCTTGATAGTATATTAAAAAGCAGAGACATTACTTTGTCAACAAAGGTCCGTCTAGTCAAGGCTATGGTTTTTCCCGTGGTCATGTATGGATGTGAGAGTTGGACTATGAAGAAAGCTGATCGCCGAAGAATTGATGCTTTTGAACTGTGGTGATGGAGAAGACTCTTGAGAGTCCCTTGGACTGCAAGCAGATCCAAACAGTTCATTCTAAAGGAGATCAATCCTGGGTGTTCATTAGAGGGACTGATGCTAAAGCTGAAACTGCAATATTTTGGCCACCTCATGCGACGAGTTGACTCACTGGAAAAGAGTCTGATGCTGGGAAAGGTTGAGGGCTGGAGGAGAAGAGGACGACAGAGAATGAGATGGCTGGATGGCATTGCCTACTCTGTGGACATGAGTTTGAGTGAACTCCGGGAGTTGGTGATGGACAAGGAGGCCTGGAGTGCTGTGATTCATGGGGTCGCGGAGAGTTGGACACGACTGAGCGACTGAACTGAAATGAACTGAACTGAAGGATTTTTGTTCATTTCACATGAAAAACTAGGGTGCAGATTTTTCTGACAAGACGAATGAGCTCAATATAGTTCAGATGTTGGAAATTCCATCTCTGGTTCATCTGCCTTTACTAAAACCAGCTTGAAAAGACAGAGGAACCAGAGGTCAAATTGTCAACATCTACTCCGTCATCGAAAAAGCAAGAGAATTCCAGAAGTACATCTATTTTTGTTTTATTGACTCTTCCAAAGCCTTTGACTGTGTGGATCACAACAAACTGTGGAAAATTCTGAAAGAGATTGGAATACCAGACCACCTGACCTGCCTCTTGAGAAACTTATATGCAGGTCAGGAAGCAACAGTTAGAACTGGACATGGAAAGACAGACTGGTTCCAAATAGAAAAAGGTGGATATCAAGTCTGTATATTGTCACCTGGCTTATTTAACTTATATGTGGAGCATATCATGAGAAATTCTGGCCTGGAGGAAACACAAGCTAGAATCAAGATTGAAGGGAGAAATTTCAATAACCTCATATGTGCAGATGACACCACCATTATGGCAGAAAGTGTAGAGGAACTAAGAAACCTCTTGATGAAAATGAAAGAGGAGGGTGAAATAGTTGGCTTTAAGCTCAAATTTCAGAGAATTAAGATCATGGCTTCTGGTCCCATCACTTCATGGAAACAGATGGGGAAACAGTGTCAGACTTTACTTTTCTGGGCTCCAAAATCACCACAGATCGTGATTGCAGGCATGAAATTAAAAGACGCTTACTCCTTGGAAGGAAAGCTATGACCAACCTAAGAAGCATGTTAAAAAGCAGAGTCATTACTTTGCCAACAAAGGTCCGTGCAGTCAAGGCTATGTTTTTTTCCAATAGCCATGAATGGATGTGACAATTGGACTGTGAAGAAATCTGAGTGATGAATAATTGATGCTTTTGAACTGTGTTGTTTGAGAAGACACTTGAGAGTCCATTCAGTCCATCCTAACGGAGATCAGTCCTGGGTATTCATTGGAAGGACTAATGTGGAAGCTGAAACTCCAATATTTTTCCCACTTCATGCAAAGAGTTGACTCATTGGAACAGACCCTGATGCTGGAAGAAATAGAGGAAAAGGTAAAGGGGATGATAGATTCAGATGGCTGGACGGCATCACCAACTTCATGGACATGAGTTTCGGTTAACTCCAGGAATTGTTGACGGACAGGGAGCCTTGGCCTGTTGCATTTCATGGGGTCGCAAAGAGTCAGACACCACTGAGTGAATGAACTGAACTGATAGCTCAGATATGTAAACGTGAGTACAGTTTTTATGCATGATATGGGATTTTCTATGTTTCAAATAGAGAAATCTTAGCTCAGATATTCTTATATAAAATATAAAATATTTATATTTCGTTTATGAAATCTGGATACTGATCTTTCTCCACAATTTGCTACCTGTCACCTATGAAAAGCTGGTGTAGATTTTTCTGCATGAAAAAAATGATTTCATTCTACTACCCTTATCAAAATATGAGCACGTTTACTTTCTGAAATATGAGGTTATTTATAGTTCACATTTGAAAATATGGGTGCTGTTATTTTAAGTAAAAATGTAATGAGATGGAATTCTCTAAATATCTCATTTGAAATTCCAGGTACAAATTTTCTTGCATGAAATATGGAATTAGGTACATTGTGGAATGAAACACTGGATTGCTTACGTTATATTTTGAATATCTGTGTGCCTATTTTCATACATGATATATGTAATTATTTGTGTCGCTGTTGGAAATAGGGGCATTCGTATTTCTATATAAATATTGAATTCTCTATACTTCACATAATTAAATATTAGCAAATATTTTCTAGGCACATATTTTCAAATGCTAAATATGGAACTCGATAAGTTTCACATGTGGAAATCAAAGTTCAGATTTTCATAAAAGATCCGTGGAAAGATGTCTATTTTACAGATGACAATCAGAATATACATATGTATATAAAGACGCTTGCTCCTTGGAAGGAAAGTTATGACCAACCTTGATAGTATATTAAAAAGCAGAGACATTACTTTGCCGAGCAAGGTCCGTCTAGTCAAGGCAATGGTTTTTCCCGTGGTCATGTATGGATGTGAGAGTTGGACTGTGAAGAAAGCTGATCGCCGAAGAATCGATGCTTTTGAACTGTGGTGTTGGAGAAGACTCTTGAGAGTCCCTTATACTGCAAGGAGATCCAACCAGTCCATTCTAAAGGAGATCAATCCTGGATGTTCATTGGAGGGACTGATGCTAAAGCTGAAACTCCAGTACTTTGGCCACCTCATGAGACGAGTTGACTCACTGGAAAAGACTCTGATGCTGGGAAAGGTTGGGGGCGGGAGGAGAAGGGGACGACGGAGAATGAGATGGCTGGATGGCATCACCGATTCTGTGGACATGAGTTTGAGTGAACTCCGGGAGTTGGTGATGGACAGGGAGGCCTGGCGTGCTGTGATTCATGGGGTCGCGGAGAGTCGGACACGACTGAGCGACTGAACTGAACTGAACTGATATACACATATATTTATATATATATTTATTTACATATAAAATATAAATATATATGTTTCTTGACTATTTATATTTATATTTCAGTTCAGTTCAGTCGCTCAGTCGTGTCCGACTCTCCGCGACCCCATGAATCACACCACGCCAGGCCTCCCTGTCCATCACCAACTCCCGGAGTTCACTCAAACTCATGTCCACAGAGTCGGTGATGCCATCCAGCCATCTCATTCTCCGTTGTCCCCTTCTCCTCCCGCCCTCAACCTTTCCCAGCATCAGACTCTTTTCCAGTGAGTTAACTCGTCGCATGAGGTGGCCAAAGTATTGCAGTTTCAGCTTTAGCATCAGTCCCTCCAATGAACATCCAGGATTGATCTCCTTTAGAATGAACTGGTTGGATCTGCTTGCAGTCCAAGGGACTCTCAAGAGTCTTCTCCAACACCACAGTTCAAAAGCATCAATTCTTCAGCGATCAGCTTTCTTCACAGTCCAACTCTCACATCCATACATGACCACAGGAAAAACCATAGCCTTGACTAGATGGACCTTTGTTGGCAAAGTAATGTCTCTGCTTTTTAATATACTATCTAGGTTGGTCATAACTTTCCTGCCAAGGAGTAAACGTCTTTTAATTTCATTACTGCAATCAGCATCTGCAGTGATTTTGGAGCCCCCCAAAAATAAAATCTAACACTGTTTCCACCGTTTTTCCATCTATTTCCCATGAAGTGATGGGACCAGATGCCATGATTTTGTTTCCTGAATGTTGAGCTTCAAGCCAAACTTTTCACTCTCCTCTTTCACTTTCATCAAGAGGCTTTTGAGTTCCTCTTCACTTTCTTACATTAGAATAGTATCATCTGCATATCTGAGGTTATTGATATTTCTCCCAGCAATCTTGATTCCAGCTTGTGCTTCTTCCAGCCCAGCGTTCCTCATAAGGTAAAACAAGAGACCTCTTCAAGAAAATTAGAGATTCCAAGGGAACATTTCATGCAAAGATGGTCTCGATAAAGGTCAGAAATTGTATGGACCTAACAGAAGCAGAAGATATTAAGAAGAGGTGGCAGGAATACACAGAAGTACTGTACAAAAAAGATCTTCATGACCAAGATAGTCACGATAATGTGATCACTGACCTAGAGCCAGACATCTTGGAATGTGAAGTCAAATGGGCCTTAGAAACCATCACAGCGAACAAAGCTAGTGGAGGTGATGGAATTCCAGTTGAGCTATTTCAAATCTTGAAAGATGATGCTGTGAAAGTGCTGCACTCAATATGCCAGCAGATTTGGAAAACTCAGCAGTGGCCACAGGACTGGAAGAGGTCAGTCTTCATTCCAATCCCAAAGAAAGGCAATGCCAAAGAATGTTCAAACTACCGCACAATTGCACTATCTCAGACGCTAGTAAAGTCATGCTCAAAATTCTCCAAGCCAGGCTTCAGCAGTAAGTAAAACGTGAACTCCCATATGTTCAAGCAGGTTTTAGAAAAGGCAGAGGCACGAGAGATCAAATTGCCAACATCTGCTGGATCATGGAGAAAGCAAGAGAGTTTCAGAAAAACATCTATTTCTGCTTCATTGACTATGCCAAAGCCTTTGACTGTGTCGATCACAATAGACTGTGGAAGATTCTGAAAGAGATGGGAATCCCAGACCACCTGACCTGCCTTTTGAGAAACCTGTATACAGGTCAGGAAGCAACAGTTAGAACTGTACATGGAACAACAGACTGGTTCCAAATAGGAGAAGGTGTACGTCAAGGTTGTATATTTATATTTAAATATATATAAATATAAATGTATAAAAATAAATATAAATATTTAAATATTATATAATATATATTTAAATATATAAATATATATAAATATCAATTCAGTTCAGTTCAGTCATTCAGTCGTATCTGACTCTTTGCGACCCCATGAACCACAGCACGCCAGGCCTCCCTGTCCATCACCACCTCCCAGAGTTCACTCAAACTCATGTCCACAGAGTCGGTGATGCCATCCAGCCATCTCATTCTCAGTCGTCCCAATCTCCTCCTGCCCCCAACCTTTCCCAGCATCAGAGTCTTTTACAGTGAGTCAACTCGTCACATGAGGTGGCCAAAGTATTGGAGTTTCAGCTTTAGTATCAGTCCTTCCAATGAACACCCAGGATTGATCTCCTTTAGAATGGACTGGTTGGATCTCCTTATATATATTTAAATATATATATAAATATTAATAAAGATAAATATATATAAATTATATATGTATTATATATTTATTTATATACATTATATATATTTATTTATATATGGTGTATATATATATTTCTTGACTGAACCGGACTGATATGAAATTCTGAATGTTTCATTATCAAAAATCTGTATTAATTTTTTCCAACATATATATGTAATTTTCTGTAATTCACATAAAGACATGTGGGAACAGGTTTTCCTAATGAAATAGAAAATGTCTTCATTGATCATATGGAAATCTGTGAATTGTTTTTCCAATGCTATATGAAAATTTTCATGTATCATATATGGAAATCATGGCCAAGATATTCTGTAACAAGTATGGAAAATGTTATCTCTATTTCATATACTAAAAAACCCACAAAATACGGAATTCTCTATATTTCTCACTTAAAATCTGGTCACACATTATCACATGAAATATTGCACATTCTCAACATCAAAATCAAAAATCTCTGCTGAAATTTTCATACATGAAGGACTGAAATTTATGTGCATCACATATGAAAACATTCCCCACACAAAATCTTTTATTTGGAATATTTTAGACACCAAAATATGTGCAGTGATAACACTCCATAAAATATGGAATTCTGTTTATTTCAGATGTGATAAAAAAAAATGGTGACTATTTTAGTCAATTAAATATCAAACTCTGTATATGTTACTTATGAAAATCTCCTTGTTGATTTTAACCCATGATAAATTGAATTTTGGGTTATTTCACTTTATAAGAATCATGACAATCTGAGTGGTAACTTTCTTAAATGAAATACGGAATTTTCTATATTTCACATACGAAAACGTAGGCATTGGTTTTCTTAAGATACAGAAAATAGTTATGGAATTGGAATCATCTCTATTTTACAAAAGAAAATCTGTGTAATAACCTCCAGTTTCATTCACCTCATTAGAACTGATTCAAATGTATTCTTTGTAATTGCTGAGTAATATTCCATTTTGTAAATGTACCACAGCTTTCTTATCCATTCGTCTGCAGATGGCCATCTAGGTTGCTTCCATATCCTGGCTATTATAAACAGTGCTGTGATCAACATTGGAGAACATGTGTCTCTTTCAATTCTGGTTTCCTCGGTGTGTATTCCCAGCAGTGGGATTGCTGCATCATATCGCCGTTCTATTTCCAGTTTTTTAAGGAATCTCCACACTGTTCTCCATAGTGGTTGTACTGGTTTGCATTCCCACCAACAGTGTAAGAGTGTTCCCTTTCCTCCACACCCTCTCCAGCAGTGATTGCTTGTAAACGCTTGTATAGCAGTCATTCTGAATGGCATGAAATGGTACCTCATTCTGGTTTTGATTTGCATTTCTCTGATTATGAGTAATGTTGAGCATTTTTTCATGTGTTTGTTAACCATCTGTATGTCTGCATTGGAGAAATGTCTGTTTAGTTCTTTGGCTCATTTTTTGATTGGGTAGTTTATTTTCCTGGAATTAAGCTGCAGGAGTTGCTTGTATATTTTTAAGATTAACTCTTTGTCAGTTGCTTCATTTGTTATTATTTTCTCCCATTCTGAAGGCTGTCTTTTCACCTTGCTTATAGTTTCCTTTGCTGTACAGAAGCTTTTGATTTTATTTAGGTCCCATTTGTTTATTTTTCCTTTTATTTCCAATATTGTGGGAGGTGTGTCATGGAGGATCCTGCTGTGATTAATGTCGGAGAGTGTTTTGCCCATGTTCTCCTCTAGGAGTTTTATAGTTTCTGGTCTTACATTTATTTATTTATTTATTTTCACATTGGCCATGATTTCATCTTTATTCCAGTTCTGTCCAGATAAAAATAATATTCTCTTCTCTACACATATCCTTAATAAAAAGTATATTTTACAAATAAAAATATGTAAAGCATTTCACATATAACTTTTATTTTTATTTTTTTAAAATGTTATTGGAGGCAAAGTACTTTACATTAATATATTGGTTGTTTTTGCCATACATTGACACGAATCAGCCTCGGATATACACATATTCCCCCTCTTGAACCCCCCCTTCCACCTCCCTTATCCCCATATCCTCCTTCCAGGTCATCCCCGTACATCAGCCCCAAGCATCCTGTATCATGCCTAGAACCTGGACTGGTGATTCAGTTCACATATGATAATATACATGCTACAATGCCATTCTCCCATATCATTCCATCTACACCCTCTCCCACAGATTCCCAAAGACTGTTCTGTACACTACACCTATGTCTCTTTTGCTGTCTCATATACAGGGTTATCCTTACTGTCTTTCTAAATTCCATATATATGCGTTAGTATACTGTATTGATGTTTTACTTTCAGGCTGACTTCACTCTGTATAATAGGCTCCAATTTCATCCACCTCATTAGAACTGATTCAAATGCATTCTTTTTGATGGCTGAAAATACTCTATTGTGTATAAGTACCAAATCTTTCTTATCCATTCATCTGCAGATGGACATCTAGGTTGCTTTCATGTCCTCGCTATTATAAACAGTTCTGCAATGAACATTGGAGTACATGTGTTTCTTTCAATTCTGGTTTCCTTGGTGTGAACGCACAGGAGTGCGATTGCAGGATCATATGGCAGTTCTATTTCCAGTTTTTTGAGGAATCTCCACATGTTCTCCATAGTGATTGTGCTAGTTTGCTTTCCCACCAACGGTATAAGAGGGTTCCCTTCTCTCCACACCCTCTCCAGCATTTATTGTATGTAGGCTTGTGGATAGCAGCCATTCTGACTGGTGTGAAATGGTATCTCATTGTGGTTTTGATGTGCATTTCTCTGATTATGAGGGATGTTGAGCATTTTGTCATGTGTTTGTTAGCCATCTGTATGTCTTCTTTGGAGAAATGTCTGTTTAGCTCTTTGGCCCATTTTTTGAATGGGTCGTTTATTTTTCTGGAATGGAGCTTCAGGAGCTGCTTGTATATTTTGCAGATTAACTCTTTTTCAGTTGTTTCATTTGCTATCAATTTATCCCATTCTGAAGGCTGCCTTTTCACTTTGCTTATAGTTTCCTTTACTGTGCAGAAGCTTTTGATTTTAATTAGGTCCCATTTGTTTATTTTCACTTTTATTTCCAATATTCTGGGAGGTGGATCTTGGAGGATCCTGGTGTGATTTATGTCGGAGAGTGTTTTGCCTACATTCTTCTCTAGGAGTTTTATAGTTTCTGGTCTTACATTTAGCTCTTTAATCCATTCTGAATTTATTTTGGTGTATAGTGTTAGGAAGTGTTCTAGTTTCATTCTTTTAGAAGTTGCTGACCAGTTTTCACAGCACCATTTGTTAAATAGACTGTCTTTTCTCCATTTTATATTCTTTCATCCTTTGTCAAAGATAAGGTGTCCATACGTGTGTGGGTTTATCTCTGGGATTTCTAGTTTGTTCCATTCATATATATTTCTGTCTTTATGCCAGTACCATACTGTCTTGATGACTGTGGCTTTGTAGTAGAGCCTGAAGTCCAACAGGTTGATTCCCCCAGTTCCATTCCTCTTTCTCAAGATTTCTTTGGCTATTTGCATGGAATTTGTACGGAAATACAAAAAGTGTCCTTTGGTTATTTGAGGTTATTTGTATTTCCATACAAATTGTGAAATTATTTGTTCTAGGTCTCTGAAAAATATTGTTTGTAGATTGATAGAGACTGCATCGAATCCATAGATTGCATTAGGTACTATACTTATTTTCACTATTTGATTCTCCTGATCCATGAACATGGTATATTTCTCCATCTATTTCTGTCATCTTTGATTTCTTTCAAGGAAATCCAACCAGTCCATCGTGAAGGAGATCAGTCCTGGGTGTTCATTGGAAGGATTGATGCTAAAGCTGAAACTACAATACTTTGGCCACCTCGTGCGAAGAGTTGACTTATTGGAAAAACCCTGATGCTGGGAGGGATTGATGGCAGGAGAAGGGGACGACAGAGGATGAGATGGCTGATTGGCATCACCAACTCAATGGACATGAGTTTGGGTAAATTCTGGGAGTTGGTGATGGACAGGGAGGCCTGGCGTACTGTGGTTTATGGGGTTCCAAAGAGTCCAACGTGACTTAGTGACTGAAATGACGGAATTTGGCATGCTGTAACGACACTGTGAAGAAAGCTGATCGCCGAAGAATCGATGCTTTTGAACTGTGGTGTTGGAGAAGACTCTTGAGAATCCCTTATATGCAAGGAGATCCAACCAGTCCATTCTAAAGGAGATCAGTCCTGGATGTTCATTGGAGGGACTGATGCTAAAGCTGAAACTCCAATACTTTGGCCACCTCATGCGACGAGTTGACTCACTGGAAAAGACTCTGATGCTGGGAAAGGTTGGGGGCGGGAGGAGAAGGGGACGACGGAGAATGAGATGGCTGGATGGCATCACCGACTCTGTGGACATGAGTTTGAGTGTACTCCAGGAGTTGGTGATGGACAGGGAGGCCTGGCGTGCTGTGATTCATGGGGTCGCGGAGAGTCGGACACGACTGAGCGACTGAACTGAACTGAACTGAACTGAACTGAACGACGAGTCTTTAGCAAAAAGAGACACAGATGTAAAACAGCTTTTGGATTATGAGGGAGTAGGGGAGGGTGGGACAATATGAGGGAACTGCATTGAAACATGTTTATTACCATATGTCAAATAGATGATCAGTGCAAACTCAATACATGAAGCAGGACATTCAATACTACTTTTCTTAAATTGTGCAGAGGAACGGGTGAGGGTTGAGGTGGAAATGGATTCAGGTGTTGTGGGACCTATACACCCAAAGCTGATTCATATCAATGTAAGGCAGAAAAACCCAACAAAATTGTAAAGTAAGTAGCCACCGATTAAAACAAATTAATTAAATCAATGAAAATAATATATATTTCCTATTTTATACATGAACGGTAGGCAAGTAATGTAGACTGTGTAAAACTGATTTCTGGCACCTTAGTTCATCAAGAGGAAAGAAAAAATCAGTCCATTTAGGCATAATCAAACTTCCGATGTTAACTATGCAAATATTTCAGGAGATCATTTCTCTCAGAGTCCCAGTGTGTACCACACTATGTGAGGGAGTGTCCTGGCTGATGGGCTGATGCTAGGCAACACACTATCCAGGATGTTCCCCTGTATGTTTCTCACATATGTGGAATGTTTCTCCAGTGCAGCAGGCTCACCATCTGGGCTTCCTTATCCAAGACGCTACACTTTTTCAAAGAAGCTTGGCCTCTTCTAAATCGTAGGTCCTACTACCATGACCTCCATTTCTACAGGCCAGTACATGTCTCAAAGACTGATGGGTTCAAAAACAGTGATTTGAAAACCCCACCATACTTGACTTACTCTGGGTGACTCTTCAAACTCTTCAACCCCATTTCCAAGTACAAACACACCACACGACAGAGCAGAGATGTTGAGCATTTTTATGTCTCTTAGGTAATTCCAGATTTGTGGAGCCATCTTCCATTTACCAATGACAATCATTTCCTCATTCCTCTCCGGGACTGTGGTACCACAGAAATACATTGACCATTCTCCCCAAGTCTGTGGACATCTCCTTTTCCAGTTGCTTCACATCTCACATCCTTGGTCTTCATCTATGTGTCTTCAGTGGGCTGGACATACACACACATATAAGCAGGCACAAATACAGTTGACACAAACACATGCAACACATCTACACACACATGCAAAGCACAGGGACACAAAAGTAAACAGGGAAAACTCACGTTTCAGGAGCTGAAGATGCTGTGTCCTGCAATGTGGGAGATAACATCAGCAGGCACAGTGGCTTGCCCTTTTGAGATACCTGTCCATTTCCTCCAACATCTGTTCAGTAGTATCTCCAACCAGCCTGAATCCACTTCAACATTACCTGTGTGGTGTTGGAGAAAGGCTAAGCAGTGAATATGCAAATTTGCAGAATACGCCAAAGTCAATACAAAAGTGCAGTGGGACACCAGAGAGAAACCCCTTCCAACTGACAGGGCTTCCCAGGATGAGGGTTGGGAGTGAAGATCCCAGGTGATTTCAAACTGATTGAGCAGCAGGATGTCTGTTGGCGGCAGGACTCAGGGAAGGATGATTCCAACAAAGATGCCTTTGCCTCCATCAGAGTCACCAAGGACTCTCAGGATGTAACCACAGCTGCTTTGAGCCAGGCTTGGACACATTAAGTCCCAAAGCTTCAAGTCTCAGCCTATCTGCTGCTAGCTGCATGACCCGAATACAGGTTCTGCAGTCGGCCTGCATGAGCTTGAGTTTTCCATTTGGGAAAGGAGAGTTTACTGGCCTCCATTCTTCAGGTCTTACCTCCCGACCCCCTCAGAACCCGTGATTCTCTCAGTTACCTTGAGGCAGTACTGCAAGGGATCAAACCACAGATCTTCACAAATGGACTTCTGGCAACATGAGCTTGGTCAGCATGGGCTTGGTCAGACCCCAAAGTCTTCCATGAGTAGCCAACAATTCCAACATCAATTGCCAATTCAACGAAGGCCCAGTGCAACCCCACCTCAGAAATTGTGAGTCAGCTGATAACCTTGTGTACTTTCTTTACCCTTATTCCATTTCATTTTCTTTTCAACTTTCCATTTAATTTTGATGTGTTTTCATTTCAGTCTCTGTTCAAATTTCTGGAACTCTGTGTTCTTTATCTCACTAGATTTCTAAGTTTCTTTCATCCTTCAGGTTTTGGAACTGATCATTCGTAATTTTGTCTATATAATATCAACTGCTTTCTATTTCTTCCTTTCTGAGACCCAAAATATGACAATGCTGCTATTTTTATATTGTCAAAGAGATTATTTAAACTGGTCTTTATTTGTAAATTTTCTCATCTATTTGCAATTCTGCTTTGGTGTTTTTCATTAAAGAATCTTCCAGATCACATACATATTCTTCTGTGTCACTTTTTCTCTATTATTTCCTTCTAATGTGTTTTCTATTTCATTATTTTATTCTTCATGAGTGCTTTTTTTCCTATTATTTCTCATTTCTTGTTAAAATGTTTACTTTGTCCATCCACATTTTTCCCTATCTGATTTTGCATTCTTGTTACTCAGGCTTCAAACTGTGTCTGTTAAATGATTTCTCTATTTCATTTGTGATGTATTCCATTTTTTTGTTTTTCTTTCTTTTTCTTTCATTGGAATCAAACACACATGGCTTCTCAATTTATCTTTCTCCTTGTGAAAAAGGTGAAATGAAACAATGACTGTTATGGTAAAGAGGGTGGCCTTATGTGTGGGCAGTCTGTGTAATATACATTTGCCCTGTGGCTTTGGTTTGAGAGCTGGAAATGACAAGAGTGGGCGTCCTGTGACACCCCAGTGTGTTCTGGCAGTGTTCACGTAGGTAGGACAAGGTGTTGGAGATGGAAGGCGTAGTTCCACTGACAGCTATTATGGGTCTATTCTTCTCTGTGTCCAATAACACGACTTGGGGCTGGGATTTTCTCCCAGGTTTTGGGAATGGAACTCAAGAGGGCTGAATCTGAACTGATTCTGTTTGTCCTGAGTTCATTCTCTTCCCTACCTCAGGAATGGCAAATTCACCCCAGATGGGAGCAGCTATAGAGCAAGAAGAACTTGAGTATGCGTTGAATGTGGTTTAGGGTATGGGATACACATTGTGATGGTCCTGGGAACTGGCCATCATTCTGAGCAGATTCACTCCGATTCTTCTGCCTTGTTTCAGAAACAAATAGATGTGTACATGTTCTTCACTAGTGGAATTCAAGTTTCTTAGAGCCCTACCGTTCATTACAAACCAGCTTCTTTCCAAGCTTTCAAACCAGCTGAGTGGACTCATCTTCCTGATGTCAGATGCCAGGCATAGGGTCCCATTATACACTCTGAATGTGTCACACTGTGGTGTTTCTCCCACTCCATAATATCCATTTCCTTATATGTGTCCTTTCTTGGGGCTCAGGTACCAACCTGATTGCTTATCCTCCCTTGTTTCCTGACTCTATGCACATGTTTATTACAGCATTTGTTGTATGGTGTCTTTCAGCTATAAAGTTAGCTATGTTCTGTTAGTTTTCAGCCAGTGGCTCTAAATGTACAGGCAGTTTTAATGGTGCTGATTGGGCCTTCGCCTATTCCACCAGCTTCTACTTTCCCAATAATTTGGTTGTTCTAGCCAGCACTTCTAAGTATTATATTAAAGGAGAGCAGCATTGCAGAGGTTGTTCCATTATAATGCCTCATTGTTTTTCAGGGTTTCAAAAGAGTGATCTTGCACTAAACTCGTCAACTTTTGGCCAGTTCTATGCATTTCCCTTGCCAAATGGAATCATGAAGCAATCATATTGGACTGTCATTCTATGATATGGTGAGCAGGTGGAAGTAGATAGTGAAATGATTCATAGGAGAAAATAGAAAGAAAACTGTCTTACAGTGTAAAAACTTGAGGACTGCCAAAGAGAACCAGTATGAATTTTGAGGCTAGGATAATAATTTGTATATGAGGATGAAGACTCAGTGTGTGAGAGTTCAGCCAGGGGAGGGCATGGAGCTTTTTTCCCCATCCATTTTGCAGACTTCTTGGCTGGTAACACTTTAAAAAGTGTCTATTTGAGAAGATTGTTATAATACTCTTGTAATCTAGGTGCATTGGATTGAAATCTCCAAAGAATATTTGTTAAAGAGACCACTGTTGAGTTTTCTGAGAATTAAAGAGCTTTCACTGATCAGAATCATTGATATCTATTAATTGAAGGGAAATGAGGAAAATTTATGAGGAATGTGTTTATGTATCTTGAAGAGGAATCGTGTAAAGGTCAATGATTATGGCATTAGAGTTGGAAGGCCCAGCAGAAGGGAGCAGTGGGCAGATGAAATCATTCTAAAAGGGTGATCATTAGAAACAACCTAGGAATCTGTCAATGAGCATATATTTGCAAGACACCTTTTTGTCACCTTCTTAAGGACTAACAGCTTCTTAACGTGACACGCTGAGCCAGTTAGATTGTACTGTCTTTTACTAGAGAGATGCCTGAGTCCAAATAGAATACAACAAACCTCCAGGAAGATTGCATTGTTTTCCATGATGGTGCTGCTACTTACAAATGACATTGGTACCTGTCATTCTGAATCTTTTGGCGCCAAATGACTCAACAAAGCACAGGAAATGGGGGAAGTAAGTTATCCTTCGTTTCTAAGTAAGGGAACCTAAAGGCCCTCCAGTGTCTGAGCATGGGGGAAAACATGTCAGGCTGAATTTTTCAAAGGCTTTTATTGTCAGGTAGTTGTTGTGTCTCAGCTGCCAAGTCATGTCCTTGTCATCACCTTTTGCCACCCTAGGGACTGCAGCATGCTACATTTCCCTTTCCCACACTATCTCCTGTAGTTTGTCCAAAATATGAGTTTAGGCTTCTCTTAAAGCTACCATTTCAATTTTATCAGCAAAGTATAAAGTCGGTCTGGGCATCTATACCACTTGACTTTGTAGGAGTGGTGTACAGAGAAATAGTACCGGGTGTGGGCTGGTTAGGAACTTGAAGTCTGGATAAAAAGGAAAAACACACAGAATGCCTCTATTGTCTTTTCCTTTGCATGGAGACATTGTATTCCTAACACAATGGTATTTCACTTGTCCTGTTTAATCTTGGCACTGCACATTGACTTTGTTTTTACCAGTAGAGATCTCTGTTTTCCTTACATGAGAATATATTTTCCTCATATTTACAGCTTATACCATGAAAACGATATTAAGAAGAGGTGGCAACAACACTGAGAAGAACTGTACCAAAAAGATCTTCACGATTCAGATAATCACGTTGGTGCGATTACTCACCTAGACACTGACACCCTAGAATGTGCATTCAAGTGTGCCTTAGGAAGTCTCATTAGGTACCAAGCTAGTGGGCATGATGGAATTTCACTTGAGCTGTTCTAAATGTTAAAAGATGATGCTGTGAAATTGCTGCACTCAATGTAAAAGCAAATTTGGAAAACTCAGCAGTGGCCATAGGACTGGAAAATGTCAGTTTTAATTCCAAATCCAAAGAAAAGCAATGCCAAAGAATGTTCAGTCTACCACACAGTTGCATTCATCACACAAACTAGTAAAGTAATGCTCAAAAATCTCCAAGCCAGACTTCAACAATACTTGAACTGTCAACATCCAGACGTTCAAATTGGTTTTAGGAAAGGCAGGGGAACAAGAGGTCAAATTGCCAACATCTTCTGGATCATTGAAGCAGAAAGTGATTTCAGGAAAAAAAAAAAGGAAAGAAAAATGTATTTCAGCTTTATTAACTGTGCCAAAGCCTTTGTGTATATCACAATAAACTGTGTTCAACTGTTCAAGAGATGGAAATACCAGGCCACCTTACCTGCCTTTTGAGAAATCTGTATGCTGTTCAGGAAGTAACAGTTAGAACTGGAAATGGAACAACAGACTGGTTCAAAGTAGGAAAAGGAGCATGTCAATGTTGTATTGTCACCCTGATTATTTAACTATGCAGAGTACATCAAGAGACATGCTGGACCAGATGAAGAATTAGCTGGAATCAAGATTGCTTAGAGAAATATTGATAACCTTAGAGATGCGGATGACACCACCCTTATGGCAGAAAGTGAAGAAGATCTAAAAAATCTCTTGATGAAAATGATAAAGAAGAGTGAAAATGCTGGCTTAAAGCTAAACATTCAGAAAACTAAGATCATGGCATATGATACCATATCTTCATGAAGATAGATATGGAAACAGTGGAGACAGTAGATGACTTTATTTTGGAGGGGGCTCCAAATTCACTGCAGATGGTGAGTGCAGCCATCAATCTATTTATTTATTTTTTCTGGAGACTTAATATGTATATGCTTTTTGTCCTATATTTTCATGAATCAGCCATGGATGTACATCTGTTCCTAATGCTGAAACCCTTCACCTCCTTTCCCATTCACCCCTCAGGTTCATCCCAGTACAGGAGCCCTAAGCACCCTGTCTCATGCATCACACCTTGACTGTTGACCTCTTTCAAATATGATAATATACATGTTTCAATGCTGTTCTCTCAAATCAGCCCACCCTCACCTTCTCCCACAGAGGCCAAAAACTGTTCTATACATCTGTGTCTCTTTTGCTGTCTTGCATATAGGGTCATTGTTACCATCTTTCTAAATTCCATAATACGCATCAGTATACTCTGTTATTGTTTTTCGTTCTGACTTACTTCACTTGTATAATAGGCTCCCGTTTCATCCACCTCAATGTAACTGGTTCAAATGTATTCTTTTTAATGGCTGAATGATACTCCATTGTATGTATGTACTACAGGTCTCTTATCCATTCATCTGCTGATGGACATCTAGGTTGCTTCCATGTCCTGGCCATTATAGACATGTGCAGCCAGGAAATCAAGAGACACTCCATGGGAGGAAAGTTATGACCAACCTAGAAAGCATCTTTAAAAGCAGAGATATTACTTTGCCAACAAAGGTCCATCTAGTCAAGGCTATGGTTATTTTGGTAGTCATGTATGGATGTGAGAGTTGGACTATAAAGAAAACTGAGTGCAGAAGAATTGATGCTTTTGAACTGTGGTGTTGGTGAGGACGCTTGGGAGTCCCTTGGATGCAAGGAGATCCAACCAGTCCATCCTAAAGGAGATCAGTCCTGAGTGTGCATTTTAAGGACTAATGCTGAAGCTGAAACTCAAATACTTTGGCCATCTGATGAGAAGAGCTTACTCATTTGAAAAGACTTTGATACTGAGAATTATTTAAGGCAGGAGATAAGGGTACACAGGATGAAGTTGTTGGATGGCTTCACCAACTCAATGGACATGAGTT
Organism: Moschus berezovskii; assembly: GCF_049115385.1. Classification (NCBI taxonomy): domain Eukaryota; kingdom Metazoa; phylum Chordata; class Mammalia; order Artiodactyla; family Moschidae; genus Moschus; species Moschus berezovskii. The sequence continues at coordinate 14,087,367 of NC_142489.1, read as the reverse complement.
TGAGTAACCTTCAGGAGTTGGTGATGGACACGGAGGCCTGGTGTGCTTCAGTTGATGGTGTCACAAAAAGTCAGACAGTACTGACAAACTGAACTGAACTAAACAGAACTGACAGCCTCTCCTTAGGGAGTAATGTTAGTCTTGGGACCCAATCCACCCTCCTTAAAAATCCTTTGCCTTGAAGTGTGGAGAGACATCACACACACACACACACACACACACACACACACACAGATAGGCCATTTATATCTTTACAACTATCTGTCCAACCATCTCATTCAACGATATGGCTCTCAGACTGCTACTCTGTGGAACACATTGACTTGTGGTTGCCCTAGTGTCACCCATAGCAGTGACATTAGTCCTCCAGCACCATGCTCGCTTCCTGGTCATAGTTACCACCTGAGAAAGCTAAATACTTAGTCAATTTCACTTAAAGCATATTCTCCTGGGATTATTTCTAGGACACCATGCAGTCTTCTTGATTATCCATTGCTTTTTTATCATTCCTAGCCCATTCACTCTTGTCATCTCCTGTTTGACCACTTCCAATTTGCCTTGATTCATGGACCTAACATTCCAGGTTCCTATGCAATATTGCTCTTTACAGCATTGAATTTTGCTTCTATCACCAGTCACATCCACAACTGGGTATTTGTTTTGCTTTGGCTCTATCCCTTCATTCTTTCTGGAGTTATTTCTCCACTGATCTCTGGTATTATTTGCAGCCAAAGATGGAGAAGTACTATACAGTCAGCAAAAACAAGACTGGGAGCTGACGTGGCTCATATAATGAAATCCTTATTGCCAAATTCATTCTAAATTGAAGAAAGTGGAGAAAACCACAAGAACATTCTGCTATGACCTAAATCAAATCCCTTATGGCTATACAGTGGATGTGAGAAACAGGTTTAAGGGACTAGATCTGACACAAAGGTTACCTGATGATCCGTGTACAGAATTTCATGACAGTGTATTGGAGACAGAATTCAAGACCATCTGCAGGAAAAAGAAATTAAAAAAAAAAATGGCTGTATATGAAGGCCTTACAAATGGCTGTGAAAAGACAGGAAGCAAAAAAGCAAATGGGAAAAGGAAAGACAGACCCTTTTGAATGCAGAGTTCCAAAGAAAAGCAAGGAGAGATAAGAAAGACTTCCAGAGTGATTAGTGAAAAGAAACAGAAAAAAAACAATAGAATGGGAAAGATTAGAGATCCCTTCAAGAAAACTAGAGATAACTACGGAATATTTTATGCAAAGATGGTCTCAAGAAAAGACAGAAATGGTAGGGTCCTAACAGAAGCAGAAGAGATTAAGAAGAGATGGTAAGAATACACAGAAGGACTGTACAAAAAAAAAAACAAAAACACTTCATGACCCAGATAATCACGAGATTACTCACTTAGAGCCAGATATCCTGGAAAGTGAAGTCTAGTGGGCCTTAGGAAGCATCATTTTGAACAAAGATACTGGAGATGATGGAATTCCATATGAACTATTTCAAATCCTGAAAAATGATGCTGTGAAAGTGATGCATGCAATATGCTGGCAAACTTTCAAAATTCAGCAGTGGACACAGGGCTGGAAAAGATCAGATTTCACTCCCATCTCAAAGAAAAGCAATGGCAAAAAATGCTGAACTACAACACAATTGAACTCATCTCACACTCTACTGAAGTGTTCCTTAAAATTTTTCAAGCCAGGAATCAGTAACATGGGAACCATGAACTTCCAGCTGTTCAAGGTGGATTTAGAAAAGGCAGAGGAACTAGAGATCAAATGGCCAACATCCACTTGGTTTTCGGAAAAACAAGAGAATTCCAGGAAATCAACTGTTTTTGCTTTACTGACTATGCCAAAGCCTTTGAATTGTGGATCACAGTGAACTGTGGAAAATTTTTTAAAATATGGAATACAAGACCACCTGACCTGCATATGGAGAAACTTGTATGAAGGTCAGGAAGGAATTTATAGAACTGGACATGGAACAACAGATTGATTCCAAATAGGAAAAGGAGTAAGTCAAAGCTGTATATTGTCACTCTGCTTATTTGACTTTTATGCAAATTACATCATGAGAAACACTGGGCTGTAAGAAACACAAGCTGGAATCAAGATTGCAGGGAGAAATAACAATAACCTTAGATATGCAGATGACACCACCCTTATGGCAGAAAGTGAAGAATTAATAACCTCTTAATGAAACTGAAAAGGAAAGTGAAAAAGTTGGCTTAAAGCACAACATTCAGAAACTGGTCCCATCACTTCTTGGCAAATAGATGGGGAAACAGTGGAAACAGAGGCTGACTTTAGTTTTCTTTGCTCCAAATCACTGCAGAAGGTGATTGCAGCCATGAAATTAAAAGACGCTTCCTCCTTGGAAGGAAAGTTATGACCAACCTAGACAGGATATTAAAAAGCAGAGAATTACTTTGCCAACAAAAGTCTGTCTAGTCAAGGCTATGTTTTTTCCGGTAGCCATGCATGGATCTCAGAGTTGGACTATATAGCAAGCCGAGTGCAGAAGAATGATTCTTTCGAAATGTGTTGTTGGGAAGATTATTGAGAGTCCCTTGGACTTCCAGGAAATCCAGCCAGTCCATTCTAAAGGAGATCTGTTCTGGTTGTGCATTTTAAGGACTGATGTTAAAGCTGAAACTTCAGTACTTTGGCCTTCAGATGCGAAGAGCTGACTCATTTGAAAAGACCGTGATGCTGGGTAAGATTGAGAGCAGGAAGAGAAGGGGACAAAAGAGGATTAGATGGTGGATTAGATGGTTGGAGGGGATCATCGACTCGGTGGACATGGGTTTGGGTGGACTGAAAATGTTGGTGATTGACAGGGAGGCCATGAGTTCTGCCATTCATGGGGTTGCAAAGAGTCTGACACTACTAAGTGACTGAACTTAACTCAAGTGATAGTTGATTGGAGGAAGATACCATTAAACTGGATGCCTTAATAAAATTCAGATTTTCTTGTACCTACAACCATCATGGGAATGTAATTCAACATATCAATATAACCAATTAAATATTTTGTAAAGCTTAAATTCCTGTGAATGAAGAACTATTGTTTTTAAAATAAGTAAAGGAGATTTAGGAGAGCACATAGATTGTCATTCATCCACAACATATGGTAACATGTAAAAGACGTGTGACAAATATAATGAACATTTTAAAGAACAATACAATAGAATTAAAAAGAAAAAAATTAAAACACTATAATATATAAAATGCACAAGTACATCGAATGGGTCAACTAGACTGTGTTGATTGTTCATGGTTCTGTCCCAACTCTTTTAAGGTAATTTTTCTTTTGGGGAAAATTTTTCAATCTTTAGACATGCACATATGCAGCAAAATATAATGTACACTCAGTTTTATTTTTATTGCTGCTTTCTTAATAAGTGTGTTATGAATTTGGATGTAGTATTCCGATATTTCCCATGAAGTGATGGGACCAGATGCCCTGATCTTTGTTTTCTGAATGTTGAGCTTCAAGCCAACATTTTCACTCTCTTCTTTTACTTTCAAGAGACTTTTGAGTTGCTCTTCACTTTCTGCCATAAGGGTAGTGTCATATGCATATCTGAGATTATTGATATTTCTCCCAGCAATCTTGATTCCAGATTCTGCTTCTTCCAGCCCAGCGTTCCTCATGATGTACTCTGCATATAAGTTAAATAAGCAAGGTGACAATATCCAGCCTTGACCCACTTCCTTGTCCCATCACTTTATGGGAAATAGATGGAAAAACAGTGGAAACAGTGTCAGACTTTATTTTTGGGGGCTCCAAAATCACTGCAGATGGTGATTGCAGTCATGAAATCAAAATACTCTTACTCCTTGGAAGGAAAGTTATGATCAACCTTGATAGTATATTAAAAAGCAGAAACATTACTTTGCCAACCAAGGTCCATCTAGTCAAGGCTATTGTTTTTCCCATGGTCATGTATGGATGCGAGAGTTGGACTGTGAGGAAGGCTGATCACCGAAGAATCGATGCTTTTGAACTGTGGTGTTGGAGAAGACTCTTGAGAGTCCCTTGTACCGCAAGGAGATCCAACCAGTCCATTCTAAGGGAGATTGATCCTGGGTGTTCATTGGAAGGACTGATGCTAAAGCTGAAAGTGCAATACTTTGGCCACCTCATGCGACGAGTTGACTCACTGGAAAAGACTCTGATGCTGGGAAAGGTTGGGGGCGGGAGGAGAAGGGGATGACCGAGAATGAGATGGCTGGATGGCATCACCGACCCTGTGGACATGAGTTTGAGTGAACTCTGGGAGTTGGTGATGGACAGGGAGGCCTGGCGTGCTGTGATTCATGGGGTCACGGAGAGTCGGACACGACTGAGCCACTGAACTGAATTGAACTGATTCCGATATTGGCATTGCATTTGTCATTAAGGTGTACACATTTACAGTTCTACTTTTCACTTCCAAGATAATGTGACATTCATTAAGAATAATGATGTTTATAAAAAAGTTAATATGCTCTTAAAACTTAATATTTTTTTGGAGTATACTTGTTTTCCATTATTTTGTTAGTTTCTCCCCTAAAGCAAAATTAGAGAATGCAGCAGTCCTTCATGTCATAAAGACTAGCAAACAAGATAGTGACTAAACAGCAACCATACATCTATCTCCATGTTTTTGACTTCTTTCTAAGAATGGTCACCACAGTGCATTAAGACTTCCCTGTGCTGTGCGTACAGATCAGAAGTATATGTGTGTCTGTTGTAATCCCCTAATTCCTACCACCACCAGGCATTACATCCTTGATAACCGTATTTCTTCTCCATTGCTGTGTCCCTATCTACGCTTCTCATAGAGAATAATCTATTCCAGTTTTACCTAGATCCCATATATTTGTAATATGTGATATTTCTTTTCCTCTTTTGTCTTAGCTTCATTGTATCTGACACTGTCTCTGTCCTTCTACATCTATTAAATTTACCTGATTTCATTCCATCTTAAGACTCTGATATGTATGTACCAACGCATTTTATCCATTCCTCTCTAGATGAATGGATATTTCTGTTGCTTCCATGTCCTGATATTGAAAATATTGCTGCTATCAATATTGAGGTTGTCCATTTTTTGGGACTATGATTTTCCTCATGAAAATTCTTGACAATTATTGGGATTTCTTGAACATATGGTAGCTTCATTCTTATTTTTAAATGATCCCCTATATTCTTCTCCATTTTAATCTATCAGTGTGCATTCTTAACAACAGTACAGGATTGTTCTGTTTCCTTAGAACCCTCTCTGCATTTTTTCTGTGGATTTTTTTTGATAATGGTTATTCAGACACATGTGAGTTGATACCACCATTGAAGATTTTATTTCCCTTTCTCTCACAGCTAGTGATGCTGAGCATCTTTACAAATATTATTGGACATCTGTATGTCTTCTTAGGAGATGTGTCTATTTCATCACCTATTCATTTGTTCCATTGGGTTGTTCATTTGGCTGTTATTGAGCCACATGAGCTGCTTCCATATTTTGGAGATTCTTCTGTTGTCATTATCTTCAGTTGCAAATGTTTTTCCCATAATGAGACTTCATTTCTGTCTTGCTTATTGGTTTCCTGTGCAAAATATTTAAGTTTAATTAAGTCTCTTTATATATTTTTGGGTTTATTTTCATTTCTCAAGGAGGTACTTCAAATAAAAAAGTTGCTGCTGTATTTCATGTCACAATATATTCTACTTATGTTTTCCTCAAATATTATTGATTTACAGTTTCTGGCCTTATAAGTAGGTCTTTAATCCATCTTGAATTTTTTTTTATTCTATGGTGCTAAGGAGTGACTAAATGTGATCCACTGGAGCAGGGAATGGCACACCACCCCATTATACTTGCTATGGCACCTCTATAAACTGTATAAAAAGCAACAAGGTGTGATACCAAAAAATGAGTCTCCCAGGATGGTAGGTTCCTAATATGCTACTTGAGAGGAGCAGAGGTTAATAACTAACATTTCCAGAAAGCAGTAAGTGGTTGCCCCAAAGTGGAAATAAGCCTCATTGTATATATGTCTGGAAATGAAAGTAAAATGGAATACTGTAAAGAACAGTATTTCAGGGCAACCTAGAATGTTAGATCCATGAACAATTTAAATTGAATGAGGTATAATAGGAGATGGCAACAGCCAACTCGTTGAAAAAACCCTGGTTCTGGGAAAGATTGAAGGCAGCAGGAGAAGGGGAAACAAAGATGAGATGATTGGATGGCATCACCTATGCAATAGATATGAACTCGGGCAAACTCCAAGAGGTGGTGAGGGATGGAAAATACTGGCATGCTGCAGTTCATGGCATCCTGAAAAGTCAGACACGATTCAGCCACAGAAGAATAACCAGGTCGTGTTCTAACTGTATTCTAATACTTTTAGCTGTCCGGATTTTCCAGCCTAACTTGTCAAATATATTATCTTATTGCCATTGCATATTGTAAGGTTTTCTATCTGTTCCATTGGTTTGAATCCCAATATTGTGCTACTTGCATGCCATTTCAAAACTATATGTTTTTGTTTTTTGTTTTTTTTTTTATAGACTGAAGTGAGGAAACCTGAGTCCTGCAGCTCAGTTTCTCTTTCTCAAGTTTGCATGGTTATTCAAATCTTTGTGTTTCCATCGAGTTGTAAAGATTTTTTTTTTGTTCTATTCTGTGAAAAATGTCATTGGTAATTTAATAGGGGTGACACTGAATTTGCCACTACTTTTCGTAGTGTAGCCATTTTCAAATATTGATTTTTAAAGCCCCCAAAATAGTATAGCTCTTATTCTATTTCTGTCACCCTTCTTTAAAATAAAATCTATTTTAATATCTATTTTAATTGGAGGCTGATTACTTTACAATATTGTAGTGGTTTTTGCCATACAATAACATGAATCAACCATGGGTGTACATGTGTTCCCATCCTGAACCCCCTCCCACCTCCCTCTCCATCCCATCCCTCAGGGTCATTCCAGTACACCAGCCCTGAGCATCCTGTCTCATGCATCAAACTTGGACTTGTGATCCATTTCATGTATGGTAATATACATATTTCAATGCTATTCTCTCAAATCATCCCACACTTGCCGGCTCCCACAGAGTCCAAAAGTCTGTTTTTACATCTGTGTCTCTTTTGCAGTCTCAAATACAGGGTCATTGTTACCATTTTTCTAAATTCTATTTTTGTTATTATTCTGTACTGTTGTTTTCCTCTCCGACTTAAATCACTCTGTATAATAGGCTCTAGTTTCATTCACCTCATTAGAACTGATTCAAATGCATTGCTTTTAATAGCTGAATAATATTCCTTTTTTTTTTTTCCAGTGAGTCAAATCGTTGCATGTGGTGGCCAAAGTATTGCAGTTTCAGCTTTAGCATCAGTGGATTGATCTCCTTTAGAATGGACTGGTTGGATCTCCTTTCAGTCCAAGGGACTCTCAGGAGTCCTCTCCAACACCACAGTTCAAAAGCATCAATTCTTCAGCTATAAGTTTTCTTCATAGTCCAACTCTCACATCCATACATGACCACGGGAAAAACCAAACCCTTGACCAGACGGATCTTGAGTGAACTCCGGGAGTTGGTGGTCAACAGGGAGGCCTGGGGGTTGTGGAGAGTCGGACATGACTGAGCGACTGGACTGAACTGAACTGAATATTCCATTGTGTATATGTACCACAGTTTTCTTATTCATTTGTCTGCCAATGGCTATCTCGGTTGCTTCCATGTCCTGGAGGTTGCAAGCAGTGCTGCAATGAACATTGGGGTACACATCTCTTTCTTAATTCTGGTTTCCTTGGTGTGTATCCCCAGCAGTGGGATTGCTTTGCTGTATGGAAGTCCTATTTTCCAGTTATTTTTAGGGAATCTCCACCCTGTTTTCCACAGTGTCTGTACTAGTTTGCATTCCCATCAACAGTGTAAGAGGGCTCCCTTTTCTCTGCACCCTCTCCAAAGGGCTTATAAACTTTTATTTGTCTCATCCATACCTTATTGTTTCTGGCAGAAAAGTCCTTTTTCAGGTTCAGTTCAGTTCAGTTCAGTTCAGTTCAGTCGCTCAGTCGTGTCCGACTCTCCGCGACCCCATGAATCACAGCACGCCAGGCCTCCCTGTCCATCACCAACTCCCGGAGTACACTCAAACTCATGTCCACAGAGTCGATGATGCCATCCAGCCATCTCATTCTCCGTCGTCCCCTTCTCCTCCCGCCCCCAACCTTTCCCAGCATCAGAGTCTTTTCCAGTGAGTCAATTCGTCGCATGAGGTGGCCAAAGTATTGCACTTTCAGCTTTAGCATCAGTCCCTTCAATGAACATCCAGGATTGATCTCCTTTAGAATGGACTGGTTGGATCTCCTTGCAGTCCAAGGGACTCTCAAGAGTCTTCTCCAACACCACAGTTCAAAATCATCAATTCTTCGGCGATCAGCCTTCTTCACAGTCCAACTCTCACATCCATACATGACCACGGGAAAAACCATAGCCTTGACTAGACGGACCTTGGTTGGCAAAGTAATGTCTCTGCTTTTTAATATACGATCAAGGTTGGTCATTACTTTCCTTCCAAGGAGTAAGCGTCTTTTAATTTCATGGCTGCAATCAGCATCTGCAGTGATTTTGGAGCCCCAAAAAATAAAGTCTGACACTGTTTCCACTGTTTTCCTATCTATTTCCCATGAAGTGATGGGACCAGATGCCATGATCTTTGTTTTCTGAATGTTGAGTTTCAAACCAACCTTTTCACTCTCCTCTTTCACTTTCATCAAGAGGTTTTTGAGTTCCTCTTCACTTTCTGCATAAGGGTAGTGTCATCTGCATATCTGAGGTTATTGATATTTCTCCCAGCAATCTTGATTCCAGCTTGTTCTTCTTCCAGCCCAGCGTTCCTCATGATGTACTCTGAATATGAGTTAAATAAGCAAGGTGACAATATACAACCTTGACGTACACCTTTTCCTATTAGGAACCAGTCTGTTGTTCCATGTCCAGTTCTACCTGTTGCTTCCTGACCTGCATACAGGTTTCTCAAAAGGCAGGTCAGGTGGTCTGGGATTCCCATCTCTTTCAGAATGTTCCACAGTTTATTGTGGTCGACACAGTCAAAGGCTTTGGCATAGTCAATGAAGCAGAAATAGATGTTTTTCTGAAATTCTCTTGCTTTCTCCATGATCCAGCGGATGTTGGCGATTTGATCTCTGGTGCCTCTGCCTTTTCTAAAACCTGCTTGAACATCTGGGAGTTCACAGTTTAGATACTGCTGAAGCCTGGCTTGGAGAATTTTGAGCATGACTTTACTAGCGTGTGAGATGAGTGCAATTGTCTGGTAGTTTGAGCATTCTTTGGCATTGCCTTTCTTTGGGATTGGAATGAAGACTGACCTCTTCCAGTCCTGTGGCCACTGCTGAGTTTTCCAAATCTGCTGGCATATTGAGTGCAGCACTTTCACAGCATCATCTTTCAAGACTTGAAATAGCTCAACTGGAATTCCATCACCTCCACTAGCTTTGTTAGTAGTGATGCTTTCTAAGGCCCACTTGACTTCGCATTCCAAGATGTCTGGCTCTAGGTCAGTGATCACGTTATCATGACTATCTTGGTCGTGAAGATCTTTTTCAGGTTAGGCAGGATTATTCCCAAGTATTTCATGTTTCCTGTTACAATGGTGAATAAGATTATTTCCTTAATTTTTGTTTTTCGTTTTCTCTTGTTATTTATAGGAATGCAGGAGATTTCTTCCTGTTTATTTTATTTTATTTTAAACAACTTTCCTAAAGTCACTGTTATTAATTTTCTGGTGCCATCTTAGGATTCTCTGACATAATAAATTATGTCAAAAAACAGTGACACTTTTACCTCTTCTTTTTCAGTTTGCTGGTAATTTTTTTTTTTCTTCTTCTTCTTCACTGATTGCTATAGCTAATAGACCCAAGGTTATGTTGAGTAACAGTGGTGAGAGTGGCAAACTTTATCTTTCTCATGACCTTAGACAAAATATTTTCAGTTTTCACCTATGAGAAGCATTTTAGTGGTGGGTTTATCCATACATGGCCTTTATTAAGTTGAAGATGATCCTCTCTGGTCCCACTTCCTGTACAGGCTTTTTCATAAATAAGTGTTTAATTTTGTCCAAGGTGCTTTCTGCATCTGTATCTTAGATGTGTTCAAGACCTCTCCTTGGAAATGTTTATTATCTTTCATTGTTATTTTCTCCTCTGGCCACCTGATGCAAAATGCTGTCTCATTAGCGGATGCTCTAATACTGGGAATTAGTTCAGTTCAGTCACTCAGTCGTGTCCGACTCTCTGCGACCCCATGAATCACAGCATACCAGGCCTCCCTGTCCATCACCAACTCCCGGAGTTCACTCAAACTCACGTCCACAGAGTCGGTGATGCCATCCACCCATCTCATTCTCCGTCATCCCTTCTCCGCCCGCCCCCAATATTTCCCAGCATCAGACTCTTTTCCAGTGAGTCAACTCGTCTCATGAGGTGGCCAAAGTGTTGCAGGTTCAGCTTCAGCATCAGTCCTTCCAATGAACACCCAGGACTGATCTCCTTTAGAATGGACTGGTTGGATCTCTTTGCAGTCCAAGGGACTCTCAAGAGTCTTCTCCAGCACCACAGTTCAAAAGCATCAATACTTCGGCGGTCACCTTTCTTCACAGTCCAACTCTCACATCCACACCTGAGCATGGGAAAAACCATAGACTTGACTAGACAGACTTTTGTTGGCAAAGTAATGTCTCTGCTTTTTAATATACTATCTATGTTGGTCATAACTTTCCTCTCAAGGAGTAAGCATCTTTTAATTTCATGGCTGCAATCAACATCTGCAGTGATTTTGGAGCCCCAAAAAATAACGTCTGACACTGTTTCCACTGTTTTTCCATCTATTTCCCATGAAGTGATGGAATTGAAGGTAAAAAGAGAAGTTGGTAGCAGATGATGAGAGGGTTAGATAGCATCATAAACCCTATGGACATGTGTCTGAACAAATTCTGTGAGATAGGAAAGGTCAGACTGATGGGACACAGTCCATGGGCTGGCAAAGGGATGGGCATGAATAACTGACTGAACAACAATAGCAAAACATTCTTTCCTGTTATTGACAGTAGTAGTTATCCGTGACTACTTCATTTTCTATCCCACTATACCCTACTATAGCTCAGCTGCACTAATTTCACCAAGTACCATGCAAAGATTCAGCCACATTTGCTGTCATTATTGTACCCAAATGGTCCAAAATTTATGTGATTTCTCAACTGCAAATGATCCAATGGTCTCCTAACCATTCTCCAGCATCCATTTATTTTCCTCAGAAATCTCTACCTTGCTATAGTCAGAGAAAATTGTCTCTCACTAGCGAAGCCATGGGATAGAAAGCAAGTTCTTGAGAATAAACACCCTTTCAGGATTCTACATTCTAACTTTGTCTCAGTCTTCACATTGTTATTTTTAGTCTCATTTCTTCAGTCACACTGAAGTTTCAGTCTGTGTTATGTTCATCTCAGTCTCACTGTCTGTGCAGACACTGTTCTTCTGTTTTCCTTGATTTTCCTTTTTTATTAATGTCTATGAGATGTTATTTTAAATTCCTCTGGAAACATTTTTTCACTTTACAGATCATTTTGAGATTTTAATTTTAGATTAACCTAATTGATGAGCTTTGATAGACTGTCCTCTCCAAAAGGAATAAATTATGACAAACCACATCTATTTCAGTTTGTGATTTACTCACCTGTATTTAGGAGTAAAGGACTGAATTTGAATAATACAACCTGAATGGGTGTGCAACTTAGTTAATGAGTCATGCCCAACTCTGCAACCTCATGGACTGCAACCCAGCAGGATCATCAATCCATGGGCTTTTCCAGCAAAGATACTGGAGTGGGTTGCATTTACTTCTCCAGGACAACGTGAACAGTGGAAATAAGAGATGGAAATTTTAATGTATAAAATTTAATAAATTCTTAACTTGAAGAGTCAATTCCCTCCAAAGAATAAAAGTGTCTTGATTGCAAGTTAAAATCACCAACTTTTGTTGTCTATCCCAAAATCAGGTATAGAAAAAATCATCAGCTTCTCTGAAAAACATATTTTCAATTATTATTATGGCTAAATAATATATATATATATATAAAGCAAAAAGAAATATCAGAGATATATATCATAGATAGTAAATAGAGGCAAATAATGGTATTTCTCTTCAAGACAAATTGAGACTTGAATATGAATCTTTCTCACTTTCTTTTTCTTGGTGAATGTTATTTGGCATTTCTAGTGGTAAAATTTCATCAAGATCCCTTAAATCAGGGTCCATACTTGCTTTTCAAGTGAATTATTGGTGAGGATTTTTGGGAGAAATGGAATGAGGGAAGCAAGACACAGCAGAGTGAAACTAAATCTAATCTCAAGTGGAGGCAAAATTGCACTGGGTGTAGAATTTCTACATCAACTGTGTCAGTTCAGTTCAGGTCAGTTAAGTCGCTCAGTCATGTCCGAATCTTTGTGACCCCATGAATCACAGCTCGACAGGCCTCCCGGTCCATCACCAACTCATGTGTAATTATGTATATTTTACGTATGAGCATACTAATAAAGATTTTCATCTTCATTATGAAATTCTTGATATATCAAATATGAAAATCTGAATTAATGTTTTCTGACAACACATGAAACTTTGCATATTTGGCATAAGAAAGGCTGGTGATTTTTTTAATCTGAAATATGAACTGTGAATTTCACATGTAGCATTATAGGTTCAATGTTGAGACCTGAAATAGTTTTGTGTTGTTTTTTTTTTTTTAAATAGAACATGTGGATACATTTTCAAACATGTAACTAGAAAGTCTGAATGTTTATAAGCAGGACTGCACAAAGATATCCATACATATGTTATGGACCTTTGATATCTTGTATATGAAAATATCATTTCATATTTTCAAGCTTGAAGTTTGACTTTCCTATATTTTTAATTTGGTAATCTGAGTGTAGAGGGCATGTTATTCTAATGAATTACTGAATAAACACTATTTCACATTTGAAAAACTGAACACACATTTAATTATAGAAATTTGGAGTTTTCTGTGCTTGATATATGAACAACTGAGCTTCAATTTTAACATGGAATATTGAATTCTCTACTTTTCAAATATGAATAACTGGGTATCAGACATACTACCTGAGACATAGAATACTGTATATTTCACATATGAAATTTTGAACACATTTTATCTTACATGAAATATGCAGACTTTTCAACATGACACATGAAAAGCTGCACTCTGATTTTCCTACATGAAATATGAAAATCTCTGTGTTCAGCATGAGAAAACCTGGACACAAATTGCTTTATAAAAAATAGAGACTCCTCTATGTTTTGCATGAGAAAATCTGGGGACAGATTCTCTACTGAAATATGACATTTTGTACATTCAATATATTAAATTCTAGGCATAGTATTTTTGTTGAACAAGAAATATAACATCCTTGTGTGTAACTAATATGTGAGAATCTGGAAACACCATATACTACATGAAAAATGGAATACTCTTTCACATTTAAGAAGTGGGTTAGATTTTATTTTCCTCTGTGACCTATAACATTCTCGGTATTTAACACATGAAAATTTAGGCAAAAAAAAAAAAAAAAGTTTAGGTGAAATTTGGAAATATTTATATTTCACAGGCAAAACTCTAAAATCAGTCATCCCAAATGCAACTCTGTGTATTTTACATATAGCATGACATTTTTTCTATATTTTTACTTACAAAATTTTGTTGATATTCACATAAGAAAAGCAACTAACTGGTTCTCCTGTATGATGAAGGTTGTGTAAAAATGTTCCATCATGAAATGTAGAATTTTTTACAATCCTCATAAGAAAATCTTGGTGTTGATTTTCCAACATGAAAGGTATAATCCTTATATTTCACACTTGGAAACCTGGGAGTGACTAGTGGTCCCTGGATCATGGAATTTTCTATGTTCATGTAAGTTAATCTAAATTCAATAATTCCTATATGAAATACGATATTCTCTCTGTTACACAGATGAAAATCCTTGTGCAGCATGTTATGAAAAATGGCTTTCTCTGAATATCATATATGGCAATGCAATCACAGATTTTCTTAAGTGAAATTGGGAAGCATCTGCATTTCATGGAGTCGCATAATTTTCATAATGAATTATAGAATAATATGTAGTTCACATATGAACATCTGCTCGCAGATATTCCAACATGAAATGTGGAATTTTGTATATTTCATATGCCAACATCTTGGCACTAATTTTCAAACTTGAAATGTGGATTTTTCATTATTACACATTTGAAAATCTGACTATCTCGAATACACTACATTTCTTTTTTCTTTTTTTTACTTTATATTATTATATTGGTTTTGCCAAATATTGCCTTGAATCTGCCCCTGGTGTTCATGTGTTCCCCATCTTGAACCCTCCCTCCCCATCCCATCCCTCTGGTTGATCCCAGTGCACCAGCCCTGAGCATCCTGTATCATGCATCGAACCTGGATTGGCGATTCGTTTCACATATGATAATAAACATGTTTCAATGTCATTCCCCTAAATCATCCCACTATTGCCCTCTCCCACAGAGTCCAAAAGACTGTTCTATACATATGTCTCTTTTGATGTCTAGTATACAGGGTTATCGTTATCACTTTTCTAAATTCCAAATATATGCATTAGTATACTGTAATGATGTTTTTCATTCTGGCTTACTTCTCTCTGTATAATAGGCTCCAGTTTCATCCACCTCATTAGAACTCATTCAAATGAATTCTTTTTAATGGCTGAATAATATTTCATAGTGTATATGTACCACAGCTTTCTCATCCATTCGTCTGCAGATGGAAATCCAGGTTGCCTCCACGTCCTGGCTTTTATAAACAGTGCTGCGATCAACATTGGAGTGCATGTGTCTCTTTCAATTCTGGTTTCCTCAGTGTATATGTCCAGCAGTGGAATTGCTGGGTCGTATGGCAGTTCTATTTCCAGTTTTTAAGGAATCTCCACACTGTTCTTCATAGTGGTTGTACAAGTTTGTGTTCCCACCAACAGTGTAAGATGGTTCCCTTTTCCCCACACCCTCTGCAGCATTTTTTGCTTGTATACTTTTGGATAGCAGCCATTTTGACTGGCATGAAATGGTACCTCATTGTGGTTTTGAGTTGCATTTCTCTGAGTGATGTTGAGCATATTTTCAAGTGTTTGTTAACCATCTGTATGTCTTCTTTGGAGAAATCTCTGTTTAGTTCTCTGGCCCATGCTTTGATTGGGCCCTTTATTTTTCTGAAATTGAGTTCAGGAGCTGCTTGTATATGTTTCAGATTAATTCATTGTCAGTTGCTTCATTTGCTATTATTTTCTTCCATTCTGAAGGCTGTCTTTTCACCTTGCTTATAGTTTTCTTTGCTGTGCAGAAGCTTTTAATTTTCATTAGTTCCCATTTTTTAATTTTTGCTTTTATTTCCAATATTCTGGGAGGTGAATCATGGAGGATCCTGCTGTGATTTATGTCGGAGAGTGTTTTGCCTATATTCTCCTCTAGGAGTGTTATAGTTTCTGGTCTTACATTTAGATCTTTAATCCATTTTTATTTTATTTTTGTGTATGGTGTTAGGGAGTGTTCTAGTTTCATTCTTTTACAAATGGTTGACCAGTATTCCAAGCAACACTTGTTAAGGAGATTGTCTTTTCTCCTTTGAATATTCTTGCCTCCTTTGTCAAAGATAAGGTGTCCATAGGTGCATAGATTTATCTCTGGGCTTTCTATTTTGTTCCATTGATCTATATTTCTGTCTTTATACCAGTACCAAACTTGATGACTGCGGCTTTGTAGTAGAGCCTGAAGTCCAGATTGTTGATTCCCCCAGTTCCATTTTTCTTTCTCAAGATTTCTTTGGCTATTTGAGGTTTTTGTTTTTCCATACTAATTGTGAAATTATTTTTTCTAGCTCTGTGAAAAATACTGTTGGTAGCTTGATAAGGATTGCATTGAACCTATAAATAACTTTGGGTAATATATTCATTTTCATAATATTTATTCTTCTAATCCATGAATAGGAAAGATTTCTCCATCTATTAGCGTCCTGTCTGATTTCTTTCACCAGTGTTTTATAGTTTTCTATATATAGTTTTTCTTTTTGTTGTTGTTGTTGTTTGTTTGTTTCTTTAGGTAGATACATTCCTAAGTGTTTTATTCTTTCCATTGCAATGGTGAATGGAATTGTCTCCTTAATTTCTCTATTTTTCATTATTAGTGTATAGGAATGCAAGAGATTTCTGTGTGTTGATTTTATATCCTCAAATTTACTGTATTCACTGATTACTTCTAGTGATTTTCTGGTAAAGTCTTTCTGGTTTTCCGTGTAGAGGATCATGTCACCTGCAGACAGTGAGAATTTTATTTATTTTCCAATTTGGATTCCTTTTATGTCTTTTTCTGCCCTGATTGTTGTGGTCAAAACTTCCAAATTTATGTTGAATAGTAGTGGTGAGAGTGGGCACCCTTGTCTTTTTTTAAAATTTATTTTATGGAGGCAAATTACCTTACATTAATATATTGGTTGGTTTTCCATACATTGACACGAAACCGCCCCGGGTGTACATGTGTTCCCTTTCTTGAACTCCCCTCCCACCTCCCTCTTCCCCATATCCTCCCTCCAGGTCATCCTCGTGCACCATCCCCAAGCATCCTGCATCATGCGTCGAACCTGGACTGGTGATTCATTTCACATATGATAATATACATGCTACAATGCTGTTCTACCCAATCATCCCACCTTCACCCTCTCTCACAGAGTCCCACAGACTGTTCTATATACCTATGTCTCTTTTGCAGTCTCGTATACAAGGTGAAGGTTACCATCTTTCTAAATTACATATATATGCATTAGTATACTGTACTGATGTTTTTCTTTCTGGCTTGCTTCACTCTGTATAATAGGTTCCAATTTCATCCACCTCATTAGAACTGATTCAAATGGATTCTTTTTAACGGCTGAAAAATACTCCATTGTGTATATGTAACAAGATTTTCTTATCCATTCATCTGCAGATGGACATCTAGGTTGCTTCCATGTCCTGGCTATTATAAAAAGTGCTGCAATGAACAGTCTCTTTCAATTCTGGTTTCCTCGGTGTGTATGACCAGGAGTGAAATTGCTGGATCATATGGCAGTTCTATTTCCAGTTTTTTGAGGAATCTCCACACTGTTCTCCCTAGTGGCTGTACTAGTTTGCATTCCCACCAACAGAGTAAGAGGGTTCCCTTTTCTCCACACCATCTCCAGCATTTATTGCCTGTAGACTTTTGGATAGCAGCCATTCTGACTGGTGTGAAATTGTATCTCATTGTGGTTTTGATTTGCATTTCTCTGATTATGAGGGATGTTGAGCATTTTGTCATGTGTTTGTTAGCCATCTTTATGTCTTCTTTGGAGAAATGTCTGTTTAGTTCTTTGACCCATTTTTTGATTGGGTCACTTATTTTTCTAGAATTGAGTTGCAGGAGCTGCTTGTATATTTTGAAGATTAATCCTTTATCAGTTGCTTCATTTGCTATTATTTTCTTCCATTCTGAAGGCTGTCTTTTCACCTTGCTTATAGTTTCCTTTGCTGTGCAGAAGATTTTGATTTTAATTAGGTCCAATTTGTTTAGTTTTGCTTTTATTTCCAATACTGTGGGAGGTGGGTCTTGGAGGATCCTGCTGTGATTTATGTCGGAGAGTGTTTTGCCTACGTATTCCTTTAGGAGTTTTTATAGAATCTGGTCTTACATTAGCTCTCTAATCCATTTTGAGTTTATTTTGGTGTATGGTGTTAGGAAGTGTTCTAGTTTCATTCTTTTACAAGTGGCTGACCAGTTTTCCAAGCACCACTTGTTAAAGAGACTGTCTTTTCTCCATTTTGTATTCTTGCCTCCTTTGTCAAAGATGAGGTGTCCATAGGTGCGTGGATTTATCTCTGGGCTTTCTATTTTGTTCCATTGATCTATATTTCTGTCTCTATGCCAGTACCATACTGTCTTGATGACTGTGGCTTTGAAGTAGAGCCTGAAGTTGGGCAGGTTAATTCCTCCAGCTCTATTCTTCTTCTTCAAGATTGCTTTGGCTTTTCGAGGTTTTTTGTATTTCCATACAAATTGTGAGATTATTAGATCTAGTTCTGTGAAAAATATCGTTGGTAGCTTGATAGGGATTGCATTGAATGTATAAATTAGTTTGGGTAGTATACTCATTTTCACAATATTTATTCTTTCAATCTATGAACACAGTATTTTTCTCCATCTATTAGTGTCCTCTTTGATTACTTTCACTAGTGTTTTATAGTTTTCTACGTACAAGTCTTTTGTTTCCTTAGGTAGATATATTCCTAAGTATTTAATTCTTTTCCTTGAAACAGTGAATGGAATAGTTTTTTTAATTTCTCTTTCTATTTTCTCATTATTAGTGTATAGGAATGCAAGTGATTTCTGCGTGTTGATTTTATATCCTGCCTCTTTACTGTATTCATTGATTATCTCTATTAGTTTTCTGGTAGAGTCCTTAGGGTTTTCTGTGTAGAGGATCATGTCATCAGCGAACAGTGAAAGTTTTACTTCTTCTTTTCCAATTTGGCACCCTTGTCTTGTTCCTGACTTTAGGGGAAATGCTTTCAGTTTTTCACCATTGAGGATAATGTTTGCTGTGGGTTAGTCATATATAGCTTTTATAATGTTGAGATATGTCCCTTCTATTCCCACTTTCTGGAGGATTTTTATCATAAATGGATGTTGTATTTTGTCAAAGGCTTTCTCTGCATCTATTGAGATAATCATATGATTATTATTTTTCAGTTTGTTAATGTGGTGTATTATGTTGATTGATTTGCGAATATTGAAGAATCCTTGCATTCCTGGGATAAAGCCCACTTGGTCATGATGTATGATCTTCTTAATGTGTTGCTGGATTCTGATAGCTAGGCTTTTGTTAACGATTTTTGCATCTATGTTCATCAGTGATATTGGCCTGTAGTATTCCTTTTTTGTCGGATCTTCACCAGGTTTTGGGATTAGGGTGATAGTGGCCTAATAGAATGAGTTTGGAAGTGTCCCTTCCTCAACAATTTTCTGGAAGAGTTTGAGTAGAACAGGTGTTAGCTCTTCTCTAAATTTTTGGTAGAATTCAGCTGTGAAGCTGTCTGGACCTGGGATTTTGTTTGCTGGAAGATCTCCTCTAGTTTCGTGCTTGTGATGGGTCTCTTCAGATTTTCTATTTCTTCCTGGTTCAGTTTTGGCAAGGTGTACTTTTCTAGGAATTTGTCCTTTTCTTCCAAGTTATTCATTTTATTGCCATATAATTGCAGATAGTATTCGCTAATAATCCTTCGTATTTCTGTGTTGTCAGTTGTGATCTCTCCATTTTCATTTCTAATTTTATTGATTTGGTTCCTCTCCCTTTGTTTCTTGATGAGTCTGGCTAGTGGTTTGTCAATTTTATTTACCTTCTCAAAGAACCAGATTTGGCTTTGTTGATTTTTGCTATGGTCTCTTGTGATTCTTTTGCATTTATCTCTGCTCTAATTTTTACGATTTCTTTCCTTCTGCTAACCCTGGGGTTATTCATTTCTTCCTTTTCTAGTTTCTTTAGATGTAGAGTTAGGTTATTTAGTTGACTTTTTTCTTTTTTCTTGAGGTGTGCCTGTATTGCTATGAACTTCCCCCTTAGGACTGCTTTTACAGTGTGCCAGAGGTTTTCAGTTACTGTGTTTTCATTTTCTTTCATTTCTATGCATATTGTGATTTCCCTTTTGATTTCTTCTATGATTTGTTCATTATTCAGCAGCGTGTTGTTCAGCCTCCATATGTTGGCATTTTTAATAGTTTTTCTCCTGTAAATGAGATTACTGCATTGTGGGTCAGAAAAGATGCTTGGAATGATTTCATTTTTTTGAATTTACCAAGGCTAGATTTATGGCCCAGGATATGATCTATCCTGGAAAATGTTTCGTGTGCACTTGAAAGAAAGGTGAAATTCATTGTTTTGGGGTGAAATGTCCTATAGAGATCTATTATGTCTAATTGGTCTATTGTTTCATTTAAAGTTTGTGTTTCCTTGTTAATTTTCTGTTTAGTTGATCTATCCATAGATGTAACTGGGGTATTAAAGTTTCCCACTATTATTGTGTTATTGTTAATTTTCCCTTTCATACTTGTTAGTAATTGTCATACATATTGCGATGCTCCTATGTTAGGTGCATAAATATATTCAATTGTTATATTTTCTTCCTGGATTGATCCTTTGATCATTATGTAGTTTCCTTCTTTGTCTCTTTTCACAGCCTTTGTTTTAAAATCTATTTCATCTGACATGAGTATTGCTACTCATGCTTTCTTTTGGTCTCTATTTGCGTGAAATATCTTTCCCCAGCTCTTCACTTTCAGTCTGTATGTGTCCCTCGTTTTGTGGTGGGTCTCTTGTAGACAACATACATGGGGGTCTTGTTTGTGTATCCATTCAGCCAGCCTTTGTCTTTTGGTTGGGACATTCAACCCATTTACGTTTAAGGTGATTATTTATAAGTATGATCCCGTTGTCATTTTCTTTATTGTTTTGGGTTTGAGTTTACATACCCATTCTATGTTTCCTGTCTAGAGAAAATCCTTTAGTATTTGTTGGAGGGCTGGTTTGGTGATGCTGAATTCTCTCAGCTTTTGCTTGTTTGTAAAGCTTTTGATTTCTCCTTCATATTTGAATGAGATCCTTGATGGGTATAGTAATCTTGGCCGTAGGTTACTTTCTTTCGTCACTTTAAGTATGTCTTTCCATTCCCTCCTGGCCTGAAGGGTTTCTCCTGAAAGATCAGCTGTTATACTTATGGGGATCCCCTTGTGTGTTATTTGTTGTTTTTCCCTTGCTGCTTTTAATATTTGTTCTTTGTGTTTTATCTTTGTTAATTTGATTAATATGCGTCTTGGACTATTTAGCCTTGGGTTTATCCTGTTATGGACCCTCTGTGTTTCTTGGACTTGGGTGATTACTTCCTTCCCCATTTTAGGGAAATTTTCAACTATTATCTCCTCAAGTATTTCCTCATGGTCTTTCTTTTTGTCTTCTTCTTCTGGGACTCCTATGAATCGAATGTTGGGCGTTTACTATTGTCCCATATGTCTCTAATATTGTCCTCATTTCTTTTAATTCTTTTTTTTTCTTTTTCCGTCTCTGTTTCATTTATTTCTACAATTCTAGCTCACTTATCCTGTCTTCTGCCTCAGTTATTCTACTGTGTGTTCCCTCGAGAGTGTTTCTGATCTCACGTATTGCATTATTCATTGTATATTGACTCTTTTTTATTTCCTCTAATTCCTACATCTCTTGCATCTTCTCAATCCTTTTCTCCAGTTTATTTGTTTGTAACTCCATTTTGCTTTCCAGATTTTCAATAATTTTCACAATTAAAATTTGAAATTCTTTATCGGGTAGGTTCCCAATATCTTCTTTTTTTGTTCGTGTTGGTGGGCATTTATCCTGTTCCTTTTCTTGATGGGTATTTCTCTGCCTCTTCATCTTGCTTATATTGCTGTGTTTGGGGTGCCCTTTCCGTCTTCTGGCAGTTTGTGGAGTTCTCTTTATTATGTAGTTACCTCGTTTTGTTTGGGGTCGGATGGGTGACTTGTCGAGGTTCTCTGTTTAGGGAAGCTTGTGTCGATGTTCTGGTGGGTGGAGCTGGATTTCTTCTCTCTGAAATGCAATGAAGTCTCTGGTAATGAGTTTGAGATGTCAGTGGGTTTGGGGTTGCTTTGGACAGTTTGTATATTGCTATTCTCCTGTGTTGCTGGATAGCTTGCACAGTATGTCTTTCACTGAAACTTGTTGACCCTTGGGTGGTGCCTGGTTTCAGTGTATGTATGGAGGCATTTGATGAGTACCTATCAATTAATGTTCTCTGGAACAGGAGATCTCTGGTGTTCTCAGGATTTGGACTTAAGCCTCTGCCTCTGGTTTCAGTCTTATTCTTGCAGTAGGCTCAAGGCTTCTCCCTCTGTTACTTCCAAGGCAGTTCCTTCTGTTGAAAAAGCTTTTCTGTTTTCTGGTCTCCTCAGTATCTAATTCCCGTCTTGACACCAGGATGCGGTGGTGGACACTTTTTTTTTCCCCAGCTCACCTGTTTAGTCCTGCTATGGGGAGGGAGGAACGCAGCTAACAAATATCCCTGGCATCTGTGGGAAGTGCTCGCAGTGTCTCAGCTACCCTGGGAATGCTCCTGCTCTAGGCATGTGTGCTTTCCCTATTTACGCTGCTTAGGCTATATGTTGCTCTGCTGGGAGCTGTCTGCAGCTGGCACTGGGTTGCATGCACTTCCCAGGTCCAAGCGGCTCAAGTTCAGGTCCTTGTGTACTCCACAAAGGAGCAGACTTGGCTGGGCCTGCGCTTTGTGTCTTCCCCGGTCCAAGCAGCTCAGGTGACCAGGCGTTTGGCGAGTGTGGTCGCTGTTACTTATTGCCTTCCCGGTCCCTGTAGCTCAGTTTTCTGGGAGTACAATCGATGCATTTTCTCAGGCAGATATCGACCGGCCTGAACCCAAGAAGTTCTGGCCAGCAATGGAGTCTGCCTGCAGCTTGGCAAGGGAAGCCTCTCTGGGGCTGCGGCTGGCCCTGCCCCGGTGCTGGTTGCCCTCCCCACCTGCGTTGCCAGGGGTTGGGGCCTGGGCCGCCCGCTGCCGGCTCGCTCTTCTCAGCGCCTTGTTCTGTGGGCAGGGCTGGTGGAATCCTGGGTTGGGGCTTTTCACAGGCTTTTCCTAGCCTTTTCACATTTTAGCTGCAGCTTCTGCTTTGGTATCTTAAGTTCACATCCTCAGTTTGCCCTGGGGGATTCAAGCCCGGTTTCCCTCTAAACACCATCACCCGCACCTCCCTGCTCAGGCCCCGCCTGCTAGTGGGGGGCGCGTGTGTCTGCGCTACTTCTCCACTGAGAGTTTTCTCTGGGCACTTGGTCTGTGAGTTTTAATTATTTATGTCTTTTGTCTCCCAGTTATGCGGCCCTCTGAAGTTCCACTCACCAGTGTTTCCAGGTGTTTGGAAACGTCTCTCTTTATTTTTTTTAATCCTCCCTTCCCCAGACAGAGCTCTGTCCCTCCCTCTTTTGTCTCTCTTTTTATCTTTTATTCTATTTACTACCTCCTACCAAGATAACGTGATCACTGACCTAGAGCCTGATATCTTGGAATGTGAAGTCAAGTGGGCCTTATAAAACCATCACTACTAATAAAGCTAGTGGAGGTGATGGAATTTCAGTTGAGCTATTTCAAGTCTTGAAAGATGAATCTGTGAAAGTTCTGCACTCAATATGCCAGCAGATTTGGAAAACTCAGCAACAGGACTGGAAGAGGTCAGTCTTCATTCCAATCCCAAAGAAAGGCAATGCCAAAGAATGCTCAAACTACCGCACAATTGCACTATCTCAGACGCTAGTAAAGTCATGTTCAAAATTCTCCAAGCCAGGCTTCAGCAGTATCTAAACCGTGAACTCCCAGATGTTTGAGCAGGTTTTAGAAAAGGCAGAGGCACCAGAGATCAAATTGCCAACATCCGCTGGATCATGGGAAAGCAAGAAAGTTTCAGAAAAACATCTATTTCTGTTTCATTGACTATGCCAAAGCCTTTGACTGTGTCGATCACAGTAAACTGTGGAAAATTCTGAAAGAGATGGGAATCCCAGACCACCTGACCTGCCTCTTGAGAAACCTGTATACAGGTCAGGAGGCAACAGTCAGAACTATACATGGAAAAACAGACTGGTTCCAAGTAGGAAAAGGTGTACGTCAAGGTTTTATATTGTCACCTTGCTTATTTAACTTATATGCAGAATACATCATGAGGAACGCTGGGCTGGAAGAAGCACAAGCTGGAATCAAGATTGCTGGGAGAAATATCAATAACCTCAGATATGTAGATGACACTACCCTTATGGCAGAGAGTGAAGAGGAACTCAAAAGCCTCTTGATGAAAGTGAAAGAGGAGAGTGAAAAGATTGGCTTGAAGCTCAACATTCAGAAAACAAAGATCATGGCATCTGGTCCCATCACTTCATGGGAAATAGATGGAAAAACAGTGGAAACAGTGTCAGACTTTATTTTTTGGGGCTCCAAAATCACTGCAGATGCTGATTGCAGCCATGAAATTAAAAGATGCTTGCTCCTTGGAAGGAAAGTTATGACCAACCTTGATCGTATATTAAAAAGCAGAGACATTGCTTTGCCAACCAAGGTCCGTTTAGTCAAGGCAATCGTTTTTCCTGTGGTCATGTATGGATGTGAGAGTTGGACTGTGAAGAAAGCTGAGAGCCAAAGAATTGATGCTTTTGAACTGTGGTGTTGGAGAAGACTCTTGAGAGTCCCTTATACTGCAAGGAGATCCAACCAGTCCATTCTAAAGGAGATCAATCCTTGGTGTTCACTGGAGAGACTGATGCTAAAGCTGAAACTCCAATACTTTGGCCACCTCATGCGATGAGTTGACTCACTGGAAAAGACTCTGATGCTGGGAAAGGTTGGGGGCGGGAAGAGAAGGGGACGACGGAGAATGAGATGGCTGGATGGCGTCACCGACTCTGTGGACATGAGTTTGAGTGAACTCCGGGATTTGGTGATGGACAGGGAGGCCTGGCGTGCTGTGATTCATGGGGTTGCGGAGAGTCGGACATGACTGAGCGACTGAATGAACTGAACTGAACTGAACTTCAACGACTATAGGCTGCTTTTCTGAGTACCTGATGTCCTCTGCCGGTTTTCAGAAGTAGTTTTGAGGTATTTACTAAGCGTTCAATGGTCTTTTGCTGATTTTGTGGGGGAAAAAGTTGTCTTCCTATTAATCGGCCATCTTTCCGTGCTCCTCACCCTTGTCTTGTTCCTGACTTTAGGGGAGACGCTTTCAATTTTTCACTATTGAGGATAATGTTTGCTGTGTTTTTGTCGTATGTAGCTTTTATTTTGTTGAGGAATGTTCCTTCTATTCCCTCCTTCTGGAGGGTTTTTATCATAAATGGATGTTGAATTTTGTCAAAGGCTTTCTCTGCATCTATTGAGATAATCATATGATTTTTATTTTTCATTTTTTTAATGTGGGTATTACATTGATTGATTTGTGTATATTGAATAATCCTTGCATTCCAAATATGCAAAGTTTCATGTGTTGTCAGAAAACTTTCACTCAGATTTTCATACATGATATATGGATAATTTCGCATATGAAAATGAAAGCCTGCACTAGGACGTTCATATGTAAAATATACACAACTATACATTTGACGTAGAAAATTTTGCACCCAGTGAGATTTCGCCTCCACTTGAGATTGGATTTAGTTTCACTGTGCTGTATCTTGCTTCCCTCATTTCATTTTTCCTGAAAGTCCTCACCAATAATTCACTAGAAAAAGAAGTATGGACCATGATTGAAGGGATCCTGATGAAAAACTATGACCGGGAATGCCAAATAACATTTACCAAGGAAAAGAAAGTGAAATAGATTAATGTTCTAGCCTCAATTTCTCTTGAGGAAAAATGCCATTATATGCCTCTATTTACTAACCATAATATAGATCTCTAAGATTTCTTTTTGCTTTTAAAAAATATTCCTTAGTCATATTAATAATTAAAAAATATGCTTTCTGATATGCCAAATTTTTTAAACTGATTGTGGGATAGACAACAAAAGTTGATGATTGTAACTTACAATCAAGATACTCTTTTTCTTTTGTGTGAATTCTCTCTGAAAAT
Source organism: Moschus berezovskii (assembly GCF_049115385.1). Classification (NCBI taxonomy): domain Eukaryota; kingdom Metazoa; phylum Chordata; class Mammalia; order Artiodactyla; family Moschidae; genus Moschus; species Moschus berezovskii. The sequence continues at coordinate 14,061,580 of NC_142489.1, read as the reverse complement.
TCAGAATTTATTAAGATTCATAAGCTGAAAAATTATATTTCTTAATAGTTTTATTATTCTTGTTGCCCTGGAGAAGGAAATGGCAATCCACTCCAATATCTTTGCCTGGAACGTCCATGGGCAGACGAGTTTGTTGGGCTGCTATCCATGAGTTTGCAAAGTTGGGCATAACTCAGTGACTATGATGCACACCCATTCAGGTTGTATTACTCAAATACAATCCTTTAATCCTGAATAGAGGCGAGTAGAATCACAAGCTAAAATAGATGTGGATTGTCATAATTTATTCCTTTTGGAGAGGACAGTCTATCAAAGCTCATCAAAAAGGTCAATCTAAAATTAAAATCTCAAAATGATTTGTAAAGTGAAAAATAGTTTCCTGAGGAATTTAAAATAAGATCTCATAGACATTAATTAAAAAGAAAAATCAAGGAAAATGGAAGAACAGTGTCTGCACAGACAGGGAGACTGAGGAGAAAAGAAAACACTGTTCAGTGTGATTAAAGAAATGAGACTTAAGCGAACATTGTGAAGACTGAGACAAAGTTAGAGAACAGAATCCTAAAAGGGTATTTATTCTCAAGAACTTGCTTTCTATCACATGGCTTCGCTAATGAGTGACAATTTTCTCAGTCTATAGCAAGGTAGAGAGTTTCTGAGGAACATAAATGGATGCTGGAGAATGGTTAGGAGACTACTGGATCATATGTAGTTGAGAAATCACATATATTTTGGTCCATTTGGGGGACAATAATGACAACAAACATGGCTGAATCTTTGTATAGTACGTGGTGAAATTAGTGCAGCTGAGATATAGATAAGGTATGGTGGGATAGAAAATGAAGTAGTCACGGATAACTACTACTGTCAATAACAGGAAAGAATATCTTGCTATTGTTGTTCAGTCAGTTATTCATGCCCATCCCTTTGCCACCCCATGGAATGTGTCCCATCAGTCTGACCTTCCCTATCTCCCAGAATTTGTTCAGACTCATGTCCAAAGGGTTTGTGATGCTATCTAACCCTCTCATCATCTGTTACCCACGTCTCTTTTTACCTTCAATTATTCCCAGTATCAAAGCATTCTCTAATGAGACAGCACTTCGCATCAGGTGGCCAGAGAAGAAAAGAACAATTAAGGATAATAAACGTTTCCAAGGAGAGGTCTTGAACACATCTAAGATACAATGCAGAAAACACCTTTGACAAAATTAAAGACTCATTTATGATAAAAGCTGTACAGGAAGTGGGAACAGAGAGGATCATCTTCAACTTAATAAAGGCCATGTATGAATAAACCTACGATGTTTCTCAGAGGTGGAATCCGAAAGCATGTTGCCTAAGGTTGTGAAAAAGACAAAGTTTGCCAGTCTCACCCTGTTATTCAACATAATCTTGGGACTCCTAGCTACAGCAACCAGTGAAGGGGAAAAAAATTACCAGCAAACTGATAAACAAGACGTAAAAATGTCACTGTTTGCTGAAAAAAGTTACATTTCAAGACTCCTAAGATTGCACCAAGAAATTAATACGGAAGTTGTTGGGTAAAGAAATAAACAGGAAGAAGTCACCTGCATTCCTATAAATAACAAGAGAAAACAAAAAGCAAAAATTAAGGAAACAAACTGATTCACCATTGTAACAAGAAAAATAAAATCCTTGAGAATGAGCCTGCCTAACCAGAGAAAAGACTCGTGGCCTGAAAAGAGTAAGATATGGATGAGACAAATCAGAGATGACACAAATGAAATGAGAGATATACTATTATTTGGACTATAAAAATCAATATGTGAAAATACCTACGCTATAAAAAGGAGTTTACAAATTCAATGTTATCCCTACTAAATTACCAATGACATTTTTCACAGAAATAGAACAACAACAACAAAAAAAGTCTCTACAACTTAATGGAAACACAAAGATTGAATAACCATGCAAACTGAAGAAAGTAAAACTGAGCATCAGGACTCAGGATTCCTCACTTCAGTCTATACAAAAACCTATAGTTTTCAATCCAGCATGCAATTGGCACAGTATTGGGATTAAAGCCAATTGAACAGATAGTAAACCCTAAAATAATCTCTTTCCCAAATAATCACCTAATCTATGACAAAGAAGGCAACAATATGCAATGGCAAAAGATAATATATTTGACAAGTTAAGCTGTAAAATCTGGAAGTTTTAAGCTAAAAGTAAAAGATTACAGTTAGAACAGTACCTGGTTATTCTTCTGTGACCGAGTTGTGTCTGACATTTTGGGATGCCGTGAACTGCAGCGTGCCAGTCCTTCCTGTCCCTCACCACCTCTTGGAGTTTGCCCGAGTTCATATCCATTGCATAGGTGATGTCATCCAATCATTTCATCCTTCTTTTCCCCTTCTCCTGTTGCCTTCGAACTTTCCCAGAATCAGGGTCTTTTGTAATGAGTTGGCTATTGCCGTCTCCTATTATACCACATTCAATTTAAATTTTTCAGGGATCTAACATACCAGGTTGCCTGAAATACTGTTCTTTACAGCTTTCCGTTTTACTTTCATCTCCAGACACATAAAAAATGAGGTTTATTTCCACTTTGGGGCAAACAATTATTGCTTTCTGGAAACATTAGTTATTACCCTCTGCCCCTCCCAAGCAGCATATTTGACACCTACCATCCTGAGAGACTCATGTTTTGGAGTCATACTTTGCTGCCTTTTTATATAGTTCATGGAGGTCCCGTAGCAAGTATAACGGGGTGGTTAACCACTCACTCCTCCAGTGGATCAACTTTAGTCACTCCTTTCAGTGCCGTTCAGTTCAGTCATTCCTTAGCACCATAGAAAAAGACAGACTCAAGATGGATTAAGACCTACATATAAGGCCAGAAACTGTAAATCAATAATCTTTGAGGAAAGAATAGCTGGAAAACATTGTGACATGAAATGCAGCAGCAACTTTTTTTTTTTTAACTACCTCCTTGGGAAATGAAAATAAAACCAAAATTAAATAAAGAGACCTAATTAAACTTAAACATTTTGCATAGCCAACCTATAATCAAGACAAAAATGCAGTTTCATTATGGGAAAAACCTTTGCAACTGAAGATAATGACAATAGAAGAATCTCCAAAATATGGAAGCATCTAATGTGGCTCAATAATAGAAAGCAAACAACCGAATTGGAACAAATGAATAGATGATAAAATAAACATTTCTTCTAAGGAGACTACAGATGTCCAACAATAATGGAAAGATGCTCAACATCACTAATTGTAAGGGTCAGTGAAATAAAGTCTTCTATGAGGGTATCATGAGAAATAGATTTAAGGGACTAGATCTGATTGATAGAGTGCCTGATGAACTCTGGACGGAGGTTCGTGACATTGTGCAGGAGACAGGGACCAAGACCATCCCCATGGAAAAGAAATGCAGAAGAGCGGAATGGCTGTCTGAGGAGGCCTTACAAATAGCTGTGAAAAGAAGAGAGGCGAAAAGCAAAGGAGAAAAGGAAAGATATAAGCATCTGAATGCAGAGTTCCAAAGAATAGCAAGGAGAGATAAGAAAGACTTCCTCAGTGATCAATGCAAAGAAATAGAGAAAAACAACAGAATAGGAAAAACAAGAGACCTCTTCAAGAAAATTAGAGATTCCAAGGGAATATTTCATGCAAAGATGGGCTCGATAAAGGACAGAAATGGTATGGACCTAACAGAAGCAGAAGATATTAAGAAGAGGTGGCAGGAATACACAGAAGAACTGTAAAAAAAAAGATCTTCACCACCAAGATAGTCACGATAACATGATCACTGACCTAGAGCCAGACATCTTGGAATGTGAAGTCAAGTGGGCCTTAGAAACCATCACTACGAACAAAGCTAGTGGAGGTGATGGAATTCCAGTTGAGCTATTTCAAGTCTTGAAAGATGATGCTGTGAAAATTCTGCACTCAATATGCCAGCAGATTTGGAAAACTCAGCAGTGGCCACAGGACTGGAAAAGGTCAGTCTTCATTCCAATCCCAAAGAAAGGCAATGTCAAAGAATGCTCAAACTACTGCACAATTGCACTCATCTCACACGCCAGTAAAGTCATGTTCAAAATTCTCCAAGCCAGGCTTCAGCAGTATGTAAACCGTGAAATCCGAGATGTTCAAGCAGGGTTTAGAAAAGGTAGAAGCACCAGAGATAAAATTGCCAACATCCGCTGGATCATGGAGAAAGCAAGAGAGTTTCAGAAAAACATCTATTTCTGCTTCACTGACTATGCCAAAGCCTTCGACTGTGTCGATCACAATAAACTGTGGAACATTCTGAAAGAGATGGGAATCCCAGACCACCTGACCTGCCTCTTGAGAAACCTGTATGCAGGTCAGGAAGCAACAGTCAGAACTGGACATGGAACAACAGACTGGTTCCAAATAGGAAAAGGTGTACTTCAAGGTTGTATATTGTCACCTTGCTTATTTAACTTGTATGAAGAGTACATCATGAGGAACGCTGGGCTGGAAGAAGCACAAGCTGGAATCAAGATTGCTGGGAGAAATATCAATAACCTCAGATATGCAGATGACACTACCCTTATGGCAGAAAGTGAAGAGGAACTCAAAAGCCTCTTGATGAAAGTGAAAGTGGAGAGTGAAAAGGTTGGCTTGAAGCTCAACATTCAGAAAACAAAGATCATGGCATCTGGTCCCATCACTTCATGGGAAATAGGTGGAAAAACAGTGGAAACAGTGTCTGACTTTATTTTTGGGGGCTCCAAAATCACTGCAGATGCTGATTGCAGCCATGAAATTAAAAGACGCTTGCTCCTTGGAAGGAAAGTTATGACCAACCTAGATAGTATATTAAAAAGCAGAGACATTACTTTGCCAACCAAGGTCCGTCTAGTCAAGGCAATCGTTTTTCCCGTGGTCATGTATGGATGTGAGAGTTAGACTGTGAGGAAGGCTGATCGCCGAAGAATCGATGCTTTTGAACTGCGGTGTTGGAGAAGACTCTTGAGAGTCCCTTATACTGCAAGGAGATCCAACCAGTCCATTCTAAAGGAGATCAATCCTGGATGTTCATTGGAGGGACTGATGCTAAAGCTGAAACTGCAATACTTTGGCCACCTCATGCGTCTAGTTGACTCACTGGAAAAGACTCTGATGCTGGGAAAGGTTGGGGGCGGGAAGAGAAGGGGACGACGGAGAATGAGATGGCTGGATGGCATCACCGACTCTGTGGACATGAGGTTGAGTGAACTCCGGGAGTTGGTGATGGACAGGGAGGCCTGGCGTGCTGTAATTCATGGGGTCGCGGAGAGTCGGACACGACTGAGCGACTGAACTGAACTGAACTGAACTGATGAGGGTATCAACTTACATTTGTCTGACTACTCATATAAAAAAAAAATCCACACAAAACAAATTGTGGAGAGGGTGTGACGTAAACAGAACAACCCTGTTCTGTTGCTAGGAAGGCACATTGATTGATTAAAATGGAGAATAGAATAGGTTCATTTAGAAATAAGAAAGAAGCTACAATATGATCAAGAAATCCCAATAATTGTCAGTAATTTTCATGAAGAAAATCATAATTCCAAAAGATTCACAACCTCAATATTGATGGCAGTAATATTTGCAATATCAGGACATGGAAGCAACAGAAATATCCATTCATCTAGAGAGGAATGGATAAAAGGAGTTGGTACATACATATCAGAGTCTTAAGATGGAATTAAATCAGGTAAATTGAATAAATGTAGAAGGACAGAGATAGTGTCAGATACAATCAAGCTAAGTCAAGAGAGGAAAAGAAATGTCACGTATTAACACAAATATATGGGATTAGGTAAAACTGGAATAAATGATTCTCTATTAGAAGCATAGATAGGGACACAGCAATAGAGAACAAATATATGGTTATCAAGGATGTAATGCCTGGTGGTGGTAGCAACTGGGAGATTACAACAGAAACATATATACTTTTGATCTATATGTACAGCACAGGACGTCTACTTAATGCATTGTGGTGACCAGATTTAGAAAGAAGTCAAAAACATGGAGATAGATGTATGGTTGCTGTTTAGTCACTATCTCGTTTACTAGTGTTCATGACCCGAAGGACTGCAGCATTCCCTAATTTTGCCTTAGGGGAGAAACTAACCTAATAATGTAAAGCAAGTATACTCCAAAAAAAATTTAAGTTTTAAAAGTATAATAACCTTTTTTAAACATCATTATTCTTAATGAATCTCACATTCTCTTGGAAGTCAAAAGTAGAACTGAAAATGTGTACACCTTAATGAGAAATGAAATGCAAATCTCAGGAAAGTATATCTATATTCCTAACACACTTATTAAGAAAACAGCAATAAAAATTAAAGTGACTGTACATTGTATTTTGCTGCCTATGTGCATGTCTACAGATTGAAAAAATTTCCCCAAAAGAAAAATTACCATAAAAGAGGTGGGACAGAACCATCAACAAACAACTCTGTCTTGTACTTGTGCATTTTTAATATTCTTGTGTTTTTAATTTGTTGTATTTAATTCTATTGCATTGCTTTTTGAGATGTTCATTGTATTTGTCACACAACGTCTTTTACCTATCTGTTATGGATGAATGGCAATCTGTGTGCTCTTTTAAATCCCCTTTAATATTTATTTCCAAAACAATAGTTCTTCATTCACAGGAATTTAGGCTTTACAAAAATCTTTAACCGTTTATATTGATATGTTGAATTACATTCCCTTGATGGCTGTAGGTACAAGAAAATCTGATATTTATTAAGGCATCCAGTTCTCAAATCAACTATCAGTTCAGTCGCTCAGTCGTGTCCAACTCTTTGTGACCCCTTGAAACACATCACCCCAGGCCTTCCTGTGAATCATCAACTCCCGGAATATACCCAAATTCATGTCTATTAAGTCCGTGATGCCATCCAGCCATCTCATCTTCTGTCATCCCCTTTTCCTCCTGCCCTCAATCCCTCCCAGGATCAGGGTATTTTCCAATGAGTCAGCTCTTCGCATGAAGTGGCAAAATATTGGAGCTTCAACATCAGTCCTTCCAATGAATACCCAGCACTGATCTCTTTAGGATAGACTGGTTCCATTTCCTTGCAGTCGAAGGGACTCTCAAGACTCTTCTCCAAAACCACAGTTCAAAAACATCAATTCTTCAGCACTCAGCCTTTTTCACAGTCCAGATCTCACATCCATTCATGACCACTGGAAAAACCATAGCCTTGACTAGATGGACCTCTGTTGGCAATGTAATTTCTCTGCTTTTTAATATGCTATCTAGGTTGGTCATAACTTTCCCTCCAAGTAGTAAGCGTCTTTTAATTTCATGTCCACAATCACCATCTTCAGTGATTTTGGAGCTCCCCAAAGTAAAGCCTGATGCTGTTTCTCCATTTATTTCCATGAATTGATGGGACCAGATGCCAGGATCTTAGTTTTCTCAAAGTTGAGCAGTAAGCCAACTTTTTCACTCTCCTCTTTCATTTTCAACAAGAGGCTTTTCAGTTCCTTTTTACTCTCTGCCGTAAGGGTGGTGTCATCAACATATCTCCGGTTATTGATATTTCTTCCGGCAACTTGAATCTAGCTTGTGCTTCTTCCTACCCCAGAGTTTCTCATGATGTTCTCTGCATATAAGTTTAATAAGCAGGGTGACAATATACAACCTTGATGCACTCCTTTTTCTGTTTGGAACCACTCTGTTTTTCCATGTCCAGTTCTAACTGTTGCTTCCTGAACTGCATATAGGTTTCTGAAAAACAGGTCAGGTGGTCTAGTATTCCCATTTCTTTCAGAATTTTCCACAATTTATTGTGATCCACACAGTCAAAGGCTTTGGTATAATCAATAAAGCAGAAATAGATGTCTTTCTGGAACTCTCTTGCTCTTCCAATTGTCCAGCAGATATTGGCAATTTGATCTCTCTTTCCTCTGTCTTTTCAAGCTGTTTTTAGAAAAGGCAGAGGAACCCAGATCAAATTACCAACATCTGAACTATATATAGATCATATGTCTTGTCAGAAAATCTGCACCCTGGTTTTTTATGTGAAATGAACCAAAATACTTATTTCATGTTGAAATGTCATCATTTTTATATGTGGAATATAGATAATTCCATATTGCATGAAAGTATATCTGCTAGCAGATCTAAATAGTGATATACAGAGAATTCCATATATCAGCTAGAAATAGCTACACCTAAATGGTGAAATAAAAAATATAAAGACTACCATATTTCATGTCAGAAAGTAAGTGCCTTGGCTTTATATGTGAAATGTAGAGGATTCCAAAATGCACATGAGACTATCTACACCCATATTTTCATGAATTAATTGTTGAGGTTCCATATTTCATGTGCGAAATTTTTTGCCCAGGTTTTCAAAACAGGAAATAGGGGTCATTCCATATTTCATGCAAAGAAAATGGCATCAAAATATTTATATGTGAAATATACAAATTTCCACTAGTCATGTGGGGAATCCAAAATCTAAAAATCCACATGTTACTATAGAGATGTATACATTTCCCTGTAGCAATATTTGCACCCAGACATTCATGTGACACATAGAGTTTATTCCGTGTTTCATTTTGGGAAAATTTTACATGGATTTTCATCAATGCAATACAGAGAATTATAAATGTAAATAGGGAAATCAGGTATCAGTCAGACGAGAAATAAATCAATTCTATATTTTTCTGCTCGTCCAAGATCTTAATTTTTGAATCATCAGTTCAGTTCATTTGCTCAGTCGTTTCCTACTCCTAGAGACACCATGGACCATACCACACCAGGCCTCCCTGTCCATCACCAACTCTGAGTTTAACCAGACTTATGTCCATTTAAACCATGATGATATCTAACCATCTCATTCTCTGTCGTCCCCTTCTTCTGCCTTCATTCTTTCCCAACATCAGGTTCTTTTCAAATGAGTCAGCTCTTCTGGATCATGGACAATTCCGTATTTTATGTGAGAAAAATCTGACACAGCTTTTTAAATGTGAATAATAAAGGCTTTGTAATTCATATGAGCAAATCTGTCCTCAGATTTTCAAATGTGAAATATACCAGATTCCATATTTCTTGTCTGAAGATTGTTTCAGTGAAATAATGAGAATTTTATTGCTCAATCATGAAAATCACATTGTCTTATATGAAATAGAAGATTCCATATTTTTTGTAGCAAAATCTTGCCATTTTTCAAATATGAAATGAAGAGCAATCTGTATTTCATGACGGAAAGCGGCACACAGATTTTCAAATGAGAAATCTGAAAATTGCATCAAAATTTCCTATTTCATTCAGAAAATTCTGTTTCCATACTATCATATAATATACAGAAAATTCCCTACTTTTAATTGAAAAATCTGTCCCCAGATTTTCATTTGTGAATTTTAGAAAGTTTCATAGTTCATGTCCTAAAACCTGCACATAGTGGTTCTAATGTGACACTGAGAATTTTATCTTTCATGTAATACTATCTAGTGTGATTGCAATATATGAAACAGAAAATTCTTTAGTGCATCCATAATCACATGTTATTTCACATATGAAAATTTATCTCTAGATTTTCATATTTGAAATGTAAAATATTTCATGTCATTTTTCATGTCCATATTCCATGTCAAAATAGTTTAATTCAGATTTTGGTGCATGATATATTCAAACTGTCATAGTTTAAGAGGAAAGTTCTGTACCAAGACATTCATTAATGAAGTAGAGAAAGCAGGAATATCTAATTTTTCTATGGACATATAGAGAATTCCATGTTTCAAGGTCAAAAATCTCATCCCGATTGATACATGTGAAATACAGTTGGTGATATTCTGTCACTCAGTCATGTCCAGCTGTTTGCAAGACAGAAAAGCAGCACTCCAGACTTCCCTATTCTTACTGTCTCCAACACTTTGCTGAGACTCATGTTCATGGAGTCAAGTGATGCTGTCCAACGATCTCACCCACTGTTGTCCCCGTCTCCTACTGTCCTCCATCTACCGATATCAGAGCCGATAATAATTATTTTTTTTCAGTGACAAAGCAGAACCTCAATCTTTTCCCATGTATTATTTCTTCACACGAGGGTAGCCAAAGTATTGTAATTTCAGCTTCAACCTCAGTCTTTCCAAAGGATATTTAGGGTTAGTTTCTTTAGGATTGGTGGGGTTGATATCTTTGATGGACAAGGATCTCTCAAGAGCCATCTTTTGCACCCAGTTGCAAAGCCAAAATTCTTTGGCAATCAGCCTTCCTCATAGTGAAACTAGCACATCCGTACATGTCTACTGGAAAAACCATAGCTCTGATTATATGGACATTTATTGCCAAAGAGATATATCTCCTTTTCACTACATTGTTTCTATGTCTAGGCTTATCATAGCTTTTCTTCCCAGAAGCAGGGGACTTTTACTTTCGTGGATGTAGTCACTGTCCCCAGAGATTTTGTAGCCGAAGAAAACTGTCTGTCACTATTTTCATTTTCATCCTATTTGCCAAAACATTGCTAGTCTTTGTCCCACCTCATTTCATACACCAAGGCCAAACATGCCCATTGCACCAGGTATCTTCTGATTCTCTGTTTTCACATTCCAGAACCCTATAATGAAATGGACATCTTTTCTCGGTGTTAATCTTAGAAAGAGCTTGCAAGTCTTCCTAAAACCATTCAAGTTCCCTAGTGGCATAGATGGTAAAGAACTGAAAAGCAGAGACTTCCATTTTTCATGTAGGAAAATCTGCACCCAGATGTTCTTGTTCAAGAAAAAGAACACCTCATTCCTTGTAGGAAAAATAACTATCCTGATTTTTAGCTGTGAAGTGTAGAAAATTCTACATGTAATGTAGGAAAAAAATATCTTCACCAAATATTCATATGTAAATTGTAGAGAATTGATATTTCAAATAGGAATATAGACATTGATTTGCCTATATGAAACAAGTAATTCCATATTTCTAGTAGGAAATTTGGCAACTGTATAGGTGATGTGAAACAAAATGACTTCATACTTCATGGAAAAAAGCACCATGCCTAGAGTTTCAAATACGGAAAATATAGAAATCCATATTTCATGTAGGAAAATCAGAGCGACATTTTCATTTGTGAAATACAAATAATTGGAATTTGGACCCATATTTTGCTAAATGGAATATAAGCAATTCATTTTTTTAATGGAGTCCAATTGCGATTGGGTTTTTATGTATGAAATATAGAGAATTCCATATTTAAAGGAAGAAAATCTGTGCCCAGATTGACAAATGTGAAAGAATCAAAATTCCTTTTTTTGTATACTAAAATCAATGGCTAGCATTTAATAAGTGAAATACGCAAAATTCCAGATGTCATGTAGGACATTTGGCATCTAGTTATGTATAGGTGAAATACATTTAATTCCCATTTTCATGTAGAAAAATATGCATACAGATTTTCATATGAAATAAAGAGATTTTCTTTTTTTTTCTTTTCTCTTCTTTTTATTTTTTAACTGCAAAGACTTTTATTTTTACTCAAAAAGATACAGAAAATCATTGAGGGGTACTGAACAGTGGAATAAAATGAATTGACAGGATAGAGTGACAGAACTGAGGCTTTCAAACTCTGCTGGAATAAACGCTTAAGAATTCCTTGGGCTGCAAGGAGATCAAACCAGCCAATCCTAACGGAAATCAGTCCTAAAATTTCATTAGAAGGACTGATGCTGAAGCTTAAGCTCCAATACTTTGACCACCTGAAGCAAAGAGCCAACTCATTGGAAAAGACCCTGATGCTGGGACAGATTGAAGGCAGGAGGAGAAGGGGATGACAGAGGATGAGATGGCTGGATGGTATCACCGATCGGATGGACATGATTTTGAACAAACTCTGGGAGTTGGTGATGGACAGGGAAGCCTGGTGTGCTGCAGCCCATGGAGTCACAAAGAGTCAGACATGACTTAATGACGGAACAACAATAAATAAAGAAGGTTAGCAGTAATGATGTCTTGAAACCCTTCAGTATAAATGAAGATGATAAGTGTTCAAATGCTAGATTTACCAAAGACTGAAATGTGGCCTGTGAAGGAAGAAAGTCAATGATGACTGTGCCTTTTTTTTTTTTTTTTTTGAACAATTGGAATTGAGTTCCCATTTTGCTAAATTGGAGACAATTATTGGTCATTATGTAGAAATATCTAGGAGATTAGAAGTTTCTTTTTAAGAAGAAAGAACTATCTTAAATTTTTTTTTTAATTATTATAAGAGAGTTTCCCAGTTTCTGTCATTTAAATAAGTCCTTGGTAGGATCTAGAATGCTGACCTTCTTCTAGGCATGCTCAGTATACTTCAAACCCAGACTGAAAAAGCCTACGTTGTCAAGTTGAGGCCCTGATTCCACATCTCTTGGGGTGTTATTTTGTTCCCTCTTGTTCAAAAAAGTGAATTGCCTTCTGAATTAAACTGAATTGTATGCAGTACTTGTACCAGTCTGAAATGGACCACATTAAGAAAGAAAAGACTGGATATGATGAATGTCCAAACTCTATTCTCAATAAAAAATGCCCTATTCGCCTAGCAGCACTGGGTTTTAGCCTTGTAATTCCTACAGTGATGTTTTCCAGTGTTCCTGTTTGACACACTTAGCTCTCGGGGTTTCTTTATGGACTTATTGATTTGTGACATGAATTAGAAAATTTGATAGAACAGGAGTTCCTCTGGGTGTATGCAATGGCCTGTAGGTATTTGATCAGTCCCTGCTTACAATGTCTGAGCCGATTTTCGGGTAGAGGGATTAACTAGAGATTGAGTAAGGTATTCACAGAGGTTACAGTTTAGCTAGAAGGGCTCTCAATACCACGTTTATCAAGTACTGGGATGAAATAAGAGCTATACTTCAATTTTGACATTTAAATGGTTATTTCAAATCAGGGAAATCCTCCCTAAAACCTCCAAGCCAGCTTTATTTGTCCTTCCTAAAATGTCTATTACCTGACTAGGTATTGAGAACCAATTGAAGATATACAATGTTAGCTATTCATGTTGTTAAGTATAGTGTCCTGGTGACATTCATCAGTGTTCAGTAATTAGCTTAATGAACAGGTGTAAAATTATATTAGTTATCCAGATGCTAATTTGCAGTAACATGTGCTGCCTGATTTGGGAGTGTTCTTGTCTGAACTACAACCAGTAAGATTTGTTACTTAATTAGGAAATCATTGTGTGTGTGTGTGTGTGTGTGTGTGATTTCCACCATTAGAACCATTAGTGTTGTTTAACGTGCTCTAAACTTTGGGAACACTCTTGGTAATTTCATTCCTAGGGCTTTAGGTAATATACAGGTGACAGGATGAAATATACCTTTCTGTGGGATGCCTTAGTTAGTGCACAGCTGTAGGCAATGCAGAGAGCGGAAGATTCACAGGTGTAATATGAAGCTTATAAAAGGAGATAGAAATTCACTCTCCCACTGCAAATTGCATCAGCCATTCCTTCCAAGTTTTGGTAAACAAATGTGCTATCCCTTACCAAATGGATTCACAAACAATTGAAAATGAAACTGCACCCTTTTGGCTGAGATCAAGTGAGATTTCCATTTTCATTGTGGAAATTGAGGGTTGAGAAATTCACATATGCAATATAGAGAATTCCATATTTCATACATGGAATTTACATGCATACATTCATATTTGAAACACTGAGTTCTGTGCTTCACGTAGAAACAATTTGCCCATATGCCAATATGCGACCTACAGAGAATTCCCTATTTAGAGATGGAATTCTCTCTATATAAAGATAATTACAGATGAAGAATCTCTAATTATGGGATATCAAAGTCAGCATCCTGTTAAGGAACATGACTCATCAATGCCAGGGGCATTGAAGTCAGCTCATTTACTGTACAGGGACCCTTTCAAAGTGGTTCTGTTTTCTTGCTGCCACCAAGTGAGAACACATGCCAGCTAACCCTATCACCTCAGCCCTTTAGGGCCGGGAGCCACAGGAGGATCATCCTAAGCCATCCACTACAAAGCACTGATGCTTAAAAATTTTGCGAAGACTTGAGTTCAGTTCAGTTCAGTCGCTCAGTCATGTTCGACTCTCTGCAACCCCATGAATCACAGCATGCCAGGCCTCCCTGTCCATCACCAACTCCCGGAGTTCACTCAAACTCATGTCCACAGAGTCGGTAATGCCATCCAGCCATCTCATTCTCTGTCGTCCCTTTCTCCACCAGCCCCGAACGTTTCCTAGCATTAGAGTCTTTTCCAGTGAGTCAAACCTTCGCATGAGGTGGCCTAAGTATTGCAGTTTCAGCTTTAGCATCAGTCCTTCCAATGAATACCCAGGATTGATATCCTTTAGAATGGACTGGTTGGATCTTCTTGCAGTCCAAGGGACTCTCAAGAGTCTTCTCCAACACCACAGTTCAAAAGCATCAATTCTTCAGCGATCAGCTTTCTTTATAGTCCAATGGGTGATGTTGGAAACTGGCAAATTCTGCAGGTTCAGTTCAGTTCAGGCGCTCAGTCGTGTCCTACTATTAATGAGCCCATGGCCTTCAGTATGCCATACCTCCCTGTATATCATCAACTACAGGAGTGTGCTCAGACTGATCTCCATTGATTCGATGATGCCATCAAGTCATCTCATCCTCTGTCATCCCATTCTTCTCTTGCCTTTAATCTTTCCCAACACCAGGGTCTTCTCCAGTGAGTCAGTTCTTCACATAAGGTGGCCAAATTACTGGAGTTTCAGCTTCAACATCAGTCCTTACAAAGAACACTTAGGACTGCTTTCTTTGAGGGTGTACTGTTTGAATCTCCTTGAAGTCCAAGGGATTCTCAAGAGTTTTATTCAACACCACAGTTGGAAAGCATCAGTGCTTCAGTGCTAAGTTTTTTTTATAGTCCAAATCTCACATTCATACATGTCTAGTGGAGAAACCATAGCCTTCATAAGATGGACCTTTGTTGATAAAGTAATGTCTCTGCTTTTTACTATGCTGTCTACATTGGTCATAAGTTTCCTTCTGAGGAGGACCTGTCTCTTAATTTCATGGCTACGGTCACCATCTGCAGTGATTTTGGAGATTAAACAAATAAAGGCAGGCACTTTTTTGATTCTTACCCCATTTATTTGGCATGAAGCGATAGGACCAGAGGCCATGATGTTAGTTTTCTGAATGATGAACTTTAAGCCAGCATTTTCACTCTCCTCTTTAACTTCCATCAAGAGGCTATTTAGTGATTTTGTTTTTTTTTTTTTCTCACTTTCAGCGATAAGGGTGGTATGATCTTCTTATCTGAGGTTATTGATGTGTCTCTTGGAATCTTGTCTCCAGCTTGTGCTTCATCCAGCCCAGTGTTTCTCATGATGTATTCTGCATATAAGTTAAATGAGCAGGGTGACAATATACAGCCTGAAGTACTCCTTTTCCTATTCGGAAATAGTCTGTGGTTCCACGTCCAGCTTTCACTGATGCTTCCTGACCTGCATGAAGATTTTTCAGGACGTACGTCAGATGGTCTGGTATTCCCATCTCTTTCAGTATTTTACACAGTTTATTGTGATCCACACAGTCAAAGATTTTGGCATAGTCAATAAAGAAGAAATAAATATTTTTCTGGAACTCTCTTGCTTTTACGATGATCCAGAGGATGTTGGAAATCTGATCTCTAGTTCCTCTGCCTTTTCTAAAGCCAGCTTAAACATTTGGATGTCCATGATTCACGTATTACTGAAGTTTGGTTGGAGAATTTTCAACATTACTTTACTCATATGTGAGTTGAGTGTAACTGAGTGGTAGCTTGAGCTCTTTGGTATTGCCTTTCTTGGGCAATTCTACTCAGCAGGCAGCATCAGCTTATTCTACAGAGCCATCACGCTCCCAAACCTTACATAAAAGAAAGATGTGCCTGGTCCTGGGGCTGAAAGAATACTACTGCATTTGAGAAAGACAGAAAGCTCTTTGTAGGGGTTCTGCATACCCCATCGCTTTGCTTTGTATTCTGGGACATTCTGTTTCTTGGCTGTTTTGAATCTCCCTGAATGGCCCTGAGTGCTCTCTTCCCGCCACTCTGACATCCTTGGGCTTGATTCCCTGGCTTCAGTCTCCAGCTAGGCCAGTTCTGACAGTTTGCATGCAGTTTTGGGCCAGTGAGTGCACACACAGACACAGATAAACCCAATGCTAAAAGAAAATTTTTACAGATGCAGAACCATACCTTTGCTTGTCCAGGATAATGGACTTGGGTAAGCACCTCTCATTTTCTCTGGTGGTTTTCTTCCATTCGCTTGTTAATCAAGTTAGTGTCCCCTTCTATCTATATTGTTTATTCTGTAAGGTTACAAAGTGTTGGGATATGCTCATGAGGAGGACTGAACTGCAAAGTGTTCGATGGGTTGGAAGTGCTCATGGTAGACAGCTGAATGAGAGGTGCTATTCTATATTCCTCCATCACATTGACTGGTTCACAGTGCCATTCACATTGGCATGATTCCATTCCATGTACTTTCCTTCCAGCAGCCACACCAGAAATAGCATGGGGCTTGGACTGCACTGACTTTGAGCACCCCATTTCAGTAAGCTCTCTCAAAATCATTGTTTGTCAATGCCATGCACTTATGGCATGCCCAGTACCCACTCAGGCCCAAGACCTTCTGAGAGAGATGTCCCTGTGCCTCCTAATTGTGTAATAGTCTGTTTGGAGATGTTTTCACGTCCCCCTCCCCCTATGGTTGTCTCCCTGTAGCAGGGAAAGGCCAAATCGAGGCCTCCAAAAGGCCAAAGAGAATGTGACAGGACTGTGTCTGAAGCAATATCATGAAGAAGGTACATATGGATCCAAAGCACTTCTGCTGAAACAAGTCACTGAACGTGAAGTCCAAAAGGTCAGGTGGCTTCCCTTTTTGGCAACACCACAGTTTACTTCTACCCACACATACACAGAACCCCCACACAGATCACACCCTGGAGAGCCTGCCTGCCCTGGGCCCACAGCTCATGGTTCTGTTGTTCAGAAATTTACATTCCTCTCCCAAATGTTCCAAGAGGGCATTATTCCAGGCCAGGCCTCCCTAATTTGCTAAATGCCAAGGCTCTCTTTCTCTTGCCTTCATAAGGCTGTGGTAGAGAGTCTCATGGTGCACATTTCACTCAGTATTACCATAACAAAATCAGAGATTGTCCTCCAGTGAGACTTTCAGAACCATCCCTCAAGTGCAGAGAGACATTTTGTCTCTGCCATCCACAGCCAAGGATGAGATCCCAGAGAAAGAAAGGAATTTATGTCAGGATTTTTGGCTCAAGAAGCGGGACATCTTTGTGATGACTGCTATTTCTTTTGTCCTAAGACTGAAAAGCTGAAGGCTCTGAACTGCTCTCAGGAACATCACTGTCCTAGGATCCCTTGATGCAAACAGCCCACCACCATTCAGTTCAAGTTATTTCTGTCCCTCATTCATCCTACAATTTATGACCTCATCAACTGAAGCATGCTAAGCTTACCTGTTCATCAAAAACTCCCAGAGCTTGCTCAAATACATCTCCATCAAGTGGTGATGCAATATCTCTCTTCCTGTTCTTTGGAAAATGAGGACGCCATCCAACCTTCTCAATTTTTGTCCTCCATTTCTCCTTCTGTCGACAGTCTTTCCCAGTATCAGTGTGTTTTACAGTGTCTTTATCCACGTCAAGTTTCCAAAATACTGAAGTTTCAGCTTCAGCATCTCTCCGAATACTCATGAACAAGTTCTTTTAGGATTCACTCATTTCTTCTACATGCAGTGCAAATCTCAATCGTCTTTTCCAATATGATCAATCAAAATATCAGTTCTTCGGTAGTCAGCTTTAAGGTCCAAATCTCACATCCATACATGACTACTGGAAAAACCATAGCTTTGACTAGATGGACGTAATGTCTTTGCTTTTTAAAATGCTGTCTAGTTTTTATGGCCGCAGTCACCATCAACAGTGATTTTGAAGTCCGAGAAAGCAAAACCTGTCATGGTTTCCACTGTTTCCCCATCTCTTTGCCATGAAGAGTTGGGACCAGATACCATGAACTTCAGTCATTGAATGTTCAGGTTGAAACCAAAATTTTCACTCTCCAATTTCACTTTCATTAAGAGATTTCTTAGTTTCTCTTCACTTTCTGCCGTAGTGATGGTGGCATCCTATATCTGTGTTTGTTTCTATATCTCCTGGCAAACGGGATCCCAGCTTGTGCTTCATCCAGCTTGACATTTCACATGACACAGTCTACATAAATAAATAGGGTGATAATATACAGCCTTGAGTTGCTACTTTGCCCAACTTTGGAACCAGTCCATTGTTCCCCATCCATGAAAACGGTTGTTTCATTATCTGCATAGAAGTTTCTCAGGAGGCATGTCAGGTGGTATGGTATTCCCATCTCTTGAAGAATTTTCCACACGTTTTGTGTTCCACAAGCCAAAGGTTTTGACATAGTCAATTAAGCAGTGGATGTTTTTCTGCAACTTGCTTGCCTTTTTGAGCATACAACGGGTTTCGGCAATTTGATTTCTGGTTTCTCTGCCTTTTGTAAATGCAGCTTGAACCTCTGGAAATTCTTCCTTTGCATACTACTGAAAACTTCCTGGAGAATTTCATGCATTACTTTTTCCTGTATGTGAGATGAATGCAATTGTGTGTTAGTTTAAAGAGTCTGACATTTTCTTTCTTTGGGAATGAGATGAAGAGTGATCATTTTCAGTCCTGTGGCCACTGCTGAGTTCTCCAAATTTGCTTTCATATTGAGTGTAGCACTTTCACAGCATCATATTTTAGGATTTGAAATATCTCAACTGGATAGCCATCACCTCCACCAGGTTTGTTCTCACTAATGTTTCCTAAAGCCTTCTTGACTATGCATTCTAGGATATCTGGGTCTAGGTGAGTGATGATACCATCGTGCTTTTCAGGGTTGAACATTTCCTTTGTGTTTTTGCCACCTCTTCTAATATTTCTGGTTCTCTTTGTTCCCTATTATGTGTGTCCTTTATTGTGACCTTCATTATATAAAATGTTCCCCTGGTATATTTAATTTTCTTGAGAAGATCTCTAGTCTTTCTTATTCTATTGTTTTCCTCTATTTCTTGGCATAAATCAATGTGGACGATTTTCTTATAAGCCATAGCTATTCTTCAAAACTCTGCATTCAGATGGATGTAAATTTCCTGGGTTTTTTTTTTTTCTTCCACTTCTCTCTCTCTTTCTCTTTTTGTTTCCTTTTCCTCGGCTGTTTTTAAGGCTTCTTCAGGTAACCATTTTAATGCCTTTTGCATTTCTTTCTGTTGGGGATATTCTTCATTGCCTCATTTTGTACAATATCACAAACTTCTGTACGAAGTTCTCTTTCAGATCTAATTCCTGGAGTCAATTTGACATTTGCTGTTTCAATCAAAAGATATTTTATTTAGGTTATACCTGAATGATCAAGGGGTTTTCCCTACTTTATTCAATATAAGTACAAATTTTTTTTTCAATATGTGTTGTTGATCTGAGCCACAGTCAACTCCCAGTATTGTTTTGGCTGACTATATAGAGACTTCAGCAATACAAGAACTGTAAACTTCCAGAGGTTCAAGTGGCTTTTAGAAAAGGCAGAGGAACCAGAGATCACATTGCCAACATCCGCTCAATCACCAAAAAAGCAAGAGAGTTCCAGAAAACACATCTATTTCTACTTTATTGACTATGCCAAAGCCTTCGTCTGTGTGGATCACAATAAATTGTGGAAAATTCTGAAAGTGTTGGGGATATCAGGTCACCTGACCTACCTCTTGAGAAACCTATATGTAAGTCAGGAATCAACAGTTAAAACCGGACATGAAACAACAGACTGATTCCAAATAGGGAAAGGAGTATTTCAAGGCTGTATATTGTCACCCTGCTTATTTAACTTCTATGCAGAGTACATCATGAGAAACGCTGGGCTGGAAGAAGCTGGAATCAAGATTGCCGGGAATAATATCAATAACCTGAGGTATGCAGATGACACCACCCAAATGGCAGAGGGTGAAAAGGAACTGAAAATCTCTTGATGAAAGTGAAAGAGGAAAGTAAAAAGTTGGCTTAGAGCTCAACTTTCAGAAAACTAAGATCATGGCATCTGGTCCCATCACTTCATGGAAATAGATGGGGAAAGAGTGGAAACAGTGTCAGGCTTCTTTTCGGGGGGCTCCAAAGTCCCTGAAGATGGTGATTGTGGGCATGTAAGTAAAAGTCGTTTACTCCTCAGAAGGAAAGTGATGACTAACCTAGATATTATATTAAAAAGCAAAGACAACACTTTGCCAACAAAGGTCCATCTAGTCAAGTCTATTGTTTTTCCAGTGGTCACGTATGGATGTGAGAGTTAGATGGTGAAAAATGCTGAGTGCCAAGAAATTGATGCTTTTTAACTGTGATTTTGGAGAGACTCTTGAGAGTCCCTTGGACTGAAAGGAAATCCAACCAGTCCTAAAGGAATGATTCTAAAGGAGATCAGTGTTGGGTGTTCTTTGATGCTAAAGCTGAAACTCTAACACTTTGGTCACCTCATGCGAAGAGTTGACTCAATAGACAGTACCCTGATGCTGGGAGGGATTGGGGGCAGGAGGAGAAGGGGACGATAGAGGATATGATCCCCCACGCAATGGACATGAATTTGAGTAACTCTAGGAGTTGGTGATTGACGGGAAAGCCTGTTGTGCTGTGGTTCATGGGGTCACAAATACTTGGACATAACTCAGAGACTGAACTGAACTGATCTGAACTGAAAGAGATTCTCTATCTTCAGCTCCATAGTATATTATCAGTTTGATTTTGGTATTGATCATATGATGATGTGCAGGTGTGGAGTCACATCTCATGTTGTTGAAAGAGGGTGTATCCAATGAGAATAACTTGTCTTGGCAAAACTGTGTTAGATTTTGCCCTGGTTTATTTTGTACCCAAAGGCCAAACATGTCTGTTTCTTTAGATAGTTCTCAATTTCCTACTTTTCCATTCCAGTCCCATATGATGAAAATAGCATCTTATTTTTTTGTATGTAAGTCCTAGAATGTCCTATTGGTAATCACAGACCTACTCAACCTCAGCTTCACCCTGGCCTTCAGGTCAACTTCCACTTTAGCATTACTGGTCATGATGCAGACTTGGCTTACAGTGCTACTGAATGGTTAGCTTTGAAAACAGGCAGAGATGTTTCATTTTTATATTGCAATCAAGTACTGAAATTCACACTGTTTTTATTGATTAGGGGAGCTTCTTCCATTTCTTCTCTAGGGATTCTTGCCCACTTTAGAAGATAAAATGGTCATCTGAATTAAATTTGTCCATTCCATTCAATTTTAATTCACTGATTGCTGAAACTTTGATCTTCACACTTGTCATCTCCTATTTGACCACTTAAATTTTACCTTCATCATGGACCTCACATTCTAGGTTCCTATGAAATATCATTCTTTGCAGCATCAAACTTTACTTTATCACCACTCACATCCACAACTCGGTGTTGTTTCTCCTTTGGTTCCATCTCTTCATTTTCTCTGGAGTTACTTCCTCACTGAATTCCAGAATTATATAGGACACTTACCAACCTGGAGAGTTCATCTTTCAGTGTCCTATCTTTTTGGCTTTTCATATCGTTCATGGGGTTTTCAAAGCAAGGATACTTAAGTGGTTTTCCATTCCCTTCTCCAGTTGACCACATTTTGCCAGAATTCCCCACCATCTCCAATCCATCCTGGGTGGCCCTACACGGGATGTCTCATAGTTTCATTGAGGTAGACAAGGCTGTGATCTATTTGAACACTTGGATTAGTTTTATGTGATTGTGCTTTTCATTCTCTCTGCCCTCTGACGGATAAAGTTAAGAGGCTTATGAAAACTTCCTGATGGGAGAAACAGACTGTGAGTGAGCCTCCATCCTGCTCTGATATATGGGGCCATATTCAGTGACTCTTTAATCCAATTTACTATTGATGGGTGTGGCTGTGTTCAGGCCTTGTTGTTTGAACTGAGCCCAAACTATCATATGCGAAACGAAAGTCACTGGGACCTCCTTCAAAAAGATTTGAGCAAGCACTCATGTATTCACAGCCTGAGACCCCTCTGCATCCCACTTTCTGCTGGAGACTCCTTGACACTCACAAACAAGTCTGGCTCAGTCTCTTTTGGGGACACTGCTTCTTATTCTTGACTCCTCGTGCACAAAAGGTTTTGAGTGTGCCCTCCAACAGTCTGTTTCACTCCTGTGGAAGTTGTATAATCAAATCCCACTAGCCTCCAAAGTCAAATTCCCTGCGGTTCTCAGTCCCTTTGCCAGATCCCCGGGTTGATAAAACTGTAGGAGTCCTAGAGCTTCCTTAAATATACGAAACTTTCTTTGGAATCATTATCCTTCAACTTGTGGATTGTGTGCTAGGTGACTTTATGTTAGGTTAAAAGGTGACCTTCTCTGAGAGAGCTTATGTCACAAACTCATGACCCAGGTCTGTAGCAGCTGGAGCCTCTCTTCCCTGTCAGGCCATTGCTGACCCATGCCTCTGCAGGAGACACTCAATCACTCAAAAGGAGTTCTGACTCTGTCTCTGTGCGGTCTCTGGGTATAGGTGCACAAAATTTTTTATTGAGCACTTGAGGCATCACTGGTATTTATTGATTGTAAATGCAAATTCACCACAGCTACAGTCTTCTTGGGGCTTTTCCTTTGCCCTTGGACATCTGTTGTTGTTGTTGTTCTTTTTGGTGGGACCCAACATTATCGTGTCAATGGTCCTTCAGAAACAAGCTGTAATTTTGGTGTTCTCACAGGAAAATTTGGGTTCACACACTTCTACTTTCCCATGTTCACTCCCTCATGGGCACACACTGCCAAAGGGGGAAATGCCTCCATCCCACATCTGCATTTTCTTCACCTTTCTGAGCTGTCAGATAGGCTTGAAGTGCCTGGACAGAACCAAGGTCACCCTGTGTTTTCTAGGATGTGTGTGGTTTCACAGTGAAGGATCCTACCTTTTCATGTCATTAGTCTCACATGATGCTATGGTTGGTCACTCATAAAGAGAGAGTGTGTTACCTGATTGGCTGAACCGAGGAAGCACTATTCCAGGGCCTTCCTCTAATTTGGAAAAATTCTCCAGTGCAATAGATTTTCTTTCTGTTCCTACTCCTTTCAGTTTCTACTCTTTTCTGAAGGACCTTCACTTCTTCACACTCTTATTTCCAGTTATAGCCATGTCCACCTTTTCTGCAGGCCAGCATACTTCCCACAGACTGAGAGGTACACAGGCTATGTTTTAAAAGCCCCACGCCACTGGAGTTATACTGGATGAATCTTCAAGCATTCCACATCCTCTTCCTGGTACAAACACACATCATCACAGCAGAAACTGTGAGCTTCTTCATGTCTCTTGATGTAAACCCAGATTTGTGAATTCACAGTCTTGAGTTGTCACTGGTCATCCTTTCCTCATTCCATATCTCAGAGATGCATGGACCAATCTCTCCCTGTCTGTGGGTGACTGGTGCCTCCTTCTGCTAGCTCCATATCTCATGGTCTGTAACTTTCATCTCTGTATCAGCTGTGATTCGATGCACATCCACAGAGAAAAACTCACAAACACGGGAAACAAGCCTACGTGGCTACACACACACTTGTGCAAGACACACGGAAACATAGGCAAGCAGGGAACATAGGTGTTTCTGCAGCTGAAGAACCAGTGCATCATGTGAAATATAGAGATTTCCATATTTCTTACAGAAAAATATCCATTCTGATCTCAAATATGAAGTGTAGAGAAGTCAAAATTCCATGACAGAGTCTTTCCCCCAGGTTTTGATACAGTAAATACAAGTCATTTCCCACTTCATGGAATCCATTATTTGTTTTGGTATATGTTTTCAGAAATACAACAAACTCTTTACTTCATGAAGAAACAGTGGTGCCCATATTTTCATTTGTGCAATAGAGATAGTTCCAATTTCAAACTGGTTTTCCATGTCTTCAAAAAGCAGTGATAAGATTTTCATATGTGAAATGTCCAGAACTTCACATTTGATGGTAGAGAACCACCACGCAGATTCATGTATGAGATGTAGACTAGTCCACATTTCACATTAAAAAAAAAAAAAAACAGATTCCAGATTTTCTTAAAATGAAGAAAAAAAATGCAATATATAATGGAGTAAAACAAGCACCGCCATATTTGCATGTAAAAATGTAGCAATTCTCCATTTGAGTTCAATTCAGTCCAGTCTCTCAGTCGTGTTCAACTTTTGCTACCCCATGAACTGCAGCTTGTCATGCTTCCTTGTCCATCACCAACTCCCAGAGATTACTTAAACTCGTGTCTGTCGGGTCGGTGATGCCATTTAACCATCTCATCCTCTGTCGTCCTCTTCTCTTATTGCCTTTCCCAGCATCAGGGTCTTTTCCAATAAGTCAGTTCTTTGCATCAGGGGTCAGGAATATTGGAGTTTGTGTTTCAGCATCTGTGCTTCCAGTGTATATTCAGGACTGATTTCCTTTAGCCTCCTTGCTGTCTAAGAGACTCTCAAGGGTCTTCACAATGCCACATTTTAAAGGCATCATTTCTTCCATGCTCAGCTGTCTTTACAGTCTAAATCTCACATCTGTACATTTCTGCAGGAGAAACCATCGCTTTGAACAGATGGACCTTCGCTGGCAAAGCAATGTCTCTGCTTTTCAATATGCTGTCTAGGTAGTTCATAGCTATTAATCCAAGTACCAAGCGCCTTTTAATTTTATGGCTTCAGTCACAATCTGCAATTATTTTGCAGCACCCCAAAATAAAGTCTATCAGTATTTCCATTGTTTCCCCATCGATATTTTAAGCATGGATGGGACCATATGTCATGATATTAGTTTTCTGAATGTTGAGTTTTAACTCAAAAATTTCACTCTCCTCTTTCATTGTCATCTAGAGGTTCTTTATATCTACTTCATCTTCCACCATAAGAGTGATTTCATCAAGCATTTGAGGCTGCTGATATTTCTCAAAGCAATGTTTATTCTTACTTGTGCTTCTTAAAGCCTGGCATTTAGCATGTTTTACACAAAATATGAACTATGGACGGAGGTTTCTGACATTGTACAGGAGACAGGAACAAAGACCACCCCAAGAAAATGAAGAGCAAAAAAGAAAAACGGCTGTCTGAGAAGACCTTACAAAGATCTGTGAAAAAAAGTGAAGCCAAAAGCGAAGGAGAAAAGGAAAAATTTATCCATTTGAATGCAGAGTTGCAAAGAATAGCAAGGAGAGTTAAGAAAGCCTTCCTGAGTGATGAACACAAAGAAATAGATGGGAACAATAGAATGGGAAAGACTAGAGCCCCTTCAAGAAAATTTGAGATACCAAGGGAATATTTCATGCAAAGAATGGCTCAATAAAGAATATAAATGGTATGGACTTAATGAAGCAGAAGATATTAAGAAGAGGTGCAACAAATACTCAGAAGAACTATACAAAAAAGATTTTTACCACCTATATAATCACCATACTGTGAACACTTACCCTCCCCTAGGGCCAGACATTCTTGAATGGGAAGTCAAGTGGGCCTTAGGAAATATAACTTTGAACAAAGCCCGTGGAAGTGACAGAATTTCACTTGAGGTATTTCAAATTGTAAAAAATGATGCTGTGAAAGTGTTGCACTCAATATGTAAGCAAACGTGGGAAACTCAGCAGAGACCACAGAACTGGAAAAGTTCAGCTTTCATTACAATCCCAAAGAAAGTCAATGCCAAAGAATGCTCAGACCTACCGCACAATTGCAGTCATCTCAATAAGTGACTCTAGTAAATAATGTTCAATATTTTCCAAGCCAGGATTCAAAAATGGGTGAACAGTGAACTTCCAAAAGTTCAAGGTGGTTTAAGAAAAGGTAGAGGAACCAGAGATAAAACAGCCAATATCTGCTGGATCGTCGATAAAGGAAGAGAGTTCCAGAAAAACATCTCTTTCTGCTTTATTCACCATGCAAAAACCTTTGACTGTGTGGATCTCAAAGAACTATGGAAAATTCTGAAAGAGATCAGAATACCAGACCACCTGACTTGCCTCTTGAGAAACTTGTATGAAAGTCAGGAATTAATAGTTAGTACTGGATATGGAACAACATCCTGGTTCTAAATAGGAAAATGAGCATATCAAAGCTATACTGTCACCCTGCTTATTTAACTTATTTGCATAGTATATCATGAGAAATGCTGGGCTGAAAGAAGCACAGCTGGAATCAAGATTGCTGGGAGAAATATCAGTAACCTCAGATATGCAGGTGACACCACTCATATGGCAGAAAGTAAAGAAAAACTAAAGAGTTTCTTGATTAACGTAATGAGGAGAGTGAACACTTTGGCTTAAAATTCAACTTTTAAAAACTCAGATTATGGCCTCCAGTCCCATCACTTCTGGCAAACAAATGAGGAAAGAGTGGAAAGAGTGGCTGTCAATATTATATTTTTTTGGGGGGTGGGGCTCCAAAATCACTGTAGATGTTGATTGTAGCCATGAAACTAAAATGTTTACTCCTTGGAAGGAAAGTTATGACCATCCTAGACAGCATATTAAAAAGCAGAGACCTGATTTTGCCAAAAAGCTTTGTTTAGTCAAGCTATGGTTTTTGAAGTAGTCATGTATGGATGTCTTATTTGGACTATAAAGAAAGCTGAGTGCCAAGAATTGATACTTTTGAACCGTGGTGTTGGAGAAGAGTCTTGAGTGTCCATCGGACTGCAAGGATATGCAACCAGCCAATCCTAAAGGAGATGAGTCCTGGATGTTCATTGGAATGACTGTTGTTGAAGTTGAAACTCCAATACTTTGGCCAGCTGATGCGAATAACTGACTCAAAGGAAAAGATCTTCATGCTGCGAAAGACTGAGGGTAGGAAGAGAAAAGGATGACAGAGGATGATACGGTTGGATAGCATCACCGACTCAAAGGACATGAGTTTGGGCACACTCAAGGGGTTGGTAATGGACAAGCAGGTCTGGCGTTCTGCGGTTCATGGGGTCACAAAGAGTCGGGCACGACTGAGGGACTGAAGTGGACATTACATATAATTTAAATAAGCAGGATGTAATATGCAGCCTTGTCACAATCCTTTCCTTATTTGGAAGCAGTCCATTGCTTTACATCCAGTTGTAACAGTTTCTTCTTGAGTTGCATACAGATTTCCTAGGAGGCAGGTCAAGTGATCTGGTATTCCTATCATAGTGTCTTGTGATCCACACAGTCAAAACTTTTGATAGAAACATGAAGTAGAAGTAGATTTTTGTTTGTTTGTTTGTTCCTGTAGCTCTCTTGTTATTTTAATGTTCCCACAGATGTTGGATATTTAATTTCTGGTTCCTCTGCCTTTACGAAATCCAGCTCTAACATCTGGAATTTCATGGTTCATGTACTGTTGAAGCCTGGTGTGTAGAATTTTGAACATTACTTTGCTTCCGTTTGAGATAAGGGCAACTGTATGTTTGTATACATAGTCTTTGGCATTATCTTTCTATGGGATAGGAATGAACTTTTCAAGGCCTGTGTCCATTGCTGAGTTTTCCAAATTTGCTGGCATATTGAGTGAAGAACTTACACAACTGTTAAATAACTCAACTAGAATTCCATCAACTCCACTAGCTTTGTTCATATGGATGCTCCATAAGGACTGCTTGACTTCACATTCTAAGATGTCTGGCTCTAGGTGAGTGATCAAAACATCTTGGTTATCTGGGTAATGAACACCCTTTTTTGTATAGTTCTTCAGTGTATTGTTGCCACCTCTTCTTAGTATCTTCTACTTCCATTACGTCCATGAAAATTCTGTATATTATTTCGACTATCTTTGCATGAAATATTCCTTTGGGATCTCTAATTTTCTTGAAGGGATCTTTGGTCTATCCCATCCTATTATTTTCCTCTATTTCTTCGCTTGGATCACTGAGGAATCCTTTCTTATCTTTCCTTCCTATACTTTGGAACTCTGTCTTAAAATGGGTGTATCTTTCCTTTTCTCCTTTGCTTTCAGCTTCTATTCTTCTCATCTATTTGTAAGGCATCTTTAGAAAACCATTATGCCTTTTTGTATTTCTTTTTCCTGAGGATGACTTGATCACTGCTTCTTATACAGAGCCACAAACCTCTGTCTGTATTTCCTCAGTCACACGTTCTATCAGATCTAATCCCTTAAAACTCTTTGTCACTTTCATGTTTAATCCTAAAGGATTTGATTTAGATCATATCTGAGTAGTCTAGTAGTTTTCCCTCCTTTTTCAATTTAATTCTGAATTTGGCAATAAGGAGTTCATGATCTGAGCCTCAGTTAGCTCTCAGTCCTGTTTTTGCTGACTATGTATAGCTTCTCCATCTTTGGCTGCAAAGAAAAGAATCAACCTGATTTCAGTATTGCACATCTGATGATTTCATGTGTAGAGTCTTCTCTTGTGTTCTTGACCAGGGTTCTTGCTATAAGCTGTGTGCTCTCTTGGCAGAGCTCTGTTAACCTTGACTGGATTCCTTTGGTACTCGAATGCCAAGTTTGTCTGTTACTCAGGTACCTCTTGACGTTCTACATTTGCATTCCATTCCTCTGTGATGAAAAGGACATATTTTTTTTGGTATTAGACTAGACCGTCTTGTAAGTCTTCATAGAACTGTTCCACTTCAGCTATTTCAGCATAACTGGTCAGGACACAGACTTGGATTACTACACTATTGAATGGTTTGTCTTGGAAATAAGCAAATATCCTTCTGCTTGTTAGACATCTTATGATCTGTCACATTCATCTCTTCATCAGCTGTGGAAATACACAGATCCACACAGAAAAAACAGAAAAACACAGCTCACAAACTCACATGTGTAGACACACACAAATGTTGAAGGCACAGGGAAACAGGAAAACTGGGAACATAGGTGTTTCTGTAGCTGAAGAACAAGTGTATCATATGAAATATAGAGATTTTCCTTCTTTTAATAGGAAAATATCCATTCTGATCACAAATACGAAATATAAAGAAGTCCAACATCCAAGATGGAAAATTAGCCCCTAGCTTTTAATACAGTAAATACAGGACATCACATATTTCATGGAAGAAACTCTTTCTTTTGCTATATGTTTGAGAAATGTAAAGATTCTCTACTTTATGAAATAACAGTGGTGTCCAGATTTTCATTTGTGCAATAGAGAAAATTGAAATTTCATACAGGTTCTCCTTATCTTCAGAAAGTCAGCAACAAGATTATCATATGTGAAATATACATATTTGCTCATTTAATAGTAGAGAATCACTAACTGGATTTTCATACATGAGGTGTAGAGAATTCCACATTTCATCCAAGAAAAACAGCTTCCATATTTCCATGAATGAAATAAAAAAAATAAATAACTGCAAGTATCATGTAGTAAAATCAACATCACTATATTCGCATGTAAAAATGTAGGTGATCCTAAATTTGACTTTAGCTCAGTTCAGTCTCTGGATCATGTTCAGCACTTTGTGACACCATGGACTGCAGCACCCCACACTTGCCTGTCCATCACCAACTCCCGGAGCATACACAAAGTCACGTCCATTGAGTTGGTGATTCCTTCCAACCATCTCATCCTCTGTTGTCCTCTTCTGCTTCAGTCATCAATGTTTCCAACTATCAAGGTCTTTTCAAATGAGTCAGTTATTCTCACCAGGTGGCCAAATTATTGGAGCTTCACCTTCAAAATCAGTCCTTCCAATGAATATTCAGGATTGATTTCCTTTAGCCTTCTTAAGGCCAAGAGACACTTAGAGTCTGCAGCAAAACTAGTTGAAAAGCATCAAGAATTCTGCACTCAGCTCTCTTTAGAGTCCAAATCTCACATCCATACATGACTGCTGGAAAAACCATAGCTTTGACTATGTGGAACTTGGCAAAACAATGTTTCTGCTTTCCAAAATGTTGTCTAGTTTGGTCATAGCTTTCTTCCGAGGAGTATATCTTTTAATTTCGTGGTGCAGTCAACATCAGCAGTAATTTTAGAGCCCCCAAAATAGTGTCTTTTGTTCTTTCCATTGTTTCTCCCTTTGCTGAGCATTGATTGGTTTGGATGTCTTGATGTTAGTTCTCTGAAAGTTGAGTTTTTAGGCCAAATTTTTCACTCCCCTCTTTCATTTTCATCAAAAAGCTCTATAGTTATTCTTCACTTTCTGCCATAAGGGTGATGTCATCTACTTCACAGAGTTTATTTGTATTTCTCCCAGCAGTATTAATTCAAGCTTGTCCATCATCCAGCTTAGCATTTAGCAAGTTTTACACTGCATAGAGTTTAATTAAGCAGGGTGACAATATGCAGCCTTGGCACAATCTTTTCCTGATTTGGAAGCAGCCTGTTATCCCGTATCCTGTTGCTTCTTGACCTGGATATAGATTTCTCAAGAAGCAGGTCAGATGGTCTGGTTTTCGTACCACTTTATTATTTTTTTTTTTCACAATTTTTTAAAAGTCATCCCCACAGTCACAGTCTTCGGCGTAAAGAATGAAGCAGAAGTAGAGGTTTTGGTTTTACTTTTTCTTTTTGGCGATCTCTTGCTTTTCTGATAATCCTATGGATGTTGGTAATTTGATCTTTCATTCCCCACCCTTGTCTAAATTCATCTTGAACATGTGGAAGTTCATTGTTCATGTACACTTGAATCTGGATTGGAGAATATTGAGCATTACTTTTCTACCACTTGACATGGGGGCAAATGTGTGGTAGTGTGAACATTCCTTGGTATTTGGCCTTTCTCTGGGATTGAACTGAAAACTCAACTTTTCCAGTCCTGTGGCAATTGCTGCATTTTTCAAATTTGCTGGCATATTGGGTGTAGCACTTTCTTAGAATCATTTTTAGCCTGTGAAATAACTCTACTGATATTCCATCAGCTCCACTAGATTTCTCCATATGATGCTTCATAAGGATTACTTGACTTCACATTCCAAGATGTCTGGGTCTAGGTGAATGATCACACCATCGAGGTTATCTGGGTATTGAAGATCCTTTTTCTATAGTTCTTCTGTGTATTCTCGACACCTCTTGATATATTCTACTTCTGTTAGGTCCTCACCATTTCTGTTCTTTATTTTGACCATCTTGGCATGAAATATTCCCTTGGTATCTTTAATTATCTTGAAGAGATCTCGTCTTTTCCATGCCATTTTCCCCCTCTGTTTCTTTGGATTGTTCACTGAGGTAGACTTTCTTATCTCTCCTTCCTCTTCTTTGGAACTCTGCACACACGGATATATCTGTCCATTTCTCCTTTGTTTTACCTTATCTTCGTTTCTCAGCAATTTGTAAGGTATATTCAGACACCCATTTTGCCTTTTTTCATTTCTTTTTCTTGAGGATGGTCTTAATCACTGCCTTTTGCACAATTTCACAAACCTCTGTCTGTAGTTAGTCAGGAACTCTATCAGATCTAATCCCTTGGATCTATTTGTCACTTTCACTGTGTAATCTTAAGGGATATAATTTAGGTCTTACATGAATAGTCTAGTGCTTTCCCTACTCTTTTAATTTAAATCTGATTTTGACAATAAAGAGTTCATGATCTGAGTCACAATAGATTACATTCTTATTTTTGCTGACTGTATATAGTTTCTCCATCTTTGGCTGCAAAGAAAAGAATCAATCTGGTTTCAGTTTTGACCACCTGATAATGTCCATGTATAGAATCTTGTCTTGTGTTTCTGGAAGTGAGTGCTTTCTATGAGTTGTGTGTTCCCTTGGAAAAGCTCTATTTCTTTTCACTGGCTTCGTTTTGTTGTCCAAAGCCAAATTTGTCTGTTACAGCAGGTATCTCTGGACTTCCTAATTTTGCATTCCACTCCCCTATGATGAGAAGGACATCTTTTATGGGTGTAAGTTCTAGAAGTTCTTGTAGGTCTTCACAAAGCTGCACTACATCAGCTTCTTCAGCATTACTATTTGTTACACAGGCATGGATTACTCTGATGTTGACTGGTTTGTTTTGGAAATGAACAGAGATCATTTTGTTGTTTTTGAGATTGCCTCCAAGACTACGTTTTGAACATTTATTAACTATGACAGCTACTCCATTTTCTGTAAGGGCTTCTTGTCCACAATAGTAGACATAATGGTCATCTGAGTTAAATTCACCCTTTCCAGTCCATTTTAATTCACTGATGCCTAAAATGTCGATGCTCAATCCTGCCATCACCTGTTTGACCCCTTCTGAATGACCTTAATTCACGGACTTAACCTTCCAGGTTCCTATGCAATATTACTCTTTACAGCATCAGAATTCAACCCATCTCCAGTCACATCTGCAACTGGGTTATATTTTTACTCTGACTCCATGCCTTCATTCCTTCTGGGGTTTCCTCTCCACCGATCTGCTGTAGCATGTTTGTCAACTACCAACCTTGTGAGTTCCTCTTTCTGTATGCTATATTTTGCCATTAAATGCTTCTCATGGGTTTCTCAAGGCAGGAATACTAAAGAGGTTCTCCATTCCCTTCTCCAAGGACCACGTCAGAACCCATCACTATGACCCGGCCATCTTGTGTGGCCCTACATGCCTGGCTCATAGTTTCATTGAGTTAAACAAGGCTATGGACCAGGTGATCAGTTTGGTTAGCTTTCTGTGATTATGATTTTCATTCTGTCTTCCCTCTGATGGACAAAAATAAGAGGCTTGTGGAAGCTTCCTGATGGGAGAGACTACTGAGGGGTAAACCGGTTCTTATTCAGATGGACAGGTCCATGTTCAGTTGAGTTCGGTTTTGTGGCTCAGTTATGTTCAAATCTTTGCATCCCCGTAAACTGCAGCATGTCAGGCCTCCTTATCCATCACCAACTCACTGAGTTTACTCAAACTGATGTCCATTGATTCGGTATGCCAACCAACTATATTCTGTTGCCCCTCCTCCTTCCACTTTGTACCTTTCCCAGCAGCAGGGTCTTTTCCAATGAGTCCATTCTTCACATCAGGTGCCCAAAGTATTGGAGTTTAACCTTTATCCCCAGTCCTTGCAAGGAATATTCAGGACTGATATCCTTTAGGATGGTCTGGTTGGATTTCTCCTAGGCAGCCAAGAGACTCTCAAGAGTCTTCTCCAATACTACAGTTCAAAAGCATTAATTTTCCTGCTCAGATTTCTTTATAGTCCAACTCTCACATGCATACATAACTTCTGGATCAACCACAGCTTTGATTAGATGCATATTTCATGTAAAATTACCACACTAAAATTTCATATCTGAAATAAGCATATTTCATGGCTTATAAGACAATGTGTTTCCTGGTTTTCACATTTGAAAGAGCAAAAATCCCACCTTTCCATGTCCAAACTTCCTCAGTAGTTTTTCATACGTCAATTGTAGAGAATTCATTACCGCATATCGGAGACTCTGCTTACAATATTAAATATGGGAGATACAGTGTATTCCCTATTTCAGTTAGAAATATCTGCACCTAGATGTTGAAATATGAAATATACAGAATTCCATGCTTTGAGAAATTATTTTAGTTTGCTTTTTTTGTTTAAATCTTAGGGATAATTATTTTACAGATTTTGTTCAAAAGCATCAATTCTTCTGCGCTCAGATTTCTTCACAGTCCAACACTCACATCCATACAAAACCACTGGAAAAACCATAGCCCTGACTAGACGGACCTTTGTTGGCAAAGTAATGTCTCTGCTTTTTAATATGCTATCTAGGTTGGTCATAACTTTCCTTCCAAGGAGTAAGCGTCTTTTAATTTCATAGCTGCAATCAGCATCTACAGTGATTTTGGAGCCAAAATTATTAAAGTCTGACACTCTTTCCCCTGTTTCTCCATCTATGTATCATGAAGTGATGAGACCAGATGCCATGATCTTGGTTTTCTGAATTTTGCGCTTTAAGCCAACATTTTCACTCTCCTCTTTCACTTTTATCAAGAGGTTTATTAATTCCTCTTGACTTTCTGCCATAAGGGTGGTGTCATATGCATTTTTGAGGTTTTTTATATTTCTCCCGGCAGTCTTGATTCCAGCTTTTCTTCTTCCAGCCCAGTGTTTCTCATGATGTATTCTGCATAGAAGTTAAATAAGCACGCTGACAATATACAGCCTTGACGTACTCCTTTTCCTATTTGGAACCAGTCTGTTGTTCCATGTCCAGCACTAACTGCTCTTTCCTCACCTTCATATAATTCTCTCAAGAGACAAGTCAGGTCGTCTTTTATTCCCATCTCTTCTAAAATTTTCCACAGTTTATTTTGATCCACACAGTCAAAGACTTTGCATAGTCAATAAGGCAGAAAGAGATGTTTTTTTCCTGGAACTCTCTTGCTTTTTCCGTGATCCATTGGAAGTTGGCAATTTGATCTCTCTTTCCTCTGCCTTTTCTGAAACCGATTTGAACATCTGAAAGTTCACATGTTTACCCATTCTGTTTGAAAAGTAGTGATGGAACCAGATGACCTTATCTTTGTTTTTATGAATGTTGAGTTGTCAGCATAGTTTTACACTCTTCTTATTCACCCTCATCAAAAGACTCCTTATTTCCTCTTCACTTTCTGTTTGTTTCAGTGTGGCCATCTATATTTCTGAGGTTGTTGATGTTTCTCCCAAACCTTGATGCCAACTTGTGATTTATTCATTTGATATTTTAATAGTATACTCTATTTAATAGTCTCATAAGCAGAGTGACAATTTAGAGATTTGTCACTCTCTTTTCCCAATTTTAAACATTCAGTTGTTCCCTTTCTGGTCCCAATTCTTGAAATAGATAGAAATACAATGGAAACAGTGTCAGACTTTATTTTTTTGGGCTCCAAAATCACTGCAGATGCTGATTGCAGCCATAAAATTTAAAGACGCTTATTCCTTGGAAGGAAAGTTATGATCAACCTTGATAGTATGTTAAAAAGCAGAGACATTACTTTGCCAACAAAGGTCCGTCTAGTCAAGGCTATGGTTTTTCCCGTGGTCATGTATGGATGTGAGAGTTGGACTGTGAAGAAAGCTGATCGCCGAAGAATTGATGCTTTTGAACTGTGGTGTTGGAGAAGACTCTTGAGAATCCCTTGTACTGCAAGGAGATCCAACCAGTCCATTCTAAAGGAGATCAATCCTGGATGTTCATTGGAGGGACTGATGCTAAAGCTGAAAGTGCAATACTTTGGCCACCTCATGCGACGAGTTGACTCACTGGAAAAGACTCTGATGCTGTGAAATTTTGGGGACAGGAGGAGAAGGGGACGACAGAAAATGAGATGGCTGGATGGCATCGCCGACTCGATGGCCATGAGTTTGAGTGAACTCCGGGTGTTGGTGATGGACAGGGAGGCCTGGCGTGCTGTGATTCATGGGGTTGCTAAGAGTCGGACACGACTGAGCGACTCAACTGAACTGAACTGAACTGAACTGACTGCTTTCAACTTTTATTTCCTCAAGAATTTTCCAAGTACCCCACCCCTTTTTGTTTTGGTGTTCTCCTTCTAGACACCTAAGTTTCTCATTGTGGGACATTTATCATTTACCCAGTCAGAGCTTTGCCTGTTTAACTTGTTGTTTTTGTTGCACACCTCACTGTGCTTCATTTATTTCTTCCTTTCTACCTCCACCTAACTAGTTCTTTTTCGGTTTCAGTTATTCTACTTTTGGTTCCTTCCAGGGTGTTGTTAATCTCAGTTATTGCATGGATTATTACTGCTTGACTCTTCTTTATTTCTTCTAGATCTATGGTAAAAGTGTTTATTTCTTCTCATTCTGGTCCTCCAGTGTATTTACTGGCAACTCTACGTATCTTTCAAGATTTTGATCATCTTTACTCTCATTATTCTTAATTCTTTTTCAGGAAAACTTCCTAACTCCTTTTCTTTGTCTTTGTGGGGTTTTATCATTTACCTTCAGCAGCTGCATATTTCTCTGCCTTTTCATTTTGCTTTGATTACTGTGATTTGGGTCCCCTCTCTGCAGACTGGAGTGTTATAGCTCCACTCTGTTGTGAAGCCTGTCCTTTGTGGGTGGGATTGGACCAGAGACTTCTCAAGGTTTAATGCTTTGGACCATTTGTGTCTGTGCACTGGCAGGCAGATCTGTGTCTCTTCTCTCTGATGTGCAATGAATTGTCCATGGACTGTGCTTTGGGGTGTTTGTGGGTTTGGTATGGCTTAGTGCACCCCCTTTTATAATATTCACCATTTTGTTTCTGTTTTGCTGGAGAATAGTTGTGGGTTCTCTTGTACTGAACTTACTGACTCAAGTGTGGAGATTGTTTTCCATGTAGACATGGAAACTCTGGGGTGTGTGCTTGTCCTTTAATGTTCCTTGAGGTAAGGAGTTCGACGTTGCTCTAAGGTTCTGGAATCGACGTCCTGGCCTCTGGGTTTCTGTTTCCAGGTTGCAGTAACATCAAAAACCCACATCCACACATTACAGAAGATAAACTGCAGGTTAATGGTGGTACAACTCTCCTCATCCAGAAAGAATCGAAATGATGCACAGAATTGCAGACAGCAGAGAAAAGGGAGGAAGGAGAAAGAGGTGCCTAGGAGGAGATAGGGGAGTGTTAAAATAGGAGAGGACAATCAATTCAGGAAACGAATCCATAAGTGAAATCAGATCGTAAAGACTTTGTTACTAATGTCACAACATTGATGTCAACTTTTGGAAAGTAAAAGTTAAGAACCAAGAATAAAATTTAGACTTGCTTAAATAGTGTAAAAGAGGATAATGGAGTCTAAATTCATTCGTTCATATATAAAAAATGTGTTTAAAAGTAGATTTCTGTGTGCTTTGTTGGAAAGATAATAATAGTTAATAGAAATAAAAGTTTAGGGTAAATAAAGGACTAAAATAGTTTAAAGTTAAAGAAATCATACGGAAATAGATCGCAGAATTTCAAAGCACTTGTGTGCTTTTTGGTGTCAATATAGTGTCAGACAGTCTCTTGCTGAAGCTTGTACTTGTCAAAGGTGACTGTTGTTCCTCAGTTGAACAGTCCAGGCATATATTGCTGACTTATTTAGTTGAACCTGTCACTTCTGGGTTGGTTTATGTTTCTTTGTTTATATTTCCTTCTTTTATTTGAAAGCCTCTCCATATCTGGTTTTGATCATGAAATGAGTGTGCAGTAGCCTCATATTCGACCTTGCTTGTTCAGTGTTTTGGGGGTGAGAGGTGGGACACAGAAAACAAATACCATTGGGATATTGGGGGTGCTTGAAGTGGATTGATCACATCGGGCTTTTGAATGACAAATGTGACATGTACTTTCTGGGTTCACACTGCTCAGATTCCTGGCTGATACATGAGGACACAGTCCCAAGTGGGCCCTGTGTTTCATGCACTTCCCAGCCAATCAGGCAGTCAGGTGCTTGTCAAGGGCCATGACCACGATTTGCTATGTGCTTTGTGCTCTTCCCAAGTCCAAAATCTCGGGTGACTGGTTGGACACAAGGCACAGTCCCAGGTGGGCCGTGCATCTTATGCAGCTCTCTGGTCTCAGCCACTCAGTTTGCTGCCTGTGCCACAGGGCACAGTCTCAAGTGTGCCATGTGTCTCCTCAGGCTAACTGACGCCATGCTGTCATGTTCCTGGCCTATGTGAACTGCCCATGAAGTGAGGAATTCATCATTAGCAACTGTCAGCCAGCTTAGAGCTTGGTAGTGGATGTCTCTGGGGCCAAGATACTAGTAGCCTATTTCCTTCTGCCTCTGGCAGTTGTACACGTTCCTCTTTCAATCCGTGGAAGAAACGGTCGTAAATGGACACTGGCTTGGTCTCCTTTGATATTTTCTAGTGCACAATCTTCTGTTCTGTGAGTATGACATGGTTCAATGTGGCCTTAGAGCTTTCTCACAAGAAAGGTCCTTCCTAAAATTTCTATCTCCAGTGTCCCCATGGTTTAGGTTTGCGTTTTACCTTAGCTTCGTCACATTGTCCTCAGGGCACTAAAGCCTGGTTCTAACCATAGTGTGTTTGATACATCCTAGACCTGCTTCGATGCCCCATGTATGACAGTGGACGGGAGCATCTGAGTCATTCCTTGACTAGTGATTGGATTTATTGGCATAATCTGTGTTTTTGTTCTTCCTCTCTCCAGTTGTATTTCTTCCCCGACTGACACCTGAGAAAGGGTTTCCTGTTTTGTGCAAATTTCTCCTCCTTTAAGACCCCTTCTCCAAGGTGAGTTTCGATCCCTAAAAACATTTCCTCCTTTTCATCACTTATTTTTTCTTACCTACTTTTTAAGAGACTGGTTTTCCTTTATTGGTTTCTAGGGCCCATCAACATCGGTCACAGATTGGTTTTTGGAAGGTGTTCTACATGCAATCTATCCTTTGATGGATTTGTGTGGGAGAAAGTGGACTCAGGTTCCTATTTCTCTAACATGATGAGACCCCACTGAAACCCTGGAAGATCCATTTTATTAACTGACATCTTGTTGTTGTTCAGTCACAAAGCCATGTCAGACTCTTTGTGGCCCCTTGGACTGCAGCACACAAGGACTCTCTGGCCCTCACCATCTCCCAGGGTCTGCCTGAGATCATGTCCATGAATGGGTGAAACGATACAACCTTCTCTTCCTCTCTAACCCATTTGTCCTCCTGATTTAATTATTTCCTAAGAATCAGGGTCTTTTCTCATGAGTCAGTTGTTTGCTCAGGTGGTCAAAACTTTGGAGACTCTGCTTCAGCGTCAGTGATTCTAGTTCATCTTCAGAGTTGATTTCCTTTATGTTTGACTGGCTTGATCTCCTTGCAATCCGATGGACACTCACAAGTCATCCCCAGCATAGCACTTTGGTGTTCTCACATCTGTACGTGTCTCCTGGAAAGACCATAGATGTGACTCAATGTGCTTCCTTTGGTCAAGTCAACTCTTCACTTTTTAACACACTTACTAAATTTGTGAGCACTTTTCTTCCAGGAAGCAACTGTCTTCAAATTTTATTGCTGCCATCACCATCACAGTCAATATAGAGCCACAAAAGAGGAAATCTGTTACTGCTTCTGCTTTTCCCACTTTTATTTCCCATGAAGCAGTGGGACCAGGTACCATGATCTTACTTTGTGTAATACTGTGAATTCAAGTGTACTGTTTACCCTGTTTTCCTATCAACATTGAGAATTATTTAATTCTTGTACCATTGATTTCCCCTCACTGTTTTGGATAAGAAATTATTTTTTAAGAGTATTCTAAGATGATCACTACTCACTATATATAATACTGTTGGTTTTAATTTTCCTACTGGAGCATTTGTGTCATGCTTCTGTGACAATTCTGTAAAATGTTGACAAAATGCACAGCCTATAATACATTTCTCTATTAACAAAATATATTGAGCCTGTTCATGTTATCTAGGTAGGTTTTCTCTAATGTGGCAACTACAAAAAAACAAAGGAGGACAAGAAATAAGGATATGATGTGGAGGGCGGCAGGAAGCTGAACCCCTGTGGCATCAAGGGAGATAAATTTTGATCATCAATGATTTCTATTGAAATATTTGGTACCAGAAGTTTAAAGGGATGAAAGAAAAATGTACACACTGAATTATGGAGAAGTGATTTTAATGTACACAACATATAATTTCAATATTCAGCAGTTCAGTTGAGTTCAGATGCTCAGTCGTCACCAATTCTTTCCAACCCCATGATTCATAGCATGCCAGGCGTCCCTGTCCATCACCAACTTCCTGAGTTCACTCAAACTCATGTCCACAGAGTCGGTGATGCCATCCAGCCATCTCATTCTCTGTCGTCTCCATCTCCTCCCACCCCCAATCCTTCCCAGCATCAGAGTCTTTTCCAGTGAGTCAACTCTTCGCATTAGGTGGCCAAAGTATTGGAGTTTCAGCTTTAGCATCAGTCCTTCTAATGAACACCCAGGACTGATCTCCTTTAGAATGAACTGGTTGGGTCTCCTTGCAGTCCAAGGGACTCTCAAGAGTCTTCTCCAGCACCACAGTTCAAAAACATAAACTCTTTCTTCACAGTACAACTCTCACATCCATACATGACCATTGGTAAAACTATAGCCTTGACTAGACGGACCTTGTTTGGTAAAGTAATGTCTCTGCTCCTTAATATGCTATCTAGGTTGGTCGTAACTTTCCTCCCAAGGAGTAAGGGTCTTTTAATTTCATGGCTACAATCAGCATCTACAGTGATTTTGGATCTGACATTGTTTCCACTGTAACCCTTTTTATTTCCCATGAATTGATGGGACCAGATGCCATGATCTTTGTTTTCTGAATGTTGAGCTTCAAGCCAATCTTTTCACTCTCCTCTTTTGCTTTCATCAAGAGGCTTTTTGGTTCCTCTTCAATTTCTGCCATAAGGGTGGTGTCATCTGCATGCCTGAGGTTGTTGATATTT
Organism: Moschus berezovskii; assembly: GCF_049115385.1. Taxonomy (NCBI): domain Eukaryota; kingdom Metazoa; phylum Chordata; class Mammalia; order Artiodactyla; family Moschidae; genus Moschus; species Moschus berezovskii. Next base: position 14,021,252 of record NC_142489.1, on the reverse strand, counting down.
CTGCCAGATATCTTGATTCCAGCTTGTGCTTCTTCCAGCCTAGCGTTCCTCGTGATGTACTCTTCATATAAGTTAAATAAGCAGGGTGACAATATACAACCTTGATGTACTCCTTTTTCTATTTGGAACCAGTCTGTATCTCTAAGTAAATGAGAGTCATGGTTTTATGGGCTCAAGGTGTCCTCATATGTATGAACTCCATCTCTATTACAGAAAGAATCGTCGAAGATCAGCTAGATTAAGGGATAGTCTTTCAGCAATAATATATATATATTTCATCCAGAAAGTTATTAAGTAGTGTTGGTGTTCCCAAAGAGTTCATTTAAGATCTTGGGAGCGAGCAAAGATTTTGACCACCTAAATAAAGTTGTCTAAAGTTGTCTAAAGTTATATTTTGACATATACACATATATACACATATGTGCATGTTTGTATGTATGGGTGTGTGTATAGAAAAATGTACAATGGCTTTTAATTCCTGTTAGGCAATGCAGCAATGGAAAAAAATTAAAACCCAAAAGTAGAATGATTCAAAAGTCTACTCGGTTATTGAATATACATAAGTGGAAATACTTCCAAATATGTTTCTTTGGCTGCATCTAAAATATGAGAACTCCTTTATATCACTCCCTTCTTTCCTTTTAATAAATATCTATCAATTTTCAAATGTTTGTCCACGTTTAATGACAAAAATAAACTGTTATAGAAATATATATATACACATATATATATACACATCATAGATATACTAATATCTATATAAAATAGACAGATATGTTTGCATAACAGAAAATATTGATACCAAGTTTAGATGTCAGAATTATTTCCAATTCCATGTTCCATCTCATCATGAAAGAGCCAAAGTTGTTGTTGACTCAAACACTTCAAGAGCTGGGGAACCTGAATAAAAATCGAACCTGTAACTGGGATTCTCAGTCACATATGATCACGCTCTAAATCCAACACTTTATTTCCTTTCTTCTTCTAAGCAGTCCCTTCTTAGGATTGAAAAGTAAGAAAACCGAGAGAGAGAAATGGGAGATTCTAGACTTCCTCGTGTTCCAAGAGTAATTTTAATCAGAGGAACTAGAAAAGACAGAAACAAAGGAAAATAATCAAGCGATATAGAATAATAATGATTTAGCCATTAAGCAAAGTCAAGGATCTTTAGTTCCTCCTCAAGGGCCATAGTTAACATTCTGAGCAATATTCTGTGAACAGTTTTAGAGATATTAAAGCCCTAACCAGGCTGAAATGTAAGTATCTAGACCACAGAGTAGTTGGAACCAGATGGGAAATGATGTTGGCTCCCAATATCCTCAGGAACAGGCCACTAGTAGAATGTCCCCAAACTATATCACACATCCCATGCCAAAACTCACTCTGTCATTAAAATCATTCCCCTGAAAGTATTAGGGGAGTGTGGGTCTTTAAAGGATCAGCTGCTAGGACACATTGCTTGGTTCTACAATAAACTATTGCACAGAAGTGAGTAATCAAACTTTGGTTGGGTTCAGTTCAGTTCAGTCACTCAGTAGAGTCCGACTCTTTGCCACCCCATGTATCACAGCATGCCAGGCCCACCTGTCCATCAGTAACTCCCTGAGTTCACTGAGACCCGCCTCTATCAAGTCTGTAATGCCATCCAGCCATCTCAGTCTCTGTCGTCCCCTTCTCCTCCTGCCCTCAAGCCCTCCCAGCATCAGAATCTTTTCCAGTGAGTCAATTCATCGCATGAGGTAGCCAAAGAACTGAATCTTCAGATTGAGCATCAATCCTTCCAATGAATATCGAGGAGTGATCTCCTTTAGAATGGACTTGTTGGATCTCCTTGAAGTCCAAGGGACTCTCAAGAGTCTTCTCCAGCACCACAGTTCAAAAACATCAATTCTTCGGCGATCAGCTTTCTTCACAGTCCAACTCTCACATCCATATTGGCCACTGGAAAAGCCATACCCTTGACTAGACGGACCTTTTTTGGCAAAGTAATGTCTCTGTGCTTTAATATGCTATCTAGGTTGGTCATAACTTTTCTCCCAAGAAGTAAGCGTCTTTTAATTTCAAAGCTACAATCAGCATCCACAGTGATAAAGTCTGACACTATTTCCCCATCTATTTCCCATGAAGTGATGGGACCAGATGCCATGATCTTAGTTTTCTGAATGTTGGCTTCAAGCCAACCTTTTCACTCTCCTCTTTCACTTTCATCAAGAAGCTTTTGAGTTTCTCTTCACTTTCTGCCGTAAGGGTAGTGTCATCTGTATATCTGAGGTTATTGATATTTCTCGTGGCAATCTTGATTCCAACCTGTGCTTCTTCCAGCCCAGCGTTCCTCATGATATACTCTGCATATAAGTTAAATAAGCAGGGTGACATTATACAACCTTGATGTACTCCTTTTCCTATTTGGAAGCTGCCTGTTGTTCCATGCCCAGTTTTAACTGTTATTTCCTGACCTGAATATAGGTTTCTTAAGAGGCAGGGCAGGTGGTCTGGTATTTCCATCTCTTTCATAATTTTCCACATTTTATTGTGATCTACACAGTCAAAGGCTTTGGCATAGTCAATGAAGCAAAAATAGATGTTTCTCTGCAACTCTCTTGCTTTTTTCATGATCCATAGGATGTTGGCAATTTGATCTCTGGTTCCTCTGCCTTTTCTAAAACCAGCTAGAACATCTGCAAGTTCACGGTTCACGTATTGCTGAAGCCTGGCCTGGAGAATTTTGAGCATGAATTTACTAGCGTGTCAGATGAGTGCAGTTGTGAGGTTATTCAAGCATTCTTTGGCATTGCCGTTCTTTGGGATTGGAATGAAGACTGACCTTTTCCTGTTCTGTGGCCACTGCTGAGTTTTCTATGTTTGCTGGCATATTGTGTGCAGCACTTTCACAGCATCATCTTTCAGGATTTGAAATAGCTCAACTGGAATTCTGTCATGTCCACTAGCTTTGTTCATAACGATGCTTTCTAAGGCCCACTTGACTTCATATTCACTTGACTTCACATTCCAAGATGTCTGGCTTGAAGTTATTGATCACACAATCGTAATTATCTTGGTTATGAAGATCTGTTTTGCACAGTTCTTCTGTGTATTCTTACCACCTCTTCTTAATATCTGCTGCTTCTCTTCCTTTCTGTCCTTTATCGAGCCTATCTTTGCATGAAATGTTCCCTTTGTATCTCTAATATTCTTGAAGAGATATCTTGTTTTTCCTATTCTGTTGTTTTCATCTATTTCTTTACATTGATTGCTGAGGAAGGCTTTCTTATTTCTCCTTTTTATTCTTTAGAACTCTGTATTCAGACGCTTATACCTTCTTATTTCTCCTTTGCTTTTCACTTCTTTTCTTTTCACAGCTATTTGTAAGGCCTCCCCAGACAGCCATTTTGTTTTTTTGCATTTCTATTCCATGGGGATGGTCTTGGTCCCTGTTTCCTGTACAATGTCATGAACCTCTGTCCATAGTTCATCAGGCACTCTATCTATCAGATCTAGTCCTTTAACTCTATTTCTCCTTTCCACAGTATAATCATAAGGGATTTGACTTAAGTCATATCTGAATTGGTTTCCCCTACTTTCTTCAATTTAAGTCTTAATTTGACAATAAGGAGTTTATGATCTGAGCCACAGTCAGCTCTGGTCTTCTATTTGCTAGAATTTCTCCATCTTTGGCTGAAAATAATACAATCAATCTGATTTTGGTGTTGACCATCTGGTGATGTCCATGTGTCAAGTCTTCTCTTCTGTTGCTGAAAGAACTTGCTTGCTATGACCAGTGTGTTCTCATGTCAAAGCTCTATTAGCCTTTGCCCTGTTTCATTCTGTGCTCCCAGGCCAAATTTCCCGGTTATGCCAGGTGTTTCTTACTTCCTACTTTTGCATTCCAGTCCCCTAAAATGAAAAGGACATCTTTTTTGGGTGTTAGTTCTAAAAGGTCTTGTAGGTCTTCACAGAACTGTTCAACTTCGGCTTTTTAAGTGTTACTGGTTGGCGCATAGGCTTGGATTACTGTAATATTTAATGGTTTGCCTTGGAAATGAACAGAGATCATTCTGTTCGTTTGGAGATTGCATCCAAGTACAACATTTCAGACTCTTGTTCTCCATGATGTCTACTCCATTTCTTCTAAGGGATTCCTTAGAGAGTAGTAGATATAATGGTCATCTGAGTTAAATTCACCCATTCCAGTCTATTTTAGTTCACTGATTCCTAGAATGTCTACGTTCAATCTTGCCATCTCCTGCTTGACCACTTCCAATTTGTCTTGAATCATGGACCTAACGTTCCAGGTTCCTAGGCAATATTGCTCTTTGCAGCATCAGACCTTGCTTCTGTCACCAATCACATCCACAACTGGGTATTGCTTTTGCTTTGGCTCCATCCCTTCATTTTTCTGAAGTTATTTCACCACTGATCTCCAGTAGCATACTGGGCACCTACAGACCTGGGGAGCTCCTCATTCAGTATCCTATTATTTTGCCTTTTCATACTGCTCTTGGGGTTCTCCATGCAAGTATACTGAAGTGGCTTGCCATTCCCTTCTCCAGTAGGCCACATTCTGTCAGACCTCTCTACCATGACCCGCCCATCTTGGGTGGCCCCACACAGCATGGCTTAGATTCATTGAGTTAGAGAAAGCTGTGGTCCATGTGATCAGATCGACTAACTTTCTATGATTACGATTTCAGTGTGTCTGCCTTCTGACGCCCTCTCGCAATTCCTACCACCATATTTGGGTTACTCTTACCTTGATTGTGGGGTATCTCTTCACGGCTGCTACAGCAAAGCACAGCCCCTGCACCTTACCTCGGATGAGGGGTATCTCCTCACGGCTGCCCCTCCTGATCTTGAGTGTGGAGTAGCTCCTCACGGCCCTCCTGTGCCTGCGCAGCCCGTGCCAACTTGGATGTGGGATAGCTCCTTTCGGCTGCTGCCCCTGGCCTTGGGCATGGCGTAGCTCCTCTTGGCCGCTGCTGAGAATCACTTTTATTTCAGAAACCAAATGGATTTACTGATGTGATTTATACATATAAAAATTCTTTAGGAATGATATGTTGCAAGCTCATGGTTTTGGTTTCTATTTGTGTAAGGAGCCTGTATTTTAAGTTGATGCTGAAGTATAAACACTGGATGAACATTGCCCTTCAATTTCTAGGAGACCAGTGATGTTATGATATCACAGCTACCCTTCACTTGCTAGGAGACCAGTGACTTTGTGATGTCACAGCTACCCTTCCATTGCTAGGAGACCAGTGCCTTTTGGAACCACTGTGATGGTCCAGGGAGTTTCCCCCTTAGGCCACCCAAGCAGCATTTGAATTTGCTGTGTGTAAATCAGAAAAATGAGAAAAGTATCTGAAGAAAGAGTTTTCTGTGATGGCACATATTTCTTCAGAAATTCAAGATGTGCCTCCTAACGATGAATCCACTGGTTCAGACACCTCCATCAGACCTTTGTATGATTATACACTTGCTGGGGACTCGGTTTTGTGATCTATTATTGAAGAATATGCTTTTCAGGCTTTGTCTGAGGAAGTTCTGATGAAAAGGCCACGTTACACACTTCCTGTCTCTGAAACAGGTGAGCTGAATGATTTTCTTTCACTCACTTTTCCACAAAAATTGTGGAATATAGTTGAAAGTGATTAATTTGAATATTTGGTGGGATGAGAGTGGCACTTGTGTAATAAATGAAGATTTCTTCAAGAAAGAAGTCTTGGAAAGAAAGGCACCTTTCAGAATATTTGAAACCAATAATATGAAAAGTTTAGTTCGACAGCTGAACATTTATGGGTTTAGTGAAAAGCGACAACCTCTTCAAAGATCTGCTTCACTATCTGACTTTCTGGAAGAAGAAAACAACATCTCTCTTTTGAGCAAGGTATCCCAAATTTTTCACTTATTAGCAATATGTAAGATTAAATCATGTGACCTAGAAAGCATGTTACCATATGTAGCTAAAATGGAATTCAAAATTGACATAGAAGTTTATTGAAAAAGCTTTATTTTTTGAAGTTGAGAACAGCTGGAGGATATAATATTTGATGTCTAATAAACTTTCCAATCAACTTGAAACAAGATACGAGTCTTGAAACAAGATACAAGTCTTGAAACTACTTATGGTATTTACTATATATATATATACAGCATGTTTGTAGTTGAGGAGCATATTTGTTTCTAACATGTTAGTTGTTAAAACTACTCTGGAGACATTTAATTTCATGGAATTTAATTAGTATCATTAAAGGAATTATTTTTTCTTTTCTAATTATATTTAATTGGAGGCTAATTACTTTACATTATTGTATTGGTTTTGCCATACATTGACATGAATCTGCCCCAGGTGTACATGTGTTCCCTATCTTGAACCCCCTCCCACCTCCCTCCCCATCCCATCTCTCTGGTTCATCCTAGTATGCCAGCCCCGCACATCCTGTATATTGCATCGAACCTGGACTTGTGATTCGTTGCACATATGATAATATACATGTTTAAATGTCATTCTCCCAAATCAACCCACCCTCGCCTTCTCCCACAGAGTCCAAAAGACTGTTCTATACATCTGTGTCTCTCTTGCTGTCTCATTTACAGGGTTATCGTTATCACCGTTCTAAATTCCATATATATATGTTAGTATACTCTATTGGTGTTTTTCTTTCTGCCTTAATTCACTCTATATAATAGGCTCCAGTTTCATTCACCTCATTGGAACTGATTCAAATGTATGTTTAATGGCTGAGTTTATATGCACCACAGTTTTCTTATCCATTAGTCTGCAGACGGACATATAGGTTACCGCCATATCCTGGCTATTATAAACTGTGCTGCGATAAACATTGGAGTACATGTGTCTCCTTCAATTCTGGTTTCCTCAGTGTGTATACCCAGGAGTGTGATTGCTGGGTCGTATGACAGCTCTATGTGCATTTTTTGAAGGAATCTCCACACTCTTCTCCATAGTGGTTGTGCTGTGTGCATTCCCACCAACAGTGTATGAGGGTTCCCTTTTCTCCACACTCTCTCCAGCATTTATTGCTTGTAGAGTTTGGGATATAAGCCATTCTGACTGGCGCGAAATGGTACCTCATTGTGGTTTTGATTTTCATTTCTCTGATTATGAGTGATGTTGAGCATCTTTTCATGTGTTTGTTAGCCGTCTGTATGAAGGAATAAACTTTTATAGTTTAGCTTTTATGGCAGTTTTACCTTGGTTTATAAAGAACCTAAATAATTGTATCCTTTAACTTTAATTACAGATCTACTATAATCCAAATTTCAAAAGATGCTATCCTCAACTTCTAGTAAGAATAGAAAGAAGATATGGGATTAAAAATGTGTCTGCAATATCTTCATTAGTTCAAGATTGCAAGAAGAAGCATGTTAAAGCAAGAGTCAACATAGATGATCGTAACTCTGATTTTCTTCCTGAAACTAGTGGAGAGAGTACATTTTCAGCCTCCACCAGTTTAAGTGTGCCTTTCATACAAAAGCCTCTACCAGCCAGATAGTCGTTAATACAAGAGCTCTAGCTCTGTGTGACTTACCTTCCCCTTCATCAGTATCAGTTAGCCAAACAGAACAGATTGTGGGAGATCAACCTGCTGTTTTAAATCAGTTGAGCATTTTTAAGTGGCACTCACATAGCAGCTACACTCAGGTAAATGGCCACGTTGAGGACTTGCCTATTACAACTACATCGACTTCTCAGATCCACACCGTATATCCATTTCAGAGCAGTTATTCTAGACTGATGGTGGAGCCTTCTAAGTTTTCAGATAGATATAGTGATATGTCAGCCCATGACAGTCCTTTCCGTGACCTTCAAAAGAGAGGCAACTCATGGCCCTGAGTGCCAACGATCACTTATACATCTGCCTCCTCTCTTTCAAGTCAACTCATCAAGAATCATTGTTATGTGAAAACCATGCTAATTAAAATGGACATATCAAATAAATATCAGATTATGGAGCCTAATGAAGATTGAAAATTTTGTTGGGAGATGTCAACAAATACCTACAATTCTTGTATTTGAACAATAAAGTTACATGTTCATCTTCATAGTTTCAATTTCTTTTTTCAAACAATGAAGAGAAAAATGAGGGTTTAGTTAATGTCTGGCTATTTTACTGCACTGTTTTATGAACTCTTCAGAACAAGAAAACATTCATTAGGCATCAGAGGCCAATGACACCTGATCTAATATTTGTAAGCAAGAAAATGAGAACAAAGGGAAAAGAGGTAATGGATGTAACGTGATTTCTGAAATCATCCCTGCTGAAATGAATGGGTGTCTACATTAGGAGTATATGGGTGAAGGAAGAGATACAAATAAAATTTAAAAATTGGAAATGCATAGTATGTACCTTAGTGCATTCACAGTTACATTATATTCTATTAGATACTGGTAGAGTCTTAAAAGGGTAGACCGCAGGTTATCTTCAGTATAGAAATTCATTATGTACTTGAAAATATAAAACCATGATCATCAAAATCATGATCACCACTGTACTCTCACTGTGATACCAAAGATAGCGTGACATAATCAGTGACTGGCCCATGGTCAGCACAAGATATGTATTTTACAAGTGATATTGTATAAGGTCATTTTTGTTCTGCTGTCCTTAAGTGAAAGCGAAAGTGAAGTAGCTCACTCGTGTCCAACTTTTTGCGACCTCCGTGGACTGTAGCCTACCATGCTCCTGCATCCATGGGATTCTCCAGGCAAGCATACTGGAGTGGGTTGCCATTTCCTTCTTCAGGGATATTCCCGACCCAGAGATTGAACCCGGGTCTCCCACATTGCAGGCAGACGCTTTCCTGTCTGAGTCACCAGGGAAGATGCTGTCCTTAAGGCTCGCCTTTATTTCCTGACAACAGGATTCCATCCTATATTTCCTAATGTACGTTTAGATGTTGCTTATCGGTTCCCACAGAGACAGACTAAATTCCTGGTGGCGATTGCAGCACATAAGTGTGATTAACAAGTTCTGTGAAGACATGGTATCTTTTTTCTTTAATAATTTCATTATCTTTCTTTTATACTGTGCTTCCGGAGCTACAATCTCTCAACCTAAATTCAGTCATGCTATGCCCCTTCTCACAATTTTGTCTCAACTCTTTCTTGGGGTTGGAAGGAACTGCCATTCAGGTCTTCTCTGTGTTTTGGTTCTGCTCTCTTTATGTATCTTTCACATCAGCTGAAATTAGAGCCTGCAAATGATACATTTTAAGTACTTACTAAGTTATCAATAAAGAAATGTCATAACCAATCAAATGTTATATACATTACTCAACATGTTCCTATAACCTTCAGTGTTATCATAATTGGCCTTTCCTCTTTACTGATAACTTTTTACAAGATGATAAATATTTATTTTATTTACAAAAATGTTACATGTGGGAATTCAAATTATAAAATGGCTGCTACTCTCATGAAATTTACAGTCTATAAGAACCCATTCTAAGCATGTAGTTTCAGTCCCCAGTACCCTAAAATTCAATAGTAGTTGTGGAGACATGTATATAAAAAACGAATCGTTAATTTTAATAACCTAGAAAAGTCATGGAGTAAGCAGGGATCAATATCAATGGTTGATCCCTAATATATTTCACAACAAAATACTCTGAATAAAGTTTCTGCTTGTTGGACTATCCAGATATCATGAACACTACCTAGAAATCTTTGCAATCTCAAATTTGGGGTCATTCCTTTAGATAATGGTGGCAACATCAAGTCAGATCTCTGTTTTGGGATAGTTACCCACATAGGACAACACCAAATTAAGTTGACCACTTTCATACTTGCAGTTAACGAACAGTGAAATCTGTGGAATATCTGTGTAGATAAGGGAGCGGTCCACAAACAGACTTTTTCTTTCACTGAAAAATTACATTCAATGTAGGTGAGAATGCCATGTTTAGGGAGGTGAGCATTTTGAAGCAATGGTAAGTGCTATTGAAATTAGTGTCCTTAGTTATGATTTCAAGCCCAAAGTTCAATGCTCTTGTTTTAGATTTCAGCTTTTTTATGAAACTAAAAGACGCTTACTCCTTGGAAAGAAAGTTATGACAAACCTAGATAGCATATAAAAAGCAGAGACATTACTTTTCCAACCAAGGTCTGTCTAGTCAAGGCTATGGTTTTTCCAGTGGTCATGTATGGATGTGAGAGTTGTACTGTGAAGAAAGCTGATCACTGAAGAATTGATGCTTTTGAACTGTGGTGTTGGAGAAGACTCTTGAGAGTCCCTTGGACTGCAAAGAGATCCAACAAGTTCATTCTAAGGGAGATCATTTCTGAGTGTTCATTGGAATGACTGGTGCTGAAGCTGAAACTCCAATACTTTGGCCACCTCATGAGAAGAGTTGACTCATTGGTAAAGACTCTGATGCTGGGAGGGATTTGGGGCAGGAGGAGAAGGGGAAGACAGAGAATGAGATGGCTGGATGGTATCACCGACTTGATGGAGATGAGTTTGAGTGAACTCCACGTTTTTATAATGGACAGGGAGGCCTGGTATGCTCTAATTCATGGGGTCGCAAAGAGTCAGACAGGAGTGAGCGACTGAACTGACTAATTGACGATGTAGTCAAATTTGCATCCTTTGAGCAAAGGAGATTCCATTTGCTATTTCATTGCCATGTACTGATTATTCGTTCTCAGTCCCTTTTACCTTCTCTTCATGTTCTGCTTAGAGTGTCAGGTCCTTCTCAAAAAGAACAGGAATAATCCACTTATTCCTCTGTGATGACTTGGAAAAGACATGGGCAAGGACATTCAATATATCATGTTGAAAAGCTACTGTTTTTGTTCCCTCCTGAAACAAAAGCAGTAATAACCTGTACTAACAGCATTAACCTGTACTTCAATTGTCCTACCAAGGGAAACCTGGTTACATAGTCCATTACCTTTGTTATCAATTCCCATATGGCTTTAAAATATCAGTACCTGTCATTCTCCAAAGCTTATAGAGAAAATAGCTCAATATCTTAAGGAAGCATTGTACATGAATTCAATTTTCTTTCCTTTATGTATTTACTTTGTAATTGGTGCCCAAAATTGTAAAACTGAAAACAAAAATTAAGTGAGGTAAATACAGAAGATTGGGGCAAAAAGTAGAAAAATTGATGGGAGAAGGTCAGGGGATGAAATTGGATGCTTAAAATATAACAAGCAAATGTGTCACTAAAAGGCCTAAAGAGTTCAATATGACTTCAATATTGTTACACTACAACTTTATTTTCATCAAATCACAGAATAGTTTTTCATGCAAAATATTCTAAGATCCCATGGGATGTAGATCAATGTTCTATCTTTTGAAACATTCTGATTTAAAATGTCACTAGAGTGAAATCATTTAACTACAAAATAACTTCCAACATTAAGCCTAGAAACAGATAACAGAGAACTCTGTGCATTTCATAGGTGTCCTTCTGTGAGCCCTTCGGTTTTCTTTTCCTTTCATAATTGTGTTTTTGGCAGGTAAGATTGTGACTCTCCTTGTGTGTGTGTATGTATCTGTGTTTATCAGATTAAGAATGTGATTCTGAGTGTACGTGTGGGTTCTCTTTTGGACTTTTACGTTAGAGATTTTGGCTGAAGAAATGGCTAATTCAATTCTATAAAGAGGCACAAATTAAAATGCCCATTCAAAAGTCTGCTTTAGTATTTCAAAGTACAAGGCAAATGGATGAGTCTCAGAGATTGAAAGCATTTCGATAATAACCAAACTACTCCACCCTAACATACTTAAAATCTATGGCACTCTCACAAGCAGCCCAGCAAAAGTTGAGAGGGGCCTTAGAAGTCTGTGACGTCTGGCAATAACAAAAACACCCACCTACTAATTTGGCAATACCAGAGAAGCTAAGTAGATGCGTGGAGTTTCAACCAGGCCTTCCTATAGGAGGTGGCACACACCAATATGAGTAACATTCTTAGGGATCAAATAAACTAATGATGAAATCTGTCATTCTGTTCCCACATGGTAGAAGTGGCCTTCCTCCTTCACAAGGGTTTCAGTTAAAATAGACAATTAATAGAGGGAAGTGATAACATGACCCATATACTTAGTAGATAAAATCTTCAATATCCAAGCCCTACCTCACTGATAAGATGATGACTATACAGGAATTCTGGTTTCAGCTCTGTGTGGCAATCATCATATAATGGCACTGAAACATGTATATTATCATATGTGCAATGAATCGCCAGTCCAGGTTTGATGCATGATATAGGATGCTCAGGGGTGGTTTTCTGGGATAGACCAGAGGAATTGGATGGGGAAGGAGGTGGGAGTTTGATTCAAGATGAGGAACACATGTACACCCAGGGCAGATTCATGTCAATGTATGCCAAAACCAATATAATAATGCAAAGCAATTAGCCTCCAATTAAAATAAATAAATAAAAAGAATGTATGAATATTTGAGATGTACTGATAGTGCAAATCGATTAAGGCAAAAGTCTTCAGATCTGATTCAAAGAGGAAAACTGTGTACTCCCTGTCTTCAGTTTCATGGGACTTCACATACATTCACACAGTTCCACAATTCTCAACCCCCATCTGAAGACAAAAACTGTGACATTAAAAGAGGAATGGTCTATGTACAGAGAAGGCAAGTAGCAAAGCTTAAATGGATCCAGTCTCCTACCTACATCCATGTTCAGTAATGTAACCTCTTGTAAGCTTTCCTAAGGGTAACTAGAATACACAAGTCAAAGATGCTTCTCCCAGGATTACAAAGTTTGATTGAGAAGATATAAGTTTACTTAACACTCACCTCATCCTTAAGATCAAATATCATGCCTGTTAACACATCAGAAGATGGGCAGTTCTAGCAGATACTTACAGACAATACCTGCTTCTGCCTAAGACCAAGCTTATAGATCCAAGTGGCAGATGCTGTAAGGTATCTGTCTCAGGATACCACATGACTCTGCAGTTCTCCTTTTCTGGGAAGCTCTCCAAAAACATTGTGAGAAGTACAATGTGAGGGAGGAAAAGAAGGAAACTGACAAGAGCTTTGTTCTTTCTAATTGTCCTGAATATCACTTATCATCCCAGGTACAATGACAGGCTTACCATTCTATCTGAACCATCTCCCAGCACTGCCAAGACTAATATTTTTATGTAGTTCAGTAACTCAGTCTTGTCTGACTCTTTGTGACTCCATGTACAGCAAGAACCCGGGGCTCGCCTGCCCTTCAAATCTCCCAGAGCTTTCTCAAATCCTTGACTTTTGAGTCAGTGATGCTTGCGGCCATCTTGCCCTCTGCCGTTCCCTTTTTCTCCTGTGCCCAATCTTTCCCAGCATCGGTTTCTTCCCAGTGATTTTGCTCTAGGCCTCATGTGGCCGATATATTGGCTCTTCATGTTCAGCATCAGTCCTTCTGAGACAGTCAGAGATGGTTTCCTTCACGCTTTTCCAGTTTGAACTCCATGCTCACCACGGAACTCTCACACATCTTCTCCAGGCGTTGTTGCAAAGCTTCAATATTATGGCACTCACTTCTTGTGGTTCTGCTCATTCCTCCACTCGTTCCTCCTGAAAATCAACTTTGACTAGTCAGGTCTTTTTCAGTACTCTCTCAGCTTTTTAACATGGTGTCTAGATTGGTCACAGCTTTTCAGCAAAGTGCAAGTTCCTTTAAATTTCGTGGCTGCAGTCAATTCGGCAGTGATATCGGGGGTCAAGAAAGGGAAATCTGTCACTAATTGTATCCCATCAGTATATCTCAAAATGATGGGACCTGCCGGGAGCCAGCGAGGGAAATCCTACCCGTGGCAAAGGTCAATTAGAGAAGAGACCTGACGAGCAAAGGCTAATCAGGACTCGAGGAACCCCCTGGACTTACCTGAGCATCTACCCCAAAGAAAACTGGAGTCTGACTGCCTTACTATCTTACGTCTAACTGCCTTACTATCTTACACCTCTTATCAAGTCCTCTAATACTTACAGGGGCTTCCCCCCAACCACCTTTCTCTGAAAACATTAATTCAGAGCTGTAGTTAAAAAGTTCTCCTTGGCTTAATAGGAGTGTTTCAATCCAAGCCCCTATGATAGCTTTCTAACTTGCATGACAAGTTTGTCCGGGCTCTTACAACTATGAATGTGACTGTTTGCAGCCTCCCAGCCATGCAATGACAGAAAGCCTAATATTCTAAAATACAGGAATTTGTTGAAGAAGTTAAAATCATTAGAATAGTACTAAAAAAAGATTTCATTGTTGAATCAATGTTTGCTGCAAAGTTTATCTATTGTATCTTTGGAAATATATTAATCACATATACAGAAAATAAGTAGTAGGCTTTGATTTAACCACATCAGATCTTAAGTTAATAAATTCCTTTCTTGTAACTCACTACACCTTTGCCTTATAGGAATGTAACTTTCTCATGTGTCTAGCACCTGACTTTAGGAAAATCACTTTAAAATAATATAAGACTTTTTCTAGCTAGCTAACCTTTGTTAGGAGAGAGGGCCATAAACTGTTAACAGGCCTCCTGGCCAGAAGATGATGTAAACCACCCAAAATTTTGTATATCACGAGACATACAAAAATGAGCCCTGATCCTGATAAAGGTCAAGACTGCGGACCCCGCATGATTTTGGTGTGATTCTATACCTCTCTTTCTCTATTTTTTATGTGCACAATTTAGGGTATAAAAACAGCACTGGAAAATAAAGTTTTGGGCCTTGCTCACTGAAGCTTGGTCTCCCCATGTCGTTCTTTCTCTTTTTCCATCCTTTTCTCTATACTCCTTTTTCTGGTTGAGCTCCTTGGAGCGCTGGGCCCTGTGCTTTTACTTATCTGCCTGGGCTTCTAAGACTCGCTCAAGGGGGTGCCCTGGTGGGGTGCCTCCAGTGATTCGAGAGGGCGCCTGCGGCCTACGTAAATAGAGCAAGCCCCGTTCTGGGGATTTATTGGTTTCCTGCATAAACCAAGGAATCATCAGCCCCTGTCTCTCTGTCTCTCTCTCCTTCTCTCTCTCTCTCTCTCTCGCTGATGCCAACTTCGTTCATCTCGAGGATACCCTGGGCCATATCGAGGCTGGTCCCTGATAGGGACCAAATTCCACGAGCTTATTTTTTGGGAGTGTTAGTTTTTATATTGAGTTTTAATCCAGCTTTTCCACTCTCCCCTTTCACCTTCATCAGAAGGCTCTTAACTTCCTGGTATATTTCAGCCATTTGTGTGTTGTCATCTTATAACTAAGGTTATTCATTCTTCTTACAGTAATTTTGTTTCCAGTTTCAGATTCTTTCAGCAAATTACTTTCCATGATGCACTCTGCACAGAAGTCAAATGAGCTGGGTGACAATATATAGCCTTGATGTATTTCCTTCCCTATTATGTACCAGTTCATTGTTCTTTGTCCAATTCCAACTGTTGTGTCTTCACCTGCATGAACGTTTCCCAGGAAACCGGTAAGGTGGTCCCATATTCTTATCTCTTTAAGAATGTTCCAAATTTGTTGTGACCCACACAGTAGAAGGGCTTCCCTGGTGGCTCAGATGCTAAAGCATCTGCCTGCAATGGGGCAGACCCAATTTTGATCTCTGCGTCTAGAAGATGCCCAGGAAAAGGAAATGGTAGGCTACTGTCCATGGGGTCACAAAGAGTCAAACACACCTTAATGACCTCATTTTCACATACAGTCTATGCCAGAAACAGAGACAATAAAGTAAATGTAGATAACTTTACGAAATCCCTTTGCTTTTTCTATGATCCAAACTCCAATTAAGCTTTACCTTAAGATTAAATGACTAACTACACCTCCCTGTTTTGCTTTGCTTTGTTCTGCACTTTTTTTCTCTGTTTCTCGCTTTCAAGCTATCATCTACCAATTGTCACATTCCTAGGCCCTTGCCATCTTCCTATAGAAGAATTAAATTCAGTTCAGTTCAGTTCAGTTCAGTTGCTCAGTCGTGTCCGACTCTCCGCGACCCCATGAATCACAGCACGCCAGGCCTCCCTGTCCATCACCAACTCCCGGAGTACACTCAAAATCATGTCCACAGAGTCGGTGATGCCATCCAGCCATCTCATTCTCGGTCGTCCCCTTCTCCTCCCGCCCCCAACCTTTCCCAGCATCAGAGTCCTTTCCAGTGAGTCAACTCATCGCATGAGGTGGCCAAAGTATTGCAGTTTCAGCTTTAGCATCAGTCCTTCCAATGAACATCCAGGATTGATCTCCTTTAGAATGGACTGGTTGGATCTCCTTGCAGTATAAGGGACTCTCAAGAGTCTTCTACACCACAGTTCAAAAGCATCGATTCTTCGGCGATCAGCTTTCTTTATAGTCCAACTCTCACATCCATACATGACCACGGGAAAAACCATTGCCTTGACTAGACGGACTTTGGTTGGCAAAGTAATGTCTCTGCTTTTTAATATACTATCAAGGTTGGTCATAACTTTCCTTCCAAGGAGTAAGCGTCTTTTAATTTCATGGCTGGAATCAGTATCCGCAGTGATTTTGGAGCCCAAAAAAACAAAGTCTGACACTGTTTCCACTGTTTTTCCATCTATTTCCCATGAAGTGATGGGACCAGATGCCATGATCTTTGTTTTCTGAATGTTGAGCTTCAAGCCAACCTTTTCACTCTCCTCTTTCACTTTCATCAAGAGGCTTTTGAGTTCCTCTTCACTTTCTGCCATAAGGGTAGTGTCATCTGCATATCTGAGGTTATTGATATTTCTCCCAGCAATCTTGATTCCAGCTTGTGCTTCTTCCAGCCCAGCGTTTCTCATGATGTACTCTGCATATAAGTTAAATAAGCAAGGTGACAATATGCAACCTTGAAGTACACCTTTTCCTATTTGGAACCAGTCTGTTGTTCCATGTCCAGTTCTAACAGTTGCTTCCTGACCTGCATACAGGTTTCCCAAGAGGCAGGTCAGGTGGTCTGGGATTCCCATCTCTTTCAGAATGTTCCACAGTTTATTGTGATCGACACAGTCAAAGGCTTTGGCATAGTCAATGAAGCAGAAATAGATGTTTTTCTGAAACTCTCTTGCTTTCTCCATGATCCAGCGGATGTTGGCAATTTGATCTCTGGTGCCTCTGCCTTTTCTAAAACCTGCTTGAACATCTGGGAGTTCACGGTTTACATACTGCTGAAGCCTGGCTTGGAGAATTTTGAGCATGACTTTACTAGCGTGTGAGATGAGTGCAATTGTGCGGTAGTTTGAGCATTCTTTGGCATTGCCTTACACAAGAGAAGACTGTACACATGGACATCACCAGATGGTCAACACCGAAATCAGATTGATTATATTCTTTGCAACCAAAGATGGAGAAGCTGTATACAGTTAGCAAAAACAAGACCAGGAGCTGACTGTGGCTCAGATCATGAACTCCTTATTGCGAAGTTCAGACTTAAATTGAAGAAAGTAGGGAAAACCACTCGACCATTCAGATATGACCTCAATCAAATCCCTTATGATTATACAGTGGAAGTGAGAAATAGATTTAAGGGACTAGATCTGATTGATAGAGTGCCTGATGAACTCTGGACGGAGGTTCGTGACATTGTGCAGGAGACAGGGACCAAGACCATCCCCATGGAAAAGAAATGCAGAAGAGCGAAATGGCTGTCTGAGGAGGCCTTACAAATAGCTGTGAAAAGAAGAGAAGCGAAAAGCACAGGAGAAAATGAAAGATATAAGCATCTGAATGCAGAGTTCCAAAGAATAGCAAGGAGAGATAAGAAAGACTTCCTCAGTGATCAATGCAAAGAAATAGAGGAAAACAACAGAATAGGAAAAACAAGAGACCTCTTCAAGAAAATTAGAGATTCCAAGGGAACATTTCATGCAAAGATGGGCTCAATAAAGGACAGAAATGGTATGGACCTATCAGAAGCAGAAGATATTAAGAAGAGGTGGCAGGAATACACAGAAGAACTGAACAAAAAAGATCTTCACGACCAAGATAGTCACTATAACATGATCACTGACCTAGAGCCAGACATCTTGGAATGTGAAGTCAAGTGGGCCTTAGAAAGCATCACTACGAACAAAGCTAGTGGAGGTGATGGAATTCCAGTTGAGCTATTTCAAGTCTTGAAAGATGATGCTGTGAAAGTGCTGCACTCAATATGCCAGCAGATTTGGAAAACTCAGCAGTGGCCACAGGACTGGAAGAGGTCAGAATTAAATTATGCCCATGAAATTCTCTGACCTGTGACACCCACTTAAAACAGTTAAGTTTCCAGAGCTGAAATAAGGAATCTGTGCTCTGGGAAAATGTCAGGACAGCTTGACAAATAGCTAGATATTTTCACGGACTGATTTTTTAAGACCAATTCCTATACCACCTCTCATCCTGCAAAGAGCTATAGTTCCTTGGTGAAGTGAAGTCACTCAGTCATGTCCAACTCTTTGCTACCCAGTGGAGTATAGCCCACCAGGCTCCTCTGTCCATGGGATTTTCCAGGCAAGAATATTGGAATGCGTTGCCATTTCCTTCTCCAGGGGATTTTCCTAACCCAGGGATCAAACCCAGGTCTCCCGTATTTCAGGCATATGCTTTAACCTCTGAGTCACTAAGCAGATGAAAATTTCTGATTAGCAGAAATTTCAAGAAAAATAAATGTGTTTATTTGCGTGTTCAAAATCAATGATGTGCAGGTTACGTATATATGTGTGCAACCTCCCATCAAACTGATTAATTCATGTCAGCTAAAGTTTGTTGTTTCATCAGCATGCATAAAGGAATTACAGAGCTTGCCTAGAAATAAGATCAGAATTTCTGATTTTGCAGAAAATAAGAGGACATTGAGTGCAACTCTCTCCATGGAGGAGGCATCACAAATAATCCTTCTATCAAGGCAACACTTCCTCCAGAGCATCAAATGGATATTAGCAGAAGATCTTGCTCAACAGTGAGGTCTATATGGAAACTAGACATAACTGGGAAGAATGGAGGGAAGTTGGGAGGAGGACGAGAAGAATAGAACCAAGACTGTGTCTTGGGGTGGGAGATGGAGAATCAGGGCATAGATTGAGGATTCAGGCAAGTCACCTCACTAAACTTAAATTAATTTTGACTGAAGGGAAGCAAGGTGAAGAACCTGATGAAATATAGTTTGCCTAGAGTGAAAATCAAACAGAGAACGTGTAGTGTGGTCCTGCATGCCCCATATGGCAGGGCAGGTCAACTAGTGTACAAGGGCGTGGAAGATTAAACATGGGATTATAAAGACAACTTGGGAGGGAACTGCTTGACTATGTGTAGATGGAGTTATGCAACTGGGATGACAAATTGTGTACAAAGGAATGCCTTTTGAAAAATCCCAAACTGACAAAGAAGTGGGACCTTAGTGCTCAGTCACACAGAGGAGGTGGTGACAGCATTGAATTTCCCCCTTGTGCCACATGCAAAGACCTACTATCTGGCAAGAGAAAAAGACTAACTAGGACTGTCACTCATGCTTCTGCCACCATAGGCTAGAATCCTATCCTATTAGGGCCATAATTTTTCTGCCCATGGTCACTGGCTCCTCTGCAAAACTGACACCAGGTTCCTACAGTCCCAACAGCTGTACCTCTTGCTCCTGTGCTCACCAAGGAAGGCCCAAGTATTCCACAAGGGTCTTGGGACAGCCTTCTCTGGTGAACACTTGAAGAGTTTGTTATCAAATTACATCTGAGACTCAAGATCAGGGAAATGAAGGAAAATTATTGAAGACTTTCCCAACAGCTGAGCAAGCCGCAGATTAAATACATGCAATCAACTGTGCAGATGCTTTCTCTATGGGATAAAAAAGGACAATAGATTTCCAATGAATGAAAATACCCAGGCTCTTACAGCTCTCCGAACAAATAGGAGTAATCCCAGTTAAAAGTCTGACCTGTCCTTACTGAAGATCCAGAGTTAAGTTCTGCTCACATTTGGCGAGTTTTCTAGAGAGGTGAATTTGTGCTGTGGCTCATGTTCAGGACCAAAACCCTGACAGCAGGGGCCCTAGGTAACATTCATTGTACTTCTGATGTTTTGCTATGCCGCATGGTGGTTTACTCTGTCTCACTTAAAAGCTTTCTTATTATTTTTGCTTATTTGATGTTTTAAGATTGTTTATACCTATACATATATTTTTGTTATGTATCTATTGTGCATTTTCATTTCCTGCTTTCTGTGCCTTTGTTGATGTTCTTTCTTGTCATTTTTGTTTTAATAAATATATATTTCCTTATTAACTGTGATTTTCTCTTGTTCTGTGGGAAAGCGCTTACCATTTTGTCACACTTTTTTCCTTTATTCTTCAGGTGGCACTCTGCTCGGGTGTTGTTTTATGTCTTAAAAGATACTTGCTTAGTTCTCTTGTTGATTCTGTGTTCTTCCCTATTGTCATTACTGCTTCTATTATTTTACTTGTGGTTTGATTTTGATTTCTTACCATTTGTCTGTCTTCCTTTGTTCCCTCTGTCTAATCTTTTACTATGTGATCTTGGTTCTCTGACTGGAAGTTGGGCCTGATCACCTAGGGCTTCAGCAATGTATCATAGACCACCAGATTAATTCCCAACTCCAATGAATATTAATTGGTGATAGTCTCTATGAAGGCCTCCATCTGAAATGAAGAACCATTCCACCCAAAACCCTATACTACCCAGAGATGCTGCCTGACACCACACAAAATGCAAGACAGAAACACAAGCCAAATCATTCCCAGATGGACTGTCTAAAGTACACTAAACCCATACACACCTGAAAAAGACCCCTATGACACGGTCCCACCATGAGAGAGAGAAGCATCAGCTGTGGCTACAAGAATGTAGTTGCCGGTCCCTCCTACTCCATGGACACACAAACCACTGGACCAAGCTTATACATTCACAATACAGACTGGAAGCAGGTACTACCATCCTGTACCCCGGGTAGAAAAGACTAGTTACATAGTAAGTTAAGCAAATATGAAGACAGTAAAGTATTTTGCAGGCAAAGAAACAAGTTAAAAATACATAATTCATAATTAAAGAGGAAATAGAAATTGTCACTGAAAAACAAAATGAGAGTAACGATAGGAAAGATGATCAAACCTCTCTGAAAATAAATGGAGATCATGCAAGAAACACTTACGAAGGGCATGGAACAACTAACCAACAAGAAATGGATAATAGCACAATAACTGCCATATGTGTACTGTAGGCTGTTCCATGCCTTTGTACAGGAGAAGCCAGAACAACACTGGAAAACAATTATCTTCCAATTTTTAAATGAAATAGTAAAAGAAAACAAATTTCAATAACAATCAGACCTGACAATTCAATTGATACTGAAGTAGATTTCACCCAAAACCAGCAGAATGCAGTTTCTTCGCAAGGTCAAAAGAAATATTCCTAAATAAATAAAAAACTGGATTACTAATCAGGACTCGGTAAATTTAAAATAATGAAAATTTTATCAGATCTTTTTTTTTTTTTAACCACAGTGTTATGATTTATGTCATTCATGGGTGGGGTAGAAAAAGACAAACAAAGCATAAATAACAAAGAAAAAACTCAAAAGCATGAATACATTGAAGTTCATGTATACACCTATTCATGGCCAAGAAATCAATGAAGAATCAGGGAGAAAAAAAAAAAAAGATTATATATATATATATATATATATATATATATGCATGTGTGTGTGTGTATCAGTTCAGCTCAGTCGCTCAGTCGTGTACCACTCATTGAGACCTCATGAATCAGAGTGTGCCAGTCCTCCATGTCCATCACCAATTCGTAGAGTTCACTCAAACTCATGTCCATTGAGTCAGTGATGTCATCAAGCCATCTCATTCTCTTCCTTCCCCAGTTCCCAGCATCAGCGTCTTTTTCAGTGAGTCAACTCTTCGCACGAGTTGGCCAAATTATTGGAGTTTCAGCTTTAGCATCAGTCCTTCCAATGAACAACCAGGACTGATCTCCTTTAGAATGGACTGGTTGGAACTACATGCAGTCCAAGTGATTCTCAAGAGTCTTTTCCAACACCACAATTCAAAAGCATCAGTTCTTTGATGATTAACTTTCTTCACAGTCCAACTCTCACATCTGTATATGACCACTGGAAAAACCATAGCCTTGACTAGACGGACCTTTCTTTGCAAAGAAATGTCTCTCCATCTATTATGTTATCTAGGTTGGTCATAGCTTTCCTTCCAAGGAGTAAGTGTCTTAATTTCATTGCTGCAATCAGCATCTACAGTGATTTTGGAGACCCCCAAAATAAAGTCTGACACAGTTTCCACTGTTTCCCCATCTTTTTCCCATGAAGTATATATTCATACAAAGTAATGACAATGAAATTGTGATTGCATAAAACGCAATTAACAGGTTAAAAAACTAACTAAACTTTCAACTAAAGCAATTAGACAAAGAAGAGTAAACACAAAACCAAAAATTGGTTTTTGGGGAAAAAAAAATCATAGAGGTTAGAACTGGGTAAAAAAAGATGAAAATTGTAGCAAAGATCAATAACACTAAAAGGGGGCTCTTGGCGAGAATAAAGAAAATACATAAAACCTGAGCCAGAGTCATCAACAAAAAAGGGAGAACACTCAAATCAATAAAGTCATGTATGAGAAAGGAGACATTATAACTAACAGCACAGAAATATCAAAAGATCATGATAGATTACAATAAAGAACTTTAAGCCAATAGACTGTCGAATCTGGAAACCACAGACTACTTCTTATGAACTCAGCTAAGAGGAACCAGCAAATTTGAACACAACATTATAACCACTAATATTGATACTGCTATGAAAAATTTATCAGCTAACAACATTCAAGGTCCAGATGATGTCACAGGTGTTTTATGAACCTTTAAGTTAAATGTTAACATGGGCTTCTTAAACATTTCCAAAATACTACAATGGTAGGAAACCCCACAGACTCATCCTTCGAGTATAGCATCACCTGATAGCAAAGACAAAGTTAACACAGAAAAGGAAAATTATAGACTAGTATCACATAGACAAACATAGAAGCAAACATCCTCAACAAAATAATCCCAAGAAGAATCCAACAACACTTTAAAAGTATCGAACAGCTTTAATATTGAGGTTTTCCCCAGATATGCAGATATTCTCCGGTAGCTGCATATTAATCCATGAGATACATCATAACAAATTTCAGGATTAAAACCATATGATCACCTCAGTTCAGTTCAGTTCATTTTCTCAGTTTGTCTAACTCTTTGTGAACCCATGAATCACAGCAGACCAGGCCTTCCTGTGTGTTACCAACTCCCAGAGTACACTCAATCCATGTCCATTGAGTCGGTGATGCCATCCAACCATCTCATTCTCTGTCATCCCCTTCTCCTACTGCCCCAATCCCTCCCAGCATCAAAGTCTTTTCCAGTGAGTCAACTCTTTGCATGAGGTGGTCAAAATATGGGAGTTTCAACTTTACCATCAGTCCTTCCAATGAACACCCAGGACTGATCTCCTTACTGGTTGGATCACCTTGCAGCCCAAGGGAGTCTCAAGAGTCTTTTCCAACACTACAATTCAAAAGAATGAATTCTTTGGCGATCAGCTTTCTTCACAGTCCACCTCTCACATCTGTACATGACCACTGGAAAAACCATAGCCTTGACTAGAAGGACCTGTTTTGGTAAAGTAATGTCTCTACTGTTTTAATATGCTATCTACATTGGTGGTAACTTTCCTTCCAAAGAGTAAATGTCTTTCAATTTCATGGCTGCAATCAGCATCGTCAGTGATTCTGGAGACCCAAAAATCTCTCACACTGTTTCCACTGTTTCCGCATCAATTTGCTATGAAGTGATGGGACCAGATGCCATGATTTTAGTTTTCTGAATGCTGAGCTTTAAGCCAACTTTTCCCCTCTCCTCTTACACTTTCCTCAAGAGGTGTTTTAGTTCCTTTTCACTTTTTGCCATAAGGTGGTGTCATCTGCATATCTGAGGTTATTGGTATTTCTCCCAGTAATGTTGATTCCCGCTTCTCGTTCGACATTCCATTGTTCCTCATGGTGTACTCTGCATATAAGTTAAATAAGCAGGGTGACAATATATAGCCATGACACACTCATTTTCCTATTTGGAACCAGTCTGTTGTTCCATGTCCAGTTCTAACTGTTGCTTCCTGACCTGCATACAGGTTTCTCAAGAGGCAGGTCAGGTGGTCTGGTATTCCCATCTCTTTCAGAATTTTCTAGTGTTTATTGTGATACACACAGTCAAAGACTTTGACATAGTCAATAAAACAGAAATAGATGTTTTTCTAGAACTCTCTTACCTTTTCCATGATCCAGCGGATGTTGGCAATTTGATCTCTGGTTCCCCTGCATTTTCTAAAACCATCTTGAACATCTGAAAGTTCACTGTTTATGCATGCTGAAGCCTGGCTTGTGAATTTTGAGCATGATATTATTAGCATGTGAGATGAGTGCAATTGTGCAGTAGTTTGAGCATTCCTTGGCATTGCCTTTGTTTGGGTTTGCAATGAAAACGGATCTTTTCCAGTCCTGTGTCCACTGCTGAGTTTTCCAAATTTGCTGGCCTGTTGAGTGCAGCACTTTCACAGCATCATCTTTCAGGATTTGAAATAGCTCAACTGGAATTCCATCACCTCTACTAGCTTTGTTCATAGTGATGCTTTCCAAGTCCCACTTGACTTCACCTTCCAAGAAATCTGACTCTAGGTGATTGATCACACCATCGTGATTAACTTTATCTTTTTTGTACAGATCTTCTGTGTATTTTTGCCACCTCATTTTAATGATCACCTCAATAGATGTCAAAAATAAAAATTTAATAAAATTCAACAAGCATGTGTGATAAAAAAATCATTCCAGAAACTGAGCGTAGCAAACATTACCTCAACATAGTAAAGGCATACAAATCCAAACAACAGTGAGGTATCATGCACTATTCTGCATGGTGATCATCATAAAAATCGACAGTAGGGTCCTTCCTTGATGGTCCAGTGGCTAAGACACCATGATTCCAAATCAGGGATTCCATGTTTAAACCCTGGTCATGGAACTAGACTCCATATGCAGCATTTAAGTCCTGGTGTAACCAAATAATTAAGCAAATGTGTGTGTGTGTGTGTATGTGATGTGTATATTTATATATATATATATAACAATTTAAAAATATAATACAAATATAATTAAAATATATAAATAAAATAAAATATATAAAATAAAATTAAAATAATATACAAATTTATAATATAAACATAATATGCAAATATTTATATTATAAATTAACAAATATTTTATATATATACACTGGAGAAGGGAATGGCAAACCACTTCAGTATACTTGCCTTGAGAACCCCATGAATAAAATAAAATTAAAATAATATACAATTTTATAATATGAATATATTATGCAAATATTTATATTATAAATTAACAAACATTTTAAATATACACACACACACACACACACACACATAAACCTTAAAACAATGAATGAAGGAGATGATGTGAAGGAAAGGGAACACTCTACAGTGTTTTTCAGATCAGTTCAGTTCAGTCGCTCAGTTGTGTCCGACTCTTTGTGACCCCATGAATCACAGCACGCCATGCCTCCCTGTCCATCACCAACTCTCACCAAGATAGAGCAGAGTATGAATATTTTTTAGAAAATTATTAATAAAACCACCATATGTCCAAAATCCCACTGTTTGACATATACACAGAAGAAGCCACCATTGGAAAAAGAAAAAAAAAAAAAAAACATGTGTATCCCAGTATCCACTGCAATACCATTTACATTAAACAAGTTATGTAACAATCTAGGTGTCCATCTACTGATGAATGGATAAAGAAATTATAGTACATCCTTAAGGTGGAACATTTCTTATCCAGAAAGAGGAAAATCGTGGATTAGTTCTAGAGATATGGATGTATCTAGAGCCAATTATATAGAGTGAAGTAATTCAGAAACAGAAAGTCCAATATTGTAGATTAATGCATATATGTGGAATCTAGAAATCTGGTTCTAGAATCTATCTGAAGAGTGGGAAAAGAAATGCATAGTTAGAGAACAGACTTGGACACAGAAGTGTAAGTAGGGAGTGGCACAATTTGAGCAGGATGCCCTGACATATGTACAATACCAAGTATGAAGTAGTTAGCTGGTGAGAAGCTCCTCCTCAGGGCTCTGGGGTGCCCTAGAGGAGTGGATTGTGGGGTAGCAGAGCAGGCTTAAGATCAGATGGGAAGGCTGCTCAAAAGGTAGGCTCATGTATATATACTGATAGCCCATTGACATTGTGGTACAGCAGAAAGTAACAAATATTGTAAAGCTATTATTCTCCAATTTCAAATTGTTTATTAAATTGAAAAACGAGTCAGTCCTTGGCCAACTTGGGCAAGTGACAAGAAATGCATCACAGTGCACATGTCAAGTAAAATATGTACCAGGGCGTTTGTCAAGTAAAATCTGCACCAAGGACTGCTTTAGTATGTGTAAACAAACCATAAAGCAAAAACTTAAAATTCAGAGCTCAAATAGAATAAATTCAGACTTTAGACATAAGTATTCCTCACTTCATTTGATTGCCATTTTTTTCTTTTATGTTTTTTAATATTTTTAAAATTTATTTAATTGGAGGCTAATTACTTTACATAATTGTATTGGTTTCGCCATATATTGACATGATCTGCCCCGGGTGCACATGTGTTTCCCATCTTGAACCCTCTCCCATCTCCCTTCCCATGCCATCCCTCTGGTTCATGCCAGTACAATAGCCCCGAGTATCCTGCATCATGCATCCAACGTGGACAGGCGATTTGTTTCATATATGATAATATACATGTTTCAATGCCATTCTCCCAAATCATCCCACCCTCACCCTGTCCCACAGAGGTGCTGGGTTGGATGCATATCTCTGCGCTGAGCCACTCAGGTTTAGGTACTTGGGTATTCCACAAAGGTGCAGACTTGATTGGGCCTGCGTTTTGTGCCCTTCCCCAGTCTGAGCAGTTCAGGTGACCAGGTGTTTGGCCAGCACAGTCGCTGAGACTTATCACCTCCGTGGTCCCTGCTGCTGGTTATTCTGGGTGTACAACCAGTGCACCTTCTCAGGCGTTTGTCGACCAGTCAGAAACCCAAGAAGTCCTGGCCAGCAATGAAACTTGCTTGCAGTTTGGAATCAGATGCATTTCTGGGGCCACGATTGCCCCCTTCTGGCTCTGGCTGCCCTCCCCTGCCTGTCTTAGTCGGGGATGGGCCTTCGCAGACAGCTTGTTCTGCTCGGTCTTTTGTTCTGTGAGTGGATCTGGCGGAGTCTTAGGTTAGGGCTTTTCACCTTTTTGTGGGGTAGCTATCCCACAGTGTGCTTTTCTATCTCCAGTTGGCTCTCAGATTGCCCTGAGGCATTCAGGCCGGGTCCTAATTGCAGCCTGTACCTCCCTGCCCAGATCCCACTTGCTATTGGTGGATGCGGGCGTCTGTGTTGCTTCTCTGCTAGGAGTTACCATTGGGCGAGTAATCTGTGGGTTTTGATTCTTTCTTTCTTTTCCCTCCTGGTTATGTTGACCTCTGAGGTTCCAAGGCTCGCCACAGACTCACAAGTGAGAGTGCTTCCTGGTGTTCAGAAACGTCTCTCTTTTTTATGTCTCCCTTCCCTGGATGGAGCTCCGTAACTACCTCTTTTGTCTCTCTTTTTATCTTTTATGTTTTTTCCCACCTCTTTAGAAGACAATGGGCTGCTTTTCTGGGTGCCTGATGTCCTCTGCCAGCATTCAGAAGTTGTTTTGTGGAATTTGATCAGTGTTCAAATGTTCTTTTTATGAATGCATTGGGGAGAAAGTGGTCTCCCCATCCTATTCCTCCACTATCTTCTTCCCTCCCTCCATTTTTTTTCCTGAAAGTAAAGAAGGATTATCAGTTGATGTCACCAATTTATAGAAACATGAATTCCTTCATATTTTAGTACCTAATGGTAAGCCTCTGATATTCAGGACAATCCTAAGTAGGAAATTTAAATGTAGTTTGAAAGCTGAGGTGCTGTACAAGGATGACTTATTTTAAAGCCCTGGAATTTGTCCTACTGACTGGGAAAAATGCACAGCCAAAAAGTTGAGAATTGTGTTTTCTTCAGCCAGACATATTCCTGAGGGAGGCTCAGGATTGGGAACACATTTAAACCCATGGCATATTCATATCAATGAATGGCAAAATACACTACAATACTTTAATTATCCTCCAACTAAAACAAATAAATTTTAAAAAATGTAGTATAATAATATTGAATGTCATTTGTCTCAAAACATTTTTTATTAAAAGACTTATTTGTCTACTATTAGTGTAGCCACTAGGGTTCCTTTATTGTTTATTGCTTGGATGAAATTTTACTTGCACACTAATTATTTTACTTGTTTTTATTTATTATTATTATATTTATTGGTGACTAATTACAATATTACATTGGTTTATCAGTACATTGACATGAATCCGCCCCTGCTGTAAATGAGTTCCCCTTCTTGAACCCTCCTCCCACATCTCCCCTCCCATTATACTCCCTCCAGCTCATCCCCGGGCACCAGCCACAAACGTCCTGCATCATGCTTCAAACCTGGACTCGTGATTCACTTCACATATGATAATATACATGATTCAATGCCATTCTCCCAAATCATCCCTCTCCCACAGAGTCCAAAAGACTGTTTTATACCTGTGTCTCTTTTGTTGTCTCATGAAGGGGACGACAGAGAATGAGATGGCTGGATGGATTCACCGACTCTATGGGCATGTGTTTGAGTGAACTCTGGGAGTTGGTGATGGACAGGGAGGTCTGGTGTGCTGTGATTCATGGGGTCACAAAGAGTCAGACACAACTGAGCGACTGAACTGAACTGAGCAGGGTTATCATGACCATTTTTCAAAATTCCATATATATGAATGAATATACTGTATTGGTGTTTTTCTTTATGGCTTACTTCACTCTGTATAATAGGCTCCAGTTTCATCCACCTCATTAGAACTGATTCAATTGTATTCTTTTAGATGGCTGAGTAATACTCCATTGTGTATATGTACCAAAGCTTTTTATCCATTCGTCTGCAGATGGACATTTAGGTTGCTTCCATGTCCTGACTATTATAAACCGTGCTGCAATGAACATTGGAATACACGTGTCTCTTTGAGTTCTGGTTTCCTCAGTGTGTAAGCCTGGGAGTGCGACTGCTGGATCGTATGGCAGTTCTATTTCCAGGTTTTAAGGAATCTCCACACTGTTCTCTATAGTGGCTGTACTAGTTTGCATTCCCACCAACAGTGTAACAGTGTTCCCTTTTCTCCAAACCCTTTCCAGCATTTATTGCTTGTAGACTTTTGGATAGCACCCATTCTTACTGGTGTGCAATGGTACCTCACTGTGATTTTGATTTGCATTTCTCTGATTATGAGGGATGTTGAGCATTTTTTCACATGCTTCTTAGCCATCTGTATGTCTTATTTGGAGAATTGTCTGTTTATTTCCTTGGCCCATTTTTTGATTTGGTCGTTTTTCTTTCTGGAATTGAGCTACAGGAGCTGTTTGTATACTTTGGAGATTAATTCTTTTTCAGTTGTTTCAGTGGCTATTATTTTCCCCCATCTGAAGACTGTCTTTACATCTTGTTAATAGATTTCTTTGCTGTGCGGAAGCTTTTAATTTTAATTAGGTCCCATTTGTTTATTTTGCTTTTAGTTCCAATATTCTGGGATTTGGGTCCTGGAGGATCCTGCTGTGATTTATGTCGGAGAGTGTTTTGCCTATATTCTCCTCTAGGGGTTTTATAGTTTCTGGTCTTACATTTAGTTCTATAAACCATTTTGAGTTTATTTTGGTGTATGGTATTAGGCAGTGTTCTAGATTCATTCTTTTGCAAGTGCCTGACCAGTTTTCCCAGCACCACTTGTTAAAGAGACTGTCTTTTCTCCATTTTATATTCTTGCCTCTTTATCAAAGATAAGGTGTCCATAGGTGCATGGATTTATCACTGGGTTTTCTGTTTTGTTCCATTGATCTATATTTCTGTCTTTATGCCAGTACCATACTGTCTTGATGACTGTGGCTTTGTAGTAGAGCCTGAAGTCCAGCAGCTTGATTCCCTCAGTTCCATTCTATTTCAGGATTGCTTTGGCTTTTCAAGGTTTTTTTGTATTTCCATACAAATTGTGAGATTATTTGTTCTACCTCTGTGAAAAATACAGTTAGTAGCTTGATAGGGATTGCATTGAATGTATAAATTACTTTAGACAGTATGCACATTTTCACAATATTTATTCTTCTAACTCACAAACACAGTATATTTCTCCATCTATTAGTGTCCTATTTTATTTCTTTCACCAGTTTTCTATATATAAGTCTTCTGTTTAGGTGAATATATCCCTAAGTATTTTATTCTTTTAGTTGCAACAATGTATGGAATAGTTTCCTTAATTTATCTTTCTATTATCTCATTATTAGTGTATAAGAATGCAATGGATTTCTGTGTGTTGATATTAAAATCTGCAACTTTACTTTATTCATTGATTAGCCCTAGTAGTTTTCTGGTAGAGTCTTTAGGGTTTTCTGTGTAGAGGATCATGTCATTGGTGAACAGTGAGGGATTTACCTCTTCTTTTCCAGTTTGGATTCCTTATATGTTTTTTCTGCTCTGATTGCTGTGGACAAAACTTCCAGAACTATGTTGAATAGTAGTGGTGAGTGTGGGCACCCTTGTCTTTTTCCTGACTTTAGGGGAAATGCTTTCAGTTTTTCACCATTGAGGATAATGTTTGCTTTGTGTTTGTCATATACAGCTTTTATTATGTTGAGATATGTCCCTTCTATTCCCATATTATGGAGGGATTTTATCATAAAGGGATGTTGAATTTTGTCCAAGGCTTTCTCTGCATCTATTGAGATAATCACATATTTTTTTCCAGTTTGTTAATGTGCTGTATTACTTTGGTTGATTTGCGAATATTGAAGAAATCTTGCATTCCTGGGATAAAACCCACTTGGTCATGATGTATGATCTTCTTAGTGCTTTGTTGGATTCATATTCCTAGAATTTTTTTAAGGAATTTTGCATCTATATTCATCAGTGATATTGGCATGTAGTTTTCTGTTTTTGTGGTATCTTTGCCAGGTTTTTTCTCAGAAAATTTCAGAAAATTCTGAAAGAGATGGGAATACCAGACCACCTGACCTGCCTCTTGAGAAACCTGCATGCAGGTCAGGAAGCAACAGTTAGAACTGGACATGGAACAACAGACTGGTTCCAAATAGGAAAAGGAGTACATCAAGGCTGTCTCTTGTCACCCTGCTTTTGTAACTTATATGCAGAGTACATCATAAGAAACGCTGGGCTGGAAGAAGCACAAGCTGGAATCAAGATTGCTGGGAGAAATATCAATAACCTCATATATGCAGATGACACCACCCTTATGGCAGAAAGTGAAGAGGAACTCAAAGGCCTATTGATGAAAGTGAAAGACGAGAGTGAAAAGGTTGGCTTGAAGCTTAACATTCAGAAAACGAAGATCATGGCATCTGGTCCCATCACTTCTTGGGAAATAGATGGGGAAACAGTGGAAACAGTGTCAGACTTTATTTTTTTGGGCTCCAAAATCACTGCGGATGCTGATTGCAGCCATGAAATTAAAAGACGCTTACTCCTTGGAAGGAAAGTTATGACCAGCCTAGATAGCATATTAAAAAGCAGAGACATTACTTTGCCAACAAAGGTCCGTTTAGTCAAGGCTATGGTTTTTCCCGTTGTCATGTATGGATGTGACAGTTGGACTGTGAAGAAATCTGATCGCTGAAGAATTGATGCTTTTGAACTGTGATGTTGGAGAAGACTCTTGAGAGTCCCTTGGACTGCAAGGAGATCCAACCAGTCCATTCTAGAGGAGATCAATCCTGGGTGTTCATTGGAAGGATTTATGCTGAAGCTGAAACTGCAATACTTTGGCCACCTCTGGGACTAGTTGACTCACTGGAAAAGACTCTGATGCTGGGAGCGATTGAGGGTGGGAGGAGACGGGGACGACAGAGAATGAGATGGCTGGATGGCATCACCGACTCGATGGATATGAGTTTGAGTGAACTCTGGGAGTTGGTGATGGACAGGGAGGCCTGGCGTGCTGTGGTTTATGGGGTCGCTAAGAGTCGGACACGACTGAGCGACTGAACTGAACTGAACTGAACTTGCCAGGTTTTGTGATTATGGTGATGTTGGGCTCTAGAATGATTTTGGAAGTTTACCTTCCTCAGCAATTTTCTGGAAGAATTTGAGTAGAATAGGTGTTCGCTCTTCTCTAAATTTTTGGTAGAATTCAGCGGTGGAGCCATTTGGCCCTGGGCTTTTGTTTGCTGGAAGATTTCTGATTACAGCTTCTATTTCCATGCTTGTGATGGGTCTATTAAGATTTTCTATGTCTTCCTGGTTCAGTTTTGGAAGGTTGTACTTTTCTAAGAATTTGTCCATTTCTTCCAAGTTATTCATTTTATTGCCAAATAATTGGTGATAGTAATCTCTTATGATCCTTTGTATATCTGTGTTGTCTGTTGTGATCTCTCCCATTTCCTTTCTAATTTTTTTGATTTGGTTTTTCTCCCATTGTTTTTTGATGACTCTGGCTAGTGGTTTGTCAATTTTATTAACCCTCTCAAGGAGCCAACTTTTGGCTTTGCTGATTTTTGCTATGGTCTCTCGTTTCTTTTGCATTTATTTCTGCCCTAATTTTAAGGTTTCTTTCCTTGTACTAACCCTGGGATTCTTCGTTTCTTCCTTTTCTATTTGCTTTAGGTGTAGAGTTAGGTTATTTAATTGACTTTTTTCTTATTTCTTGAAGTATGCCTGTAGTGCTATGAACCTCTGCCTAGCACCGCTTTTACAGTGTTCCATAAATTTTGGGTTGCTGTGTTTTCATTTTCATTTGTTTCTATGCACATTTTTATTTCTTTTTTTGATTTCTTCTATGATTTGTTGGTTATTCAACAGTGTGTTTTTCAGCCTCCATATGTTGGCATTTTTAATAGTTTTTCTCCTATAATTGAGATCAAATCTTATTGCATTGTGATCAGAAAAGATGCTTGGAATGATTTCAGTTTTTTTTTTTAATTTACCAAGCCTAGCTTTATGGAGCAGGATGTGATCTAGCCTGGAAAATGTTCCGTGTGCACTTGAGAATAAGGTGAAATTCATTGTTTGGGGGTGAAGTGTCCTATAGATATCCATTAGGTCTAACTGGTCTATTGTATAATTTAAAGTTTGTGTTTCCTTATTAATTTTCTGTTTAGTTGATCTATCCATAGGTGTGAGTGGGGTATTAAAGTCTTCTACTATTATTGAATTGTTATTAATTGCCCCTTTCATACTTGCTAGTAATTGTCTTACATATTGTGGTGCTCCTATGTTGGGTGCATATATTTATAACTGTTATGTCTTCTTCTCGGATTGATCTTTTGCTCAGTATGTAATGTCCTTGTTTGTCTCTTTTCACAGCCTTTGTTTTAAAGTCTATTTTAATCCGATATGAGTATTGCTACTCCTGCTTTCTTTTGGTCTCTATTTGCATGGAATATCTTTTTCGAGCCCATCACTTTCAGTCTGTATGTGTCCCTTGATTTGAGGTGGGTCTCTTGCAGACAATATATATAGGGGTCTTGTTTTTGTATCCATTCAGCCAGGTTTTGTCTTTTGGTTGGGATATTCAACCCATTTACATTTAAGATAATTATTGATAAATGTGATCCCGTTGCCATTTTCTTTATTGTTTTGGGTTTGAATTTATATACCCTTTCTGTGTTTGCTGTCTAGAGAAGATCCTTTAGCATTTGTTGGAGAGCTGGTTTGGTGATGATGAATTCTCTCAATTTTCCCTTGTCTGTAAAGCTTTTGATTTCTCCTTCATATTTGAATGAAATCCTTGATGAATATAGTAACCTTGGCTGTAGGATATTTTCCTTCATAACTTTAAGTATGTCTTGCCATTCCTTCCTGGCCTGAAGAGTTTCTGCTGAAAGATCAACTGTTATCCTTATGGGAATCCCCTGTGTGTTATTGTTGGTTTTCCCTTGTGCTTTTAATATTTGTTCTTTGTGTTTGATCTTTGTTAGTTTTATTACTGTTTGTCTTGAAGTATTCCACCTTGGGTTTATCGTGTTAGGGACTCTCTGTGTTTCTTGAATTTGGGTGATTATTTCCTTCACCATTTTAAGGAAATTTTCAGCTATTATCTCCTCAAATATTCTCTCATGGCCTTTCTTTTTGTCTTTTCTTCCGGGACTTCTATGATTCGAATATTGGGGCATTTATCATTGTCCCAGAGGTCTCAGAGATGGACCTCACTTCTTTTAATTCGTTTTTCTTTTTTCCTCTCTGAATCATTTATTTCTATAATTCTATCTTCTAGCTCACTTATCAACTGTTTTCTACCTCCGTTATTCTACTGTTGGTTCCATCCAGAGTGTATCTGATCTCATCATCTATTGCATTATTCATTGTATATTGACTCTTTTTTATTTCTTTTAGATCCTTATTAAACCTTTCTTGCATCTTCTTGATCCTTGTCTCCAGCTTATTTAACTGTAACTCCAGTTTGTTTTCAAGTTTTTAAATCATTTTCACTATCAATATTCAAAATTCTTTATCAAGTAGATTCCCTATATCTTTCTCTATTTTTTTTTTTTGGTGGGAATTTATCCTGTTCCTTTACTTGCTGGATATTTATCTGCCTCTTCATCTTGCTTATATTGCTCTGATAGTGGTGTCCTTTCCATCTTCTGGCAGTTTGTGGAGTTTTCTTTATTGTGTAGTTTCATTGCTGTGTGTGGCCTTGAAAGGGTAGCAAGTCAAGGTTGCCTGGTTAGGGAAGCTTGTGCCGGTGTTCTGTGGGGTGGAGCTGGATTTCTTCTCTCTGGAATGCCATGAAGTGTCCAGTAATGAGTTATGAGATATCATTGGGTTTGGAGTGGCTTTGGGCAGCCTTTATATTGAAGTTGAGGTCTATTCTCCTGTGTTGCTGAAGAACTTGCATGGTATGTCTTTCTCTGGAATTTGTTGACCCTTGGGTGATGCCTGGTTTCAGTGAAGGTATGGAGGCATTTGATGAGCTCTTTTCAATTAATGTTCTCTAGAACAGAAGTTCTCTGGTGTTCTCAGGATTTGGACTTAAGCCTCTGCCTCTGGTTTTCAGTCTTATTCTTGCAATAGGCTCAAGACTTCTCCATCTGTCTCTTCCAACTCAGTTCCTTCTGTTTAAGCTTCTTCTGTTTAAGGCTCTCGTCAGTGTCTATTTCCTGTCCTGACACAAGGGCGGTGGTAGACACTTTTTTAGGCTCACCTGTTCAGTCTTACTGTGGGGAGGGAAGTAAGCTGCAGACAAATATCAGTGACATCAGTGGGGAGTGCTTGCAGTGTCTTGGATACACTGGGTTGACCCCACTCACGGCGTGTGTGCTGTCCCAGTCTACACTGCACAGGCTTTAGGTTGCTCTGACGGGAAGCGTCCGAGGCTGGCGCTGGGTTGGATGTACATCCCTGGTCTAAGCCACTCAGGTTCTGGTTCTCGGATACTCCACAAAGGCGCAGACTTGGTTGGGCCTGCGTTTTGTGCCCTTCCCCGGTCCGAGCAGCTCAGGTGACCAGGTGTTTGGCCAGCACAGTTGCTGCGACTTACTGCCTCCCCCATCACTGCTGCTTGGTTTTCTGGGCGTACAACCAGTTCACTTTCTCAAGTGGATATTGACCGGCCAGAACCCAAGAAGTTTGGTTAGCAAAGAAGCCTGCTTGCAGCTTGGTATTGGATGCCTCTCTTGGGCGGAGATTGCCCACTTCCAGCTCTGGTTGCCCTTCCATACCTGTCTCAGCGGAGGATGGTGGATGGACTGAACTCAGCTGTCTAGCTCTCTTCAGTCGTTTTTTCTATTTGTAGGTCTAGCAGTGTCTTAGCTTGGGGCTTTTCACCTTTTCACGGGGTAGCTATCCCTCAGTCTGCATAGCTATCTTAAGTTAGCTCCTTCAGATTGCCCTCAGGGCTCTCAGTCCTTGTCCTTACTCTAAGGGATGCAGCCCACGCCTCCCTGCCCAGACCCCACTTGCTAGTTTGGGGTGTGGGCGGCTGCGCTGTTTCTCCCCTGGAGTTATTGTAGATCACGTAGTCTGCAGGTTTTAATTATTTATTTATTTTTCCTCCAGGTTATGTTGCCCTCTGAGGTTCCAAGGATTGCCACAGATTCACCAGTGAGTGTTTCCAGGTGTTTGGAAACTTCTCTGCTTTTTAAGCCTCTCTTCCCTTGATATACCTCCATCCCTCCCTCTTTGGCCTCTCTTTTTATCTTTTATGTTATTTCCTACCTCCTTTCCAAGACAATGGGCTGCTTTTCTGGGTGCCTGATGTCCTCTACCAGCATTCAGAAGTTGCTTTGTGGGATTTGCTCAGCGTTCAAATGTCCTTTGGATGAATTTGTGGGGGAGAAAGTTGTCTCCCCATCCTATTCCTCCTCTATCTTCCTGTTTCCTCCCTCACACTAATACTTAAAATTTATTCAACTTTAAGCTTTGTTTCTTTCAGAGTCTACAGTTCCCATATTAAAAGAAAAAAATTCATTACACCATCTTCTATTATACCACCTTAGTTGTTATTTGTTACTACTGTCTTTAAGTATATTTAGAGTGATTTGTAGAAGTAACTCTAGAGACATTGAGTGTCATTGTTCAGTAAACAAGTTGTCTTCAACTCTTTTGTGACGCACAACAGGCCTCTATATCTTTCACTATCTCCCAGAGTTTGTTCAAATGCATGCCCATTGTATTTCTGATATTGTCCAACAATCTCATCCCCTTCTTCTCCTGTCATCAATCTTGAAAATCATCATGGACTTTTCCAGTGAAGTGACGCTTTTCATTAGCTGGCCAAAACTGAAGTTTCAACTTCATCATTAGGCCCTCGAATGAATACTTAGGGTTAATTTCCTTTAGGATGAATTGGTTTAATCTCCTTGCAGTCCAAGAGACCCCTAAGAGTCTATTTCTTGGGGATTCAAAATCACTGCAGATGGTGATTGCAGCCATGAAATTAAGACGCTTTCTCCTTGGAAGGAAGGTTACAACCAACCTAGATAGCATATTAAAAATCAGGGACATTCCTTTGCCAACAAAGTTCCATCTAGGCAAGGCTATGGTTTACTCAGCGGTCATGTATGAATGTGAGAGTTGGACTGTAAGAAAAGCTGAGAGCAGAAAAATTGATGCTTTTGAACTGTGGTGTTGGAGAAGACTCTTGAGAACGCCTTGGACTGCAAGGAGATCTAACCAATCCATCCTCAAGGAGATGAGCCCTGGGTATGCATTGGAATGTCTCATGATGAAGCTGAAACTCCAATAGTTTTGACACCTGATGCGAAGAGCTGACTCATTGGAAAAGACCCTGATGCTGGGTAAGATTGAGGGCAGGAGGAGAAGGGGATGGCAGAGGGTGAGATGTGTGGATGGCATTGCCTATCAATGGACATGAGTTGGGGTGGTCTCTGGGAGTTAGTGTTGGACAGGGAGGCCTGGCAGCACTGCGGTTCTTGGGGTCGAAAAGAGTTGGACACGACTGAGCGACTGAACTGAACTGAAGCATCTTCTGCAGCAGAACAGTTGAAAGCCATCGATTGTCCTTCTCTCAGTCTTCTTTATATCCCAGCTACCTCATCTACACATGACTACTGGATAAACAACAGGGGTTTGTGAAGTGGAGGCCTTTGTGGAGGCCTTTCATACCAAGGTGAATGTCTCTTCTAAATACAATGTTTAGGTTTGCAATAGAGTTTTCTCCAAGAAGAAATTGTCTTTTACTTTGATGACAGTCATTCAACAAAGTGGAAAGAATGTGGTCCACTGGAGAAGGGAATGGCAAGTCACTTGGTATTCTTGCCTTGAGAACCCCATGAAAACAAAAAGATAGGACACTGAAAAATAAACCATTGGTAGGTGCCCAATATGCTTCTAGAGGTCAGTGGATAAATAACTTCAGAAATATTGAAGCAATCGAGTCAAAGCAAAATCAACAACCAGTTATGAACGGGTCTGGTGATGGAAGCAGGGTTTGATTCTGTAAAGAGCAATATTGCAAAAGAACCTGGAATGTTAGGTCCATGAATCAAGGCAAATTGGAAGCGGTCAAACGGGAGATGGCAAGAGTGAACACTGACATTCTAGGAATCAGTGAACTAAGAGGGACTGTAATGGGAGAATTTAATTCGCATGACCGTTATATCTGCTACTGTGGGCTGGAATCCCTTTGAAGAAATGGAGTAGCCATCATAGTCAACGAAAGAGTCCAAAATGCAGTACTTGAGAACAATCTCAAAAATGATAGAAAGATCTCTGTTCTTTTCCAAGGCAAACTATTCAATATCATGGTAATCCAAATCTATGCTCTGATCAGTAACACTGAAGAAGCTGAAGTTGAAAGTTCTATGAAGACCTACAAGACCTTCTAAAACTAACACCCAAAAAAGATGTCCTTTTCAGTATAGGGGACTGGAAGGCACCTAGAGTACCAGGCAAATTGGCCTTGGACTACAGAATGAAGCAGGGCAAAGGCTAATAGAGTTCTGTCAAGAGAACGCACGGGTCAAGCAAACACCCTCTTCCAACAATACAAGAGAAAACTCTACACATGGACGTCACCAGATGGTCTACACTGAAATCACATTGATTATGTTCTTTGCAGCCAAAATAGAGAAGTTCTGTACAGTCAGCAAAAACAAGACAGGATGCTGACTGTGGCTCAGATCCTGAACTCCTTATTGCCAAATTCAGACAGAAGTTGAAGAATCTGGAGGAAACCACTAGATCATTCAAGTATGACCTTAATCAAATCCCTTATGACACTACACTGGAAGTGCAAATTAGATTTAAGGGACTAGATTTGATTGACAGAGTGCCTGATAAGCTATGGATGGAGGTACCTGACAGTGTCCAGGAGACAGGGATCATCACCATCCTCAGGTAAAGAAATGCAAAAAGTGAATGGCTATCTGAGGAGGCCTTACAAATAGCTATGAAATCAAGGGAAACAAAAAGCAAAAGAGAAAAGGAAAGATATGTCCATTTGAATGCAAATTTCTAAAGAAAAGTAAGAAGAGAAAAGAAAATCTTCCTCAGGGATCAGTGCCAAAAAAGAAGGGAAACAATAGAATGGGAAAGATGAGAGATCTCTTCAAGAACATTGGAGATCCAAAGAGAATATCTCATGCAAAGAAGGGCTCAATAAAGCACAGAAACGGTAGGGATCTAACTGAAGCAGAAACTATTAAGAAGAGGTGGTAAGAATACACAGAAGAATTGTACAAAAAAGATCTTCACGACCCAGATAATCACAATGGAGTGATCACTCACCCAGAGCCATACATTACTACTAACTAAGCTAGTGTAGGTGTTGGAATTTCAGTTGAGCTTTTTCAAATCCTGAAAGATGATGCTTTAAAAGTGCTGCACTCAATATGACAGCTAAATTAGAAAATTCAGCAGTGTCCACAAGACTGGAAAAGAGCAATATGTTTTCAATCCCAAAGAAAGGCAATGCCATAGATTGTGCAAACTACCGCAGAATTTCACTCATCTCACATGCTAATAAAATAATGCTGTATATTATCCAAGCCAAGCTTCAGCAATACGTGAACTGTGAACTTTCAGATTTTCAACCTGGTTTTAAAAAGAGCAGAGGAACCAAAGTTCAAATTGCCAACATCCGATGGATCATCAAAAAAGGAAGAGAGCTCCAGAAAAGCATCTATGTCTTCTTTGCTGACTATGCCAAAGCCTGTGACTGCGTGGATAACTATAAATTGTGGAAAATTGGAAAGAGATGGGAATACCGGACCACCTGACCTGCCTCTTGAGAAACCTAAATGCAGGTCATGAAGCAACAGAACTGAACATGGAACTACAGACTTGTTCCAAATAGGAAAAGGAGTATGTCAAGGATGTATATTATCACCCTGCTTCTTTAACTTATATACAGAGGACATCATGAAAAGTGCTGGGTTGCAGGAAGCACAAGCTGGAATCAAGGTTTCTGGGTGAAATATCAATAACCTCAGATATGCCTTTTTGGCAGAAAGTGAAAAAATAACTAAAGAACCTCATGATGATATTGAAAGAGGATAGTGAAAAATTCGCTTAAAGCTCAACATTCAGAAAACTAAGATCATGGTATCCAGTCCCATTGCTTCATGGCAAATAAGTGGGGAAACAGTGGAAACCGTCGCTCACTATTTCTTAGACTCCAAGATTGCTTCAGATGGTGATTGCAGCCATAAAATTAAAAGACGTTTACTCCTTGGAAGGAAAGTTATGACCAGCCTAGTCAGCATATTAAAAAGCAGAGGCATTACTTTGCCAACAAAGGGCCATCTAATAAAGGCTATGGTTTCTCCAGTGGGCATGTATGGATGTGAGAGTTGTACTATAAAGAAATCCGAGCGCTGAAGAATTGATGCTTTTGAACCTTGGTGTAGGCGAAGATTCTTGAGAGTCCCTTGGACTGCAGGGAGATCCAAACAATCCATCCTAATGGAGATCAGTCCTGGGTGTTCATTGGAGTGATTGATGTTGAAGATGAAATTGCAAT
Organism: Moschus berezovskii; assembly: GCF_049115385.1. Classification (NCBI taxonomy): domain Eukaryota; kingdom Metazoa; phylum Chordata; class Mammalia; order Artiodactyla; family Moschidae; genus Moschus; species Moschus berezovskii. Next base: position 13,980,658 of record NC_142489.1, on the reverse strand, counting down.
ACTTTGGCCACCTGATGCGATTAAGTGACTCACTAGGAAATTTCCTGAGGCTATGAAATATTGAGGGCAGGAAGAGAAAGTTATGATAGAGGATGAGATAATTGGATAGCATCACCAACTCAATGGACATGAGTTTGCATAAACTCAAGGAGTTGGTAATGGACAAGGAGGCCTGGCCTGTTGCGCTTAACGGATTGCAAAGAGTTGGATATGACTGAGTGACTGAAGTGAGCATTACATATAATTTAAATAAACAGAGTGACAATATGCAGCCTTGTCATAATCCTTTCCCTAATTGGAAGCAGTCTGTTGTTTTCCATCCGGTTCTCACTGGTGCTTCTTGACATTCATACAGATTTCGTAGGAGGCAGGTCAAGCGATCTGATGTTCCTATCACTTTAAGAATTTTCCACCGTTTGTTGTGATCCACACAGTCAAAACCTTTGTTATAAACAGTGAAGTAGAAGAATATGTTTATTTGTTTGTTTGTTCCTGGAACTCTCTTGTTATTTTCATGATCCCACAGATTTTTGATATTTGATTTGTGGCTCCTGTTACGGAGAGCATAAACACTGGACATACTGATTTATACCTGGAGCTCTGAGGGAAAATCAGTGCCACTTGCTCGTGGTCATGTTTCCCACCAACATCAAGGTGACACAAGATCTTCAGCATCATTAACATTTCTATGGAGTTCTGGGAAATGAGTTCGTTAAAAACAAACAAGCAAACAGGCAAGCAAACAAAGGTGAAACCCTTGAAAACTGACTGGGTCATAAACAGAGATTTCTGTCCCAATTCTTTGAGCTCTACTCCGTCTATCTACTTATTTCTCCATCTTTAGCTGTTAAAAGGAGATAAAGAAGGGAACTTTTGTTGATATTTGTTTAACAAAAATGAGCTTCACTGAATTATAAGGTAGGCCAAGTTTCAAAGTTTACCTTTTCCTTTAATTTGTATCTGCCTTGCTGTGATCATGATAGTCCACAATATTTTAACCATTTCTCATTCACAATTGCTTCTTGGAAATTTCAGAAATATTTGCTGGAGCAAAGCGTCTGTTTTATTTTGTGTTGAGACAGATGCAACAAAAGTAATGGATAGTATTTTTATTCTTTCTATACATCTAACAGTGGAGTAGGAAATGGCCACAGAAACCAACTATCTTGCCTGGTAAATCCCATGAGCAGAGGAGCCTGGTGTTCTACAGTCCATTTCGTTGCAGAGTTGGACAAGACTGAACATACAAACAAACATGTAACAGTGTCAGATGCAACTGTGTTCTATATATTATCTCACAGGACTTTGTGTCGCTCACACTGAAGGGCTTAACATTTTTCTAAATTATCTCTGTGACTTTATTAAAGTCCACTGGCTGTTTCTTTACCTTCGAAAAAGGAGAAGAAAGAAACGAAAATGTATCCTATGTGGAGAGTCTTATGCTTCTTTTTCTCCACCCAAGATTTGAAATTTCTTTCCTAGTATATGAAATAAAGACACTGTTTTTGACTTGACAGAAATTGGTCCACTGGGACGTTTCTTTTCCTATTTGGGAATGATAAACTCTTATTTAAGTTTTCCCTTGTCTAGACCAGTAAGGAGCACAACGGAAATATCTGGCACTGAGAGGAAATGATAATCTTGATACCCATGTATATCTCTTCCTTTCTAGGAACAGGCTGCTTTATGCATTAAACAGGTCTGCCGTAGAACAAAAGAACCCCAAGAATTTTGCCCCCCACATATGTGTGGCTTTGTGTGCTGTGAATGCAATGAAGTTATAAGCATTCATCTCATGAGCCTAAGGCAGAAGTTTGAATGTCTGGTTTAGATTTGAGATCAAGCTGGTTCATCCCTGCTAGCCTGGGTATCGATGAGTGGATAGAGTCAATGAGAGCTAGCTGAGAGAAAAAGATGTATATATTTTACTGTAATACAAGTGAGCTATTTTCATGGTTACTGAATTCTCATCAGAGCTTCCTCCACACTACTATATCAGTCAGCCATCTCATGGACTCACCCTTCTGGGTTGTCCCACAACACCAGTTTTGCATGCCTTGCTTCATGCAATGACCTTCAACTGGTTATCTGTTCTCCATATGATAATATACATGTTTCAGTGTTTCATGTTTCAATGTTATTCTTTCCTAGCATCCCACCCTCGCCTTCTCCCAAATAGTCCCAAATTCTTTTCTTTATATAAGTCTCACTTTTATTGTCTCACTTATAGCATCGTTGTTACCTCTTTCTAAATTTCATATATAAGGTTTCATATATTGTGTTGATGTTTTCTCTTTCTGGCTTGCTTCCCTCTGTATAATAGGCTCCAGTTTCATCCACTTCATAGCACTGACTCAAACGTGTCCCTTTTTTAATAGCCCAATATTCCATTGTGTATATGACAGCATAATCCTTAAACATTGATCTTCGAACTGGATATCAAGGTTGGTTCAATGTCCAAGCTATAGTAAATAGTGCTGCAATGAACACTGGAGTACATATGTTTCATTGAACTCTAGTTGTCTTGGTCTGTATGACCAGAAGTGGAATCAGTGGGTCATATGGTAATTCTATTTCTGTTTTTTTTTTTTTTTTGGTAAGGTAACTCCACACTGTCCTCTATCGTGCCCATACTAGTGTACATTCCCACCAACAATGTAAGAAGGTTCCCTTTCTCCGCTCCCTTTCCAGCATTGATGGCTTGTAGAGTTTTTTGATTGTAGCTTTTTGACCAGTGTGAAATGGTACCTCATTGTAGTATTGATTTGCGTTTCTCTGATAATTAGTGATGTTGAGCAGATTTTCAGGTGTTTCTTAGACATCTGTATGTTTCCTTTAGAGAAATCTCTTTAGTTCTTTGTCCCACTTTTTGATTGGATTGCTTATTTTTCCGGTATTGAACTTCATGAACTGCTTGTGTATTTTGGAAATTAATTTGATGTCAGTTACTTTTTTTTACTATTATTTTCTCCCATTTGAAAGGCTGCCATTTCACCTTGCTTATTATTCCCTTCATTGTGTAAAACCTTTAAGTTTAATGAGGTCCCTTGTTTGTTTTGTTTTTATTTCTGTCACTCAGGAGGGTCACAGAGAATCATACTGTGATTTGTGTTAAAGACTGTTTTGTCTATGTTTTCCTCTGAGAGTTGTATAGTCTCTAGACTCATGTTTATATGTTTAATCCATGTTAAGTGTACTGTTCTGTAGGGTGGTAGAATGTGTTTTAGCACCATTCTTTTACAGTTGTTGACCATTTTCCCCAGCAGCGCTTTTTAAAGTGGTTGTCTCTCCTCCATTATATATTTTTGCCTCCTTTGTCAAAGATAAAGTGTCCATGTGTGTGTGGATATATCTCTGGGCTTTCTATATTGTTCCATTGATCTATATTTTTGTCTTGTGCCAGTATCTTTCTTTCTTGATTACTGTAGCTCTGTAGTATAACCTGAAGTCAGGCAGGTTGATACCACTATATCCATTCTTCTTTTTCAAGATTGCTTTGGCTATTAGAAGTTGAAATTGTTTGTTCTTGTTCTGTGGAAACAACAATAGCAACAACACTGGTAGATAGCGGTGAACCTATTGTGTTTTGTCTGCTAAGTCACTTCAGTCGTGTCCGACTCTGTGCAACCCCATAGATGGCTGCTGACCAGGCTCCGCTGTCCCTGGGATTCTCCAGGCAAGAACACTGGCGTGGGTTGCCATTTCCTTCTCCAGTGTTTTGTCTAGTGTACTCATTTTCACGTATTGATTCTTCTGATCTAAGAACCTGACATATTTCTATGTCTGATTCTATTATCTTTATTTTTGCAGTGTTTTACATTTCGATATATAAATACAGGTCTTTTGTTTCTTTAGGTAAATTTATTCCTAAGTACTTTATACTTCTCTTTGCAATGGAGAATGGGATTTTTCACATTAAAATTATGAGAACATTATCAGTTTATGGATCAGAGAGTTCTTTAACAGTTTCCTTTCCGTGAGAACCTGGGTATGAACATTAAGCTTCTTTTCAACTTGAAAGCTTATTTTCAAGAGGTAGTGGTGTATGTCTTTTCAAGGTTTGCTGTAACAGCATGCCATAAAGCAGGTAGCTTCAGTAAATGTTTTCTCATACTTCCAGGGATCTAGCCAGTAATCAAAGGGTTACCAGATTTGCTTTCTTCTGAGACCTCTTTTGGATGGTGACACATCATCACATGGCTTTGTCTTCACATATAAATGTCTCTGTGTTTTTTTGTGTCTGCTCTCCTTTCCTGATAAAAACCTAGTCCTGTATATCAAAATATTTACCTAAAAACCCTATTGGCAAAAAGGTTCAGGAAGAAATTACACATTGCTCAAAATTTTGACTCTGTACAAAGTAAAGTAAGTTCAGTTCAGTCACTCAGTTATGATCCCGTGAATCACAGCATGCCAGGCCTCCCTCTCCATCATCAACTCCTGTAGTTCACTCAGACTCGTGTCCATCGAGTCGGTGATTCCATCCGCTTCAAAATACACATTTTGAGAGGACAACATTACTCTACAATATTGATTTTCTTCTTTTTACTTGTAACTGCTGTATACTAATCTGTCTCTGATTGTTCACCCCACTAATCAGATCTACCTAATTGAGAATGCAGATTCTTAAGAAAAATGAGTTCTTTTGGGCTAATGCAATTGTAAACAAGATTCAGAGTTTCTTGCCAACCTCCATATCCTCTCCATAAAGGCATTAGGTAAAGAAAAATATTATTTTGTACAAGTATTAAACCAATCTGTGATGCACATATACAAACTACAAAATTGTTGTAAAGTCAAAATACTATATATTATATATGTATACTAGCAAAATATAATATATGTATACTAGCAAATCAGTTCATTACAATATTTTCAAAGTTATAAGTATTCTTCAAGTAGACCTGATTACATCTGTCACAGTAATTTGGTCCTAAATTATCTTGATAATCGAGGTAGCCATCAGTTTTTGCTAACTTGTTTTTATTATTATCATTATTTTAAATGTATTTATTTTAATTGGAGGCTGATTAGTTTACAATATTCTATTGGTTTTGCCATACATTGACATGAAAACGCCCCGGGTTACATATGTTCCCCATCTTGACCCCACTCCCCATCCCATCCCTCTGGTTCATCCCAGTGCACCAACTAATTTGTTTTATACTGGAAAAGGATAAACTTCTCATGTACACATGAGAGAATGTGGTTTTGAAATAAGGCACTCTCTCATCCACAGAACTGAGACAGATGATGCTACGGCTAATAAATACCCACTATTATTAGGCTAAGTTATTTCCAAAGATGGGGGTTTAAATGCTAGAGGTTTTCATTGCAGAATAATGCAAGATGTGTGGCTTATGCCTTTAATTACACCAAACTTCTCAAAACTTTCAACACAGCTCACTTAGAGGAAAGGTAAGTGAGAAATGTGATTAGGTGTTGCAAATATCTTGCTGTCAGATCCTCTGTTATTGAGGTAGGGTCAGAGTCAGGTAATACTGTTTCTGTAAACCGGTACTGAAGCAAACATCAATCTATATCCTAAAAGGAAATATCCTAAAATGACTTTCATCATCCAACATCCTGGTTACAAGGAGGGTTTCCCTCCAAAAACTGGTTATCCTGTCTGGGTGCAGGCTAGATCTCAACGTCTGGTCTTGGTTCTCCCATTAGTGCCCAGTCCCAGCTGAAGGGGAAGCTGTCAGTTCTCTGTGTCCTTCTCTTTCCAAGGTTCTCATACATTGTCCAGTCATTTTAATGAGGGAGTCAGGTGCCCGAAACACAGTTGGCCCTCGGTCTCCTCATACTATCCAAAAGGGGACTTGGTGTCATAGACTGTTACCCCTACAGTTTGCCACAACCATTAGGTCATGGAGGTGAGCATCAGACATGTTGGCTACTTCTTCGAACCCTGGTGAAGGCCAGTGAATGGCTCCATCAAGGGATCTGGGCCTCTTCAATACACAGCCTTTTGCCTGTCCCGAAGTTCTTCCTTTCACTACCCAGCCCTAGGGTAGAAGGCCTAGAAGGCCCTGAGAAATGGGAGCAATATATATTCTACTACACACCATTGAAAATGTGACTGTGGTTGCAGTTGTATTTCCAACTTCATTAATAATCTTGAGCTAAGATCTGCAGATCTATGTCCATCCTGTCTCTATTAGAACATCTTCCTTGAAGAAATATTTGAAATATTTGACCTACGATACAAGTTGGTAATTTGAACAATCGTGGTCCATTTTGAATAGGCTCAGATAACCATTTTCAACTCACTTTTCCTAAATTCACATATTTTAACTAAAACCATCAGGTGATTAAAGTTTCTGTCACCTTGTAACTGAAATATTTCACTTACTGTCATGTTCTCAAGGACCAAAATATTGCAAATGGTGGAACCATTTATTTTTTCACTGCTTGAAGTACAGTTGACTTATAATATTGCTTTAAGCAATTTTATTTTATAAAAATTATACAATCTTCTCTTATTTTTTGTAATATATCAAAATGAATGACATTATGTGTACATAAATCCCTGAATTTTTAGACTTCCTTCACATTTAGGTCATCAGAGAGCACCAAGTAGAATTCTTTTATTTTCTTTACTCCTTTTTCATAATTTAGTTTTAAAAAAAATTAAGTGGACGATAATTATAATCTAATATTGGGATGGTTTTTGTAATATACACATATTAATGACCCATAATTATACAAGGAGAAGGTCAGTTTGCATTAAAGATAGCCAGTGCCAAAGAATGTTCACACTACCACACAATTGCAATCATCTTACACACTATCAAAATAATGATAGAAATTCTCCAGACCAGGCTTCAACAGTACATAAACCATGAACTTCCAGGTATTCAAGTTTGATTTTTAAAAGGCGAAGGAACCAGAGATCAAATTATCAATAGCTTTTGGATCAGCAATACAGGAAGAGAGTTCCAGAAGAAAAAAGTCTACTTCTGCATCGTTGGCTACACCAAAGCCTTTGATTACGGGTCACAACAAACTACGGAAAATTCCTCAAGAGATGATAATACCAGACCACATGACCTGCCTCGTGAACAATCTGTATGTAGGTCAAGACGCAAGTTAGAAGTGGAAATGGAATGACAATCTGAATCCAAAGGGAAAGGAGTACGTCAAGGCTGTATACGGATATGCTGATTATGTAAATTATATGCAGATTACATCATGGGAAATGCCAGGTTGCATAAGCACATGCTGGAATTAAGCAGGTGAAATATCAATAATCTCTTATCTGGAGATGGCACCAAGTTTATGGCAGAAAGGGAAGACGAACTAAAGAGCCCCTTGATGAAAGTGAAAGTGGAGAGTGAAATAGATGACAGAAAACTCAAAATTCAGAAAACAATGATCATGGCAACCGGTCCCATCACTTCATGGCAAATAGAAGGGGAAACAATGGAAAGAATGAGAGTTGTTTTTTTTTTTTTTTTTGTCCAGGGGTGGGGTTTGGGGAGTGGAGGTGTATTCAAAATCACAGCAGATTGGGAATGCAGCCGAAACATTAAAATATGCTTTCTCTTTGGAAGAAAAATATGACCAAACTACACAGCATATCAAACATCAGAGAGATTACTTTCCAAAATATTTCTGTCTAGTCAAAGTTATGTTTTTTCCAGTAGTAATGTATGGATGGGAGATTTGGACTATAAAGAAAGCCAAAGAATTGATGCTTTTGAACTTGAGAAGTGACTTTAGAGTCTTTTGGATGGCAAGGAGATCCAAGCAGTCCATTCTAAAGGAAATCAGTCCAGAACATTTATTGGAAGGACTGATGTTGAAGCTGAAACTCCAATACCTTGGCCACGTGGTGTGAAGAACTGACTCACTGGAAAAGACCTTGATGCTGGGAAAGGTTCAAGGTGGGAGGATAACAGTAGACAGAAGATGAGATGGTTGGAGAGCATCGCCGACTTAATGAACATGAGTTTGAGTAAACTCGATGAGTTGGTGATGGACAGGGAGGACTGGTATGCTGCAGTGAAAGATTTGTCAATGACTGAGCCACTGAACTGTACTGAACTCAGCATGGCTGTACCCATCAGAACAAGAACCAGTTTCCCATCAGGAAGCTTCCACAACCTCTTGACCTTATCCATCAGAAGGCAAATCAAGTGAAAACCATAATCTCAGAAAGCTAACCAAACTGATCACATGGGACAGAGCCTTGTCTAACTCACTCAATGAAACTATGTGCCATGCTTGTAGGGCCACCCAAGATGGACGAGTCATGATAATGGGTTCTGACAAATCAAGGTCCTTGGAGAAGGGAATGGAAAACCTCGTCAGTATTCCTGCCTGAGGAACTCCATGAGCAACATGTAAAGGCAAAATATAGCATACTGAAAGACAAATTCCAAGGTTGGTAGCTGCCCAATATGATATGGTAGATCAGTGCAGAAGAAACTCCAAAAAGAATGACGTGATGGAGCCAAAGCCAAAACAGTACCCAGTTGCAGATGTGACTAGTGATGGAAGAACACCCCGATGCTGTAAGAACAAGATTGCATAGGAATTTTAAAGGTTAGGTCCATGAATCGAGGTGAATAGGAAGGGGTCAAAACGGCGATGTCAAGTGTGAACACTGACATTTTAGGGATCAGTGAACTAACATGGATGGGAATGGATGAATTTAAGTCAGATGACTATTATGTCTACTACAGTGGGAAATAATCCCTCAGAAGAAACGGAGCAGCCATTATAGTCAACAAAAGAGTCTGGAATGTAGTATTTGGTGGCAATCTGAAAAACGACAGAATGAGCTCTGTTTCTGTCCAAGGGAACCCATTCAATAGCACAGTAAAGTCTGTGCCCTGACCAGTCATGCTGAAGTAGCTGAATTAGAATGATTCTGTGAAGACCTACAAGACTTTCTAAAAGTAACAGACAAGAAAAATGACCTTTCCATCACAGGGAATGAAATGCAAAAGTAGGAAGTCAAGAGATACCTGGGGTAACAGGCAAATTTGGCCTTAGATTATAAAATGAAGTCTTCCAAAGGTTAACAGAGATTTGCCAAGAGAACACACTGCTCATGGCAAGCACCCTCTTCTGGGAACACGAGAAAATACTACAAATGTACCTTATTATATGGTTAATACTGAAGTCAGATTGATTTTTTCTTCACAGCCAAAGATACAGAAGATCTGTAGAGTCAGCAAAGCAAGTCTGAGAGTGGACAGTGGCTCAGGACATGAATTCCTTATTGCCAAATCAAGAGTTAAATTAATGAAAGTAGGGAAAACCACTAGAGCATTCAGGTATGTCCTACATGAAATCCCTTATGATTACATGGTGAAAGTGACAAATAGATTCAAGGGATTAGATCTGATACAAAGAATGCCTGATGAACTACTGACAGAGGATTGTGACATTGTACAATAGGCAGTGATCAAGACCCTCCTTAAGAAAAATACATAAAGGCAAAATGGTTTGCTGAAGATGTCTTACAAACAGATGAGAAAAGAAGCTAAATCAAAGGAGAAGATTAAAGATATAACAATCTGAATGCAAAGATGCAAGGAATAGGAAGGAGTGATATGAAAGCCTTCCTCAGTGATTAATGGTAAGAAATAGAGGAAAGTAATGGAATGGGAAAGACTAGACACCTCTTCAAGAAAATTAGAGATATCAAGGAAGCATTTCACACAGAGATCTTCAACATAAAGGACAGAAATTGCATGGACCTCAATGAAGCGGAAGATATTAAGAAGAGGTGGCAAGGTTACACAGAAGAATTATAACAGAATCTTCATGACCCAGCTAACCTCGATGATGTGATCACTCACCTAGAGCCAGTCCTCTTGGAATATGAAGTCAAGCCATCCTTATGAAACTTCACAATGAACAAAACTCGTGGAACTGATGGAATTCCAATTCAGCTATTTCATAGCCTGAAAAATGATCGTCTCTAAGTGCAGCACTCAGTATGCAAGGAATTTGGAAAACTAACTAGTGGCTACAAGACAGGAAACAATCAGTTTTTATTCCATTCCAAAGAAAGCCAATTCCACAAACTGTTCACACTGGGAAATAGATGGGGAAACAGTGGAAACAGTGTCAGACTTTATTTTGGGGGCTCCAAAATCACTGTGGATGCTGATTGCAGCCATGAAATTAAAAGACGCTTACTCCTTGGAAGGAAAGTTATGACCAAACTTGATAGTATATTAAAAACCAGAGACATTACTTTGCCAACAAAGGTGCGTCTAGTCAAGGCTATGGTTTTTCCAATGGTCATGTATGGATGTGAGAGTTAGACTGTGAAGAAAGCTGATTGCCAAAGAAGTTTTTGAATTGTGGTGTTGGAGAAGACTCTTGTGAGTCCCTTGGACTGAAAGGAGATCCAACCAGTCCATTCTAAAGGAGATCAATCCTGGGTGTTCACTGGAAGGACTGATGCTAAAGCTGAAACTCCAATACTTTGGCCACCTCATGAGACAAGTTGACCCACTGGAAAATACACTGATGCTGGAGGAATTGGGGCAGGAGGAGACAGGAACGACAGAGAATGAGATGGCTGGATGGCATCACCTACTCGATGGACATGAGTTTGAGTGAACTCCGGGCATTGGTGATGGACAGTGAGTATTGGCGTGCTGTGATTCATGGGGTCGCAAATGTCAGACACGACTGAGCGACTGCACTGAACTGAAACTTTTACATTGGAGAAAGAAACGGCAAACCACTCCAGTATTCTTGCCTGGAGAATCCCAGGGACGGAGGAGCCTGGTGGACTGCCGTCTATGGGGTCGCACAAAATCAGACACGACTGAAGCGACTTGGCAGCAGCAACAGCATACTTTTACATGCAAACATAGTGACACTAGTATTACTCCATGATACTTGTATTTTTTATTTCACTCTGTGAAAATCTGGATTCTATTTTACTTACGTGAAATGTGGAATTTTCTAATACTCATGTATGAAAATCTACATGGTGGTTTTCTGGCATTTAATGTGGAATTCTGTATATTTCCCATCTGGAAATCTTGGCACTGGTTTTCTGAAGATATGGAGAACCAGTATGGATTTGGAATGATCTCTCTTGCACAAATGAAATTAGGGCCCCACTGTTTCTTCATCAAGTTTAGAGTTTGTTGTATTTCTCAAATACATATCAAAACAGAATTTTGTCCATGAAATGTGAAATACTCTCTATTGACTCTATTCAATCCTAGGTGCTAATTCTCCACTTTGGAAGTTGCACACCTCTATATTTTATATTAGAGATCAGAATGGAGACTTCCCTTGGAGAAATATGGAAATCTCTAAATTTGACATGAAGTCCTGGTTTTTTAGCTACAGAAACACCTATGTTCCCTGTTTGCTACGTTTCTCTGTGCCTTTCAACATTTGTGTATACATGCTTGGGTAGACATGGCTATGTTTGTGTGTGTTTCTGTATGTGGCTGTGTGTCCAACCACAGCCGAAGTAGAGATGAAGGTGAGAGATCACGAGACATGCAGCAATCAGAAGGAGGCACAAGGTGTCCACAGACTGGGGAAGACTGGCCCATGCATCTCTGAGGTGCTCCTGTTCAGCACAGGAATGAGGAAAGGATGGCCAGTGACAATTCAGGAAAGTGGGCCCACAAATCTGGGTTTACCTCAAGAGACATAAAGGAACACACAGTTTGTGCCACATTGATGTGTGTATGTCTACCAGGAAGCAGATGGGGAAGCTTTGAGAACTCACGCAGTGTAAATTCAATGGTGCAGGTATTTTAAATCATAACCTTTGGACCCTTTAGTCTATGGGAAGTGGGGTATCCTGTGGAAATGGTGGGCATGGCTATAACAGGATCCAAGACTTTGAAGAGGTCAAGGTCCTTCCAAAACAAGCAGAGACTGGAAGGAGGAGGAACAGAAAGATAGCCTACTGCACTGGAGAAATTTTATACGTTAAAGGAAGGCCCTGTCCTACTGCTGTTTCAGATCCGTCCATCAGGCAGCATACTCCCTGTCTGATGTGGCCAATGATAGCATCATGTGAGACAAATGACATGATCAGGTAGACTCCTTCATCGTGAAACCACAGGAATCCTCGGATACAGTGTGTGAGCATGCAATCCATCCAGGTGCTCCCTGCATAATTGGCATTGTAAAAAGGTGAAGAAAGTGCAGCTGTAGGGTATATGAATTTTCACTTTTGCCAATGTGTGCCTGTGAGGGAGCAAAGATGGCCAAGTAGAAGGGTGTTCACTTATCTTTTCCTGAGAGAGCTCCAAAACTGCAGCTTGCTACTGAATGTTGATGGACAAGAGAATGTCAAGTCCCACCAAAAAGATGTACACAATGTCCAGGAGGGACGGAGAAGTCCCAAGAAGACTGTAGGAGGGGTGAAATTGTGTTTAGAAGCAATACCTTCCAGCCACACTCAGAGGGCGCACGGAAAACATTTGGTGCACCAATACATAGAGACTGGCAGACCCAGAGTCAGACCTGTCTTTCAGTGACTGAGTGTCTCCTTCAGAGGCATGGGTCAGCAGTGGTCTGACAGGGGAGAGGGTCTCTGGCTGCTACAGACCTGGGTCATGCAGTTTATGGCATATGCCCTCTTGGAGGAGTTTGCCATTCAATCCACAATAAAACCAGCTAGCAGACATCCACAAATTGAAAAATAATTATTCTGAAGAAAGTCTTGTACTGTTAAGGAAATTCTAGGAGCACTGCACACTTCCTCACATGGGGGTCTGGCAAGGGGATTGAGAACCCCACAGGAAATTTGACTTTGGAGGTCAGTGGGATTTGATTACAGAACTTCCACAGAACTGAAGCAGACTGACGGAGGGCACAAACAAAACCCTGTGTGCACCAGGAGACAAGAATAAGGAGCAGTGTACCCACAAGAGACTGAGCCAGATTTGCCTGTGAGTGTCCAGGATTCTCTGGCAGAGGCGTGATCATAGAGTGGGCTGCAGCAGGATGAGGGGCACTGAATACGACAGTGTTCAAGCCCTTTCGAAGATCATAATTACTTTCATTACTAATACCAGAGTTTATCCTCAGTTCAAACAACAGGGATGGAACACAACCACCCAAATTCCACCCTCCTGCCACTGCAAACAGAAAATCGGATTAAAGATTTACTGAACATGGCCCCACCTGTATAAAAAGGACTCAGGTTCACTCACAGTCTGTCCCTCCCATCAGAAAGCTTCTATAAGCCTTTTACGCTTATACATTAGAGGGCAGACAGAATGGAAACCACAATCACAGCAAACTAATCAAACTGATGAAGTGGATCACAGTTTTTTCTAATGCAATGAAACTATGAGTCATGCTATGTAGGACCATCCAGGATGGATGGGTCATGATAGAGGGTTCTGACAAAACGTGGGCCAATGGAGAAGTGAATTGCAAATAGCTTCAATATTTTGCCTTGAAACACCATGAACAGTATGAATACGCAAACAGATGGGACAATGAAAGATGTAATCCTCAGGTTGGTAGGTGCTAATGTGCTTCTGGAAATCAGTGGAGAAGTAACTCCAAAATTAATGAACAGATAAAGTCAGAGCAAAAACAACACCCAGCTGTGGTAGAGACTGGTGATGGAAGTAAAGCCTCACTCTGTAAAGAACAATAGTGCATAGGAATTTAGAAAGTTATGTCCATGACTCAAGTAAACTTGGAATTCGTCAAACAGGATATAACAATGGTGAACATCAACCTTTCAGGAATCAGTGAATTAAAATTGACTGGAATGGGCAAATTTAATTGAGATGACCATTTTATCTACTACGGTGGGCAAGAATCCCTAGAGAAGAAATGGAGTAGCACTCATAGTCAACAAAAGTGTGTGAAATGCAGTTCTTGGGTGCATTATTAAGAATGGCAGAAAGATCTCTGCTGATTCTCAAGGCAAGCTATGCAATAGCACAATAATCCAAATCTATGTCCTGACTAGCAATGTTCAAGTAAAAATTGAGCTGAAGGTCAGTGAGAAGCTGAAGTTGAGTGGTTCTATGTTTACCAACAGGATCTCCTAGAACTAACACAGACACACACACACATAAAGATATCATTTGCATCATAGGGGACTGGAATGCAAAAGTAGGACATCAAGAGATACCTAGAGTCACAGACAAGTTTGGCCTTTGGGTACAAAATGAACCAGGACATTGTCTAACACAGTTTTGCCAAGACAAAGCACTGTCATAGGAAATTTTTTTCCAATAACAAATGAGACGACTCTGCACATTCACACAAGAAGATGGTTAATACCGAAATAAAACTGATTATGTGCTTTACAGCTGAAGATGGAGAAGCTCGATGCAACCATCCAAAAGTAAACTGGGAGCTGACCGTGGCTCAGATCATCAACTCATACTGAAACATTCAGACTTATTTCAACAAAAGTAGGGAAAATCCCTAGATCATTCAGGTATGACCTAAGTAAAAGCCCTTTTGATTATCACTGGAAATCTAATAGAGTTCTTGGAGAGCTAAGAGCAGAGGTTGGTGATATTGTACACAAGCAGCAATGAAGACTATCCCCAAGACAAAGAAATGCACAAAGGCAAAATGGTTTTCTGAAGACACCTTACACTAGCTGAGAAGAAGAAAAAAAGAAAAAGGAGAGAGAGAGAGAGAGAAGTGGAAGTGAAACGAGAATGGCAAAGATATACCTATTTGAATGTAGAACTTTGAAGAATAGCTAGAGCAGATAAGAAGACCTTCCTCATTGATCAATGGCAAGAAATAGAGGTTAACAATAGAATCAGATAGACTAGCGGTGGCTTCAAGAAAATTAAAGATACCATGGGAAGACTTCATGCAAAGAAGTGCACAATAAAGGTCAGAAATATTAGGGACTTAACAGAAGCAGAAACTATTAAAATGTGTCAAGAATAGAGAGAACTCTACAAAGAAACTCTTCATGACTAGATAACCATGATGGTGTCATCACTTAACTAGACCCATATCACGATCTTTGCAGACCCGGACCTGGTGACTGGAGTTGACAGAAAAGGATGCAGGGGACAGAAGTCTAGAGTGAAACAGGGTACTTTTTTTTGCAGAAATGCATGCTTATATATCGTCAACAAAATTATTATTTTGCCATTAAAAATAATGAAATTCCACCAGTTGCAACAAAATGGTTAATCCTTTACATCCAAAGTCACTGAAGGGAGACACTGAAGGGAATCCAAGCAGGTGACCTCTCCCATGATCCCAGTCCTGAGAACTGCTTGCAGATCTGCTCATCCCTATATTGCAGGAACTGAGAATGAACAGAGAGTCCTTGAGAAATGGTACACAAAGGAAGAAAACATATTGGATCCCTTAAAGTTGAACGTCCCCTTACTATTCTCCCTGTTTTATTTTTCCATAATTGGGGGTGACTGCATATGCTTCTGTGAAAAAGGCACTGACCAATTGAGTTTGTTTAGTTTGAACATTTTGGTTGAAAGGCATCAGTATACTACAAATATAATCACCATAATAATTATCAGCATTATGGCTCCAGATCCAATACGATGTGTAATGCTTTGACGTCATCCTCAAGTGACTAGCCCAGATAATTGATCAGCTAGCTGTTCAGCTAAGGTTTCCAAATTTTTGAAAGAGGATAGACTCTTAGAGAAGATTTCAAAGATTTTCTTTTGCAACAATTGTACATTTAAGGAAGGATTATTATGGATATCTTGTAAATGAAACTTGGTTTGTTCGCAGTTGTAAGCACTATTGTTGAACCAAACAGGATTAATGCAAAACTGTGTAGAATTCCAATCACATTTTAATAATATTTGCATTTTTAAATCTATTAATTGTTCTCTGACCAATTGGATGCCTGTTTTTAATTCTTGTATTTTATCCTGAACGTCCTCATCCGGCTGAGCCTGGGTGGCCCACACAGTATCAGAATCGTTATTCCAAACTTGAATAAGTTTTGGGTTTGAATTGAGGTTTTTAAAGCAATGCCTGCAACTCCGGCAGTGAGGCAAATGGCTATTAGTCCCAAAATACCAAGAATTAGCCACTCAATGAATTGCTTAGATCGTTGCAGTAATTTGGAGAGTAACCGGGAGGCAAGTCTTACCATGGGACCTTCTTCCCAGGGCCGTCGGAGATCTACTTGGCAACCACAGACTATACCCAGAACGAAGAATCAAAAGGGATTCATTTTTTTTAGAGAGAAATAGATGAATTTAGACAAGTATACAATTTGCAATCTATACAAGTCACAGAACATAAAGTCTTATTAAATTGTGAGTTCCCTATGGCTATAACAAAAGGAAAGGGGATACAAGCTTGTATAAAATATGAATGATTATAACGGAAGGAAGAGTTACTATGACAACAACTGGTCCTTGTGAAATATCCAGTCCAAGTTCCAAGTATTTCAGTACATTTCCAGACGTCCCATTGTTCAGGTCCAATTCATTTATTGAGGATGATTCGAGAGCGAGGAGTTGCCCTTTTGCTGTCAAGCTAGCCAAAGAGTCCTTTGACATGGAAGTTTTCCATTTAATTGTTGGTAATCTTCCATTCTACTTGAGTAACATAAACACACATTGTATTATTGAGATCATATGAGCAGTTAAATAGCCACATTCCATGGGTTCCCCAATCAACAATGGTGTAATTGGCCAGAAATATTAATTTCCCTGATTTAGCTTGACATCTATCCCAGTAAACAGGAATACATGTAAAGTCCTTATACGTAAACCCTTTACATTTCAACTTTTGTTCTTTTCCGAAAGTTTGGGTGCTAATGACATGGTTTTCATAAAAGGACAGGGCAGGAAACAGTCCAAGCAATGTACGGAAATTCCTTTTCGGAGGCAGGATGAAAGCCCACTTTTGTTGACTAACAATACATAATTCTGTTGGGACCATGCATAAAGGAAGGATTTCATAGCCTAGAGAAATGTTTATTAGTCTTCCATCTTCCTCAGGAAGAGAGGGCAGTTATAATCGCCAAGTAAGAGGCATATGTACTGTGTCATTAGTGGATATGATTGGTTCTATATCTGTCCATTCTACAATTTGCCATAAAGGAGGCCCAGGTATATAAGCATAATCAGTTCAGTTCAGTAGATCAGTCGTGTCCAACTCTCCACGACCCATGAATCACAGCACGCCAGGCCTCCCTGTCCAAAACCAACACCCGGAGATCACTCAAACTCATGTCCATAGTCGGTGATGCTATCAAGCCATATCAGTCTTTGTCGTCCCCTTCTCCTCCCACCCCCAACCTTTCACAAAATCAGAGTCTTTTCCAGTGAGTCAACTCGTCGCATGAGGTAGCCAAAGTACTGCAGTTTCAGATTTAGCATCAGTCCTTCCAATGAAAACCCAGGATAGATCTCCTTTAGAATGGACTGGTTGGATCTCCTTGCAGTCCAAGGGCCTCTCAAGAGTATCCTCAAGCACCACACTTCAAAAGCATCAATTCTTTGGCGATCAGCTTTCTTCACAGTCCAACTCTCACATCCATACATGACCACGGGAAAAACCATAGCCTTGACTAGACGGACCTTGGATGGCAAAGTAATGTCTCTGCTTTTTAATATACTATCTAGGTTGGTCATAATTTTCCTTCCAAGGAGTAAGCATCTTTTAATTTCATGGCTGCAATCAGCATCTGCAGTGATTCTGGAGCCCAAAAATATAAAGTCTGACACCGTTTCCACTGTTTTTCCATCTATTTACCATGAAGTGATGGGAACAGATGCCATGATCTTTGTTTTCTGCATGTTGAGCTTTAAGTCAACATTTTCACTCTCCTCTTTCACTTTCAATAAGAGTCTTTTGAGTTCCTGTTCATTTTCTGCCATAAGGGTGGTGTCATCTGCATATCTGAGGTTATTGATATTTCTCCCAGCAATCTTGATTCCAGCTTCTGCTTCTTCCAACCCAGGGTTCCTCATGATGTACTTTACATATAAGTTAAATAAGCAAGGTGACAATATACAGCCTTGACGTACTCCTTTTCCTATTTGGAACCAGTCTGTTGTTCCATGTCCAGTTCTGACTGTTGCTTCCTGACCTGCATACAGGTTTCTCAAGAGGCAGGTCAGGTGTTCTGATATTCCCATCTCTTTCAAAATTTTCCACAGTTTATTGTGATCCACACAGTCAGAGGCTTTGGCATAGTCAATGAAGCAGAAATATATGTTATTCTGGAACTCTCTTTCTTTCTTCATGATCCAGCGGATGTTGGCAATTTGATCTCTGGTGCCTCTGCCTTTTCTAAAACCTGCTTGAACATCTGGGAGTTCTCGGTTCACATATTGCTTAAGCCTGGCTTGGAGAATTTTGAGCATGCTTTACTAGCATGTGAGATGAGTGCAATTGTGCGGTAGTTTAAGCATTCTTTGGCATTGCCTTTCTTTGGGATTGGAATGAAGACTGACCTTTTCCAGTCCTGTGGCCACTGCTGAGTTTTCCAAATTTGCTGGCATATTGAGTGCAGCTCTTTCACAAAATCTTCTTTCAAAATTTGTAGCTCAACTGGAATTCCATCCCCTCCACAATTTTGTTCATTGTGATGCTTTCTAAGGCCCACTTGACTTCACATTTCAAGATGTCTGGCTCTAGGTCAGTGATCACGTTATCGTGACTATCTTAGTCATGAAGATCTTTTTTGTACAGTTCTTCTGTGTATTCCTGCCACCTCTTCTTAATATCTTCTGCTTCTGTTAGGTCCATACGATTTCTGACCTTTATCAAGCCCATCTTTGCATGAAATGTTCCCTTGGAATCTCTAATTTTCTTGAAGAGATCTCTTATTTTTCCTATTTTGTTGTTTTTCTCTATTTCTTTTCATTGATCACTGAGGAAGGCTTTCTTATCTCTCCTTTCTATTCTTTGGAATTCTGCATTCAGATGCTTATATCTTTCCTTTTCTCCTTTGCTTTTCACTTCTCTTCTTTTCACAGCTATTTGTAAGGCCTCCTCTGACAGCCATTTTGCTTTTTAATATTTCTTTTCCATGGGGATGGTCTTGGTTCCTGTCTCCTGTACAAGGTCATGAACCTCCGTCCAGAGTTCATCAGGCACTTTGTCTATCAGATCTAGTCCCTTAAATCTATTTTTCACTTACAGTGTATAATCATAAGGTTTTTGATTTAGGTCATACTGAATGGTCTAGTGGTTTTCCCTACTTTCTTCAATTTCAGTCTGAATTTGGCAAGAATGGGTTCATGATCTGACCCACAGTCAGCTCCTGGTCTTGTTTTTGCTAACTGTTTAGACCTTCTCCATGTTTGGCTGCAGAGAATATAATCAATCTGATTTCGGTGTTGACCATCTGGTGATGTCCACGTGTAGAGTCTTCTCTTGTGTTGTTGGAAGAGGGTGTTTGCTATGACCAGTGCATTCTCTTGACAAAACTCTATTAGCCTTTGCCCTGCTTCATTCCGTGCTCCAAGGCCAAATTTGCCTGTTACTCCAGGTGTTTCTTAACTTCCTACTTTTGCATTCCATTCCCCTATGATGAAAAGGACATCTTTTTTGGGTGTTAGTTCTAAAAGGTCTTGTAGGTCTTCATACAACCATTCAACTTTGGCTTCTTCAGTGTTACTGGTTAGGGCATAGGCTTGGATTACTGTAATACTGAATGGCTTGCCTTGGAAATGAACAGAAATCATTCAGTCATTTTTAAGATTGCATCCAAGGACTCCATTTTGGACTCTTTTGTTGATTATGATGGCTACTCCATTTCTTCTAAAGGATTCCTGCCCACAGTGGTAAATACAATGGTCATCTGAGTTAAATTCACCCATTCCAGCCCATTTTAGTTCACTGATTCCTAGATTGTCTATGTTCACTCTTGCCATCTCCTGTTTGACTACTTCCAATTTGCCTTGATACTTGGACCTATCATTCCAGGTTCTTATGCAATACTGCTCTTTACAGTACGGGACCTTGCTTCTATCACCAGTCACATCCACAACTGGGTATTGGTTTTGCTTTTGCTCCACCCCTCCCTTCCTTCTAGAGTTATTTCTCCACTGATCTCCAGTAGCATACTGGGCACCTACCGACCAGGGGAATTCCTCATCCAGTATCCTATCATTTTGCCATTTGATACTGTTCATGGGGCCCAATAAGTGTAATTGATCAAGTCAGCCTCAGCGGGCAAATTCAAAGCAAGCAAAGCAAGCGTAGTGATAAAAATATTCTCAGAATTCCGGGACATTTCCTGTTCAGAAGCCAGATTTTCAGCGTGATTAGTAAATGTTTTTATCTGTCTCCAAGCAGGGAGATCATGAGGTCAATGACGTCGAATGTGGCATTTCTTGGAAAATTTTAAAGCCACCATGGCTTGTACTGGCATGTCCTCCCCCCGGAGATTTCACCTTTTCCTCTCTATCTTAGCTCCTTTGGAGTGGATCTTCTGAAGTGGGAGCCAAATGACTTCGTTGGTCCATCTGGGAAATACAAGCATTCCCGTTTCCCGGTAATATTAATTTTCCACATCTGTTGTTTAGTCATCCCGTCTTGATACAAAACAGGCAGAGGAAGAAAAGTGTCCTTCAGTTCCTAGAAATGGTTTTCTGCTTTTGTCACAGTATTTCCTTGCAGTAAGTTTAAAAAATTTAAAACAAACAGCTGTATTAACGATGGTTACATGATTAGAGAATACATTGCATTGGATTCTAGATAGCATATTAAAAAGCATAGACATTACTTTTCCAACCAAGGTCTGTCAAATCAAGGCTATGGTTTTTTCAGTGGTCATGTATGGATGTGAGAGTTGGACTGTGAAGAAAGCTGATAGCTGAAGAATTGATGCTTTTGAACTGTGATGTTGGAGAACAGGTTTGAGAGTCTTTTGGATGGCAAGGGGATCTAAGCAGTCCATCCTAAAGGAGATCAGTCCTGGGTGTTCATTGGAAGGACTGATGCTGAAGCTGAAACTCCAATATTTGGCCACCTCATGTGAAGAGTTGATTTACTGGAGAAGACTCTGGTGCTGGGAGGGATTGTAGGCAGGAAGAGAAGAGGATGACAGAGAAGGAGATGGCTAGATGGCATCACCAACTCGATGGACATGGGTTTGAATGAACAAGTGTACCCCTTTACAACATCGAGGGCAGAATCCTGGAAGATTTTTAGTAGTTTTATTTTTTCTGTGTGTTTTTTAGGACAATCAGTTTTTTTTTTTTTAATAGCTCTTATCCCCACAAACAAAACACCCTTCATTCCCCCTTTTAAAGGATGTAGCCATTGCGTCAGCTAACATTTTCATTTTCTGAGTTTCTGACCCTAAGATCAGCATTCCTGATCTCACAAATGAGAGTGACGGTTCTCTGACATTCCTGATTTTCATTCTCCATATACAAGCAGTTTCTCAAATTGCATTTTGGCCTCCTTTCCGACAACACTACAGGAGATAGCAACTCCCAGTCTATCTAAAGAATAAAATAAAATTTCCAATAGAAGATGCCATAATGTTTAGAAGTTCTTTAGAAAACGGAGAAGGAGGTCTGTACATAGTTACAACCTTTTTCATTTGTTGTATGTGAGAAAAATCAACGCCTTTGTATTGAGGCATTATTTACCCTTGAGCATTACCATTTCTTAACGCAGAATAGAGAAAAAGATCATCGGCCTCAGAGACTCGAGATTGCAAATCCAGGAAATCAGAGTCTTTGTCGTAAAAGAGAATGAGTGGAGAGTCTGTTTTCATCAATATGAGTGCGTTTTAGGAGCTTTTCATTGTCATCTATCTATCTATATCTATATCATCTATATTTTTATATATAGTTGGCTTTAGTGTCAAAGAGAGCATCAGAAGTATCAAAATCAGATTCATCTTGTCCTCGAATCGGGGGACCTTAGGTTTTGTGTCCAATAAAAGAGGAGGAGGAGCGCTTGGGACACCAAGAATAGGGATGTTGGGAACGTTTCGAAAGATTATATGTTGCTCTAATTGGGCTTTATGTAAAGTCTCATCATCTAATTCATATTCATATAATGAGCACTAGCTTGTTGACGAATATGGAGGTTGCAGTTAGAATTGCCTTGAAATGAAAATGTCACGGCTTTAATGAGGGTTCACAAGGGTCAGAAATTTGTTGGACAATTTACTCCACATCTTGTGGCTCATTCAACATTTCCTTTAACCTGGTTTCAAATTTCTAAATCCAAACTGCCTTCATCAGGGAACCAGAGATTCTATTCAGTCACTGTTTGGAGATGAGCTTTTATCTGCTGAGGTGAAACCAAAAGTTGTTGAACCTTAAATAAATGATGAAGTAAAGTACAAAGGTGGTGGGGATTTCCAGCCGTTTCTCTCATAACCCCGCACTTACCGACCTCCCCAGGTCCTAACAGTCACTCCGTCTGCTTGCCAGGGTGTTCACCATGTCCCTGTTTGGGCACCAGTTTTCACAGTCAGCGTAGACTGGGACCTGGGGACTGGACTTGATGAGAAGGATGTAGGGGACCCAAGTGTTGAGTGAAACAAAGGTACTTTATTTGAAGAAACACATGCATGTATATCTTCAGTAAAATGATTACTCAGCCATGAAAAACAACGAAATTCCACCAGTTTCAGCAAAATGGATAGTCCTTTCAGTACAAAGTCACTGAAGAGAGTCACCGAAGGGAGTCACTGAAGGGAATAAAAGCAGGTGTCTTTTCCCATGATCTCAGTCCTGAGAATTGCGTGCAGCTCTGATCGTTTCTGTTTTGCAGGAACTGATAAGGAACAGAGAGTCCTTGAGAAACAGTACACAAAGACAACATATTGGATCCTTTAAGTTGAATGCATCCTGACAGACCCAGATATCCTGGAATGCAAAATCAAGCAGGCCTTAGGAAACATCAGTAAGAACAAAGCCTTTGGAAGTGATGAATATCCAGTTTAGTTATGTATCATTCTAACAGATGATGCAGTGAAAATGCTGCACTCAATATGCAGACAAATTTGGAAAACTCAGCACTGGCCAAAGAACTGGAAAAGATTAATTCATTCCAATCCCACGAAAAGGCAATGCCAAAGACTGTTTGAACTAATGCACAATAGCACTCATCTAACACAGAGCAAAAAGTAATGCCTGAATTCTCCAAGGAAGGTTTCAACAAAAGAAGAATTTCCAGAGGTTCAAGCTGGATTAGGAAAGGCAGAGCAACCGGAGACTAAATTGCCAAAATCCATTGTTTGATTGAAAAAGCAAGACAGTTCCAGAAAAACATCTATTTTTGCTTTAATGACTATGCCAAAGTCTTTGACTTGTGGAACATGAAAAACTGGAACATTCTCCAAGAGATGGGACTCCTAGGCCACCTGAACTGCTTCCTGAAAAATCTGTATACAGGTCAAGGAGCAACAGTACCATGGACTTGGAAAAATGGACTGGTTCCAGAGTTGGTGAAAGTGGTACCTCAAGGCTCTATATTTTCACCAGTTTATTCAAACGCAGACTACATCATGCGAAATACCGGGCAGGATGAAGCACAAGCTGGAATCAAGTTTGCTGGGAGAATTGTCAATAATCACAGATATGCAGATGATACCACTCTCATGGCAGAAAGTAAAGAGAAAGTAAAAAACCTCTTGATGAAAGTGGAAGAGAAGATGTGAAAAGGTGGTTTAAAACTGACCATTCAAAAAATGAATATCATGGCATCTGGTCCCACCACAGTGGAAGCAGTGAGAGGCTTTATTTCCTTGGGCTCCAAAATCACTGTAGATGATGACTGCAGCACTGAAATTAAAAGACACTTGCTCCTTGGAAGAAAATCTGTGACAAATATAGACATTATTGAAAATCCACAGAAAATATTTTATGACAAATGTCCATCTAGTCAAAGCTATGGTGTTTCCAGGAGTCATGTATGGCTGTGAATTTTGGACCATAAAGCTGAGCACTGGAAGAACGGATATTTTTGAACTATGGTATTGGAGAAGACTCATTAGAGTCCTGCACTGCATGGAGATTAAACCAGTCAATCCTAAAGGAAATTGGTCATGAGTATTCAGTACAAGGACGGATGCTGAAACTGAAAACTCAATATTTTGTACACTTTTGTGAACAACTGACACTGTAAAAGACCCTGATCCTGGGAAAGATTGAAGACAGGAGAACTGGATGACAGAGAATCAGAGGGTTGGAAGGCATCATAATTTTCCAAAGAATAGCAAGAGAGATATTGAATCACCACTTGACAGACATGTATTTGAGCAAGCTCTGGGAGTTTTAGATGACCAGTGAAGATTGACATGCTGTACTCCATGGGGTCACAAAGTGTCAGATAAATGAGGGATGGATAAGTGAAATGATTTGTGGTGGGCTGTTTGCATGAAGTGACTCTGGGACAGCGGGAGTATTCATGCCCATGGCAGCAGTTCAGGCTTAGGGACTAGGGAATAGCCGTCCTGATGAAGACATCCCATTGCTCATGTCCAAAACCCTGACATGAATTCTTTCCTTTCTTTTTGTATTATCCTTGGTTGTGGATAGCAAAGGGACAATGTGGGTCTGTCTTTACATGAGTGATGGTTCTCACAATCTCCTTGGAGTAGAATATCTGATTTTGTCATGGTAATCTTTAAGGAGATATGTACCATGAGACATTCACAGGTACTTTTGATTTGAAGTGGGCAATCTTGGATGTTCCCCAAACCAACATTTAGCCGCATTTGTGGTATGCCAACTTCTCAGGATAGCAGGGATCCTGAACTATAGGCAGATCTACCACATTCTGATGAGGGAAGCAGAAACAGAGCGTTGGCATTTAGCAAGTTAGTGAGGCCTGGCCTGGAATCAAGCCCTCTTGGAGCATTTGGGAGAGGAATGCTGCTTTTTGCACAATGGAGGCATCAGCTGTGGGTCCAGGGCAGGCAGGTTCCTCAGGGTGTAATCCGTGTGGGAACTATGGGTATGAGTGGGCAGAAATAAAGTATAGTGGTGACAAAAAGGGAGGCCACTGGACCTTTTTGACCTCACATTCAGTGCCTTGTTTCAGCAGAGGTCCTTTGGATCTGCGTGCACCTTCTTCATGATATTGTTTCAGACACAGGCAAGTCACATTTTCTTTGCCCTTTTGGAGGTCCAGACATCAGATTGGTCTTTCCCAGCTGCAGGGAGACAACCTTTGGGGGAAAAATGGAAACAGTTGCAAATAGCCTATTACACAGTTGGGAGGAGCAGGATCACCTTGATTAGAAGGTCTTGGGCCTGAGTAGACACTGGGCCTGCCACAAGAACCCAGGATCGACTAGGAATGGTTTTGAGAGGTGTAGGCTGAGACTGGTAGTTCCAAGTCAGTGCAGTCCAAATCTACTTGCTACTTCTTGTGTCGTTCTGTGAAACAGTCAATGTGATGTGGGAATACATGACATGAGCACCCATCAATCAGATGTTCACCACGAGCACTTCAAGCCCACCGAACGTCTTTCCAAGTCAGTCCTTCTCACGAGTAAATCCCCAAATTTGTAATCTTCCAGAATAAAGAATAGAGATAGAACAGGACACTAACTTGAATGACAAGTTAGTGAAAGAAAACAACCAGAGAATATAGAGGTACTTACCAAAGTCCATTACCCTGGAAAACAAAGCTATGACAATTTGCATATTATCATATGCAAATGTGAAAATTTCCTTTTATGGTTGTATGTATGTGTGTATGTGTGTGCCCACCAGCAGAAATGTGCATATGAGCTGTCAGAACTGGCTTGACTGAGAGAAGGAAAATGAATACTGAAAAACTGAACAAACTTTTGTAAACTACATTAACCGTGGGGCAGCCACCTTCTCCTGGGAAGAAATGTTCTGAGAAACCTAGATACAGGTACTGAAAAGAAGAGACATCTTTTTGCCAACAAAGGTCCACATAGTCAGGGCGATGGTTTTACCAGTACACATGTACGAATGTGCTAGTATGACTAGAAAGAAGGCTGAGTGCCAAAGAATTGAGACTTTGCAACTGTGGTACTGAACATGGCTCTTGAGAGACCCTTGGGCAGGAAGAAGACCGACCCCCTCAATTCTAAAAGAAACTAACCCCAAATATTCATTAGAAGGACTTATGTTAAAGCTGAAGTTCCAATACTTTGGCTACCTGGTGTGAAGAAGTGATTCATGGGGGGAAAAAAAAGGAGGTTTTTTTCTGCCTTGTCTTTAAAAAAAGAAAAAGAAAATCATTGGCTCAATGTGGGTAGATGGAGGGCAGGAGAAGATTGGGACGACAGAGGGTGAGATGGTTGGACAGCATCACTTGACTCAGTGAACATGAGTCTCAGCAAAGTGTTGGAGGCAGTAAAGGATAGGGAGGCCTGGAGTGATACAGTCCACAGTGTTGCAAAGAGTTGGACATGACTGAGTGACTGAATGTCAACAACTTTATTTCACGTATATCAATCAAGATATTTTTGAACCTGGAACATGGAATTTTCTATATGTCCATAGAAAAACTAGATATTCCTACATGAAATAAAGAATTTTTTCTGTTTCATTAAAGAAATCTGCATGCATAACTCCCCTTTGAAACTATAAGAGTTTCAATATTTCATGCATCAAAATCTGAATAAAAATACACTGACAAGAAATACGAATAGAAAAAATGACATGAAATATTTTACATTTCAAATGTGAAAATCTAGGGATACATTTTCTAATACTGGAACACCTGACCTGCCTCTTGAGAAACCTGTATGCAGGTCAGGAAGCAGCTGTTAGAACTGGACATGGAACAACAGACTGGTTTCGAATAGGAAAAGGAGTATGTCAAGTTTGTATATTGTCACCCTGCTTATTTAACTTCTATGCAGAGTACATCATGAGGAACGCTGGGCTGGAAGAACCACCAACTGGAATCAAGATTTCCGGGAGAAATATCAATAACCTCAGATATGCAGATGACACCACCCTTATGGCAGAAAGTCAAGAGGAACTCAAAGGCCTCTTGATGAAAGTGAAAGAGGAGAGTGGAAAAGTTGGTTTGAAGTTCAACAGTCAGAAAACAAAGATCATGGCATCTGGTCCCATCACTTTATGGGAAACAGATGGGAAAACAGTGGAAACAGTGTCAGACTTTATTTTGGGGGGCTCCAAGATCGCTGCAGATGCTGATTGCAGCCATGAAATTAAAAGACGCTTGCTCCTTGGAAAGAAATTTATGACCAACCTAGATAGTACATTAAAAAGCAGAGACTACTTTGCTAACCAAAGTCCATCTAGTCAATGCTATGGTTTTTCCCGTGGTCATATATGGATATGAGAGTTGGACTGTGAAGAAAGCTGATCACTGAAGAATTGATGCTTTTGAACTGTGGTGTTGGAGAAGACTCTTGAGAGTCGCTAGGACTGCAAGGAGATCCAACCAGTCCATGCTAAAGGAGATCAGTCCTGGGTGTTCATCGTAGGGACTGATGCTAAAGCTGAAACTCCAATACTTTGGCCACCTCATGAGAAGTGTTGACTCACTGGAAAAGACTCTGATGTTGGGAAATATTGGGGGCAGGAGGAGAAAGGGACAACAGAGTGTGAGATGGCTGGATCGTATCAACGACTCGATGGACATGAGTTTTAGTGAACACTGGGAGTTGGTGATGGACAGGGAGGCCTGGCGTGCTGTGATTCATGGGGTCACAGAGTCGGACACGACTGAGCCATTGAACTGAACTGGTGGATGCACTATCGATTTTATGTTTCATATATTGAAGTCTAGGATTACATGAAAGACGAAATTCTCAGTTTCACATATGAAACTCTACATGCAGATTTTATTACATGAAATATGAAATTCTATATTTTTCATATGAATATCTGGGGATATCTGTATATCATATGAAAGTATGCAAACAGAACTTTTGGCATGAAATATGAAAATATTGACATTGCAATTATCTTAATGTAATTCAGTTCAGTTATGTTCAGGTCAGTTGCTCAGTCATGTCCGACTCTTTGCGACACATGAATCACAGCACACCAGGCTTCTCTGTCCATCACCACCTCCCAGAGTTCAATCACAAAATGTAATTATAATGTAATTTTCATATTTCTCATTTGAAAATCTATGTGTGGCTTTCTTTCATGAATACAGAATTTTGTGGATTTCATATTTGAAAAACGACATCCATTTTGCCACAAGAAATACAGAATCTTCTATCTGATTTGAGAATATATGATTTTCATGCTGAGCTATAAAATTATCTATATTTCACCGTAACGTTCTTCCAACATGAAATATGGAATTCAGTATATTTCATCTTTGAAAATATGAGAATAGATTTGCTCATATGAATACAGAGCCTCTATTATTAATATTTGAAAACCTGTGTCAGGATTTTCACACATAAAACTGGAATTGTCTGTGATTTAGAAATTAAGATCTGGGACACGCAATCAAATATAGGATCAACTTATTCCTTGTATCACTGTCTGGTCCCTGATTTCCCTATTGAAATTTACAGTTCTCTGGATTGCTTTTATAAAAGTCCATGTGAAGATTTCACAACATGAAATACGTAATATTTATTTATTTTTAATTCACTTATTTTAATTGGAGTCTGATTACTTTACATTAAAAAAATACATAAAGCAGAAAAAAAAAAGAAATATGTAATCAACTATGTTTCACACCTGAAAATCTGGGTGCCATATTTCTACATGAAAATGTGTACATTGCTATAGTAACAATTGGATTTCTAGATTTTGGATTTCCCACATGCACTATGGAAATCTGTATATTTCACATACGAAAAAGTGGATGTCATTTTCCCTGAATGAAATATGGAATCATCCCTATTTCTCATTTGAAAATTTGAGAGAAAGATTTCTCACATGGAATATGGAATCTCTGTAATTCATTCAGGAAAATATGGGTGTAGATAGTCTTATGTGCATTTTGGAATCCTCTAAATCTCACATATAAAATCAAGGCACATACTTTCTTACATGAAATATGGTATTCTTTATATTTCATATTTCACCATTTAGGTGCAGCGATCTCTAGCTGATATATGGAATTCTCTGTATCACACTATTTAGATCTGCAAGCAGATTTACCTGCGTGCGATATGGAATTCTCTATATTTCAAATATAAAAACCTGTTGAGCAAGTTTTGACACAGAAACTGGATTGTTGTTCTTTTCACATAAGAAAATCAGGGTGCAGGTTTTCTGACAAGACACATAGGCTGTATATCATACAGATATGAAAACTTAAGTGCAGCTTTTGTACATGATATGGAATTTTCTATATTTCAAATATGGAAATAGCTCATATATAATGACATGAACTATAAAATCTTCATTATTTCATTTATGAAATCTGGACACTGAATTTTCTCCACAATTTGCTACATGTTACATATGAAACAATGGGTGTAGACTTCCATGCATGAAATAAGGAATTGTCTGCATGACACTTATCAAAATATGAGCACAGGTTTACTTTCTGAAATATGTAGTTCTTTACAGTTCACACTTGAAAATGTGGGTGATGCTATTTTAAGGAAAATAAATAATGAGATGGAATTCTCTAAATATCTCTTTTGAAAATCCAGGCACAGATTTTCCTGCATTAAATATGGAGTTATTGTCTGCTATTTAGTGGATATGGTATATAGTGGAATTAAACACTGAATTCTTTAAAATATATTTATGAATATCTGTGTGCATATTTCCCTACATGATATGTGTAATTCTTTGTGTTACCATTGGAAATATGGGCATTCATATTTCTTGCATTAAATATTGAATTCTCTATACTTCACACAATTAAATATTAGCAAGCGTTTTCGAGGCATTCAATTTCAAATGTGAAATATGGAATTCAATATGTTTCACATATGGAAATCAAAGTAGAGATTTTCCTAAAGGAAGCATGGAATGAGGTCTGTTTTACAGATGACAGTCATATATATATTCATGCTATATGAAATTCTGACTATTTCATAATTTAAAAAAATACTATAATACAATTTTCCAACATAAATATGTAATTTTCTGTAATTCTCATATAGGAGTCTGGGGATAGCCTTTCCTAATGAAATATGAAAAGTCTCCATGTCTCATATAGAATTGTGTGAACTGATTATCAGGCATGAAATAAGAATTTTTTCATGTACAACATAAGGAAATCATGGCCCAGGTATTACAGCAAAAACCATGGAAAGCATTCTCTATATTTCGTATATGAAAATGCCCACCTGAAATGGAATTCTCTATGTTTCACATCTGAAATCTGACCACACATTATCTACATGAAATATAACATACTCTCTATATCACATATAAAATTATCTGCTGAAATTTTCCTAGATGAAGACTGAAATTTATGTACATCACACATGAAAAAACATTTCCACATGAAATCTAGGATTCTGTACATTTCAGACAGCAAAATCAGTGCAGTCATAGTACTACATAAAATTTGGAATTCTATATATTTCACATTTGAAAAAAATAATGGTGACAATTTTACTCAATTAAATATCAAACTCTGTATGTGTTACATATGAAAATCCTGATGCTGATTTTAGTACACAATATAGTGAATTTTCTGGCATTTCACATTATAAGCATCCGGATGCTACTTTTCTTACCCTAAATGTGTATTTCTCTATATATCATACATGAAAATCTGGGTGGTGATTTTCTTAGATGAAACGGCATTAATTATATTTCACATATGAAAAACTTGGCTTTGGTTTTCTCTCTTTTTTATACGTTTTATCATATTCTTTCTTTATTTTTTATTTTTAATTTTAGTCAGCTCAGTTCAGTTGCTCAGTCGTGTCTAACCCTGCGACCCCATGAATCACAGCACGTCAGGCCTCCCTGTCCATCACCAATTCCTGGAATTCACACAAATTCACGTCCATCGAGTCGGTGAGGCCATCCATCCATCTCATTCTCTGTCGTCCCTGTCTCCTCCTGCCCCCAGTGCCTGCCAGCATAGGAGTCTTTTCCAGTGAGTCAATACTTCGCATGAGGTGGCCAAAGTATTGGAGTTTCAGCTTTAGCCTCAGCCCTTCCAATGAACACCTGGGATTGATCTCCTTTAGAATGGACTGGTTGGATCTCCTTGCAGTCCAAGGGACTCTCAAGAGTCTTCTCCAACGCCACAGTTCAAAAGCATCAATTCTTCGATGATCAGGTTTCTTCACAGTCCAACTCTCACATCCACACATGACCACTAGTTCCTTTTCATTACTGCATTGACTTTACCATACAATGACATGAATCTGCCCTGGGTCTGCATGTGTTCCCCATCTTGCACCCTCTCTTACATCCCTCCCCAAGTCATCCCTCTCTGTCATCCCAGTGCACCAGCCCGGAGCATCCTGTATCATCCTATTTTTCTTACCCAAAATGTGTAGTTCCCTGTATATCATATACGAAAATCTGGGTGATGATTTCCTTAAATGAAATATGGAGTTATCTATATTTCACATATGAAAACCTTGGCATTGGTTTTCTTAAGATACAGAGAATCGTTATGGAATTGAAATCATCTCTATTTTACAGAGAAAATCTGGCCACCACTCTTTCTTCAAGAGATATGGGGGGAGGAACAAGATGGCGGAGGAATAGGACGGCGAGACCACTCTCTCCTCCACAAATTCATCAAAAGAACTTTGAA
Organism: Moschus berezovskii; assembly: GCF_049115385.1. Classification (NCBI taxonomy): domain Eukaryota; kingdom Metazoa; phylum Chordata; class Mammalia; order Artiodactyla; family Moschidae; genus Moschus; species Moschus berezovskii. The sequence continues at coordinate 13,949,071 of NC_142489.1, read as the reverse complement.
CGCAAGTAAAGTCCACAAAACAACTTCTGAATGCTGGCAGAGGACGTCAGGCACCCAGAAAAGCAGCCCATTGTCTTCGAAAGGAGGTAGGAAAAAACATAAAAGATAAAAAGCGAAACAAAAGAAGTAAGGACGGAGCTCCATCCCGGGAAGGGAGGCTTTAAAAGGAGAGAAGTTTCCAAACACCAGGAAACATTCTCACTGGCGATTCTGTGGCGAGCCTTGGAAGCTCAGAGGGCCACATAACCCTCTTTTTTTTTAAGATTTTTTTTAAAACCCACAGATTACCCGCCAAACGGTAACTCCCAGCGGAGAAGCAGCGCAGACGCCTGCATACGCCATTAGCAAGCGGGGGCTGGACAGGGAGGAGCCGGCTGAACTGCTTAGAGAGAGGACTGGGCTTGAATGCTGCAAGAACAATTTGAGAGAACTGGGGAGAGCAAAGCAGACTGTGGAATAGCTTCCCCACGAAAAGGCGGAAAGCTCTAACCTATAACTCGGCCAGCCCTGCTCACAGAATAAAGGACTGAGCAGAGCGAGCCGGCTGCAGTCGGCCCATCCCCCATCCCCCGCCGAGACAGGCAGGGAGCGCAGCCAGAGCCGGAGTGGGCAACCGCGGCCCCAGAAAGGCATCCGATACAAACTGCAGGCAGGCTTGTTGCTATTCAGGACTTCTTGGGCTTGGGCCGGTCGATATCCCCCTGAGAAGGTGCACCAGTTGTACACCCAGAAAACTGAGTGGCGGGGACTGGGGAAGCGATAAGTCGCAGAGACCGCGCTCGCCAAAACCTGGTCCCCTGAGCTGCTCGGACTAGGGAAGGCACAAAACGCAGGCCCAACCAAGTCTGCGCCTTTGTGGAGTACCTGAGAACCTGAACTTGAGCCGCTCAGACCTGGGAAGTCCTTCAACCCGGCGCCAGCCTCGGACAGTTCCCGGCACAGCAACCTAGAGCCTGTGCAGTATAGACTGGGACAGCATACGTGCTGTGAGCGGGGGCAAACCCAGTGTGACCGAGACGCTGCGAGCACTCCCCACAGACGCCAGAGATAATCGACTGCAGCGTTCCTCCCTTCCCAGAACAGGACTGAACAACTGAGCCTTAAAAAGTGTCCACCCACCCCCTAGTATCAGGGTGGAAATTAGACACTGAAGAGACCAGCAGACAAAAACTAAAACAGGGAACCACCTTGGAAATGACAGATAGAGACGTCTAGAGACTACTCCAAGAATAAGACCAAAAACCAGAGGCAAGAGGCTTAAGCCCGAATCCTGAGAACACCAGAGAAGTCCTGACTCCAGGAAACATTAATCGATAGGAGCTCATCAAACGTCTCCATACCTACGCTAAACCCAAGGGTCAACAAGTTCCAGAGCAAGACATACCACGCAAATTCTCCAGTAACACAGGAAACTAGCCCTGAGCTTCAATATACAGGCTGCCCAAAGTCACTCCAAACCCACTGACATCTCATAACTCATTATTGGACACTTCATTGCACTCCAGAGAGAACAAATCCAGCTCCACCCACCAGAACACCGACACAGGCTTCCATAACCAGGGAACCTTGACAAGTCACCTGTCCAACCCCACACACAGCAAGGAAACTACATAATAAAGAGAACTCCACAAACGGCCAGAAGAGGGAAAGGCCACCCCAAGCAAAGCATTATAAGCAAGATGAAGAAGCAGAGAAATACCCAGCAAGTAAAGGAACAAGATAAATGCCCACCAACACAAACAAAAGAGGAAGATATAGGGAATCTACATGAAAAAGAATTTCGAATTTTGGTAGTGAAAATGATTCAAAATCTTGAAAGCAAAATGGAGTTACAGATAAATAACTTGGAGAAAAGGATGGAGAAGATGGAAGAAAGGTTTAATAAGGACTTAGAGGAAATAAAAAAGAGTCAATATACAATGAATAATACAATAGATGAGATCAAAAACACTCTGGAGGGAACAAACAGTAGAATAACAGAGGCAGAAGACACGATAAGTGAGCTAGAAGATAGAATTGTAGAAATAAATGAAACAGAGAGGAAAAAAGAAAAACAAATTAAAAGAAATGAGAACAATATTAGAGACCTCTGGGACAATGTTAAACGCTCCAACATTCGAATCATAGGAATCCCAGAAGAAGAAGACAAAAAGAAAGACCATGAGAGAATACTTGAGGAGATAATAGTTGAAAACTTCCCTAAAATAGGGAAAGAAATAATCACCCAAGTCCAAGAAACCCAGAGAGTCCCCAACAGGATAAACCCAAGGCGAAATACTCCTAGACACATATTAATCAAATTAACAAAGATCAAACACAAAGAACAAATATTAAAAGCAGCAAGGGAAAAACAGCAAATAACACACAATGGGATTCCCATAAGGATAACAGCTGATCTTTCAACAGAAACTCTTCAGGCCAGGAGGGAATGGCAAGATATACTTAAAGTGATGAAAGAAAATAACCTACAGCCCAGACTACTGTACCCAGCAAGGATCTCATTCAAATATGAAGGAGAAATCAAAAGCTTTACAGACAAGCAAAAGCTGAGAGAATTCAGCATTACCAAACCAGCTCTCCAACAAATGCTAAAGGATCTTTTCTAGAACGGAAACACAGAAAGGGTGTATAAACTCGAACCCAAAGCAATAAAGAAAATGACTACGGGATCATACTTATCAATAATTACCTTAAACGTAAATGGGTTGAATGCCCCAACCAAAAGACAAAGGCTGGCTGAATGGATACAAAAACAAGACCCCCATATATGTTGTCTGCAAGAGACCCACCTCAAAACGAGGGACACATACAGACTGAAAGTGAAGGGCTGGAAAAAGATATTCCATGCAAATAGGGACCAAAAGAAAGCAGGAGTAGCAATACTCATATCAGATAAAATAGACTTTAAAACAAAGGCTGTGAAAAGAGACAAAGAAGGAAACTACATAATGATCAAAGGATCAATCCAAGATGAAGATATAACAATTATAAATATTTATGCACCCAACATAGGAGCACCGCAATATGTAAGACAATTACTAACAAGTAAGAAAGGGGAAATTAACAATAATGCAATAATCGTGGGAGATTTTAATACCCCTCTTACATCTATGGATAGATCAACTAAACAGAAAATTAACAAGGAAACACAATCTTTAAATGATACAATAGACCAGTTAGACCTAATTGATATCTATAGGACATTTCACCACAAAACAATGAATTTCACCTTTTTCTCAAGTGCACATGGAACCTTTTCCAGGATAGATCACATCCTGGGCCATAAATCTAGCCTTGGTAAATTCAAAAAAGTTGAAATCATTCCATGCATCTTTTCTGACCATAATGCAGTAAAATTAGATCTCAATTATGGGAGAAAAACTATTAAACATGCCAACATATGGAGGCTGAACAACACGCTGCTGAACAACGAACAAATCATAGAAGAAATCAAAAGAGAAATCAAAATATGCATAGAAATGAATGAAAATGAAAACACAACAACCTCAAACCTCTGGGACACTGTAAAAGCAGTGCTAAGGGGGAAGTTCATAGCAATACAGGCACACCTCAAGAAACAAGAAAAAAGTCAACTAAATAACCTAACTCTACATCTAAAGCAACTAGAAAAGGAAGAAATGAAGAACCCCAGGGTCAGTAGAAGGAAAGGAATTGTAAAAATTAGGGCAGAGATAAATGCAAAAGAAACAAAAGAGACTATAGCAAAAATCAACAAAGCCAAAAGCTGGTTCTTTGAGAAGGTAAATAAAATTGACAAACCACTAGCCAGACTTATCAAGAAACAAAGGGAGAAGAACCAAATCAATAAAATTAGAAATGAAAATGGAGAGATCACAACTGACAACACAGAAATACAAAGGATTATTAGAGAATACTATCAGCAATTATATGGCAATAAAATGAATAACCTGGAAGAAATGGACAAATTCCTAGAAAAATACAACTTTCCAAAACTGAACCAGGAAGAAATAGAAAATCTGAACAGAATCATCACAAGCACGGAAATTGAAACTGTAATCAAAAATCTCCCAGCAAACAAAAGCCCAGGTCCAAACGGCTTCACAGCTGAATTCTACCAAAAATTTAGAGAAGAGCTAACACCTATTCTACTCAAACTCTTCCAGAAAATTGCTGAGGAAGGGAAACTTCCAAACACATTCAATGAGGCCACCATCACCCTAATCCCAAAACCTGGTAAAGATCACAGAAAAAAAGAAAACTACAGGCCAATATCACTGATGAACATAGATGCAAAAATCCTTAACAAAATTCTAGCAATCAGAATCCAACAGCATATTAAGAACATCATACATCATGACCAAGTGGGCTTTATCCCAGGAATGCAAGGATTCTTCAATATCCGCAAATCAGTCAACGTAATACACCACATTAACAAACTGAAAAATAAAAAATCATATGATTATCTCAATAGATGCAGAGAAAGCCTTTGACAAAATTCAACATTCATTTATGATAAAAACCCTCCAGAAAGTGGGAATAGAAGGGACATACCTCAACATAATAAAAGCTATATATGACAAACCCACAGCAAACATTATCCTCAATGGTGAAAAACTGAAAGCATTTCCCCTAAAGTCAGGAACAAGACAAGGGTGCCCACTCTCACCACTACTATTCAACATAGTTCTGGAAGTTTTGGCTACAGCAATCAGAGCAGAAAAAGACATAAAAGGAATACAAATTGGAAAAGAAGAAGTAAAACTTTCACTGTTAGCTGATGACATGATCCTCTACACAGAAAACCCTAGAGACTCTACCAGAAAACTACTAGAGCTAATCAATGATTACAGTAACGTTGCAGGATATAAAATTAACACACAGAAATCCCTTGCATTCCTATACACTAATAATGAGAAAATAGAAAGAGAAATTAAGGAAACTATTCCATTCACTGTTGCAACGAAAAGAATTAAATACTTAGGAATATATCTACCTAAGGAAACAAAAGACTTGTACATAGAAAACTATAAAACACTAGTGAAAGTAATCAAAGAGGACACTAATAGATGGAGAAATATACCGTGTTCGTGGATTGGAAGAACAAATATTGTAAAAATGAGTATACTACCCAAAGTAATTTATACATTCAATGCAACCCCTATCAAGCTACCAACGATATTTTTCACAGAACTAGAACAAATAATCTCACAATTTGTATGGAAATACAAAAAACCTCGAATAGCCAAAGCAATTTTGAGGAAGAAGAATGGAACTGGGGGAATTAACCTGCCGGACTTCAGGCTCTATTACAAAGCTACAGTCATCAAGACAGTATGGTACTGGCATAAAGACAGAAATATAGATCAATGGAACAAAATAGAAAGCCCAGAGATAAACCCACGCTCCTATGGACACCTTATCTTCGACAAAGGAGGCAAGAATATAAAATGGAGAAAAGACAGTCTCTTTAACAAGTGGTGCTGGGAAAACTGGTCAGCCACTTGTAAAAGAATGAAACTAGAACACTTCCTAACACCATACACCAAAATAAACTCAAAATGGATTAAAGATCTAAATGTAAGACCAGAAACTATAAAACTCCTAGAGGAGAACGTAGGCAAAACACTCTCCGACATAAATCACAGCAGGATCCTCCAAGACCCACCTCCCAGAATATTGGAAATAAAAGCAAAAATAAACAAATGGGACCTAATTAAAATCAAAAGCTTCTGCACAGCAAAGGAAACTCTAAGCAAGGTGAAAAGACAGCCTTCAGAATGGGAGAAAATAATAGCAAATGAAGCAACTGATAAAGGATTTATCTCCAAATTATACAAGCCGCTCCTGCAGCTCAGTTCCAGAAAACTAAATGACCCAATCAAAAAATGGGCCAAAGAACTAAACAGACATTTCTCCAAAGAAGACATAAAGATGGCTAACAAACACATGAAAAAATGCTCAACATCCCTCATCATCAGAGAAATGCAAATCAAAACCACAATGAGATACCATTTCACACCAGTCAGAATGGCTGCTATCCAAAAGTCTACATGCAATAAATGCTGGAGAGGATGTGGAGAGAAGGGAACCCTCTTACACTGTTGGTGGGAATACAAACTAGTACAGCCACTATGGAGAACAGTGTGGAGATTCCTCAGAAAACTGGAAATAGAACTGCCATATGATCCAGCGATCGCACTCCTGGGCATACACACCGAGGAAACCAGAATTGAAAGAGACACATGTACTCCAGTGTTCACTGCAGCACTGTTTATAATAGCCAGGACATGGAAGCAACCTAGATGTCCATATGCAGATGAATGGATAAGAAAGCTTTGGTACATATACACAATGGAGTATTTCTCAGCCATCAAAAAGAATGCATTTGAATCAGTTTTAATGAGGTGGATGAAATTGGAGCCAATTATACAGAGTGAAGTAAGCCAGAAAGAAGAACATCAATACTGTATATTAACGCATATATATGGAATTTAGAAAAATGGTAACCTGAACCCTGTATAAGAGACTGCAAAAGAGACATAGGCATTTAGAACAGTCTTTGGGACTCTGTGGGAGAGGGTGAAGGTGGAATGATTGGGGAGAATGGAATTGTAGCATGTATATTATCATAAGTGACCAGTCCAGGTTCGACGCATAAATTTTCCTCTGTTCATTTCTTTGCATTTGTGCTTTTTTAATAAAAATACTTTTAACTGTAAAGAAAAAAAAAAAAAAAACCCTACACTGGACCTATCTTGAAGCTATTACAGAGAAAATAATTTTGGGTGAAAGGGAGAAAGACAGGTAATGACAAAGATGTCCATTGATGGCTGGGTAACCTCTGAGAGATCCTCTAGTAAATAGAGGTGGCAATCTAAGATAAGAACTCATGATTTGAAATAATGCTGAAAAGTTAAGAAGTGAACTCGTTCAGAATGCAAAGGGCCCTGAAAAACCACGCTGAGGAGTTGCCCCGACTTGATCCTTTAAGACAACAGGGACTCTGGGCTGAAAATCTACATGAGAATATCATTCAAAAACTGAAAAATCCAGGAGTGGCATGTAGGAGGGAAGGGATGCAGATGGCAAGGAGACAAGTAAATAAATCAGTACAATCATCATTTTCTCTATTATAAATGTAGCATTTATTGTTTGTTTTAATGTAAATACACCCAGAACCAGAACACCTGGTCAGAAAGAGGCCAGAAACTTCTGTGATCCTCTGTAATTCTGGCATGTCTGCATATAAAAAAAAAAAAAAAACTATAAGACACTACTGAAAGCAATCAAAGAGGACACTAATAGATGGAGAAATATACCATGTTCATGGATTGGAAGAATAAATATTGTAAAAATGAGTATACTACCCAAAATAATTTATACATTCAATGCAATCCCTATCAAGCTACCAAAGATATTTTTCACAGAACTAGAACAAAAAATCTCACAATTTGTATGGAAATACAAAAAACCTCGAATAGCCAAAGCAATCTTGAGGAAGAAAAATGGAACTGGGGGAATTAACCTGCCGGACTTCAGCCTCTACTACAAAGCCACAGTCGTCAAGACAGTATGGTACTGGCATAAAGACAGAAATATAGATCAATGGAACAAAATAGAAAGCCCAGAGATAAATCCACGCATCTATGGACACCTCATCTTTGACAAAGGAGGCAAGAATATAAAATGGAGAAAAGACAGTCTCTTTAACAAGTGGTGCTTGGAAAACTGGTCAGCCACTTGTAAAAGAATGAAACTAGAACACTTCCTAACACCATACACCAAAATAAACTCAAAATGGATTACAGAGCTAAATGTAAGACCAGAAACTATAAAACTCCTAGAGGAGAACGTAGGCAAAACACTCTCCGTCATAAATCACAGCAGGATCCTCCATGACCCATCTCCCAGAATATTGGAAATAAAAGCAAAAATAAACAAATGGGACCTAATTAAAATCAAAAGCTTCTGCACAGCAAAGGAAACTATAAGTAAGGTGAAAAGACAGCCTTCAGAATGGGAGAAAATAATAGCAAATGAAGCAACTGATAAAGGATTAATCTCCAAATTATACAAGCAGCTCCTGCAGCTCAATTACAGAAAAATAAATGACCCAATCAAAAAATGGGCCAAAGAACTAAACAGAAATTTCTCCAAAGAAGACATAAAGATGGCTAACAAACACATGAAAAAATGCTCAACATCTCTCATAATCAGAGAGATGCAAATCAAAACCACAATGAGATACCATTTCACACCAGTCAGAATGGCTGCTATCCAAAAGTCTACATGCAATAAATGCTGGAGAGGATGTGGAGAGAAGGGAACCCTCTTACACTGTTGGTGGGAATGCAAACTAGTACAGCCACTATGGAGAACAGTGTGGAGATTCCTCAAAAAATTGGAAATAGAACTGCCATATGATTCAGCGATCGCACTCCTGGGCATACACACCGAGGAAACCAGAATTGAAAGAGACACGTGTACTCCAATGTTCATTGCAGCACTGTTTATAATAGCCAGGACATGGAAGCAACCTAGATGTCCATCTGCAGACAAATGGATAAGAAAGCTTTGGTACATATACACAATGGAGTATTATTCAGCCTTTAAAAAGAATACATTTGAATCAGTTCTAATGAGGTGGATAAAACTGGAGCCTATTATACAGAGTGAAGTAAGCCAGAAAGAAAAACACCAATACAGTATACTAACACATATATATAGAATTTAGAAAGATGCAAATGATAACCCTGTATACGAGACAGCAAAAGAGACACAGATGTATAGAACAGTCTTTGGGACTCTATGGGAGAGGGTGAGGGTGGGATGATTTGGGAGAATGGCATTGAAACACGTATGTTGTCATATTTGAAATGAATCACTAGTTCAGGGTCGATGCATGTTATAGGATGCTCGGGGCTGGCATGCAGGGATGACCCAGAGGGAGGATAAAGGGAGGAGGGAGGTGGGAGGGGGGTTCAGGAGGGGGAACTTATGTAAACCCGGGGCAAATTCATATCAATATATGGCAAAACCAACCAATATAATATTGTAAAATAATTTGCCTCCAATAAAAAATAAACTACAAAAAAAAAAAAGAGAGAGATATGGAATTCTTGGTATTTCTCAAACATTTATCAAGAGAACCAATTTTCACCCTGAAATACGGGTTTCTCTGTATTTCCTATGTCAAAACCTTGGTTAATTCTCCTTCATGGAAGAAGGGCTTCTCTATATTTCACAGTTGAAGATCAGAAATGAGATTTTCCTGTAAGAAATATGGAAATCTCTATATTTCATAAGAACCACTGGGTCTTCAGCTACTGAAACACCTGCCTCCCCTATTTGCAAATTTACCCTGTTGCTCATGAAAACAGCTTCCATGTAGGGTATGCTTGTGTTGATCAGAGATGGACATCTGGCTCACTGCGGCCAGAATTCCCCTGAGGAAATGCCTTTAGACTCTATTTCATTGGTTCTTGAAGTGTTTGGGAGATCAGCGTGTAGAAGCCAGGCCCTTCCCACCAACATACTACACATGGGTGATGATACAAGGATCTGCCTGTGTGCCTCATCTTCCCTTCTGGAAATGTCAGCAAGTAATCAGTTGGCGGGGAGGGAATGAAGCTTGTAGGCCCGCTGTGCCAGCCAGTTGGTTTGATTCCAGGCCCACCTCTTTCACAAACCTGAAACATGGCCAGGGCCACAAGGAGAGGAAGACCAGAGGAAGTCTGGAGTGCCCCTGGGAGCTTGAATCTTCTTAGTTGTGAGACTGGTTTTCAGGCCGCATGGGCCATGCGAGCTGCTGGCTCGGTGGGGCCATCAGGGACGTTACAGGGAGCAGGGGAAGGGGACACCAGGCAAGGAGGGCACCCTCTTCAGGTTGGAGGTGGTGGAGGAAGGCGAAACTTTGCAGGAAGGAGAGATGGCAGGGTTCCAGCAAGACCTCCAACCGCGGCTGGATGACATCATGGAGAAAGTGAAGCTGGTGTTGGTTGCGGAGGAACAGGAGCTGCTGTCCGTTCAAGAGCGTGAGGAGAACCCAGAGGAGCAGGACCAGGAACACCCAAGATATGGAGCCCTGAGGAATTAGCCCACTCTTCCCCCACTTCGGGTGCTGGAGGCATTGGCTTTCCCACAGGTAGAGCTGAGCTGTGGGAGTGAAAATTACCTCAGGGCCTTCTTTCTGCTCAGGTGGACGAACCTTCAGAGGAAAAGGGTCGCTTGTCTCGGAGAAGTGGCATCATCCAGGGCATTCCTGGCTCCTGGGGCAAATTCATATCCTTACTACCGCTTCTAAGGGTCGGTTGTTCAGGAGGAGAGAAGGAGCATGAGCAGGAGGAGGAATGTGGGTGAGGGTACAGGCAAACGCATGGGATGGAGGGAAGTGGGGCCTGGGAGGAGTGGTGTGCTCCAAAGTCAAGTGCCAGCAAAGCCAGGGCATGTCTCCACTTGTGTGAGTCTGATCCATGACAATGAGTGACTCCTTTTGGCCTGCATCTGAATGGAAGTGGTACCGTGGAGCTGGAATTCTGTGTGACCAGAGACAGTATGCCAGAACATCATTCTCAAAGACTTATTATTGTAATTATAGATTATCTGGGAAAGCAGCAGAGACATTCAAAGTCCCATAACCCATCCTGGTCATTCAGAGCCCCTGTAGTTGTTCCAGCTACTGCTGTGTAAAAGTAGGACATTGTCCACTCACCTAGGGTGGAGCAGGAACGAGCCACTCTTTTCATCCCTAGTTAGGGCCACACCACTTCAGACATATCCGCATGCCCTATGGTGCAGACAGGGAGCAGTTCAGAGTCCTAGGGATCTCTTGCAAAACACATACACTCACATGCACACACACGTGCACCAACACACAGGATACACGTGCCTGTAGACAAGGCATGCCACAGGGACTGCAGATACTGATGTTTTAAGCAGTGACATGCCACTACCTAGCACACACAGACTAGGCAGAAATCAGAAACCGTAAGACACAGACCCTCCCTTCGTGGATGTAGAGAAGGGACCTAGAGGACCATAGGGAACACAGAACTATGAGCATATTTGATGGTATGCCAGGGGATAGAGATGCCAGTGGGGCAGTCCAGCAAGCAGGAATGCCCACATCCTTTGACGATGTCTGTTCCACTGTACTTGCTCTTGTACTGGCTCCTTGATCTAAGGCACATTATGAACCACCCCCAGATGTGTCTCATGATCAGTGACAAAGATAAAGACTTCCTTATGGACATGATTAATATGAAGGTGAGTGAGGAAGGCTGAAGACAGGTGGATGGGGGTGCTGGGAAGGGAGGGTGGGGGAAGGGGGGGTATCATATTATCTGTGCATGTGCAATGTGAGTGTTTGGAGAAGAGAAGCAGAATGCGGTGATGCCTTCCTGGCATGCAAGCCGAGGACCCTAGAAGCTTGCACCTTTTCCCTCCTCCTGGTCCTGGCATTTGCAGGAACTAGTCCATCCCCTTTCCAATTGCAAGCTGATCTTGTCTTTTTGTGACAACCCTTGCTTCTGGAATGCAGTCATCATGAAGGAGTACTACCATTACATCACTGGTATGATGTGGCTCCCAGTCACTGTGGGTGGGTGGTGGAGGGAGTGGATGCTCCTCCTGTGTGATCCTTCCCTGTCCCACTTGTCCACTCCCAGTGTATTGGGTATATCATTCCAATCCAGTCCACTTTTTCTGGGATTATGGATGGGGAGCCTCTAGCCTTAGTCTGGACACCAGCAGCCTTTACTTCTTCAACTTGTTGTCAAACCACAATTGACCAGGATTGATTAGGATTGCAGAGGTGGTATCACTCTGGGCCTTCCCCAGAATTCCAGATGGATATTGGAGTTCTTGGCTACACATGAGAGGGTTTGGGGCCTTTTCACACGTGTTCTGACCTTGTTCATGTTGCCAGCAGTATATCTGCGATGACTGTTGGTCGATCCCTTGCAGTACTACCCCTGGGAGGAAAGCCCTACCATTAAAGGTACCTGATAGTAACACAGGTTTTGAGGGAAACAGAATGTGGTCCCTGAAGTCCCAGACTTGTAGAGTCTGGGACACTCCCCTTTCCCAAATGGGGAAGCTAGACTCATGCAGGATGGCTGCTGAGCCTGGATTCGGATCATGAAGGTAGATGGTGACAGTCTGAGTTGGGGGTCGTGGGGACTTCCTGTGTCCAAATCTCACTCAAAACATCTCTAGTTATAGCATGAGAGTCCTAGGTGATCCTGATGAAGGGAGGGTGAATTAAGCACCTTTGTCAGGATCAGTATTCCCCAGGTTCTGCCAATCTATGGCCTCCTGCCGCTCACTGAGTTTGAGATTACCTTGGCTCTTCTCTCCTGCCCCTCCTCCTGGGAAAGCCTAGCTGTCAGAAGCGGTTCCTCTCTGGTGTACCATTAAATTTTGTTTTGTTCTGTTTTAATTATTTTTTCTTAAGTGGAGGCTAATTACTTTACAGTATTGTAGTGCTTATTTCCATACATCCATGTGAATCTGCAGCGGGTGCACATGTGTCCCACATCCTGAATCCCCCTCCCACCTTCCTCCCCATTCCACCCACAAGCATTGTCCCAGTGAACCGGTGCAGGGAACCCTGTCTCATGAATCAAACAGAGACTGGAAAGCTGTTTCACATACGGTAATATACATGTTTCAATGTGATCCTCTCCCTCAGAATCCAAAAGTCTGTCCTTTACATATCAGTCCCTTTTGCTGTCTCACACATAGGGTCATTGTTATCACCTTTCTAAATTCCATTTATAGGCATTAGTATACTGTAGTGGTGTTTTTTATTCTGACTTACTTCACTGTATAATAGGCTCTGGTTTCATCCACCTCATTAGACCTGATTCAAATGTTTTCAACAGCTGAGTAATATTCCATTGTGTATATGTACCATGTTTCCTTATCCATTAGTGTACTGATGGACATCTAAGTTGGGTCCATATCCTAGCTATTGTAAACAGTGCTGCATTGAACATTGGGATGAACATGTCTCTTTCAATTCTGATTTCCTCGGTATGTATTATGCCCAGCGGTGGGATTACTGAGTCGTATGGCAGGTTTATTTCCAGGGTTTTAAGGAATCACCACACCATTCTCCATACTGGTTGTGCTAGTTTGCATTCCCTCCAACAGTGTAAGAGGGTTCCCTTTTCTCTGTACCCTCTCCAGCGTTTATTGTTTGTAGACTTTTTGATAGCAGGCATTGTGATGGTGTGAGATGGTACCTTATTGTGGTTTAGATTTGCATTTCTCTGGTAATGAGGGATATTGAGCATCTTTTCAGGTGTTTGTTATCTGTCTGTATGTCTTCTTTGGAGAACAATCTGTTTAGCTCTTTGGCCCACTTTTTGAATGCATCGTTTATTTTTCTAGAATTGAGCCGAATGTGTTGCATGTATATTTTTGAAGTTAATTCTTTGTCAGTGGTTTAGTTTCCTATATTTTCTCCCATTCTGAAGGCTGTCTTTTCACGTTGTTTATAGGTTTCTTCATTATGCAAAAGCTTTTAAGTTTACTTAATTCCTATTTGTTTATTTTTGCTTTTATTTACATTACTTTGAGAGATTGTTGATAGACTATCCTGCTGTGATTTATGTCAGAAAGTGTTTTACCTTTGTTTTCGTCTAGTGGTTTTGGATTTTCTCGTCTTACATGTAGATCCTTAATCCATTCTGAGTTTATTTTTTAATGTGGTTCTAGAAAGTGTTCAAATTTCATTCTTTTACAAGTGGTTGACCAGTTTTCCCAGCACCATTTGTTAAAGAGATTGTCGTTTCTTGATTGTATATTCTTGCCTCCTTTGTCAAAAAGAAAGTGTCTAAAGCTGTGTGAATTTATCTCTTGGTTTTCTGTTTTGTTCTATTGATCAAATAACAATATTTCTGTCTTTGTTCAGTAGCATACTGTCTTAATGACTGTAGCTTTTTGGTATAGTCTGAAGTCAGGCAGGTAGATTCCTCCAGGTCCATTCTTCTTTCTCAAGATTGCTTTGGCTAGTCAAGGGTTTTTTTGTTTCTTCGCTTTCCCTCCCATACAAATTGTGAAATTATTTTTCAATTCTCTTAAGAAATACCATTGGTAGCTTGATAGGGATTGCGTGAACCCACAGATTGCTTTGGGTATTATACTCATTTTCAATATATTGTTTCTTCCAATCAATGAACATGGTATATTTCTCCATCTACTTGTGTTATCTTTGATTTCTTTCAGTGTTTTTTAGTTCTCTATGTAGAGATCTTTTGTTTCTTTAGGTATATATATTCCTAAATATGTTATTCTATTCTATGCAAGGTTGAATGCAATGGGTTCCTTAATTTCTTTCTGTTTTCTCATTGTTCGTGTATAGGAATGCAAGGGATTTCTGTATGCTGCCACTTTACAATATACATTGATTAGCTCTAGTAATTTTCTGCTGGTGTCTTTATTTATTTATTTGATGCAGATCATGTTCTTTACAAACAGGGAGAGTGTTATTTGCTCTTTCTCAATCTGCATTATTTTTGTATATTTTTCTTCCCTGATTGTTGTGGTTAAAACTTAAACAATTATGTTGAACAGTAGTGGTGAGAGTGGGTACACGTCTTATTCCTGACTTTGGGAAATGTTTTCATTGATTTACTATTGAGGATACTGTTTGCTGTGGGTTTATCATATATGGATTTTATTATATCCAGGTATGTGCGTTCTATGCTTGCTTTCAGGAGATTTCATCATAAATTGATGTTAAATTTTATCAAAGGCTTCCTCTGCATTTATTGAGAAAATCATGTTTTGTTTTGTTTTTAGTCTTTCAATGTATTAATGTAGTATATCCCATTGGTTGATATGCAAATGTTGAAAAATCCTTGCATCACTGCTATAAAGCCCCCTTGGTCATGATGTATAATCTTTTTAATATGCTGTTGGATTCTGTTTGCTAGAAATTTGTTGAAGATTTTTGCATCTGTGTTCACCACTGATATTGTCCTGTAGATTTCTTTCTTTGTGGCATCCTTGTCTGGTTTTGGTATTAGGGTGTACCATTAAATCTTGGCTGATGTTGAGGTCTTTTCTCAATTTCCACACTCACTATGTGGACTTTCACCACCACTGAACAGGCAAAGCTTGTAATGGTTTAAGGCTGGTTCAGGTCAATACTGAAGGCTTGTGGAAAGAAATGGAAAAAGATACCAAAAGGGCAGGGTACAGTGCCTAGCGACTCCATTTCCCACATTGCTGGGCCGAGACATTTTCAACTACTGAAACACTTGTGCCCTACATGTGTATGTTTCCATGAACATGCTTGTGTTGCCTCTGTTTGTGTGTGTGTTTGTGTGTATCCAGCCCACTGCAGATGCCAACAAGAAGACAGCAGCACATGAGATTTGGAGCAACCAGAAGAGGAGGCACAAGGCATCCACAGACAGCAGGAGACTGGTTAATATATTTCCATAGTGCCTCTGTTCAGGACTTGAAATTGGAAATAATGGCTGATGATAACTCAGGACAGTGGATCCACAAATCTGAAATGACATTAAGAGGCATAAACATGCTCAGAATGTCTGCTGTGTTGTTATGCGTTTGTACTGGGAGGGAAGGGGATGAGGTTTTGAGGAGTCACCCAGAGGAAATCAAGTGGTGTGGGGCTTTTAAGCCACAATCCTTGGACCCACTGAAGGGCCTACTGTGAGCTGAAACACACGATCTTTCAGAAGCGGAAGTTCCATCGGAACAAAGAAGCTCCGTCATCTGGGGAATCCATAGCTTCTGGCTCAGAATTGTATTACTTGTGTGGAGCTTCTGGAATTCACAACAAAAATCACTGCAAATGGTAACTATAGCCAGGAAGTTCAAAGATGCTGGATTCTTGTCAGAAAAGTTATGAACAAATTAGACAACATGTTAAAAACAGGGACATTACTTTGCCAGGAAATGGCCGTCTAGTAAAAGCTATGGTTTCCCCAATAGTCATGTAGGGATGTGAATGTTGGTCTTGAAAGGTAGCTGAGCATGGAAGATTGGATGCTTTTTAATTGTCCTGTAGGAGAAGATTCTTTAGAGTCTCTGTGAAAGCAAGGAGATCCAAGTGGTCCATTCTAAAGGAAATCAGTCCTGAATATACATTGGAAGGACTCAGGCTGAAGCTGAAACTCCAATAATTTGGCCATCTGATGCAAAGAACCGACTAACTAGAAAGGCCCATGAGTCTGGGAAAGTTGAAGTAGGGACGAGAAGGGAATGACAGAAGATGAGGTGGTTGCAGAGTGTCACAGACCCAGTGGACATTAGTTTGCATGAACTCTTGGAATTGGTGATGGACAGGGAGCCCTGGCCTGCTTCAGTCCATGGGTTCTCAAACAGTCAGACAGGACTGAGTGACTGAACTGAACAGAACTGATAGAGAATTTAGTATTGAATTGAGGACATATGATTGTTCATATTTTCAAAGGTGACATACAGGGGATTCCATATATAGTGTAGGAAAGTGTGCACAGAGAAATTGCTTTATGTAATATAAAAAATTCAAAGTTTCATTCCCTGTAGGTTGATTTCCATATTGCTTGCAGGCAAATGGATGCCAAACTTTTCAAATGACACATATAGGGTATTCCATCTCCTTACATATAAAATATAGCCATATTTTCAAATGTAGAATATAAAGCATTCCCTATTTCAGATATTAAACCTGGGCTCATATTTTAATAAGGAAAATAACAGAGAATTCCACAGAGCACTCAAGAGAAGAAAATCTACACACAGCTATGCATATGGTACACGTCACATCAGTCCTGCCATAGGGAGAAAAATCAGTGTTCAGATTTCTTATATGGAATAGGATTCTGTATTTCATATAAGAATATCTGAGGTAAGATTTCCATATTTGAAATATGAGAAATTCATATATCATGGTCAATATCTGTAATCAAATTTTCATATCTGAAATATGTGCACTTCATATGTACTCTTACATATTCTATACCCTTGTTTCCATATGAGAAATGAAGAAAACCTCAATTTTCCATATCACAAATTCCTCATTAGGGGAATTAAAAATAATATATATGTAATAGAGAGAATTCTATATTGCATGTAGGAAACACAGCTTGCAGATTTAAGTATGTGAGATATGCAGCATTCCATATTTCCTTTAGAAACAATGACACCTAGATGGAAAAATATGGTACATAAAACATACAGTATTTCATGCAAAAAATATGTGCCTTGATTTTTATTTGCATGAATGAATTATGGAAGTTCACATTTCATGGTGGAAAAATCTTCACATAGATTGTCATAAGTGAAATAAAAATAATGACATTATATGTGATAAAGTCTGGGCTCAGAGTTAGATCTTGGAAGGACTGAGAGTTTCATATTTAATGTAGGAAAATGGGTGACCTGATTTTCAACAGAATTTCAAAACTTCATGTAGTAAAACCTACACACAGAGGCAGATGAATGGGAAAATAATTTATAGTGCCTATGCTGGGAGGGATTGGGTGTGGGAGGAGATGGGGATGACAGAGAATGAGATGGCTGGATGGCATCACCGACTCGATGGACATGAGTTTGAGTGAACTCCGGGAGTTGGTGATGGACAGGGAGGCCTGGCGTGCTATGATTCAAGGGGTAGCAGAGAGTCGGACATGACTAAGCGATTAAACTGAACTGAACTGAGTGACTGAACTGAAGAGAAGTGATACACATAAAAGCAGTATTACTCAGCTATATAAGGGAATGCATTTGACTCACTTTGAACGAGGTGGATGAACATGGAGCCTCTTATATAAAGTCAGAAAGAGAAAACACAATACTAAATATCAATTCATGTATTTGAAATTTAAAAAGATGGAACTGACAATCCTACATACTGGGCATCGAATAAGACATGGACATAAAAAACATACTTATGGACTGAGTCGGATAAAGCGAGGGTAGGATGATTTGAGAGAATAGCACTGAAACTTATATATTGCCATGTATATGTAAAATAAATGACCAGTGGGAATTTGGTAGAGGAAGCAGGACACGCAAAGTCGTGCTCTGGACAACCCAGAGAGAGTGAGTGGGGAGGAAGGTGGGAGGGGGATTAAGGAAGAGGTGTGTGTGAGGAACACATGTATAGCTTGGGCTGATTCATCTTATTAATGGCAAAAACCCTCACAATATTGTAATATAGCGACCTTTCATTACAATGAATAAATGAATGAAAAGATTATTCACCATACTATTGCACAATGGCCAGGAACCTCGGAACGATTGTGGGAGGAGAGAGAGAGGCCAAAGCACATCCAAAGTAAGTGCGATGATGAAAAGCAAAACGAATGATGGATAGTGAGTAGCTCTGTACAAAGGAGACTCACTGATTTCTTCAGAAGAGTGATAGAAGTTGAGCCCAAAATGAGGAAGCACCTGTAGCTGGGGTCTTCGTTATGGAATGAGAGTTCAGAGGCACAGTGCAGCTGAGTCATCTGTAAATCTGAGTAGTGACTTTTGTATGGTCAGTTTGCTTCATCTACCACAAGATCCCCTAGTGAGAAACTGTTTTTCAGTAGGTATACACACATGCTTTCTCATCCAGCTGCCTCATGCCCTGGTGTCATTCTGTGTTACACAGATGCTCAGTATCTCCACAAGGGAAATAAATGACCCAGGTTCCTGGGAACATGCCTGTTAGTGCCCATCCCCCAGTCTCCTCAATTGGCCTCCTCTCAGTTACCTTTTGTGATGTGGATTTCTACCTGAACTAGTACTGAGTATTTTGGCCCCAGAACCTGAATATGCCAGGGAAACCAGCAAGGTCAGCACAAGGTTGGTTAGACCCTGAGCTCACCAAGCACTCCGAAGTGAACTGCCAATTCTGTGAAGGCGCTGAGGGAGCCCAGGTCTGCAATCCTGCTAGATCCTGCTAAATTTTGGTCATAGAACAACCTGAATAAATTCACGCTGTTGCTGTAATTGTGGTGCCTGTGGGACTGTATGTTTTACGTTCAAATCCCTCGTGCCACTGAATTGGAGGGGAATGACTTGCTGATTCAGGATCTTCCAGGACAGAAAGAGTATGTAGGAAGGACCTAAATCACCTACCAAGGCTAACCTATCCCTTTCTGCCCCCACTCTCCATATCCAGGGTGCTGCTTCATACCAGTGATGCTGATTACTCTGTAGCAGTCAGTTCACTGCCATAGCTTCTTGCGAAAGAACAGTGAGCTGTTGCATCAATCCGTGGGTTGCCTGAGTTCCTCCACTTTCCAGGACAAACTCAAGGTAGGCGGGGTGTGAAACCTCATTACAGGAAAACTGTCCTTTCCTCTTTTCAGGGGCAAAATATGTAACACACACACACACACACACACCGTCCTGTCACATGACATTGTCTCCAGTCTGACATTCAAGTTCATCATGTAGCAGCAAAGCATGTCTTCTTCATGGTATCTCATCAAGGGTGTCATCTGGCAATCGTTTACAAACTGCTTTGGGTCAAGGAGCCTCTAGATGATAGAGGTGACAGGGCTGGAAGACAAAATCTAGGCTAGCGTCTTCCAACATCATCTGAATTTAATTTGCGACTTGCAACGTGTCACCTTCTGCTAACTCAGAATGTACGAAGGCCAAAAAAGCCCAGTCTGTGCATATCAAAGTATTCCCAAAAGGAGGTGCTGTTCTATCCAGAAGGCCCTGAAATCCATCTTCAGTTCAGAACAGTTCAGTGGCTCAGTCGTGTCTGACTCTTTGTGACCCCATGTATCACAGCACTCCAGGCCCCCCACGTCCATTACCAACTCTCGGAGTTCACTCAAACTCATATCCATCGAATGGGTGATGCCATCCAGCCATCTCATTCTCTGGAGTCCCCTTCTCCTCCTGCCTCCAATTCCTCCCAGCATCAGAGTCTTTTCCATTGAGTCAACTCTTCGCATGAGGTGGCCAAAGTATAGGAGTTTCAGCTTCAACAATAGTCCTTCCAATGAACACCAAGGACTGATCTCCTTTAGAATGGACATTCATCTTGGACTCTTGAAAATTAGCTTATTCCTGGAAACACAGCCTGCTACCTAGGACTAGCATGAGCACTTAGACATCCCAACAACCTCACTCCCAAATTCACTCATTGTTTTGGACGGGAACTGTGTAGTACACAACCCATTTTTCTGAAAAGTCCGTCCCTGGTGCTAATGATAATTCTGATTAAGACAGCTGCAAGGAAAGACCAAGTGTCAATTTGTGCTTATCAGAACAACAGGGACATCACCCATAAATCAGGAACTGATTGGCAGTAAATATACTTTATACCCATGCCTCCAGGTCTGCAACTCTTTTTCTTTCTTTATTTTATTGGAGGCAAATTACCTTACATTAATACATTGGTTGGTTTTGTCACACATTGACATGAATCTGCACCAGGTGTACATGTGCTATCCCTCCCGAACCCCTCTCCCACCACCCTCCTCCCCATATCCTCCCTCCATGTCATCCCCGTGCACCAGCCCCAAGCATCTTGTATCATGCGTCGAACATGGACTGGTCACTTATGATAATATACATGCTACAATGCCGTTCTCCCCAATCATCCCACCTTCACCCTCTCCCACAGAGTCCCAAAGACTGTTCTATATGCCTATGTCTCTTTTGCAGTCTCTTATATAGGGTTCAGGTTACCATCATTCTAAATTCCGTATATATGCGTTAGTACACTGTATTGATATTTTTTTCTTGCTTACTTCACTCTGTATAATTGGCTCCAATTTCATCCACCTCATTAAAACTGATTCAAATGCATTCTTTTTGATGGCTGAGAAATACTCCATTGTGTATATGTACCAAAGCTTTCTTATCCATTCGTCTGCAGATGGACATCTAGGTTGCTTCCATGTCCTGGCTATTATAAACAGTGCTGCAATGAACATTGGAGTACATGTGTCTCTTTCAATTCTGGTTTCCTCGGTGTGTATGCCCAGGAGTGCGATCGCTGGATCATATGGCAGTTCTATTTCCAGTTTTTTGAGGAATCTCCACACTGTTCTCCATAGTGGCTGTACTAGTTTGCATTCCCACCAACAGTGTAAGAGGGTTCCCTTCTATCCACACCCTCTCCAGCATTTATTGCATGTAGACTTTTGGATAGCAGCCATTCTGACTGGTGTGAAATGGTATCTCATTGTGGTTTTGATTTGCATTTCTCTGATGATGAGGGATGTTGAGCATTTTGTCATGTGTTTGTTAGCCATCTTTATGTCTTCTTTGGAGAAATGTCTGTTTAGTTCTTTGGCCAATTTTTTTATTGGGTCACTTAATTTTCTGGAATTGAGCTGCAGGAGCTGCTTGTATATTTTGGAGATTAATCCTTTATCAGTTTCTTCATTTGCTATTATTTTCTCCCATTCTTCAGGCTGTCTTTTCACCTTGCTTAGAGTTTCTTTTGCTGTACAGAAGCTTTTGATTTTAATTAGGTCCCATTTGTTTATTTTTGCTTTTATTTCCAATATTCTGGGAGGTGGGTCTTGGAGAATCCTGCTGTGATTTATGTCAGAGAGTGCTTTGCCTATGTTCTCCTTTAGGAGTTTTATAGTATCTGGTCTTACATTTAGCTCTCTAATCCATTTTGAGTTTATTTTGGTGTATGGTATTAGGAAATGTTCTAATTTCATTCTTTTACAAGTGGCTTACCAGTTTTCCCAGCACCACTTGTTAAAGAGACAGTCTTTTGTCCATTTTATATTCTTGCCTCCTTTATCGAAGATAAGGTGTCCATAGGTGCGTGGGTTTATCTCTGGCTTTCTATTTTGTTCCATTGATCTATATTTCTGTCTTTATGCCAGTACCATACAGTCTTGATGACTGTGGATTTGTAGTAGAGCCTGAAGTCTGGCAGGTTAATTCCTCCAGTTCCATTTTTCTTCTTCAAGATTGCTTTGACTATTCGAGGTTTTTTGTATTTCCATACAAATTGTGAGATTATTTGTTCTAGTTCTGTGAAAAATATCGTTGGTAGCTTGATAGGGATTGCATTAAATGTATAAATTACTTTGGGTAGTATAATCATTTTCACAATATTTATTCTTCCAATCCACGAACATGGTATATTTCTCCATCTATTAGTGTCCTCTTTGATTACTTTCACTAGTGTTTTATAGCTTTCTATGTACAAGTCTTTTGTTTCCTTAGGTAGATATATTCCTAAGTATTTAATTCTTTTCGTTGCAACAGTGAATGGAATAGTTTCCTTAATTTCTCTTTCTATTTTCTCATTATTAGTGTATAGGAATGCAAGGGATTTCTGTGAGTTGATTTTATATCTTGCAACTTTACTATATTCATTGATTAGCTCTAGTAGTTTTCTGGTAGAGTCTTTAGGGTTTTCTGTGTAGAGGATCATGTCATCAGCGAACAGTGAAATTTTACTTCTTCTTTTCCAATTTGTATTCCTTTTATGTCTTTTTCTGCTCTGATTGTTGTAGCCAAAACTTCCAGAACTATGTTGAATAGTAGTGGTGAGAGTGGGCACCCTTGTCTTGTTCCTGACTTTAAGGGAAATGCTTTCAGTTTTTCACCGTTGAGGATAATGTTTGCTGTGTGTTTCTCGTATATAGCTTTTATTATGTTGAGATATGTCCCTTCTATCCCCACTTTCTGGAGAGTTTTTATCATAAATGAATGTTGAATTTTGTCAAAGGCTTTCTCTGCATCTATTGAGATAATCATATGATTTTTATTTTTCAGTTTGTTAATGTGGTGTATTACGTTGATTGATTTGCGGATATTGAAGAATCCTTGCATTCCTGGGATAAAGCCCACTTGGTCATGATGTATGACCTTCTTAATGTGTTGTTGGATTCTGATTGCTAGAATTTTGTTAAGGATTTTTGCATCTATGTTCATCAGTGATATTGGCCTGTAGTTTTCTTTTTTTCTGGTATCTTTACCAGGTTTTGGGATTAGGGTGATAGTGGCCTCATAGAATGAGTTTTGAAGTTTTCCTTCCTCAGCAATTTTCTGAAAGAGTTTGAGCAGAATAGGTGTTAGCTCTTCACTAAATTTTTGGTAGAATTCAGCTGTGAAGCCGTCTGGACCTGGGCTTTTGTCTGCTGGAAGATTTCTGATTACAGCCTCTATTTCCGTGCTTGTGATGGGTTTATTCAGATTTTCTATTTCTTCCTGGTTCAGTTTTGGCAAGGTGTACTTTTCTAGGAATTTGTCCATTTCTTCCAAGTTATTCATTTTATCGCCATATAATTGCTGATAGTATTCTCTAATGATCCTTTGTATTTCTGTGTTGTCAGTTGTGATTTCTCCATTTTCATTTCTAATTTTACTGATTTTGTTCTTCTCCCTTTATTTCTTGATGAGTCTGGCTAGTGGTTTGTCAATTTTATTTACCTTCTCAAAGAACCAGCTTTTGGCTTTCTTGATTTTTGCTGTGGTTTCTTTTGTTTCTTTTGCATTTACCTCTGCCCTAATTTTTATGGTTTCTTTCCTTCTGTTAGCCCTGGGGTTCTCCATTTCTTCCTTTTCTAGTTTCTTTAGATGTAGAGTTAGGTTATTTAGTTGACTTTTTTCTTGTTTCTTGAGGTGTGCCTTTATTGCTATGAACTTGCCCCTTAGCACTGCTTTTACAGTGTCCCAGAGGTTTTGGGTTGTTGTGTTTTCATTTTCATTCATTTCTATGCATATTTTAATTTCTCTTTTGATTTCTTCTATGATTTGTTCATTATTCAGCAGTGTGTTGTTCAGCCTCCATATGTTGGCTTTTTTAATAGTTTTTCTCCCGTAATTGAGATCTAATCTTACTTCATTGTGGTCAGAAAAGATGCTTGGAATGATTTCAATTTTTTTGAAGTTACCAAGGCTGGATTTATGGCCCAGGATGTGATCTATCCTGGAAAAGGTTCTGTGTGCGCTTGAGAAAAAGGTGAAATTCATTGTTTTGTGGTGAAATGTCCTATAGATATCTATTAGGTCTAACTGGTCTATTGTGTCATTTAAAGTTTGTGTTTCCTTGTTGATTTTCTGTTTAGTTGATCTATCCATAGATGTAAATGGGGTATTAAAGTCTCCCACTATTATTGTGTTATTGTTAATTTCCCCTTTCATAATTGTTAGTAATTGTCTTACATATTGTGGTGCTCCTATGTTGGATGCATAAATATTTTTAATTGTTATATCTTCTTCTTGGATTGATCCTTTGATTATTATGTAGTTTCCTTCTTTGTCTCTTTTCACAGCCTTTGTTTTAAAATCAATTTTATCTGATATGAGTATTGCTACTCCTGTTTTCTTTTGGTCTCTATTTGCGTGGAATATCTTTTTCTAGCCCTTCACTTTCAGTCTGTATGTGTCCCTCAATTTGAGGTGGGTCTCTTGTAGACAACATATATGGGGGTCTTGTTTTTGTATGCATTCAGCCAGCCTTTGTCTTTTGGTTGGGGCATTCAACCCATTTACGTTTAAGGTGATTATTGATAAGTATGATCCCGTTGCCATTTTCATTATTGTTTTGGTTTCAAGTTTATATACCCTTTCTGTGTTTCCAGTCTAGAGAAGATCCTTCAGTATTTGTTGGAGAGCTGGTTGGTGATGTTGAATTCTCTCAGCTTTTGCTTGTCTGTAAAGCTTTTGATTTCTCCTTCATATTTGAATGAGATCCTTGCTGGCTATAGTAATCTGGGCTGTAGGTTATTTTCTTTCATCACTTTAAGTATGTCTTGCCATTCCCTCCTGGCCTGTAGAGTTTCTGCTGAAAGATCAGCTGTTATCCTTATGGGGATCCCCTTGTGTGTTATTTGTTGTTTTTCCCTTGCTGCTTTTAATATTTTTTCTTTGTGTTTGACCTTTGTTAATTTGATTAATATGTGCCTTGTGGTATTTCGCCTTGGGTTTATCCTGTTAGGGACTCTCTGTGTTTCTTGGACTTTGGTGATTATTTCCTTCCCCATTTTAGGGAAATTTTCAACAATTATCCCCTCAAGTATTCTCTCATGGTCTTTCTTTTTGTCTTCTTCTTCTGGGACTCCTATGATTCGAATGTTGGGGAGTTTAATATTGTCCCATATGTCTCTAATATTCCTCATTTTTTTATTCTTTTTTCTTTTTCCGACTCTGTTTCATTTATTTCTACAATTCTATCTTCTAGCTCGCTTATCGTGTCTTCTGCCTCAGTTATTCTACTCTTTGTGCCCTCGAGTGTTTCTGATCTCATCTATTGTATTTTTCATTGTATATTGACTCTTTTCTATTTCCTCTAATTCCTTATTGAACATTTCTTCCATCTTCTCAATCCTTTTCTCCAGTTTATTTATCTGTAACTCCATTTTGCTTTCCAGATTTTGAATCATTTTCACAATTAAAATTTGAAATTCTTTATCAGGTAGGTTCCCTATATCTTCCTCTTTTGTTTGTGTTGGTGGGCATTTATCCTGTTCCTTTACTTGTTGGGTATTTCTCTGCCTCTTCATCTTGCTTATATTGCTGTGTTCAGGGTGGCCTTTCTGTCTTCTGACAGTCTGTGGAGTTCTCTTTATTATGTAGTTACCTCGTTGTGTGTGGGGTTGGATGGGTGACTTGTCAAGGTTCCCTGGTTAGGG
Source organism: Moschus berezovskii (assembly GCF_049115385.1). Classification (NCBI taxonomy): domain Eukaryota; kingdom Metazoa; phylum Chordata; class Mammalia; order Artiodactyla; family Moschidae; genus Moschus; species Moschus berezovskii. Next base: position 13,923,506 of record NC_142489.1, on the reverse strand, counting down.
AAGCTTGAGTAGATGTTCTAGTGGGTGGAGCTGGATTTCTTCTCTCTGGAGTGCAATGAAGTGTCCAGTAATGAGTTTGAGATGTCAGTGGGTTTGGGGTGGCTTTGGGCAGCCTGTATATTGAAGCTGAGTGCTATTCTCCTGTGTTGCTGGATAGCTTGTGTAGCATGTCTTTCACTGAAACTTGTTGACCCTTGGGTGGTGCCTGGTTTCAGTGTATGTATGGAGGCCTTTGATGAGTACCTGTCAATTAATGTTCTCTGGATCTGGAGATCTCTGGTGTTCTCAGGATTTGGCCTTAAGCCTCTGCCTCTGGTTTTCAGTCTTATTCTTGCATGAAGCTCAAGGCTTCTTCCTCTTCTGTTTTCTGGTCTCCTCGGTGTCTAATTCCCATCCTGACACCAGGTTGCGGTGGTGGACATTTTTTTTTCCCTGGCTCTCCTATTCAGTCCTGCTATAGGGAAGGAGGAACAGTTAACAAATATCCCTGGCATCTGTGGGGAGTGCTCGCGGTGTCTCGGCTACACTGGGAATGCTCCCGCTCGAGGAGTGTGCGCTTTCCCTGTTTATGCTGCTTAGGCTTTAGTTTGCTCTGCTGCAAGCTGTCCGCGGGTGGCGCTGGGTTGCATGCACTTCCCAGGTCTTAGCGGCTTAGGTTCAGGTCCTCGGGTACTCGACAAAGGTGCAGACTTGGCTCGGCCTGCGTTTTGTGCCTTCCCTGGTCCTAGCAGCTCAGGTGACCAGGCGTTTGGTAAGTGCGGTCGCTGCGACTTATCACCTTCCCGGTCCCTGCCGCTCGGTTTTCTGGGGGCACAACCAGCGCAGTTTCTCAGGCGGATAACGACCGGCCCAAACCCTAAAAGTCTTGGCCAGCAAGGAAGCCTGCCTGCAGCTTGGCATGGGAAGCCTCTCTGGGGCAGTGGCTGCCCCCGCCCCAGCTCTGGCTGCCCTCCCAACCCCCGTCCGTGAAGGCTGGGGGAAGGGCCGCCTGCTGCCGGCTCGCTCCACTCAGCGCCCAGTTCTGTGGGCGGGGCTGGCTTGGGACTTTTTCACAGGCTTTTTCCAGCCCTCTCGCCCTTCAGCTGCAACCTCTGCTCTGGTATCCCAAGTTCGAGCCCTCAGTCTGCTCTGGGGCCCCCAATCCCGGTTCTCCCTCTAAGCGCACAGCCGTTCTCCCTCTAGGCGCAGCCGCCTGTTCTCCCTCTAAGCGCGGGTGCCGGCTCTCCCTCTAAGCGCGGGCACCGGCTCTCCCTCTAAGCACAGCCGCCAGTTCTCCCTCCAAGCGCACAGCCATTCTCCCTCTAAGCGCGGGCACCGGTTCTCCCTCTAAGCGCTGGCGCCAGCTCTCCCTCTAAGCGCGGGCGCCGGCTCTCCCTCTAAGCTCAGCCGCCAATTCTCCCTCCAAGCGCACAGCTGTTCTCCCTCTAAGCACAGCCGCTGGCTCTCCCTCTAACGCAGCTGCCAGTTCTCCCTCCAAGCACTGCTGCCGGCGCCTCCCTGCCCAGCCCCCGCCTGCTAGTGAGGGGCGCGGGTGTCTGCGCCGCTTCTCCGCTGAGAGTTTCCTCTGGGCACTTAGTCTGTGAGTTTTAATTATTTATGTCTTTTGTCTCCCAGTTATGTGGCCCTCTGAGGTTCCACTCGCCAGTGTTTCCAGGTGTTTGGAAACTTCTCTCTCTCTCTCTTTTTTTTTTTTTTAAGCCTCCCTTCCCATGAGGGAGCTCCGTTCCTCCCTCTTTTGTCTCAATTTTTATCTTTTTATCTATTTCCTACCTCCTTTCGACGACTATGGGCTGCTTTTCTGAGTGCCTGATGTCCTCTGCTGGTATTCAGAAGTTTTTTTGTGGGATTTACTCAGCGTTCAAATGTTCTTTTGTTGATTTTGTTGGGGGGAAAGTGGCCACCCTGTCCTATTCCTCTGCCATCTTCCCCGGAACACTCTGCAACTCTTTTTCTCATAGCCCAGATAAAATGGATGCCACAAGCACCCAATGGGCCCACAATTTTGACCCAGAAGTGTCAGATTCCGCAGGCATGGAAATTTTGTGTTCTCGACAGGTCTTCCGTTTCTGACCGATCATGTGTTTCATCAGAGGTTAGGCCCCTTGGCATCCACAGGGAGTACTTTGAGAGTCTCATGTCACTTGATTTACTGTTAATGACTCCTCAAACCCTCCACACATGCTTCCCAGTATAAACATAGAAAACAACACAGCAGAAATTGTGAGCTTCTTTATTTTTCTTGATGTAATCCCTGATTTGTGGACCCACTGTCCTGAGTTTTCACTGGCCATCCAGGAAAGACCACACAAAGAAATTATAAATGTAATATAAAAAATTCAGTATTTCCTTACACTGTGTTGAGTTCCATATTTCATGCAGCAAAATCCATGCCTAAAATTTCAACTGTTATACATATAGTATTCCTTCTCATTACATATTTAATTTATGAATAACAACACCCATATTTTCAAATGTAGACTATAAACCATTCCCAATTCAGAAATTACACCTGGGTTTATATTTTAAGGGAAGTACAGATAATTCCACATTTCAGGAAGGAATATCAACATCCAGCTATTTATATGGGAAGTAGAGCATCTGGCATGGCAAGAGGTGAAAAGATGGTGTCCAGATTTCTTTTATCAAATACAAGGGTTCTGTACTTCATATAAGTATATCTGATGCATGATTTCTATATTGATGTTCCATATTTCACGGACAAATCTGCACTCAAAGTGTATGTCTTATTGCACACTCTGTAGTTTGGTTTTCATATGAGAAAGGAACAAAATTCCAAAATTTCCATATCAAAATCTCCTTCTCATATGAATTAAAGTCAATATGTGTGAAATATAGAGAATTCCATATTGCATGTAGGAAACTCTGCTTGCAGAATTAAGTATGTGAGATACAGAGAACCCCATATTTAAGTTAGATACATCAACACCTGGATGGAAATACATGACACATAAAGCATACCTTATTTCATGAAACAGTTGGATGACACTAGAGCCTATTATACAGAGTGAAGTAAGCCACAAAGAAAATAATCAATACAGTATACTGACACATATATATGGAATTTAGAAAGATGATAATGATAACCCTGTATACAAGACAGCAAAAGAGACACAGATGTATAGAACAGTCTGTGGACTCTGTGGGAGAGGGCGGGGGGACGGTTAATTTGGAAGAATGGCATTGAAACGTGTATATTATCACATGGAAATAAATCGCCAGTCCAGGATCGATGCATGAAACAGGATGCTCGGGGATGGTGTCCTGGGATGAACCAGAGGGATGGGATGGGGAGGGAGGTGGGAGGGGGGTTCATGATGGGGAACACATGTACACCCCGGGCAGACACGTATCAATGTATGGCAAAATCAGTACAACAATGTAAAGGAATTAGGCTTCAATTAAAATAAATAAATTTAGAAAAACTAATAAAATATCTAATTAAAAAAAGAAAAGAAAAGGTGTGCCTTAATTTTATATGTGAAATTTAGATGATTCCAAAATTCTGGTAAGATTATCTGCACCAATTTTCATGAATGAACCTCAGAGGTTCCATATTTCATGACGGAAAAACTGCATCCAGTTTGTCAGAGGTGAATTAGAAAAGATTTTATATTATATGTGAATATGTGATAAAATCCAGACTCAGAGTTAGATCTAGGAAATGCTGAGAATATCATATTTAATGTAGGAGAAAGGACACATTGATTTTCTACAGAATTTCAAAACTTCATGCAGCAAAGTGTAGACATAATAGTAGATGAATGGATAAGGAAGATGTGGTCTACACACTGAACATGGAGCCTCATTTACAGAGTAAAATTAGAAAGAGAAAGGCTAATACTGAATATCAATGTATGTATTTGGAATTTAAAAAGATGTTACTGACAATCCAATATGCAAGGCATCCTATAAGAGTCAGACCTAAAGAATACACTTCTAGACTGAGAGGGATAAAGCGAGAGTGGGATAAGTTTTGAGAGACTAACGCAGAAATATAGACATTACCATATAAATGTGAAATAAATGACCAGTGTGAGTTTGATACAGCAAGCTGGAGAACCAACTTCCTGCTCTGGGATAACCCAGAGGGAGAGAGTGGGCAAGAAGTTGGGAGGGGATTCGGTAAGTGTGTGTGTGTGGAACACCTGTATGCCTAGGGCTGATAAATCTTGATACATGACAAAAAACCATTACAATATTGTAAAGTAATTACCCTCCAATTGCACTAAATAAATTAATAAAAGGGTTATTCACCATAGTATTGTACAAAGGCCAGTAATCTCAGAAGCATTGGGGATGTGAGAGAGATGCAATGGAAATTACAGGTTAAAAGAGAAACCAACGGTGGAATGTGGATCATATGTTTGTACAAATTGACACACTAACTTTTGTGAAAAGGGGCTTTCAAGAGGAGTAGTAGCTGAGCCCAAATTGAAGTCAAGACTCTGAGTGGGGTTGTTGGCCATTGAATGACAGCAGAGAGGCTCAGTGCAACCGAGTCATTTTGCAATCTGAGTATTGAATTTGGTCGGTTAAGGTGCTTCATCTATCTCAGTCTTCCCTAGTGCATAGTTCTTCACACTTCTGGCTCATCCTGATTCCCGTATGTACTGGTGTCACTCTGTAGTCCATGGTGGATCAGTTTCTCCATAGGGTTAATAAATGACCTACATTCCTGTAAACAAAAATGTCATTGCCCAGCCTCCAGTCTCCTCACTTGGCCTTCTCCCTGATACCTCTCGTAGAGAAGCCTTCTCCTTCAATTAGTACTGAAATGGTTTGGAACATAGATTCTTAATGATGATCTTCCAGGGAACGAGCAAAGTCCGCACAGGGCTTGTGGGACGCTGAGCCGCCCTGTTCGCTGGCAATTTCTCCACATCAATTGTCAATTCTGTGGAGGCTCAGTTTGATCCCACATCTGCACTCCAGGTAGATCCTTCAATTTTTCCCTGAAAACCATTCGAAAAATTTTCGGCTGCTCTAGCAATGACAGTGGCTGTTTGCATTATCATCAAACTTAGAGGATAACAGGCAAAAAGACCACTGGTCTTCAAATGGTAGAAATAGGCCACAAGTATCAGACAATTTTTATCTCTCTCTTAAGTGGAAGGAGGAAACAAACTATAAATTTCAGATTTTTTCCCCTTCTGTATACAGATTTAAAAGGAGGTTTCTTTTAAAATTCTGTGCTGCCATGAGGACACCTGATTAGAACTGAACTTAACTTTTCTCAGGTCTTAATCCAACCAATGCCTTTTTCATAAGGAAAAGTTTTTCTTAAGCTATGTTAATGAACTATGCACTTTCCCTTTGCTCTGTCTTTTTCAAGACAGTTCTGCCTAAGATTCATAACCTACTTGACAAAGCAGAATGTTTGTCTAACATAAATTTTCCCTTAAGTTGTGGTAATGAGATGATGTGTTTGCTGGGAAAGCTAAACCATTTTATGGCACAGAACAAAACACATTGTGTCAATGTTATCTCAAAATGTATGTTGTGGGTGAGGATCTCTGAGTTTTGAGACATTTTTTTTTCTCTAATTAGCATCCTGCTAGTATTTATGTAAACTTTGACTAAAGAGAGGCAAGAGGTCACTCTTTCTGCTCTCTTCTAATGTCTATGTCAGAAGATTTCATTATCTCTTTTTTACTCTTATTACACACACAAAAAAAAAAAAACCCTATTACACAAATGCACTGCATGATGAAGCATCCTATGTGGCCACAGAATGAATTCCTGTATTCCCCAGGCCACGAATCCCAGTGTCTTTCATTGTAGCTCATAAGCAACTTTTCAAATCTTGGGTACATCTGAGTTTTAGTGGAATGAGATTCTCGGTATCATGCAGGAAAATGAGTATGAAAGACGGACCAAAATCATCTGCCAAATTAAACCCACACCTTTCTGCCCCTACCCTTGACATCCAAGGAGCTTTCTCTTACAACTGATGATAATGAGATACTCCTTAACAGTCACCTCATTCTGGAGTTGCCAGTTGTTTTAACAGAACAATCTGACCTTGTAACACCATACTACTTTCCTGTATAAACCAGAATTTCAGTAATAACTCCCTGGAAACGCTATTCTGGTACACCTTCTCTGGTCACTGATGACATGCCTTCCATGCCAAACTGTATGGCTTCTATTGAAATGCGAGCCAAAAGGACTCTCCTATAGTCATTTGCTCAGACATACAGGTATAGTGATTCTCAGGCTGTGCTGGCACTGTGCCTTTGGAGATCGCGATTCCCAGAGCCCCCAATTCACTTGGCCCCAGTATTCTGACAGGTGCCGTCACCCCCGGCCCTCTCCTGCTCCTGTTCTTTCCACTCCTCCTGAGCAATTGACCCCCAAGTAGTGGCAGTGAATACACGACATTGCCCCAGAAGCCAGTGATGCCCTGGATGATGGCACTTCTCTGATTAAATGGATGCCTTCTCCTGCGATGGCCCTTCTTCTGGAGCCAAAGATATGCTTTGGGGTCTTTCTCATTCTTGGAGCTCAGCTCCACCTGTCGGGCCACCAACACCTTCTGTAATTCCAGTGGGGGCTGGTCACTCTAGACTCCTGTCCTTGGATGTTCCTGGCCCAACTCCTCCAGCTTCTGCTCATACGCCTGGGAGGACTCCTGCTCCTGCTCTCCCTCTGACATCACTAGAACCTCCTCAATGCAAGGTCTTCAACCAGAAACTGGAACTTTTACCCAATTCCCGACACTTCTCGCTCTTTCAGGGCCCTGTTTTCCTCCACCGCCTCCCCATTGATAAGAGTGGTCTCCTCAACCGGTGTGGCTCCTTGTCCGTGAAACATTCCCAGATGGATCCACCATACCAGTGGGTCCAGAGCTCATGCGCCTTGCAGACCCACACTCACAACTAAAGAGATTCAGGTTGGTCCAGGGGTACTCCCACATTCCTCCGGTCTCACTCTCCATGTGGCACTGGTATTGGCCCAGAACTGCAAGGGAACTGGACACCAAAGCACAGCAGGTGGCCCTAAGCTCAGCCATTCCCCACTAATTGGTTTCTTGCCTACAACCTATGAGCAGGGAATGTGAAACATGCTTGTCCCAGAGCCTTGTGATATCACACATGCAGAATATGTTGGTGAGAGGGGACTCACTTCTACACCCTGACTTCCACACCCTATCATGAACCAATCTAATGGAATCTACAGGCCTTTTCTCACAGGAACAACCCCCTTATAATAATGGGCAATCTAGCAGCAGTGACCCCGTTGCCAAAATTGGCTCAAGACAAAGTTGTGGTGAGTCGTCAGAAACTGTTTCAATGAGCAACAATGGAGAAGAGCCTGAGCAGTGAGTGGGAAAGCAGGGCCAGTTACAACCAAATCAGGGATTAGGAACCTGATGTTTCAACCCTCCTCAAGCCTGAAATTTCCTCTGGCTCAGTGGGTGACTGCCTGAACTGAGGAGTCCACACTGGTGAGACAAGGTAGCCCTGAGGGTCAGAGGTCCTCACCTTGGATTCAAACTACAAGTCCTGGGCAGGGAGTGGGGTTGGGTGGCGCACACACTGACCTCACCTTCGGTTAGCTGCTGCAGAGTCCATCCAAACACTTGTGCCTTGGGTTACAGCAGTGTCAGGAATGCAGTCAATCTCTGAGGAAGGAGTATATCACTTCCCTTGGCTCTCTGTCTGGTCCCCACACGTACCCCCTAACCAAACCATCCGGGAAAACCTGGCCCAAAATCTGTTAGCTCCAGGCAAAGGGACACCAAAGCAAAGAGGGAACACAAGTGTTTCGTTAGCTGAAATACCAGTAGGTCATATAAATAGAGAGATTTCCTTATTTCCGAGGAAATTATCCATTCTGATCTTCAGATGTAAATGCAGAGAATTCCAACTTCCATGAAGAAGGATTACTTTCTAGATTTCTATATGGGACATATAGAGAATTTGATAGGGGGAAATCGTTGTCTAGACATACATGAGAAATACAAATATGTTCTTACTTCATGGGGAAAAATTATTGTTTTGATATAAATGAGTAATACAAAGACTTTCATATTTCATGAAGGAACAGTGGTGGCCAGAATTTCATTTTTGAAATAGAGCTAATTTCAAACCCATATGGCTTTCCCATATCTTTATTACACTTTTTTGTCAGTAAAACTTGATTGCTATGTTTATATACGATGTATACAATTTCACAATTCAACCAGGAAAATGTAGGCACAATTTTCACATATGAAGTATCTAGAGTTCCATATTAAGGATGGAAAAATGTGTGTACCTTTATCCATATGTGAAACATACGAGATTCAATATATGATAAAAGACATGTATAAGTAGATTTTCAAACATGAAACACAGATTTCTTATTTCACATAGAGAAAGCTACACCCATATTTTCTCATATGAAATATAGAATATTACACATATAATGCAGGAAAATCATCATTTAGGTTTTCTGATGTTTGGAGTAGATCATCCAAAGCGAGTGCTCTGGAACAACCAAGTATAGGGTAGAGATGGATGTGGGAGGGGCTTGACGATGGAAAGGACACATTGATACCTGTGACACATTAATGTTGATAAATGGCAGAAATCATCACAGTATTATATGGCATTTATACTCCCTATAAAATATAAATTACAGTTTGAAAAAAAATGCAAAAGAACAAAGGACTCTATTCATTGATTTATAATGACGTAAAGACTCTGATGCCAGGAAAGGTTGGGGGTGGGAGGAGAAGGGGACGACCGAGAATGAGATGGCTGGATGGCATCACCGACTCTATGAACATGAGTTTGAGTGACCTCCAGGAGTTGGTGATGGACAGGAAGGCGTGGCGTGCTGTGATTCATGGGGTCGCAGAGAGTCGGACACGACTGAGCGACTGAACTGAACTGAACTGAAATGGAAAATGAATCAAAAAATGAATATGTACAGATGAAATTGATTCACTTTGACTTACTTAAAGCAAACAAAATTTTAAAGTGACTATAGTTCAATAAAAAATGGTTGAAAATAGTGCATCAACTATACCTCCATCAAAGAATAAATAAACGATTGCCCTGTTTGCACTATATATGTTACTGAGGATATTATGCTAGGTAAAGTGCTTAAGTTAGAAGAAGCAAAATTTTGATAATCCCATGATGCTGTTAAAATACCTGAATTATAGAAACAGAGAGTGGAGTGTGGTTTCTGAGATAGCGGAAATGGACCATGATGATCCAGGTTACCAACTTTTAGTCACAGGTAGAATGATCTCAACACAGAAGACTGTAATAGAGGCAGGATGGACATGGAATGGCAACCCTTAGGACAGGAGTATAAGAGAAGTTTGAAGTCTAACTCCACCAACAGCAAACCTCTCAGCAGAGTGTAGTGAAAGATGTATTGCAACCCGCCATGTACTCTCGCCTTGGGCTGAGTAGCAAGCAGCAGAGTTTCAAAACAGACTGTGTCTTGCAGAGGCTCAGAGTCCTTGCTAGAGCCACTCAAGGACTTGGTCTAGGTTTCAAAGTAATAGCCAATGTGTCCCATACCCAAATTCATGAGCTATGGTCGTGGCAATTTGCATGGGTCACTGTCTGTGGGATCCGGTGCGCCATTTGGCTAAACTGAGGAGACTGAAGGCCAACTGCATACTGGGCGTATGTTTTCCTTATTGAAGATGCGTGGGTATAGTACGAGGATCTTGGTAAGAGGAAGGCAGAGAGAACTGAGAAATACCTCCTCATCTGGGAGTGGGCACTTTTGGCAGGACCAAGAGTGGGTGCTGGATACATTTTCCCCGACAGGAGAGCCAACAGGCAGAGGGACACCCTCCTCCTAACCAGGACCTTGGAAGGTGAAAGTCAAACGTGGGCCCCTTTCCTTTCAGGATAGGAAATTATATTTATTTCTGTGGAGGTTTACAGGAACACTGTTGCCTGACCCTGACTTTACCTCAAGAACAGAGGGTCTACAGGAAGATGGTTGCAACAGCTAATCACACCCTTCTCTCAACTTTCCTATACGTGGGCTTTGCTGAAAGCTGTAGCGACGGGTTCTGTTCAGTTCAGTCACTCAGTCGTGTCCGACTCTTTGCGACCCCATGAATCACAGCACGCCAGGCCTGTTAGCCTTTTTCAAAGGTATAACCTACCCAATTTCTTAGAACAAAAATAGCCCTGCAATAAAAACACCTTGGTTTTAAACACTTATGTTCTGATATTGCTTAGCCTAACTATGTTGGGCACATGGCTACTTAGTGACAGCAGCACCTTATCTCTCAAGTTTTTGGAAGGTAGTTGAATATCTGAATCCATATTCAAACCCGCACTCTTTCATGAAAGCATGAGAAGATGTATTCTTCTATGCAAAACAAACTATGAAAGGCTGATGGTTACCCCAATTACCAGGTGAATCTAGACAAACTGAAAAAATGTTGTCATTAAATCTATCTGTTAGTTTCAAAATTCTGTAATGAAATGATTTGTTAGCATAAACATATAGAGTATGTCTTTTTGTCTTTACAATTTTTTAGAAGTTTCCTTATCATGAGCATCATCTTATGGCTTAGTATTCATTCACAAACAGAACAGTTTTCCTTCCATTTTGTCTTTGTGGTGAGGATTTCTAGATCTGTTAACAAACAAGCAAAGAAACAAAAACTGAAATTTGGTTTCATCTATATTATCCCTGAACAACCCATTTTTCTTAACCAGCTGCTTCCTTCATTCAGAAGTCCTGTATACTGGGGTAAACATGTTAAACAGATGCATATACAGCAGTACCAAATGGAAAAAAGAGACTCAATATGATACAATGAGTTGTTTTCTCTCTAAATTTGTGTGTTGAAGCTCTAACTCTCTGTACTTTATATTTAGTGAAACTGTGAGCAAATTATAGTTCTTTCTGACCCTATTTGGAAATAGGACGTCCAGATTGGTAATTGAGGTAATACTATTTGGCATTTTATAAGAAAAGCAGATCAGTTAGAGACAAAACAGAAACATTACCATGTGAAGACAAAGCCAGAAAATGGCTGGTAAAAATCCAAAAGAGGTCTCAAATGAAAACAAATTAGCTGACTTTAATTACTGCCTTGAACCTCAGAAGTTTGGAATTACATCTCTTGAAGCTCCCTGGTATAGGACACTTTGTTATGGCAGCTTTAGCAAACCAATATATGTGCGTCTCTTGAAAAGCATCTGTCAATACCAAAAGAAGTCTCCTTTTCTTACATAAGTTTTCAGGGAATGGAAACTGACAAAGAACTCACTTACCCATCGATTGGTTACCCACACAAAGTCCTACTGCTCCCTAAGAGTTTCATTCTTTCTTTAGAATTCAGCTGTGTTAATACTTATTCCTACTTCATGGTTAAAGATGACCTAGGAAATATTACAATGATCATAATTTACAGGAACTGGAAGAAGAAAATAAGCACAAGGGAAAACAGGCTGACATTGAAAATACACAACCCTCTCCACTTATCTTTTCCATACATTATGTTTAATTCCTTAGGTTAAAAGTGGTAGTGGCCAAGGTTTTGCTTCCTGTTACTTTGGGGAAATCACAAAGTTGTGAAGTCCTGGTAACCATGCCAACCTAAACATTCCCAAACCAAAACACTAGGCTGCAGTAGCCATGGGGCAGCCTAGAGGATAATAAATCCTCCCAAACCATTGGAGCCACCTGGCCCTTTACACCAGACAATTGGCCAGGGATGTTTGTGTCAGCATCTCTATGGCAGGATTTGTGATTTATGACTGCCACTCTTATCTCCAACACTCTCGATGCCTGAGAAGCCCAAGAGACCACAGTTCTAGGTTTTAGACTAAATATCTTAAATATATAGGAAAAAAATCCAACCCAAACTGAAGGGCTCCAACCAATGGAGATGCATAGAGGGTCCTCAACCACACAAAGGGCTGTTATGAGCAGCAATACAATAGCTCGAAGCAAGCTCACCATTAACACCTGAAGCCCATGCCAGACACATATCCCCAGTATCGATAGAGAGGGTACATTTGAAGTCCACTATCAACTAGAGGCCACATCCCTGGGGTTTCAGATGGTAAAACGTATGCCTATAATGCGGGAGACCCGGGTTCAATCCCTGGGTAGGGAAGGTCTCCTGGAGAAGGAAATGGCAACCCACTCCAGTACTCTTGCCTGGCAAATCCCATGGATGGAGGAGCCTGGTAGGCTACCGTCCATGGGGTCGCAAAGAGTCATACACGACTGAACAACTTCACGTTCACGTTCACCAACTAGAGGGAAAAAGGCAAAAACAACAACAACAACAAAAAAAAAAAAAAACACCTCTTGACTTCTGTGTTAGTCAAATCTAAAAGACAGAGTCTGTACTCCAGCACATCATGCCCAAGACATACATAATTCTTAATATTTGCAAGTAACAGTACCAGGAGGACACCTTGGGTCTGACATACAACCAAAGTGAAGTAATATAGAAGACTTTAGTGCCAGTTTCAGAGAGAAAATGGTCATCTCCCAGATGATACAGTCGATAGTACTTAAATCACTAATAACATTCAATGAAGCGATAAGACAGTGCAGGTTCTCTTTATGGAACTTAATCAAGAAATTTCAGTTCAGGCCTGTTTGCAGACTCAAATTTCCATTTCTCAAATGTTTTCATTCAATCTTCCGACAGCTCAAAATATGGACAGTATACATGCACTCTTGGAAGATGATTAAGACTGCAAGAACAAAGAACATTTCCAGGGCAAGTGACAAAGAATGCTACAAGTTGTTGATTAGATGGAGGAAGATGGAGAGCAGAATCAAACGGAGATTTCAGAGCTGGATCTGGCTGTTTGATTTGGTGAGGATAATGCAAAACCTGCCTGCAGATCTAGAGGATGCTTTTCAAATATTTAACAAACTAACGTGATATTTGGCCTCAGCCAAGTTTAGAAATCTTCAGACCTCAGCATACAATACTAGACCAAGTGTAGTGCCACCATTTAGAAATTCAGATTTTTTTTTTTTGGGTGGGGGACTTGTAGGAGACTTCTCTATCAGATTTGTTTCAACACATAGCATACTTAAAAGAGCTGGAGCCATGATTCACCTATAGATAGCACGTTCTTTCACGAATATTTCAATTGAGTTATCGTCAGTGGATCTCTCATATAAAATCTTTGTGACCCCCATGGACGGCAACATGCCTGGCTTCCCTTTTCATCACCAACTCCTGGAGTTTCTCAAACTCATGTTTATTGAGTCGGTGATGCCATCCAACCTTTTCCTCTAGCCTGCAATATATTCCTGGCATCAAGGTCTTTTCCAATGAATTTGAACTTTGTGTCAGCTGGCTAATTTTTGGAGCTTCACTATCAGTCCATCCAATGAATAGTCATGGCTGATCTCCGTTAGGATTGACTGGCTTGATCTTGAAGTCCAAGGGACTCTCAAGAGACTTCTCCAACACCACTGTTCAAAAGCATCAGTTCTGCACTCAGTTTTCTTTCTGGTCCAACACTCACATACATGCATATATGACTACATGAAAAACCATAGCTTAGATTCCATAGACATTTGTTGGTAAAGTACTGTATCTCTTTTCTAATGCACTTTTCCAGCCTTTTCACAGTTTTTCTTCAAAGGAAGAGGCTCTTTTAAATCACGCCTACAGTCACCATCTGCACTGATTTTGGAGCCCAAGAAAATTAAGTCTCTCACTATTTTCATTGTTTCCTCATCTATTTGCAATGAAGTAATGGCAGTGTGTGCCACAATCTTCATTTATTGAAGATTGGATTTTAAGACATGTTTTTCAATCTTGCCAGGAGGTTATTTAGCTATATTTCATTTTCTGCCTGAAGAGTGGTGTTATCTGTATATTTGAGGTTATTGCTATTTATACCAGCAGTCTTGATTCCATTATGTGCTTCATCCAGTTCGACATTACGCATGATGTACTCTGCATATAATTTAAACAATCAGGGTGACAATATACAGCCTCGGTCAACTGATTTCTTGCAAGTTGGAACCGGTGTATTGCTCCTTGTCTTGTTCTAACTGTTCCTGTTTGACCTGTATACAGATTTCTCACAAGGCAGGTAAAGTAATCTGGTATTTCTGTTTTCTTAAGAATTTTCCAGTTTGTTCTGATGTACACTATCAAAGCATAATCAATGAAGTAGAAGTAGATTTGTTTTTTTCTGGAATTCTCTTGTCTTTTCCATGACCCAGTGAGTGTTGCAATTTTGTTTTCTTGTTCTTCTGCCTCATCTAAATTCAGCTTGAACATCTGGAAGTTATCAGTGCACTTACTCTTGTAGACTAGCTTGGTGAATTTGAGCATTACTTTGATAGCGTGTGAGATGAGTGCAACTGTGTGAAAATTTCAATATTTTTTCTATGATTGTTTCTTTGAAATAGGAATGAAACTGATGTTTGCTTGTCCTGTGGTCACTGCCAATTTTTCCTAATTGGCTAGCATATCATGTACAGCACTTTCACATTCTCATTATTTGGGGTTTGAAATAGTTTAGCTGGAATTCCATCATCTCCAATAGCTTTGTTTGTAGTGATGCTTCGTAAGGCCCTCTTGACGTCACATTCCATGATCGATAGCTCAAGGTGAGTGATCACACCACTGTGGTTATCATAAGATCTTTTTGCTAAAGTTCTTCTGTGAATCCTTGCCACCTCTTCTTAATATTTTCTGCCTCCTTTAGGTCCATACCCTTTTGTCTTATTCTGCCCATCTTTGCATGTGATATTCCCTTGGTATGTCTAATTTTTTGGAAGAGATCTATAGCCCTTCTCAATCTGTTGTTTTTCTCTGTCTCTACATTTATCACTTAGGAAGGTTTTCTCAGCTCTCCTTGCTATTCTTTGTAACTCTGCATTCAGATGGACATATCTTTTCATTTTGCCTATCGCCTTTCCCTTCTCTTCTTTGGTAGAAAGAAAGAAATTTGAAAGTCCTCCTCAGACAACCATTTTGCCTTTTTGTGTATCTTCTTCTTGGGGATGATTCTGATCACCACTACCTGTGCATTGTTATGAACCTCCATCCATCAATCCGTCATAATAGGCACCTAGCAGCCTTGGGAATTCATCATTCAGTGGCCTTTCTTTTTACCTTTTCATTAGGTTCATAGGGTTCTCAAGACAAGAATACTGAAGTGGTTTGATGTTAGTTTCTCCAGTAGACCATGTTTCATGAGAATTCCCACCATGACCTGAATATCTTGGGTGGCCCTACACATATTATTCATAGCTTCATTGAGTTAGACAAGACTCTGTCCAAGTGATCACTTTGATAATTTTTCTGCAATTGTGGCTTCCATTTTCTCTGTCCCCTGATTCATAAGGATGAGAGGCTTATGGGAGTTTCCTCATAATATTTCAATTATAAAATCATAAACAACAGACCTGGAATTTTTTTTCTCTTTGAATACTTTTCTACTGATACAAAACGAAGAAAGTACACACTTGTAAGTCCCATTTTTTGTATTAGATATTTTTTTCAAATTTTGCCAGCTGTACCAATGTTGCTGAATGACTTCCTGCTACTTAGTATAGCCTATTTTATAGTA
Source organism: Moschus berezovskii (assembly GCF_049115385.1). Taxonomy (NCBI): domain Eukaryota; kingdom Metazoa; phylum Chordata; class Mammalia; order Artiodactyla; family Moschidae; genus Moschus; species Moschus berezovskii. Next base: position 13,907,946 of record NC_142489.1, on the reverse strand, counting down.
ACTCCTCCTGCCATACCAGACGCACTCAGATAAATGAAAGGAAGATGAAATGCAAAAGAACAGACAAGCCAACTTCTGATGAGTGTTGCAAAAAAAGAAAAGCCATGGGAAAGTGAGCCATAAGTTGGCAGAATGACACAGTAGTGTGGGGAATACTCTGGAGAGAAATCAGTAAACTTGTAAACAGGTCATTTGTCATCAGTCCAGTTCAGTCAGGCTCTCAGTCGCATGTGACTCTTTGTGACCCCATAGATTGCAACATGCCAGGCTTCCCTGCCTATCAGCAACTCCCAGAGATTTCTGAAACCCCTATCCATTGAGTCCATGATGCCATCCAACCATCTCATCCTGTGTTGTCCTCTTCCTCTTCTGCCTTCAATCTTTCCCAGTATCAGGGTCTTCTCCAGTGAGTCAGTTCTTCACATTAGGTGGCCTAAGGATTGGAATTTCAGCTTCAGCATCAGTCCTTCCAAAGAATATTCAGGACTGATTTCTTTTAGGATGAACAGTTGGAGTCTTCTGAAACCGACAATTCAATTCTTCAGCGCTCAGCTTTTCTTATAGTCCAACTCTCACACCCATACAAGACTACTGTCACTATCATAGGTATCAGTAAGTTCCTTTTTCTCCCATCTAATTTTCATTAAGTACCTCCCTTCATAATTATCCTGCCTACATATTAAGATCCTGCTGGATTCTAAATCTAAATGACACATTTCAACTTCTTCCTTAGTCTCATGACAAGATAATTTCAGTTCAGTTCAGTCTCTCAGTCATGTCCGACTCTCCGTGACCCCACGAATCACAGAATGTCAGGCCTCCCTGTCCATCACCAACTCCCGGAGTACACTCAAACTCATGTCCACAGAGTCGGTGATGCCATCCAGCCATCTCATTCCCTGTCGTCCCTGTCTCCTTCAGCCCCCAACCTTTCCCAGCATCAGAGTCTTTTCCACTGAGTCAACTCGTCGCATAAGATGGTCAAAGTATTGAAGTTTCAGCTTCAGCTTCAGCATCAGTCCTTC